>NW_024531377.1:1541986-2141986 GCF_017590135.1 Pyrgilauda ruficollis
ACACTACATAGTCAGTTTGAAGCTGTTGACTAAATTTTTGTGGTTAGGGCACCGCATGGCTGAGATCAATTTTCTCAGTGGTTATACACAACACCTGTGGTTTCATTTTCATCCCATAGCTGGAGATCTGTGGTCATCTCCAGTACACTTGTGATACATTTAATATATTTGACATATTTATCCAATAATGAAGCTGAAAGATTTGATGAAGTAGAACATTGATCCAGTGTTCAGTGATGTTTGCACAGATAATTAACATTATTACTATTATTGATGGTATGCAACATCCAGGAGTTGTTACTGTAGGTATTACTTGCATATTTTTGTTAGTGCAAATACATTGAATTTCATATACACATAGAATGGAAAACTGTTCCTGATTCCTTCCAAACAAATGGAAAATACAGAAAAAAAGTATATTTGTCATCTTGGTTGACATGAATTCTCATTTTTCATTATTTGAAAGTGGTTTTTTTTGAAAAATATGCCTACTACAAATACAGCAGAGCAAGAATAAATTGAATGATCACTGTTGACTCAGCTATAATTTTTTGATAGTCGAGGTTACAGAAAAGTCCATCACTAGCATCTTGTAATGATGTGGGGCTATAAAGGACACTTCTTTTCTACTTTCAGTTCTGATTAGCTACTTCCTCACATCAGAGGAAGTGTGTTCAGGAGCAATAGTGTGGTTATTCCAGGCTGCTTCTGGGATTCTTAGGTCAGACAGATTCATCCTTCATGTAGATGGGAAAATGTCCCTTTTGGATCCCACATTTAAATTGCTGATAAAATGGTTCCTCTAAATCATGCTATGACTGTAGTTGCTGAAGATTTCCTAACTGCTTTATGTCAACTGTCATCAAGGAGCTCAATTTTCATTTTCCTGTTTAGTGTAGGCTTTGTCTTTCCTGAGCCAACTCTCAAAAAGTATTCAACTTCACTGATCAGCATAAGCTTTCAAGGTTTATAACATGCCCAAAGAATTAGAATTAAAGCTTTAGGAACCTTAATATTAGCACTGTTTACCTAAACCCCACAAACATCTAAATATAGGAGGCTACTGTGCTTGCGCTACACTTTGTTTGCTAGGGAGGAGATTAGTCAAAAAGGCAGATGTAGAATATATTTGTCTGATAGCTGAGATGATGCAGAAACTGTCACTTTCTCAACCATCCTTCTGTTCTAAAGGTTTTGATTTTGCTCTTAGAAAAACTTGTGGATTTGTTTTTCTTGACAACTTGACTCTTTTTCTGTGAGTTAAAATTACTTGTGCTGAAGAGCTAGGGGGTGCATAGGATTGCAAAGTACAGTTTCAAAGAGTTTTTAGTAGAATTTCTTGTATACAGGTGCTCAGGAATGTGAGACCACTGAGAAAGCAAAATGAAACATCAACAGAAACTTCAGCAAAAACAACAAATTCAAAATAACCTGGTGTAGATTTTTGTTGGATTTTTCCCTGTAGAAATGGGATAAAACAAAACCATTTCTCCTCCTTTTCCCCAAGACTCTCCTTGTCCTAGCTGTACTTCTCTTAGGTTTCAATCTTAGTTTACTTGTTCTCTGGGCCTACTTTCAGAAAACATCTTACATTTTTCCTTCTAGGGAATTCTTTTAGGCTGTGCATGTTTTCAGATGGGCTGCTTTTTTTCTTTCTGTTTTAAACAATTTTATTTTTAACTGGTTCTAAGAATAAAATCAATTGAACATTCAAATCCCAATATGTCATTCAAATTGTTCGTTATAC
The DNA here is from genome assembly GCF_017590135.1 of Pyrgilauda ruficollis. Lineage (NCBI taxonomy): Eukaryota > Metazoa > Chordata > Aves > Passeriformes > Passeridae > Pyrgilauda > Pyrgilauda ruficollis. The sequence goes on from NW_024531377.1 coordinate 1,543,734, forward strand.
TTCTAAAATTCTGTTGGTTCTTGGCACCGCTCAAATGCTCCTTCACGTACTTTAAACTGAGAAGCCCTGACCCGTTTTCCCCTGCATTCAAATAGCATCAAATGAATGTTACTGTAATAAAAATAATATATGTATTTTATATATTATTTCATTGCAATATAGGGAAAAAATACAAGGAACCATGTTGTCCTGAGCTAATAGGATGCTGAAAAAACTGCATTTATTTTATTAATATTATGTGGATGATGGTGACTAATTTCACTAGTCATAAATAATGTAAAAGGAAATGGCTGTCCAGGAACAAGACTTATGCGAAGGGAATTTACCCCAAACTGAATCCATTTAATGTTACTTTAGGCCTTTGGCTTGCCTCCTTATTGCTCAGAATGTGGTGTTCAATTAGAATCAATGTAAAAACTGTTTTCCTGCTCAGTGATAAATAAAACTAAATAAATCACCAGTCCTACAAACCTGCATGCATTTAGCATTACTTCTAAAGTTCACAGACATAAATTTTCTGTTGTGCAGGTCATTTTCTGTGGTACCCAGAATTGGTAGTCTCAAGCAGATTGTGTTAGTCTTTATCTCCATATGTCCACATTTGACTCCAAATATTCTTTCCATGCAGAAGATATATCTGGATAGTATTTGAAGAACTTCTGCTCACATCTGAGGATGCACTATGTGCATGTTACTCAAACTGGTCCTGAAGTACTTGAGGTGTGACTCTGAGGTGGCTTGGTCAGCTGTGTGTTTGCACAGTAAATCAGTGCTCAGTTGCATTGATTTCGCTATATCTTTGTATCTGTTCAGTGAGCTCAGTGCTTCCAAGGACAACACGAGGTACAGTTCTACCAAAACTACCAAATGTTTTGGTCATAAACCAAATCTTCCAAGCTGTGCCACCTGTAACGTAGCTGTACGACTGCTATGACAATGGTCTCAGCAGTGGTGTTGCCACCATTTGGAGAGCTGCCAAAGATTATTCTGTTCCTTTCTCTCCTTGCCTTGTGGAGTGTCTGTAAATTCACTTTAAGTTCAGAGCATTGGAGTAGGACTGAAGTGAGGACTGTGGGATTCAGCACTAACAGACTTGAAGTAAAGAGGAGATACAACCCCATTGCAACCTCACACATTTTAATTCTCACACTTTCTTCTGTGTGCTCCAACTGGCTCATCAACTGCCTGCTACTTACTGTAAGAGATGTATTGTTGTAGTTCAGTTCCAAGAGGTAAGATTTGTCCTGATGGATGAAAAGATCCAGATGGATGGATTATTTCTTTTTGAAGGTTTTGGCCTAGGAAACTGAAGGATCTTCCCAGGAAAATCCTTCTGCCATGATTTTCTTTGGCAGTAATACCACCAGAAATTGAGGCCTGAACAAACTGTATTTGAGAATCTGAATTCTGTGTTTTGATTTCCATCCTCTTCCTCATTATTTGTAACTAGTATGCAACATTTTGTGTGGTAGTTAATCCACTTTTAAATGGTGTTAATTTATTTAAACATCTCAAAAATAACAGTTTTCAACTAGTTTCGCAAAGAATTTTCTCAAATCCTGCATTGTCTAATATTGTTGTCACTTCCATATGCAAAAAAAATTAATTTTTATTCATGCCCCAAACCTTTTGCCTTAGTTGACTTTGATCTGTCACCACCTGGATAATTTATAAGTGATTAAGATGTATCTTGCTCTGGTTACTTCTATAAACAAGAACATTGTTGTACTGTAGCATGAGTGTCTTCTGGACACTTTTCAATATGTATGATGAGAGGACAGTTTTCTGATAGCATCTTCTCTGAAATAAGATGATTTTTTCTGTCTTGGATCTGTTCTGTGGGGTTATTAATTTGTTTGGGGTTTTCCTTAGATATAGTAATCCATTTAATATAACAGACTTGCTGAAAAGCAGTCTTCCAAGACATTTTAGGACTGAACTTACCCATTTCCTAGGATAAGGAATGTAGCGTTTTCAAAGACTGTCTTTGCTGGCTTGCATTGACATAGTCAAGATCATACTGCTTATACCTACCTGTGTTGCAAACAAACTGATAAATGCTGTTTTAATGAAGCCCAAATAGACGCAATTTAAGCATTTACATCCTCATGTTAGCCACACTCAGGAGAATGATGCGGAAACCTGTTTTAAAAAGAAATAGCTGTTTCTCTGAGTCAGCATTGGTTCACAGGGAAGTTAATGTTTTCCTGTGATCCATGCTCACAATTTCTGAAAATGAAGTAAAATGGAAGGCCGAGGTATTTGGCTGTGTTTATCCAGCAGTGTAAGAAGGCATCATGGTACAAAGCTTTGCTGTGACATTGAAGAGCAGAGCCTGCAGTAAGTCCTTTGTCTGAGGTGGGAAATGAGGCCAGAGGGGTGCCAGTTCTGCAGGTTAGAGTTTGTACACCACTGCCAGAGTCACTTCCCTAGCCTAGGAAAGGGCATATTGGACAGACCAAAAACTCCTCTGTGCAAAGATGATCTTACTTTTTTTACAGAACCTCACTCTGACTTTGACCTTCTGGTAATGCCAGAAGGTAATGGTGGCGGCAAAATAAATGTTTTGGAGATTAGGTATTTTATTTCTGTATGCAGAGCTGGACCTAGTCTAAAAGTAAGTGTTCCACTAAAGCTTTGCATAATACTTAATACATAAGTTTAAACTGACAAACCCCCATATGCCTTAGAGATTTATATAAAGTTCTCTGTTTTGCACACTTGTGGACAGGTGTGCAGCAGATCAACATATGTGTTATCATGAGGATTAAGGTAAAGATAAAAAAGTACAACTTTCAGGCCTGTCCCAAGTCTCATAAAGCTGCATGTGCATTTTCAAGTACAGAATTTCTTTTTGTTCTAAACACTGTTTCCCCAAAACCTTTGAGATGTAACTTTGAGCAAGGAAGAGGGGGAAAGGGGGTAATGTTTAGAGGACCAATCCTTTTGCAAGAGGAAGAACAATATATTTTGTTGTGATGGTTTGGGTTGTCCAAATTGTCTTAATTTTAATATCTTTATTAAAATTGAATAAAATGACTTAAGTTTAAGGAATGGCAAAAGGAAGGAAAAAAAGTCAAGAGATAATGAAATCCCCACTGAAAAAGTCAGACCAAATTTACTTAGATTACATTAGTATTTCAATGCATCTCTGTTCCTCATCCCTTTATATGTTGTAAATAATCAGTGATGCTCTAAGGGTTTGAGACCTTCTAAAGCTGCCTTAAAACAGCTCTTTCACTTCATCGTCAATGCTTCTTAAACAATGAGTGTCATCAAGTGAATGCTGGAAAAATCTGTCAAAAATACTAGCATGGTTTACTGTAAATGTAACTGGAGAACTAAGTTACCCAGCCAACTAACCCTAACAAAAGGTTGTGAGTAAAATCTTGGCCAAATTTTAGGTATGCATAGGTTTGGTGGTAAGTATGGCTTGTATTGTTCCATGACTGCTGATGCAGTTATAGGTGATGCCAGCATTTCAACCTTTATTGAAATGTGTCTGGGCAGGTTTATTGAAGAATTGAAATCTAAAAGAAGTTGGAGTCACAGTTATCTCATTTTTTATGCAAGGCTAAGGGCCTACTGTCTGTTTTAGAAGTTAATTACTATGTTTATTATTCATATTAGTTTAAAACTCAAATTTTGCATTGCTTGTGTTTGGCTCTGTGGGAAGTTAAATCCTGACCCAGTGAAGAGCTGAAAGGAGAGGGCACATGGAGGACAGCCTGTATCATGAGTGTACTAACTGGGACTAAGCTTTTTGTTTGGGACTATATCAGGAACAGTGACTGCTCTGCCAGCAAATGCTCACATTGAGCTTTGTTTCTCCAAATTTCTTTATCTGGCATGTCACTATTGTATTTAGCTGTACTGTGTAAGTGTGCATTGAAAAAATCTATTGTGGATCCCTCCAGAGTGGCTCTTTGTGCAAATGAGTGGACGTTTGTTTGCTGGGAGAGACCGTTTTTGGAAAGCAGAATAGAAGTGCCTAAATGAACAGAAAAATGTTTTTTTTCCCAAGTAGTGGAAAGTTCTGACATGAGCAGGACATTTTAAGAAGCTCTGTTTCTAACATGTTAAAATGTTGAAACCACTGAAAAATGTAAAGTAAAATAGATCAAAATGATAAAATTTTCCCCATTCTTCTTGTCTGTTCATTCATGCTGTAGGTTCTATGCAACGATTTCACCTGAGGAAAATTCTTATATCGTAATGATATTTAAAGTTCAGTGAAGATGCATATTTTCAAATAGGATAAACATTATTTGCTGTAATTTTCCCCCTTTCTCAAACTTCTTTCTTTTAATTAGCTTATTGTTCTTTTTTGGGTTTTTTTTGAGGGGGGTTTTGTGGAGTTTTTCTGTCTCTTTTTAGTTCTATGGTTGCTGTCTGCCTTCTGCTCTGAAACCACTCTATACTTCTTAAGAAAACTCATGCTTGAATTCTAATGCAAATTTGATACCATCATCTCTCTACAGCTGTTCTAATTCTGACATCCTCTGTCTGCCTTAAAAAAAAAAAATCACAATTTCTGCATTTGTACTGCCTTGTTGGATATACTGCTTCTTTTTGTTTCACATGAATTTTTAATCATGCTTCTCTTCTCCACACGATCTTTAGCTTGCTGATTTGGCTTCTCACTTTTTCTGTTATTGTTCTGCTCTCAGATATTTATTTTGGATATGAAAAATATATGTTCTCAGCAAAGATGTGATACTTAATGGCAGTATTTAGTATCTGTTGCAAGCTGACTCCTGGGAAATGTCTGGCCAACTTTTTCCTGGACATCTGTGGGTTCTGAGTCCTCTCCTGAGTGACTTGGGAGAGCAGTATTGAAGGATAGCAGATGAATAAATCTCCTCTTGCCAAGACTAGCAGAGAAGCTGATGTCTTAATATGTAAGGAACCATTTCAATGTTCAAGGAAACAAACCCGAAACAACATAGATAAAATGCTAAGTTTTGCTAGCACTGCAATGGAGATGTCTTTGTAAAGATATTTGCCAACTACTTACTTAGTTACTGAAGGTCTGGGGGATTTTGTTCTTGTGAACACAGATATAATTTTGAGAGAAGAGTCACTGACACAGAATTTAAAGGAAATAACTATAGTTTTTAGTGAGAAGAGACACTAAATTCTGTGTATTCTGGAGTTGGAAGATATGTGTACTTTGTCTAGAGAGGCTACATAAGTAAATGTGGAAGTGGGGAGGATATATTTCTCAATGCATCCATCTTTCTCTTTTGAAAAGGTCATGTCTTGACATTATGCCTCTTCTGTCATATATATGCATAGAATGATAACATGCTTTGAAATGCTGCTTTGCTGAATAACATTCTGTACTTTGAGTTACTACATGGCAATTTATACTGTATTTTTTTATACATAAACAGGTTTTCAGGCAAGTGACAAAAGTGGGGGAATGCTTTTTAATATAAGTTTTCTTGATTCCCTAACTATTATCTGAAAAAAGGACAACTCCAGAAAAGTGTAGGGAGAAATTAAGAGTCAGAGTAGGGAAAAAAATATTTCTTTTTACAGCTTCTATGAGCAGATTTGTGATCTGTGAAAGGCCCCTGTTAGTTCTTTGTTTATCAAAGTGACTGTATTTTTTTTTTTATACATAAACAGGTTTTCAGGCAAGTGACAAAAGTGGGGGAATGCTTTTTAATATAAGTTTTCTTGATTCCCTAACTATTATCTGAAAAAAGGACAACTCCAGAAAAGTGTAGGGAGAAATTAAGAGTCAGAGTAGGGAAAAAAATATTTCTTTTTACAGCTTCTATGAGCAGATTTGTGATCTGTGAAAGGCCCCTGTTAGTTCTTTGTTTATCAAAGTAGCTGTGTACCTTTGATCTCTGCTTCATAATAGTCTTTTAGGTACAGAGTCACTGCTGAATACAACAGTGAACCAATTGGGCATTGTTTGGAGGCTCAGGAAGATTGGAAATCATGGTTCCTGATTTTTATGTTTTTGTGCAGCATTGCACCATGCTGGCAAGAATCAGTTGGATGCCCACATTTAAAGTCTTTTCCATCACCTGCAGCAATAAATAGGACATGGATGCATATTGGTTTATATTAAATACAGATTATTTTTTAAAAAGCTGCCTACTAAAAGTTTAATGAATTTGAATCAACTTTGGTTTGATATTTAAAATGCATATCTATTGAAAATATAATGCAGGGAGGAGCAGTTGATACTGATGAGGAAAAGAAACAGGTCTTGTAAGCAGACCCCTGAATTATTGCATCTTGGCAGCTCAGAAGCTTTACTGTCCACAAGCATGTGAGGGTTTGCTAAATTGAGATTTAACACTTCACTCCAGGAGCACGTGGTACTCGAGATTTATGTCAACCTCAGTGACCCAACCAGCCAGGCTGTCTTTAATCCTTCTCCATTCCCAGCACTATGAAAATGACTGCTGACTCTTGAATTCAGTGGTGGCCTGAACTGCTACTGTGTTCTGTAAATGTTCGGCTTGTGGACGAAGAGCTGTCTGCAAGCATCTTAATTTGTGCTGCCATTTTCATGGTTTAGGTTTTCTAAATTGAGTGATATGGCTTGGCCTTCTAAGTTTTTACTAATGATTGTATTTAATTTGTCTCACTTTCCCTCCAAATCCTCCAGTAATTTAACTTTTCCTAAAAGGATATTTCTTTTCATCAATAATATCCATTTATTTAATGTCCTCTACTAGCTTTGTCCAGTCCTGGAATTGTACTTTAACACACCTTTGCAATCATAACATTGAATGTGTCCAAAGGGAAAGGGTTCATGTTCTAATGATCTTGGGAATTCTAAGCTCCAGACTGACAGTTTTTTGTTCAGGGTTTTTGGGGCATGACACAAATTAATAAATAAATAGCAGATTTCTGTATGTAATTCAATGCTTTTAAAATCAACTTATTTACAAACAAATAAGCAATATGCATTTCAGAGAGAAATTGAGAGGGCCTGAAGAAAAACTTCGAATACAAACCACAAAAATATTTTTTGGGGGGGGGAGTGAAGTATGGATTTTTTCCATGCTAGATTTCTGTGGTAATTGATATTTATAATCTTTAATTTTCTTGATTTCTGCTTCATTTCAGTGAAATACAGAGATGCTAATTCAGAAGAACCATTTGGCTTCTATTTAAGACACTGGAGTTCTGCTGTTGTAGATTCACCCTAGGCTTTGCTAGTTTTTAGTCAAACCTGATCAAGGAGTTCAGTATCCAAAGCAAGCTGTGCAAACCTTTGAGAGAGGCAGAGTGATTTTTTTTGGGGTTTTTTGGGTTTTGTTTTTTTCAGTGTTGTTGTTGTTGTTTTGGTTTTAAGTAGCAAAATGTCTAAGAAAATTATTTTATCAGGTCACAGTTGTACTCCGCAGATTTCACTCATTCACTCACTCTCACCAACTTTTCCATCAGAATATCTGAGTGGTCTGGCCTGGAATTCTGATGCTCAGCACAAAGCCAAGGCCATGCTGCATGTGAAGCACTCACTGCGTCTCTTGGGCTCCCTTTGCTGACAGTGACAAACCACTTTTTGGTCTGCTGCTTTCTCCTCATGCTCATAAGTCAGCGGGTGTTATGGTGGTTACTTTGCTTCAGATTTTTGCTTACTTCAGGCTCTGTAGCTCTCAGACAACGAGCAGCAACTGCTGCCTGTTTTCTGTTGGGAAGGTGCGTGTGCCATGTGTCTCCCTGTGTTCCACTAGCAGGAAAATGAGCTGGTGTGATAGACTGCAAGTGTGATGCCTGTTGTCAGACCGGGGTGTCTGTGCTGTGTCCTGTCGGAGCACCTGCCTCAACAGAAACAGCTTTTTCTTGGTTTTGCATCTGGGAATGCTGTCCTGGGAGCGGTTTCCCTGAAAAAGTGTCCTTTAACCAGAAACACGATTCCTTTAACCCTGAGAGTTCTGCTGCCGCTTTCGCACATACATGTTTTCACCTTTTATTAATTCATAAGTCTTATTCCTATTACAAATCTATTAAATATATATATACATATATAATATGTGAAATACAAACTTTCTATCCTGAAATCTGCTAGTCAGCAGTTTCTGTCCGTGAAGGTGGTGTCTGGCGGTGTCATAGAGATGCTAGAAGTTGACTTAAATTCTATAAAGTTGTTTTTAAAGGCTTTGTTTTTTTCCTTCTCATGAGTGCTTACCCAGGTTTTGTTGCTTAGATCTTAGTTCTGACACATTTATGTGTCAGCTTGTGATGTTCTTTGTGAGTGCATTTGCCTGAAATTAAGAACTTCAGCACACCTTCACCCTCCTGCTCTAGAAGGTCTGACTCAATGGGCTTTGCAGGAGGAGCTGGTTGATCACAGAGCAGTGACAGTGACTTGTTACAAAACATGGCCAGAAGCTGTGATGGTGTGTGCAGAATGTGGGAGGGAGGGTTTGGTTCTTGGGGAAAATAAAATTTCTATTCTACCTTCTTGGGTGAGTACAGTCAGCACCAGCTCATAGGGAGTTCTCTGCCCGTCTGCCTTGCTGGAGTCGTGATGCTGTGTGAAATTGATTTGTTCTGATGATAGAACAGTGCTCTGATATTTAGGCAATTCTGTATTAATATAACAGCGCTAGAAAAAGCATGACTAATGGCCAAGACCATGAGGACAGAGGTTCTGGACTGCTCCTGTTTTTTTCCTGGTGATGTTCATGTAAGTATTGAGCTTTAAGGCTCACACCCTTGTTTTCCCCCGCAACTGGCTGTAAGTATTTGCATACAGAGATGATTTATCAAAACAATTCCACATGCTGCAATACAATATTAGTATTCAATATAAATAATAACCAGTATTGAAATAAAATTATCTTTCCATGCTTAGTTGGCATAATTATATAAATATAATTTGCTTCTGCCCACAATGCCTAGCTGTGGTTGAAAATCCTTTTGAAATTTCTCTAGTATGAGTGAAGAAAAAGTATTTACTGTCATTCTTGTGGCCCATATATTTTTGTTAGGCACAACAGAGATGTCAGGTTTTTATTTCTGTGCAATACAATTTATATTCGTGTCAGCACTTAGAAGATAGTTCTGCCTTGCACTCCTCCTGTTGCAGAGTTTTGGACATTTCAACAGCTGGTATAATCTAGTCAGAATGGTAATCTAGGCTGGTATGATCTAGTCAGAATTTGTCAAGTTCTCTCTGAAATAAAAAGTATCTTTAAGATTTGCACATCGACTCTAATTGAGTCAATATAGAAATCAAGTGTTTAAAATGCTGACTAAGTAAGCATGAAAGTTGAGCTTTGTCTACCTTCTACCATCAGGCTAAATAAGGCTAAATACAAAGATTCTTTTCTTTTTTCCTTGGAGGTTTGTTTTTCAAATCTCTAAGAAGCTAAGTTTTAAACACATTTTTGAAACAAAATCACAATTTACTTCATAGAAATTAAACACCTCTGCATATGTATTTTTAATGCTAATTTCTTTTCCCCAGACAACACTAAGCTAAATTTGAAAATAGTTTCAGCTGGCCTGAGATGACTTTGGATGAGTACATCAATACCTTTGGTCATGTTAAATGAGTGCTTTAACTTCTTTTATTCTTGAATTACTTTTGTTTGTGCTGCTTTTAACTAGAAGAATATTAATACTGCATGTCCACACTTATCTCTGGTTATTTATTCATTTTTACTATGGAAGGGTAAGTGTGCCAAGCAAAAATCACTGTATTTCTGCCAAGTAAATGGCCCAACAAAGAATTATAAAGCCAGGAGTAAATGGGGCCTCAAATGCAGGGAAAGTGATGTGGGCTCAGTAAAACACAATAGTGGGACAGTATAAGGAATATTCCTCATCTCAGAATTATATAGAGAGGACAAGGGAATATTGTGATGTCAACAGACAATCCCACATTTCAGTGGGAACACTTCCAAATAATAGGTGAACATGGAAGTTAAGATATCAACATTTTATGTATATTTTTATGTATCTTTATGTGCCTTGAAACCATGTGGTCTCTCTGCTTCAAGCTCCAGTTTTGTAATTGTCCTGCTAGTAGGTTTTTCAAGTCTTCTTTATTCACTATAGGTAATGCAGGTTCATTTGAAGTATGAAACATTTGCAGTTTGTGTTTTGTCCTCTTAAGAAAAACCATTCAGAGCCTGTAACTTATAACCCTCCAAAAAAACTTTTAAGACAAAATAAACTTCTCAAGCTGGTTTGGTCTGCTCCTTTCTGACCGCTAATTCTGGAGCCAAGGAGGGAGGATCAGCTACAACATTTGTAAATGGTCACCATTCCAACATTTTTACTTTCTGTAGTCCAAAGTGTAGGAGTCTTGCATGTCAGTCACATCAGGATTGTGCCAATTGAAATTGGTCTGATGTCTTTTCTCTTATGTGCTGTTTTATTTAACGTGAGCAAGAGCATCAGCCTTTTGACTGGTATTGGTAGAGAAGAGGGTCATTTTTCTGAAAGAACAATGTATTTTTAACAACTTTAGCCTTGTCTGTTGAAAGGTGTTAAAGGGTGAAAGAATGCTATAGGAGAAAAAGTACATTTATGGATGATAGGTTCCTTATATTGAAATAATGACACTGAATTTCTGATCAGAGAGGTTTTGAACTAATTTTTCTTTTTCTCTCATACTCATTGTCTCATTCTCACCCTATGAAATAAACACTAAGGAAAGTTTTCAGACAGTAAACAAGAATTTCTTTTTCTCTTTCTGCCTGTTCTTGGTAGATTTTTTTTAAGCTGTAAGAGGTTTATTTCAGGCCTCTACTTTTAAATGTTGAATACTCAAATACATACAAAGCAAATCTGAGGGTTTGTCAGACTTTCCAGGATCAAAGCAACTTTTTTTTTTTTTCAGATATTAAATTAGACTTCATTCCTGCAAATGTCACAAGAGCAACTGACAGAATGCTAGTAGATTCCCATGGAGTTCATGCCAACATTTTAGACTATTTTCTATTTGCTGCCTATTTATGTTAATATTTTTGAATGGACAAAAGTACACAAGTATGTATTCTTCTGTAAGCATCATCCTGTGCCCTATACATGTTCCTGCTATTTATGCAGAAAATACCATTTTCTGTTCTGGAACCTTTTGATTCTAAATATTTTAAAGCTAGAGGGACTGTGAGATATCTCTGAAGTTGTGCTTCAGGTAATTCCTGCAGTGGTTTTACGGTCACTTCTTGGCTGAACCACTGCACCTGAAATTCATATCAGATGCCTTTAATGTCATGTAGCTTAGAGGAACATCTGAGTATTGTATTTTTTAATAAAAAACCTTTGACTAGAACTGCCAGAATGAAAGTTTTTTGAGGCTTTTAATCAAGGTGCCAGTTCAAGTATCACCAAACTTGAAATAGGGTAATTTTGCTCTGCATAGCAAATAAAAGCAATTTTTTGTTCACAACAGACCGGCTTGAAATATGGTCTGTGATTTTAAACACACTTTGTAAATTGTCAAACAAAGCAAAAAATGAAAAATTAAGTAATTTTGTAAGGAAACCACTATTTAGGGATGTGTAGTTTTAGAATGAGGAGTGTGTACAAATTAGTAGATTTTTAAAATTTAAGTTACCTGTATGGAATTAAAATATGCTCTATTGCAGGGAAGCCCATTTACAGAGAAAAGTGTTTAAAAGAAAATAGAAATTCTCAAGTGTGGAGCCTTCAGAACATGGGGGCAATGACTTGTGTTTTCTTTCTTTGATATCAATATGTTGTATATCATACTGAGGAAGGAAGAAAAAAATACTAATTATAATTTCAAGTGAAATTACAATAATTCCTTTGAAAAATACATAAATGTAAAATACATAAGTGTAGATGTGCATAAATTGGTGGATTTTTTTTCCTAACTGAAATTAAGATTTTAGCTCATTCTGTCCTTCAGTAAGAACATCAGTCATTTTAGTACCTATGGGGTTTTTTCACTTTTTTGGAGAAAATTACTCTTTCTGTGGGATCCCAGGCTTCCTGATTTGAGGAATATGAGCACTCTTAATACAGTATATTTTATTTTTCTTATTTCATTTTGACCTCTCATAGTTATTTCACAAAGTCTTAAAGCACCTGTGAGAACAATACTAGTCCTTTGCTTAAAGAAGTAGGGAAGGGAATGGGGATCTCTTTGAACCTTGCCTTCCTCCCCAGAGTTATGTAAATTCATATAGTGCAATCATGGCCTTTTGAAATAATCTTTCCAATCTATGCAATACCCTTCATGAAAAGTAAGCTTAGAGATAGCAAAATCTACCTATTGAATGCTTTCTTACTCATTGTAAATCAAAAGAAAATAGGCAAGTATTTAAGTTCATACTCTACAGATGCTACTATTCCTTCTATCATAATCTATTACTGGTTAATAGAGGAATTCCTATGTCTCAAGGCACAGAATTTAATCTATTTTGCTTTCAGTTTAGTGTCATTATTCAAGCTAGGGGATAGAGCAGATTGCTTTGAAAGGTGGCACAGGATTGAATTGCAAAAAATGAAATGCACACAGCTACCTGGGCTTTGTGTATTATAGCAGATGGATGCTTAATTGTTAATTTCCTGATTAAGTAGCTTGGAATATAGAGCAGATATCGCTCCAGGATAGTTGTATTTGAAATGTATAGAAAAGATTGTATTTTTGGACTCACCTAATTCCATAGGTAATAGAGTGAAATCTCAGGCTGATTTATGCAACTTTTAAGATGGAGTTGTACTATGAAGAATTCCCAACTTTTGCAATTATATTTATTTGACAGGAATTACTGTTTTACTGCATTGGAGTATATCCAAGTGAAACATTTTGGCCTTACCATGGTAAAAAAAAAAAAAAAAATGCACATTTGTTAATCGGAAGGAAATGAGCATATATTCTGCTGCATTTTATTTGGTGCGTTGAATGACAAGAAGTTCAGTAGCATTAAATATACAGTAGAATAGAAATGAAGATCATATCTGAATATTTTTAATAACATTTGTACCGATAACTAATGAAATGTAATACAAAAGTGCAAATAGAAATTCTAATTAAAAATAGATTTGTCAGCGAAAATTTACTGTCCCTCACAAGGTAACTCTAGACTTAACATAAGAAGAGAGGGACTTCTCTCATATCCTCCTTTTAATTCCATTCTTGGAATTAAAGTTGCATGTAGCATAAAGAGTTTCCTCAGTTGGAGGGGAGAAGAGAGAATTTTTTATCAGCAGACAGTGAAACAATAAGTTTTATGTGAATTTTTTTCCTTTTCAAACTTTTAACCTTTAACAATAATTTGTTCTAAAGGTGGCCTAGCTGCAATTTCACTGGATGTCTATCTAGAAGAGAAGGAAAGATGTAGCTTTATCTAATCAATGGATTGTTTCTTTATTTCAGGGAAAGCAAGTAGAGATGTCATGTTTTAAAGATGTTGCTCTTTATTGATCACAAATTCGTGAAGAGTGCATTTGCAAACGTGTCCTGAAGGATTAACAGAGTTCAGGTTCTTACAGAGAATCAGGAATGGCAATTCTTTTCCATGAGTGACATTTTTGTCAATAGTGCCTTCACCAGGTGACCACATGCCTGCTCTTAGATATGCTGATGATAATGGTGGCTAAAGGTGTAAGCTGGATGTTCTGTTCAAACAGGTAGAGCTTATTCTCCCTTGTGAGAATTCATTCCCTAGAGTTGCCTCACAGAAATATCTGTGTTGTTATGGGTCCATCCAATGCTGCAGACTGGATGCACAAGGGAATAGGGGAGGTTATGCTGGAAATGTCTTGTATGCTGTGCATGAAGTCTAATATTTGGTACATAAACCCTTGCTATGTCACTAATTACTTTCAGTAAAAGTAAGTTTGTTGAGTCATCAAGGGTCTACCAACTGCCAGATTTGCCCTTGTTTACCTTTTAAATTCGATCTGTAGAGGATGCTTAAATAAATATATACATGATGATTTTAAAAGACCATTCAATGTGTTGAAGGGCAATAAGAATGTCACCTTAGAAACTGTAAATAGAGATTTAACCCTGCACTCCAGCTTTTGAGGACGTCCTATTCCATATAATACTTGCAGGAGGAAAGAGGGGAGGAACTTCAGGAAGGATAAGGCACAGGGAAGCAATTCAGCATTGCCACTTTACTTTGTGGTATTGGCTTTTCCTTCCCGAATCCTTGCTACAGAAATAGTAGATTATGGGCGTTGTTGCTACAAGCTGCTTGTCTTTTAAGCTGTGACAGGTAATCGGGCCTGTGGAACATTCATTCCCTTACTAGTTTAGCAGTCTGCTAAATTTGAAAAGATTAATGCTTTATAGCTGGCTAGATATGGACTGCAGACACAGGAATTTCCCACTTCCAGGGTTTTCTCTGATGAATTTATAAAGCTTTTTCCTGAGATAAATGGTAGAGCTATAATAAAAAATACCACCAAAACATAAACATAGACCAGAGTAGAAAGTCGGCTTTAGCAGAGGAGGTTTAAAATTTGTAACTTAATATTTAGTTATTTACATGAAAAATAAATTGTAGGTGTTTAAGACTATGTATTACTGACATATAAATTGCAAGAAAAACATTTTGAATAGTCCAAATGCACAATAAATTTACAATTCAATGCTGCACCCTTTTGATACGAACACCAGACCTCCAAACTTTGATTATGCCTCTTGATATTTAGATCATGGAGTTAGCTTTATGGGAACTCTGTTATTTCTGTCAGAATATTAGTGAAATAAATAATATTCAGTATTTATGATTATTAGCAGTTTGGTAATAGTCCAACATATTTATTAAAGTACAGATTGCTTTATGTGAAAGTCTGAAATTCATGTGCTTTACAGAAAATCTTGAAGTTGTTACTGGTACTGCGCAGTTATGGACTAAAGTGATGAATGCTTGGCTAAGGGAGCGAATCTCTTCAAAATGATCGCATTTCACTCCTGCAGGAATTGATGCTTTGATGCAGTTTGTTGGTACTAGTTCTGCAGGCTGCTATATACAAAAGATGGTAATAGAAAAACATTGGTTCTGGTTATAAAGCACACAATCATGTGTGTATCTGGGTTTTAATAGGAAGTGGATAGAGCTACATCATTCCAAATGGATGAAAAAGAGTGATCTCTCAAGACTAGGTACATGTCCTCTAAGAATCAGTTGTTCACTTTCCACCGTGTTGGTTTATTGAGGGTGGAACTGCTCCAAATCTATTTGTTAATTGCTTTTTATTTTCTCTCTTCTAGCCATTTGTCGTAATGGATTGTGGCTGCTTTTTCAACACAGATGAGAAACCTTAGCAGCAGAATTTTGTTCTTGTTCTGTATGGTGATTATTTTTTGTAATTCCACAGATGTATTTAGTGTAGTGAAAAAGCAAGTGCACAACTCCAGACTTTGCTACAGACTGGAAAAGCACTTGTCCCATTTTAGTTCATTGCCCTGCACTTTCTTTCACAGGAGTATGATACTATAAAATGAAATGTTGCTATGTCTGTTAGTGCTTGTACAATGTCTTTCAGTTTAAATGTGAAATAGATTCCTGGATATAGTTTATCACCCATGAAAAACAAAAAAAAACCCAATACCTAAAAACAAAAACCAAATGGATAGACTGCTTCCTTAAGAAAGGTCTTTGGGATGCAGAACTTTGCAGCATTTGGTACACTTTAGCATTAAGAAGATTTCACTGTTTCCTGCTTGCATTGTGTCAAGTTACATGCTGGAATCTGGAAGACTTCAGAAAGTCTGAATTGAAGGAGGCTGGGTTATCAAAGACTATTTCTGTTCAATTTTTTAGAAAGCAGGACAGCTTTCACACTTGCACTGGTTGTTTGCATTGTCAGTGTGAGAATCCAGTACTAGCAGGAGCAAATCCTTGACAATAAAATTTGTTTGCTGGCTGTTAGACTGAGATTTAGCAGAGAATGGGCAGAGCCTCTGTGGATATATGCCCAGGAATTAATTGTAATCAATAAAAGTTGTAGCCTGATATGTCATTCATGTACCTCCCATTAGAATCAATTACATTATTTACATTATTTCTGTAATGCACCGCTTGATCTTAATGGGGTTGGCCCTGGCACCACTCTAAAAATGGATACGCTTCCATTGATTTCCACAGGGCAAAACCAAAACTGCCTTCTACACACCACACTCAAAGATCATCTCAATAATTCAGGAGGAACATTTTCTCCTTTTATGTAAATAAACAAGGTGTTTGAGATGTTATGCTCATGAGGAATCTGGAACATACCTATCTGAATACTGTTCTTGAAATATCCAAATATGAGAGTCAAGCTGGTTTGCAGAATCTTGAATAGAGCCCATTTCCTGACCTGTGGCTTCATAACACTTGATTCTTTGTGGTTTCTTCTCTCCTGATACCTACAGTGTATCATATGCAAGGATAATTCCAGGTTGAAAAATGCTATGAAATCCTTGGATGGCTGAAACCACGTATCTTATGAAGCTGTGGATTGTCTTGGTACTGGCAGAAAAATGCACAGGGCTTGAGTAGGCAACAGTGATTTTTTCAGCTAACATGAAGCAAGTGCATTGACTTCTGTAGCTACCTTGACCTCTTTATATCCATATAAAAATGAAGCGGAATCTTGACACTCATAGTCTTGAAGATTGTCCCTATTCTGTAATCTCCTATTAATCTAAACCGTCAGAGTTTTCAAGGAATGCTCATAATCTAACATGGCTTCCTGTATAAAATAGGTCATTGGGTTTAGCTGAACTAATTTTTCTCAAATATCGTAGCCATTGTGCTATTTTCACTGTCCCACATTTTATATATATATTTATTTATTTATATATGTAATAATATAGAATCTACCACATTTCACAGGAAATGTTTCTTGTGGTGAAATGGTCTCCCTGTTGTAAATGTGTCTTCATACCTGAATTAATCTATTTTCATTTTATTTTCCTTACTGTTTGGGCACTGAGTTACCTACCTTATTTCACTGCTGCATATAGGTACTTGTGTGCTGTGACAGTTTTCCACCACATTGTTAACTCAATCATTTTGAATCCTTTGTATTTTTTCTATGGACTATGTTTTCCAGTCTTTTAGTCACTGCTGATCTTCTCTACACCTTCTCTAACTTTTCTCATCCGTCGTTGTCATGATTTTTTTTTCAGTTTATTATCCTTCTTCTGTGCAGATTCCACTTCTAAATGTTAATGTTTGGCTAATAATACACTAGGTGCATGCAAGATTTTTTCCAGAGGCATTTAGACTATTCAGGTTCTTTTTAACTTAGAAGGCTTCTATTTCTATTCAGAATACATCTGTGTTTCCTGAAGAGTGACCTGATAAACACTAATATAAAAATAAGTAGAATCTGGGTACATTATGCCGATTTTAACTACTGGCTTTTAAGTATGCACATTCAAAGTTCAGCTGTTTCATCTTTGTAGTTTATTCCTGCATTTCCTAGGTCAATTAATGCACAGATTTTCACCTAATTATCCCTGATTTCCAGGCTGATGTAATTGCCAGTAACTTCTGCTGACCTTAGTAGGAGCTATAACAAGACTTTACTGTGGAAAATCTTGCAGACTGATGCTTTGAAAAAAAAAAAAAAACCCAGACTCAAAAAAATCTCATTGTCTTTAGTCTAACTGTGATCAGACTGTACTGAATGGCATATTTATTTATAATGATTTTATGGCACTTTAATATCTTTCTGGCTAAGAGGAGTAGCAAAAGTAATATAAATTAAAAATATGGAAATATATGAGAACATGTGTTACTAGCTTCCTGAAATCAAATCCTGTGGGGTTTGTCATGTGATGTATAAAGTAGCCAAGAAGTAAAGTAAAGCAAATGTTGCTTAAAGAAGATAACTAGACCTATACATTCACTGTCCCAGTAAAAGTGAGCAAAAGATCCATGAAACACTTGTGCTGTACATACAAAAAAGGTCCAGAAAGAGCAAGTGAGTTTCCTATGAAAGTGTGAAGTGTGGAATTCATTAGTTGGTTCAGATGAACTTAATGAGGTAATTTTTTTAATAGATCAGTATAGATTACTGTAACATAATTTGTATAGGGGAAATGGAACAAGTAAATGAGTTGCCATAATATTTAAAAACACTTACTATGCTAGGAAACTGTGAATGATTTTCCTGTGAAGAAATATAAACAAAGCAAAGCAAACATTAGGCATATTTCAAGTGGTGCTGAAGAAATTCTGTCTCTTCAAGATACTCCATATAAAAGGATACTCATGGGAGATTTTTAACTACCTGCATCTCTGTTGAGTAGCACTTTCAACAAATTAGCAAGGAAAATCATAAATTACAGAGCAGTCAGACTCACTGAATGGAAAGCAGGGGGTCCCAAAAGAGACATCCTGAGTCCATTTCTTGCTGACATGAAAGTGAGTGAAAATGGGGAAAATTGGAGGACTGTATCAATAGCGACCAAAAAATGAGTTCATATCAGAAAGAAATGCAATTTACTGACTAATTTAAGGCTGTACCTTCAGGAGGAACAGAAAATAGCTGCAGTGAATAATTTTGCTAAAACTATTAAGAACACTGTGTTTTTCCTCAGGTTTAAAAAAGGAATTTGATTTAGAAGGAATCAAGGTTTTGGAATTCTTCAGTTGTGCTGAAAGGTTGTTATATGAAAGGCCAATATTTCTAGGAGCCTTAATGAGGAAGATGAAATTGAGAATTAGATCATGTGTCAAGAATTGTAAGTCTCCAAATCTCACTGTGGTTATAAGTACTTGAAAGGTGAAGTCAAACATGACAGTTATGAAGGGGGAAGGAACACAAATATGAATTCTTCACAGCAGCTTTTACAGGGATGATTAGTAAAAGCTTCCGATGTTTATATAAAGAAATATTAACCTGCATGAAGGGGATAGGGATATTCTGGAGTACTGTGCCCAGTTCTGGTCTGCAAAATTCAAAATATATGTAGAAAGACTGGAGAGGGTCCCAAGAAGTGCCACAAAGGTGAGCAGAAGAGCTGAATTATTTACCCCAAGAAGAAAGACTGAAGCAGTGGAGGGTCTTTGCTCCCTGTCAAAGCGGAGACTTGGGGGAACCTCGTCACAGTGGTCCAGTACTTAAAGGGCAGCTACAAATAGGACAGAGGCTCTTTCTTCATATGGAGTGGAGCACTTTCCCAAAGGTATTGGTAAAAGCCCTGTATCAGTCTTTGCTGAGGTACTTCAGAGTAGATTGTATAAAGAAGCAGAAGCTATTCTGCAGGGAAGCATGCATGCTGTTCTTGGAGAGCTGTGATGGAAGACTTAATAGATTTGCTGCAAATCATTTCTGTGAATCGTGTTTGGAGATGTGTTACGGATTTTTTTTTTCTCATTGAAAGTAGTTCTAAAATGTTTCCCACTCACCATGCTCAGAGGATCATAGTGAGTTTGTGTTCATCACAGACTTAGTAAATCAATATCCCATAACAGTATTTTATATACATTATTCATTTCACTTTCATGAAATAAAATGTTTTAAAGAGGAGGAGGAAATCAGGGAGTGTGAAAAATGTAGGATGTTTGTGTTCTGGCACAGGAAGTGTGTGAGGAGGAAGTTCTGGAAGCTTACAGTCCCAGTGATGTGATTTGGCTGTGACCTGAGTTTCATCCTTTATTCCTAGTATTTTTCTTCCTGCATGTCTAAAAACTGTAAGTTTTCTGTGTACTAATATAATCTTAAAAGTACATAAGTTGGGAGAATACAAAGGAAATATTCACAGAAGGGGTTAGAAGTATACCTCATTAAAAGACATAACCTTCATAAAGAGCACTTTGTCTCCCAGATGTGACAGTATTTCTTCAAGGACTTGTGGATGCTTTGCATAGGTACAAACTGGATGGAATCATTGGAGACTGGGGAGTGCAGAGGCCCAGAGAAGTGGGTCATCACAGGGGCTTTTCAAGCATTTCAATTATTAATCTCTCTACAATGCAGGCAATGTCCTGAATGTTTACCCTTTGAAACAGCAGTGGAAGGACATTCATTTGATACTGAATAGCTCTCAGTGTTGGTCTCTTGCTGTGGAGGCTGAAAGTGATGTGTATTGAGTTAGGAATTTCATATAATTCCTTTTCACTTTCAAGAAATATCTAAGAGGAAGAAATTAAAAGTGCTCAAGAACTTTCAGTCCCTTGGTTGCACCTGAGCTACATCACTGGTCAATCGGAGTGCGCCTATTCTTTCTGTGTCCTTTTCCTCGCTCTTTTTATTCTGCCCATGCCAGACTTGGAAATAACTGAACTTCCTGAGCCTCTAGATGGGATGCTTAAAATAATTACCATAAGGAACAACATGTTCCTTTTCATTAATGCCATTCTTATGGAGAGGGCTTATTTTGTGCTCTAAAGATGGAAAAAGAAATTTTTCTCTTCTTCCCTTCTCATTCTATTTGCCCAGTGTGCATATGTTTTTCAGTTGATACAAGGTTCAGGTCAGCTACTGCTTTGTTCATAAATATTCATACCTATATAGATGGGGAGAAAAAAAGTGATAGGTTAGCATAAATTAAATATTCAGCACAACTCAGCAACGTCAGGATTAAAATTGAAATATGCAAGATATGGGAAAAGCTGTTCCAAGAAAATGTTTGAAAAGTAAATACTTCTCTATATTTCATCTGTCACTACATTTGGGGGGGAAAGTCAGAATATTTTGCTCTGTGTGAGATAAAGCAAATTTAAAAGATTGCAAAACGCAAACTGGATTTCAAGAGCCAGCCAATAAACTGACAGAAGTATCTGGAACCTGGCAGGAAGATTTTGATGAGTGCTTTTCCTCCAGTATCATAGAACAGGAGTTCTCAAAATGTCATTTTCCTGGACATTGTAAGCCTTGTTTGAGATGGTTTGTTTAGAAGTTTGTTGCCCATATTCTCCAATTCTTTAGTCAAGGTTTTCTTTTCCTTACTGGAAATGCTAATCTTTTTAAGGTCATTTAATACAAAACCATAGAATGTAAGTGGGCTGTGTTCCTGTGATTTCTTGCACATTAACTAGGGATAAATTATATTAGCAACAGAGGTTTAATGATCTATTATATTAAAAGATATGGTCATGAAGTTCTGTGATAACATAATACTGTAATGCATCATCAGAGTCCAGAATTGGCTGGTAAAATCGACAAGCATGAGCACCTAGATGTCAGCTTCCAGGCCCTTCCAACCTTTGCTCACAAGATATACTTATGTACCACTGCTATTATGATACTTGTTTCTGTCGGAGAAACGTCTGTCAAATCTGTCAGGAATTGGCAGATTTGTTCTGTGCTTTTTCAGATGAGACTCTGCTTTTAGGGGCACTCACAAATGCAATCAAGCATGAGAAAATGGCATGAAACTGAGTCAGGGAAGGTTTAGGTTGGATACCAGGAAAAAGTTTTTCACCCAGAGGGTGGCTGGGCACTGGAACAGGCTCCCCAGGGCAGTGGTCACAGCTCCAAGCCTGACAGAGTTGAAGAAGCATTTGGTCAACAATGTGACCCTTGGGTTGTTCTGTGCAAGGCCAGGAGCTGGACTTGATGATCCTGAATGACCCCTTCCAACTCCCCATATTCTGTGATAATTCTGAACAAGACAGGAATTAGATCATTTGATTCTGTTTGTTCTGCAAGGTTTGGGGTTTTATTTTTTTTTTTTTTTATGTAAAATTTATATTGAGATATAAATGAAAAATATATGGTAGATTAAGATGTTTTGGAAATTGGTCCAAGTTTAGGGGTAGTAACATTTGATACGATTCATGGTGCCAATACTAGAGATGAAAAAGGTACTGTTTTGCAATTTCCAATTCAGCTATGAAGTAAACGCCAAACTTATGTAAGTAATGGATAAGAGCAAATACTCCAAGTCAAAATAAATCACATTAATCAGTATGCTAACCTTCCTTTTTGTACAGGCTCAGAGGAAGTTGTTAGAAAGCATAAGACTTGTCAAGTTTGTCATTTCCATGAGACAGATTTAGAAATAATGTGAATTACAGCAAAAATCATGCCTTGAGACTGCTGTATCTGTTGAGTCAGATTATTAATATCAAAGGCTGCTAGGAATTTGAGTTACTTAACTTGTACTTTCAAAGTGTATTGCCATACTCAACTAGGGGCCAGGTTTCACAAGACCAAATTATTAACATTACAATTTCTGAGAGCAACCTGCCTCCTGTTATCCTCTTGGTATTTTTTGTCTTTGTGAAAGCCAAACGCTTCCAAAGGCTCCTTGATGCCCTGGGTTTGACTCCAGCCCAGGCAGACAGAGTGAGCCCTCCCTGTTTCTGCTGACATCACACAGCAGGATTTAGTCTCATATCCTGGTCTATATTGGGTTTAATACCTTATGTAAGTGTTTTTTCACATAATTTTTATTCATGCTTACTAAATATTGCATTCAAATCTGTTTTTCAGTCAGAATGAGACTGCTTGCTTATTTTCTGTTGAAAGGTAAATGCTTTTTTCTTTGTGGGTACAGTAACCATGACTGCTCTGCGTTTTGCGTTCTTATCTCTTATCTACTCCTGAACTGAAGTTTTTATTAGATGGCATCAACTGCTTGCTAAATAATCCTGATCTAGCCTTTAAATAGGAGGCTTTCTCACAATTATTAAACAGTACAAGTCACTTCAGCCCCACTAGAGAGAGCAGAGTCTTGAAAGTAATTTTGTCAAACTTTTCCAGAGAAAATGAATGCTGCAACTCTTTGCATAATCTTGTATTTTGCTGTGAAGTGGAGTTGTACTGAGATAAATACAAGCAGTTGTTACTACCATAGATGTGGCTACCTTAATTCTTTATTTAGGTTTCAGGTATATCCTTTATTTTTTTTATATTTATATGTATAATTCAGTATATGCCAGTGGAGTCCCAAGAAAGTATTTTAGGGAAAACAGAAAATAATTTTTGCCTGACACTTTGTCCAAGGAAAAACCTATTTTCCTCCCACTTTTCTGAAGGATATTTGAGAACATTTGGAAATATGTTTTATATTTAAAGTAGCTTCAAGTTGAAGTGTTTATTTGAAATGGAAAAAAAAATCAAAAAATGATGAAAACAAATGACAGAACATTGCTGAGACACTCAATTGATGTATCCAAAGACATAGGGAAGTGATAAATGCTTAATTGCACCATCTACCCTTTACTAAGACTTAGTTCTCTTCACAGCTCTTTAAAAAGCCCAGAACGCTGTGAGGAGTGTTTATTTTGACAGACATATTTACATAATCAAAAATATTTTGCAAAATATACTTTTAAAAGCTTAAAAATGTGTTAAATTGCAACAACTTGCAATAACTTGTATAAAGGTACTTGTTGGCAGTTCCTTTTTTATGGAAAGCTGCTTTTGTACAGAAAGCTGGAATGTTCTTAGATGAATACTGCTGAAGTATTACATGGGGTTTTTTCTGATTTTCTCTCAGAAGGAATTTATTTGGCTTGAGGCCAGGGACCTCTCACTTAGTACTAAACCAAAGGTAAATTGTATTGTCTGCAACTCCTTTAACATTAAGCTGGCCCCAGAGTCTCAGGCTTGGAGGTCATCAAGGGAATCAGACCCTTTAAACACCACACTTAACTGTGCTCTCTTGCATTCTCACACTGCAATGAGATGGCATGTCTTGAAAATCAAATAACACATCCCTCTTCCTTATCAGCACAGTGGTAATTAACTTTAATTAGTTCAACCAGCCTATTTTGGAGGACAACAATAACCTCAATAAAATTTATTAACTGAAGCTGACCCACAGGTAGACTTGGTTAGAGATGGCTTTAAATAGAAAAGCAATGCCTTAGAAATATGCCATTTCTTAATTATTTTCTTGAAAATCTCTAAATGCTTTTAGCCACACACATTGGGGCTATACAGGTCAGGTTTTTTGATGTTGGAAGAGCCCTGCTTTTCCTCTTGTTACTCTGCATGAGAGCTGCTTCTTCACTTGCCACTTCAGAAAATATAGGCTGTTCAGAAAAGGAACATGGGCACAGAACAGAGTGCAAAGGAAAGCAGTGGCAGCAGCCTCCAGCTGTACCTTTCTGTCTTGGAGCACTGGGGAGGGAAAAGCTGCCTCTGAATAACATGTGGTGGTTTGATGCCTGTGTCTTGCAATTACAGTAATAACCTTGAATGCAGAAGTGCCACAGAAAACTTATCTTCCACTTGTCATAGGTGTCTGAAAAGGCAAAGGTGGCTGCAAAACACTGATGTGATGAGTTGCTCATGTTGCAGTACTGGAAAGCTAAAATAATATGTTAAAGGATTGTAAGGATTCAAAAGAAATTGCAGGTGAAGGTAGGGAAGGATTTTCCTGGATGTCTTCCAGGAAGGTGCCCAGTATAGTTAATTTGGATGGGAATTTGATTTTCTTTTTTTTTAACTACTTAGCCTATCTTGGTAGAGCAGAATTTAGCTGACAACTGCATAAATTATTGCTAAATTAATATCACACAAAATCACAGAGCTGTTAAGCTAAGGGGGAAGAACTGTGCTGGCTCTCAAAATGGGAGAAGCAAAGTTTCTACAGCTTGTCAACTGGTAGCCAGCTTCACTCAGCCAATAGTCAGCCAACACAGCTGAGAGGGAGTGAGGTTTCTAAATGGAGGCTGGCCAAAAGATCATAAAAGAGGGCCATTTTCCCCTCAGTAGAACAGAAAGGTCTTTGAAACCAGGAATTGGGAAAAGGGGACGAGTCCAAACCTGAGAGCAGCTAAAAACGCCAAGAGCCAGCTATTCAGCTGGAGTAACCTATACAGGTGAGAGAGAAGAGGAAGAAAAAGCCAGCTGGGTGTTTATTACTCTGGAGAAACAACAAAATTAAGACTCATAAGTTGGCAGCTACTAAAAAACATGGAGGAGAGGAAAAAGGAAGGAAATCCAGTGAGGGGTGGAATAAACCCCCCCTCATTTCACTAAAGTATATATAGAATTGACATTCTGGATTTCATTTGAAGCCTACAGTTATTTTCCTATGTCTTCAATCATGTGTAATATGGAAAAAATATTTGTTCAAATATTTCAGGTGTTCAGGGTTAGGTGTGTTGGTATCTGCATTTTTTAACAAGTTTGTTCATGTTCAGATCCCTGACCTCCCATACTTGGATTGTGTTGAGCTCATTTTAGATTTTAATTTAAGGTTCATTATTTTTCTCTTTTTGTGACAACTTCCATTTTTAACTAAAGTTACTCCTGCCCTAATGAAAGGTAACTCAGATTTTATGTACATCTGTCATGTTGCCTTCAAATGCACTTTGAGTTGAGCTCTTCCTTAGAACATTAATTTTTGCATATAGATGATCTTTTTGTTTTTCATTTATTTGCTTCTGTATTTTATGACCTTGAATTTAAAGCTTTAAGTGCTAAAGATAGGTAATTTCTAGCATATAATGAACATTATGTTAAAGAAATAATCCTTGAACCCTACAAATGGTAATGATGGTGTTCTGCTTTACAGCCCCTCTTTCTTGTAGTCCTTAAAGAGTTCTTTTACTTGATCTTGAGTAAGAATGGTTAATGGAGAAAGAAGAAAAACAGCACATTTCTGACTTTGCTGCAGAATTAGTCTTTGTTAACTCTTACTGCACTGTGAAAGAAGAGGAAAAAACTGAAATCCATCATGACAACTGAGTCTCCTGTAGCCCTTTCCTTTTCCCAAACTGTCATTGGAGGTAGCATATAATTTGTTAGACTTCATACAGTATATTAATGCAAAGCTGCTTTTGCCTTAAATAATACATTTTGTTTTCCTTTTGGTGGTTCCTGCTTTTCTTGTTTTTATTTCATGGCTTATGACTTGGCAAAGGCTTTATCTTTACTAAAGAGCCAATGGAGCTTTTGTGGAACCAACTTGTCTCTAAACTCTGCAACTTAGCTGTTGCCAAGAAATGTCTATGGGTCCTTGCCATGGGAAGCCAAAAAAAAAAAAGGAAAGGAAACTTGAACTCATTTCTTATAAACAGAAAGCATAGCAACCACAGTCAGAAACATTTAGCAGTCTGGCAGCAGACAGCAGGACATACAAAGAATAGCAAAATAGTCTATTGAAGAGGGGAAAAAAGATCTTCAAAAGACTTGTGTCCACAGCAGGGTGAAAAACATAACAATCCCATTATCAATGTTATTAGAAAAAAAATTGTTGATTTTCTTTTTTTCTAAGTTCTGCCAATATATCATGTTAAACAATATTCCAGTAACTCAGAACATAAAAAGGCATTTTCTGGCATCCCCTTAAAACGTCTCTATTCAGGAGGTCAAAGGAGGCGAGAAAAGAAACAAGCAGCTCTGGGATCCACATTCAAAACTCCAGCAGAAAAGACTAGTTGGCCTGGAAGATGAGCTGTTGTGACTGTATTAATTCTGCAAATAGGAGACATGCACTGAACTGAGGTGACTGCCCATACTGCACAGGGAATCTAAATTCACTCTCACAGTATACCTATAACTTCGTTTCTGTCAGTATTGGTTTTGTTTCTACAGGTGTATATATCCATTAACACCTTTTTTGTTGCTTTAGAGTAATTAATATACCTGCTTTGTACCGAGTTGTGGGAGTTCTTTTGGGTTTATGTTTTCCTGGTTTGGTTTGGTGTTTTTTTTTCCCCTCCCCATTCTTTTTACATCATTATTTGAGGGTAGGAGAGTGATGATTTTCAATCTACAGTAGAAGTACAGGTGTGCTGTTGAAGTCAGTGAAATTCCCTATGGTTATAGTAATTTTAGCCTTTTTTTTGGTGCCCATTTTCCTTCCTAGAATTTACAGGGGTAAGATAATTAGCAGTTTAAAGAGTATAAGTTTGTGAACATTAAGTATGCCTGCTTTGTGTAAGCAGAAGTTTTCCAAGTGCCTGATGTGCAATATATTCTGTTATTTTAAGGAAGGGGAGTGCAGAAAACGTCCAGGTTGCTTAGTTACATAAACAAACATCACAAATTTGTTGTCTTTACTTAGCCATGTAGTGTGGCATTAAAACATTTGCCAAGTGTATTAGGGCAAGCATCTTTTTACATCATTATTTGAGGGTAGGAGAGTGATGATTTTCAATCTACAGTAGAAGTACAGGTGTGCTATTGAAGTC
Source organism: Pyrgilauda ruficollis (assembly GCF_017590135.1). Taxonomy (NCBI): domain Eukaryota; kingdom Metazoa; phylum Chordata; class Aves; order Passeriformes; family Passeridae; genus Pyrgilauda; species Pyrgilauda ruficollis. The sequence goes on from NW_024531377.1 coordinate 1,570,742, forward strand.
ATAGTGAAATTCCCTATGGTTATAGTAATTTTAGCCTTTTTTTTTGGTGCCCATTTTCCTTCCTAGAATTTACAGGGGTAAGATAATTAGCAGTTTAAAGAGTATAAGTTTGTGAACATTAAGTATGCCTGCTTTGTGTAAGCAGAAGTTTTCCAAGTGCCTGATGTGCAATATATTCTGTTATTTTAAGGAAGGGGAGTGCAGAAAACGTCCAGGTTGCTTAGTTACATAAACAACGAACATCACAAATTTGTTGTCTTTAGTTAGCCATGTAGTGTGGCATTAAAACATTTGCCAAGTGTATTAGGGCAAGCATCCAGGGCATAGGATGCTATGCTTTTGTGTTCACCCTGAGATGTGGATTGCTCAAGTTCAGCTTTTATTTTGTGCAGCTTTTGAACAGAATGGGTGCACTTTGATGGTTTTTTGTCTGAATGATAATTGAGCTCTAGACTCTGTAGTTGCAGACTAGAAAGTGAGAACTATATCATACCTGTTTTCCTTAAAAAGACCCTGTAGGAAATGTGTGTGTAAATGTGCCTGATTTTGGATGAAGCTTCACTAGATTTTGTGCTGATAACATCAGCTTCAGTCTTCAGGTGAGTTGCTGTCCTGTGAGAAGATTATGTATCCAATTTATAGAGAAGCAAGGAGAAATTAAGTTCTCTGTGAGGCATTTAGGTGCAGGTTAAACCCAAATCCCTGGATTACTGTTCCTGACCTCCTAACACGAGTCATTACAATGGTTTTCTTCTTTCTACCTTAGGCCAAAGTAGTCTGTGGAGAGAATGTCAGATTTAAAAAATCTGCTTGTTATATATAAAACTATAAACAGTGCAACCAAAAGCAGAACAAAGCACATAATCATACTGTATGAATGTTTGCCTTGCAAAAGTATGATCTGTTTGCACTCCGTGGTTTTGGATGCTCAGACTACACAGGAAGAAGAAACAGCAGAATGTGAAACTCCCAGATATATACTCCAAGGAATTTCTTGCACTGTAGTGCTTTTCTGGGTTGTTTTTTTGTTTTTGTTTTTTTTTTTTTGGTTTTTTTTTTTTTTTTTTTTTTTTTTTGTTTTTTGGGGTTTTTTTTGTGATTTTTTTGTTTATTAGATCAATTAAGTCAAAAGGTTTTTGAGCTGAATCTTCCAGGGCAGTTTCTCTAGACCATATTAATTGATCTAAAATAATGCAACAAAATGCACATGCTATTGTTTTGTCCAGGTGTTTATGTATCCATACCATGTAGCCCTATCCTGTTGCCCTTAGGCTTACCACCCACTTAGTAAGGCTCTAGAAATACATGGGTTTTATTTTGCTGCTCAATGACCCCTTTTCTAAATGCACCATTGCCACCACATTTGCACAATCAGGAGAACAAAAACCATTTCACTTCAGGAAGAATAAGTTATACCTTTGGAGCATTCAATATGCTCCTTAATTTCTTCTCTGTGTTTAGAAAACAAAGTTGGTCTGTGATGTAGAGGCTTTAATAGCTGTTGTCATTAATGTTGTGTGCTTTCACATTGTGTTCAAAAATGCACCCCAGTGCAAACATTTGAACTTGGGCTCCTTAAGTTTTGTGTAAATAGTCTGTAGTTTGTGTTCCTTGATATTTTCATTTTGTATCTTGAAAATGCATGGAGGCATATTAACAAAATGACAAGCCTCCTGTGAGAAGCTGATGTTCCCAGATTAGTTCAAAATCATACAGCAAGTGCTAAAAAAATACATTATAACTGTTAGTGGTCAGTTTTGCAGTTGCATTTCTGGGGAATGTGAAGCTGTGTGCAGTCCTCAGTGAGCATGGAAATTCTAGTGGCCAGTAAAGCAAGCTGAAAACATTGCCTCAGGTTTCCCTTATTGTAAATCCCCGTGTTACAGTTTCTGACACCACCAAATTCCCTCCTGCTGACACCACTTTTCAGGGGAAACCTGTACATTGGAAGCACCTACCTGAGCCATTTTGGGTGACATTAATTTCCATTTTGGAGAATTAACTGCCATTACATGCACCAGGTGATCCAGGTTTCACAGAAATATGAAAATACGAAAGTACTGCTTTATGGTAACAAAAATATACATTATCCAATTTGTAACAGGTTTTGATATGGGATTCATCCATTTATTCAAATTGCATTTAGAAAAGTATTTTGCTTCATCTCCCAGTTAAGTAAATAGACAAGGTCTTTGGAGCAAGGTCATAATGGTAGGTGCTCTGAAATCCTGGGTTCCCCCTCTGGTTCTAAAGGAAACCTAGATGCTGCAAATCAGGTGATGTGATCAGCTTCTTGAGGATCATCTTTAGTTTTAAGAATGTAAATTAATTTGAAATAAATGCTTCATAATAATTTGAAGGATTTTAAATCACAAAGATTGAAAAGCTATTGCTGGCAGAGGTGGTCAGTATTCTGAAATATGTAAGGCATTATTTTGTAATAATCCCTTTTCTTCATAATATTTGATGTGGGAAGGGCTGCACTTTGAATTGAAAAAAGTGTTGTAATCTGGATTCTTTCACAAATTTCATCATTCTAAATCTCATGGGATAGGGTCAGTAGAAAGAACTGATAGAGTTCTACTTTTTTAATTTTTAAAAAATTTTTAACTTATACATTTGCTAATTGAACAGTTACAGATTTAAGATATATTCCTTGTACAAATTCCTTCTTTTTCCTTCATCTTTTCTCAGGGTCATTCATAGATTTATACCTCTTTACTCTTCTGGAGTTCATTGCATAGTGCTCCAGCTTGCAAAAAAACCTGTACATGATATATCTTTAGGAAGCATGAATTAATTTAGGTTGTGCTCCTAGATGACCACATTAAAGAGAGTGCTGAGCTTAGGTAATAATTGCTGTCTTAAGGCTGTGTCTTAACAAATAAGTCCAGCTCTGTGATATTGCAAGTTACCCAGCATGTGGCCTAGATGGTAGCAAAGGAATCCTGTATCTTGATTGCAAAATGTTGTCCTGTCTCTCTTAGAACATAAATTTATTCCTCACTTTGGATAGCTTGGTTGCAAATTATATGGGGCATTGCTAACTGCTCTGTTTTTCTCAGCAGTTTAGGTGACCTTTTGCAGTTTCCAAGAATGAGGTAATTATATATTTTAAAGACTGACATCTTGAAACTTACTTGATATTAGCAGTAAAGAACAGAGTGAACACAAGACAAATTCAAGGTGCTCTTAATGGCATGATACAATTCCCTGAGGGCTGGCGGTTTCACGTGCAGGAATCTTAGATTGTTGCTCAGGTATGAAAGTGAGTGCAAGAGCAAGCTAAAATCCAGGGCCAGCCCAGTGGATGCCAGCATAGTGACTGGTGGGTTGTGTGGGAGTGAAGGGGGTTGTGACTCCAATATTTCTCCTTTGCAAATTCCCTTGACTTGACTAATTGTGGATCCTTGCCTCTAAAGGAGGGAGAATGTTCTGAGTTAACGTCGTGTGCTGTGTGCCTCAGATTGAAATAGCAGATAATCTAAGACCTATTAAAAGTATGTTTGTCCTTATGTACCCAGAAGCAAGAAAAAAAAATTAAAAGGCAAAATCAATGGATAAATCAGTAAGTTATTTGTACCCTAGAGGCTGTTGTTTCTGAAGCGTGTACCTTCATGAGTTATAAAGCAGATATTAGCCTCAGAATTATTCCTTACTGTTCAGTGGTTTTCCCAAAATTTAATGATGACTAATTTCTGTGAAGGTACTGCTTTTCTCCTTTTGCTGTGCTTCACTGATGGCTGAGTATAATTTTCATGGATAAGGGAGAGGGGTAAGAATCTCAGCATAACACCAGGAAACAGACTCCCAAATGCAAGCTGTGTTCAGTTAATAGTTTACAGGTCTTTTCAGTTATGGTTCATATATTCCTCTTTTATTACTAATTATCCATGATAATTCAGTTCAAAATTTTCCATTTAGAAAGAGTAAATGAACATAAGCACATTCTAAAACTTAGAACATATGCACTCTAAAACATAGATATTGGCTTTATTCAAGTTTCCCCACAAAGTATGTAATAAAACAGTCATTTGCTTCTCAGTAGCTACAAAGTTTATTGTGGAATATGGAAGCACAAAATTGTCATTTAAAACATTTAGGGAGTCCAAGAATGTTTTAATATTGGTGGCATAAAATTGACAATATTTGTCACTGTTACTAAATTGTTCTAACAATATTTCCCTCATACATTATATATTAAGTTAATTAAAGAGCTGGTGACAAGTTATTGAGAAAACCATTTCACTTTGTCCATTATGTTCTTAAACCATATTTATTAGAAATTATTATTTTTGAGTTGGCAAATGACTTCAAATCATAGTAAGCTGTTTTAGACTTCAAGGAAAACCAAGCTTTCCTTTAGTCTGCTGAGTTTTTTAACATATCTATCAACTGCCGATTTAACATTCAGTTAATCAGTTTCATTAAGGTTGGACAGTTTGATTTGTCCATAAACAATAAATTCTCTTTGTGCATTTATTCACCTTGTCCTGGAACCTGCTCTTGTTCAGCAGCCAATTTAAGATCTTCTCATGTTCTTTGTTGCTGTATTTACTTTTATTGTCACCAAGCAGATTTAGCTCTAATAAGAGACCATTTGTCCCTTTTTTATTTATTGCATCCTCTGGCAATGTTGAGTTCATTTTGGTCTAATCCAGAAAGGTTGCCCCTGTAACATCTTCAAATGAAGCATGAGGTATCCAAAATCCCCCTTGCCACAGAAAGTGGTCGATGCTTCATGAGACCAGGTATCTCTAAGGAACCTCCCAGGCTCCCGGCTTCTTCCTCCTCATCCTAAAGAGAGAAAGCCACCCCATAGGGGGTTGCTTGCATGTTCTTATTCTCCAATATTGTTCTAAACTCCTTTACACAGTCTGTGAAATCTCAGGGGTAGTAGATGTATTTGATAAATGGAAATGTGGAACGTTACTATCTAATATTACAGTTTAGCCCAATGCTATTCACTTCTGATGTCTTCAGTTGAAGAACACATCATCTCTGTCACTGTAGCAGAGTAGCATTTCTGCTGTCAGCAATCCACAGTGAGGTTGATCTGTTGTCTTTGGAGAAACAGCTCTCATGGGAACAGCATTACCTGTATTCAATTCTGAAATAAAATGAAGAAATAGGCTTATTTATTAACTTTTAGGATACATTTTATTGTAGTAGAATAATTCTGACAAGTCTTATGATGAAATTTGCATTGTGGATAATGATATAATTGGAATGAACACAATTCTTACTGAAAAATGTCACTCTATCAATCACTTCCTTTTCTTTTATCTTTAAACATCATTTTTCAATAGCAACATTCTCTTGTGGTGGGGTATGTCATCTTAGATTGTGTAAGTGCTAATGCTTTTATTTCCAACAGTAGCACAGCTCTGCAGTTCATCTGCTGTGCTTTCCCTTACTGAGTGGGCTTCACGGGTGTTCAAACTGGATCTCAGAGGAAATTAATCCAGAAGCTCTATCCTAAGTATTTAGTAAGCATTTTCTAACCCCCAACAGGGATGTAAAGTACCAGTGATGGGTTCCCTGAACAGCTCCAAACTACACTGCATGGTTGGAACACTGGATCAGGGCCAGATGTGATCCAGCCCTGAATGGTGCAGATCTGTAGACGAAGAAGCCTCAGCACAAAGTGCTTGGTTTTGCTGAGCTGTTGCTTTTTCTCCAAATTGCTTTTTAATGTAGGGCTTAACCTTAGAAACAGAGAAGAAAGTTTTAGCTTCTGTCGCTATGGTTTTGTATGCAGCACTTCAGTGGTATTTTAGCTTGGGTGTGTAATTTATTGCACAATTAAAAGTATTGACAAAACACTTGTGTGCGCCTTTGGTATTGGGGAGCTCATTTCAGCAGCTCTTGTATTATGGAAGACTCAAAGAGCAGCAATTTGAGAAAACACTAATAAACATTAAAACCCTGGGAAGTGGTTGCATCGTGACAGGCTTCTTGGACCAAGCTAAAATGTGATTTGAAGCAAGAATATTTGCTGCAGACGTCAATTGGATTTAAAACTAATATTGTCTTTCATTTTTATCAGAAAAATCTTCAGTCAGGAAAAATATGTAAGTTGGGTTTTTTTTTTTCATCAAATTGAACAGGCTCAAAGGTTTTCCTGGTTTTGATCTGTTATGATATTGGTTTGCCTATCTTATATAGCCTCATGAATTCCATGAATGTTACTACTCCTCAGCCCCAAGGACAAACTGAAAAGATGTTAAATTATGAAGTGTCTGACCTTGGTTATATTTTCTGTACATGAACAGAAGTGTTAAGACAGTGACAAAGGGTTTAGTAGAAGAAGAAATCTAACGCTTCTTTATAATAGCAGAATGGCTGTGCAAAAAGGCATTTAAGTAATCAGGGCCACACAAGCTAATTTGCAACTCATAGTATAAATTATGTGTAGATTCTTTCAGATTGTTGGAATTAACTCCAGGGATATTTTTAGAGCAACTTTGTTTGGTTTAATGAAAACAATTATTAAATAATTAGTCAATGAAAATAGTTATTTCATCTTGTTTGTATGCAAATTATCATATTCATATATCATCACCATTATCCTCTAAATAATGTGCCTGTTCAAGATTGCATCTGTTTGGTCAGAATGCTCAGGTTTCTCTGCTTTTTTTGCAGGTTGTATATAAAAATAACGATGTCAGGTTGGAGCTGTCTCGACTTGCCAAGCAAGGGGATCCTAAAATGAAGATTCATGGGGTTGTAGCATTTAAATGTGAGAATGTTGCAACCTTAGATCCAATCACATTTGAAACACCAGAGTCTTTCATCTCTCTGCCAAAGTGGAATGCCAAGAAAACAGGCTCAATATCATTTGACTTTCGCACAACTGAGCCAAATGGCCTGATTCTTTTCAGTCATGGGAAACCAAGGCACCAAAAAGATGCCAAACATCCACAGATGGTGAAGGTTGATTTTTTTGCTATTGAGATGCTTGATGGCCACCTCTACCTACTATTAGACATGGGATCAGGTACTATAAAAATAAAAGCCTTGCAGAAGAAGGTGAATGATGGTGAATGGTACCATGTGGATTTTCAGCGGGATGGGCGGTCAGGTAAGTTCTTTTTGTCTGCATTCAGAATAGCTTTTTCTGCTGTATCTGGAAGAATACTGGGGACATATTGATGCTGCCACAATTAGAGATGGGCATCATCTGAAAAATAAGGAAATTATAAGTCATTACTTTCAGGTGCCAGAGTACAATAATTTGCTGAGTAAAATATATTATATTTACATTATTGGATAATCAAGTACTTAATCTTGCAAGTAAGTGTGTTGTGTGCTTGAAAAACAACAGTAATCTCTCTCTGTGCTTGCTTACATCAAATAGCTGAAGTAGCAAGTTTGAAGAGTTGAAATAAAGCAAAAAAGCAATTACTGATAATCTCCAACACGGGGAGTAGCTGCCCCACAGAAACAACACAGATATTCCAATCATGTCAGCAGATCTCAGTGTACTTAAATGATATGCTAATAAATTACAAGCAACACATGTCAGCAGAAATGGAAATAATTGACTTGCCTCATTCTATCAGTTTGATTCATATTCTGGAGTAGTTTAGTCAAAAAGTGATCTCACTGAGAAGTGGTAAAAATAAAGAATTCATGAACTCTTCCTCATGCTACTGAAATGTAATATGGCTTAAAGTGCATTTATCCAGTGAAATTATGTATCAATGTGTATCAGCTCATCTCATCTGGAGTATATAACTTGTCGTAAGCAAATAACAAATATACATCAATTTAAGGACAGCTCTCCTCTACAGTGACTTTACTGTACTTCATACCATGATTTGGGGAGGAAGGGGGCAGGGAATGTAATGAGTCTGTAATTCAGACCTGAAGATTTTCTGATTAATATCAATATTCAGCCTGAAGTTTATGTAGGCTCTAAAATTGGGTGTTGACAGACTTAACTACACTTCCTTTGGATTTTGTGCGACTTCCCCCCACTTTCTTCCTTCTGGTGACTACCTTTCCATAGCTTGCATTTATAATTTCTTTATGAAACTTAACCCCCAAAAAAGTTATTATCTTATGATTTAAGGTCTTACTACACACAAATCATATTTCAGATAAAGCAAATCTTAGGTGCTGGTTTAAATTGAAGATTTTTGGTCAAATCCATGCTGAAATCCACCTGCATTATGATTATGAAAAATAATTATTTGATTCCTGGGCAGTGCAGTTCTAATGGTACAGACCTTGATTTTCTTATTAGGTCAGTTGCTAATTTAAATTTCTCAAGGTTAAATAAACCTACCAGACAAGAACAAACAAAACCCAACCAAACAAAAAAAACCAAAAAACAAACAAACAAAAAAAAAAAAAAAACAAGCCCAATTGAACAATAAAACACAACTTCTCAAAATCCTCAACTGGAATTGAATATCCAGCAGTTATATTATTTATACTACAGTTTTCATTTCAGACTTTCTTCTTAAGTGCTGTTTCAGTGATTCATATGAGGCAGTAAATCCTGTAATAATCATGCCTGTGGGACTGCTGAAAGCAAAGTTTATTCTTACATCCAAAGCCAACACATCTATAAAGGAATGAAATAAATGCACAGCAATTGTTTACATTTGAAGATAAGTTCTGCCCTTTCATTGCTTCACAAAACATTTGACTCACGGGTGCCATTAAGAGAGTTTAGGGCAAACTTTAATTCTTTAAAACTGTTAATGGACATCAGCAAGAATTAAGAGCAATTTCAGGAAGCAAAACTGGCATGGTGAATCAGGATTGCTTACTATTTTTTAAGTAGAATTATAAATAATCAAATTAATCTGTCTGATGATTTGCCTATGACCAAGATAGGTGAAATTTATGCAACTCCCCTGGCACTGTTGAAAACTAATCATAATACCTATTAACTCTGAGACATTGAACTATTACCATGAACACTGAATAAAAATTTGCAGGCTTAAGGATTGGCAAATTGAATTTTAACTGCAATCTGAAATAGAATCAAATTTTTTCTGTTATTCTAGAACATACAATAATAATTTATGGTAGGAGAAGTACCAATAACACTGGCAATGCTTTTGTTTGTCTTAATGGTGGTAAGATCTGGTTATTAAAATTATTAGAGAGATAACCATGCCTGAATTAAGGTGAAAATGAGACTGTGCACCAAAATGAAAAACACATATTTTATGTAACAATAAATGTGATATAGAGGGAAGTAGAAATAGTAAAAAGGAGTGGGGGGGCACACTCAATTCTGACTGGGCCCTGGCATCCCTAACATTATCCCCATCACCCTGACAATTTTACTATATTCCACCAAAGCCACCTGTCCTCGTTTCTACCTTCTGAAAGCTCTTTTTTTTTTTTTTTTTTTTTTTTTTTTTTTTGCTCTGAGTTTGCTCAGCAGCTCCTTATCCATCCATGGAAGCCTGCTGGCATTTTGCCCCATTGCACTGGGATGCATCGTGTCTGACCTTGGAGAAAGTGTTCCTTGAACACCAGCCAGCATCCTTGGGCCCTCTGCCCTCCAGGGCTCTTTCCCTTTGGGCTCCCCTCAATAGTGCCTTGAAAAGGCCAAAGTCTGCTCTCCTGAAGTCCAGGGCAGTGACTTTGCTGTGTGCCCTCCTCACTCTCCTGAGTACCTCATCCCCCTCCACGTCATGGTCAAGTTATGCATTGTTTTACCCATAATGAATAAAATTCACTTTATGATTTCGGGATGTTTTTTGTTTTCTTTTCTCTAGCCCAGACCAAACATACTAAAAATCACATGAATATGATTACTTTTCACTAGCTTTCCTTCAGAATTTTTATATAACTGAATGAATATTCCTTGTATAGAAAAAAAAGTCTTTTCTGAGACTTTCTTGTTGCCATTGACAGCATATTTCCCTAGCTATCAATCATAAAGAGATTCTTCTGTTAATGAATAAGTAGCTCAAATAAGCTGTGATTCTTTTCTTCTTTAAATTAAGTTTGGTGTCTTTCAACCTTTTGCTCCTAGACTTCAAATCCAATGCAGAGTGGTTCTCTCCTATAGAAGAATGTTGTGACATTTCTCAAGGAGCTTTGCTAATTTCATTGACTTTCATATTAGCTGGATCAGCATGTACTAGATTTATTTCTCATTCTTTGCTCTCTTCCAGACCCTCAGTCGCAGCGAGCATCCACTCTAAGCTACTGACTTTACCTTTGCTTCTCTGGGACTGTGGTGGAGGAGAGAGGGAGGTGTAAGGAATCTGAATACATTTTTAAATTGTAATCAGCCAGGCGCCACTCACTAGTAATTCTGTCAATCCACTCAGATTTTGAAAGATACAAGGAAGAGGGAAGATATGGTGCCTTTTAATTTCCTTTTGCTGAAAGCTTTGACCTGTTATTCTTGTTTTCACCCTAGAATCCCATTCTGTTTCCTGTAGGACTTACTCTGAGTGCTTTCTCACCTAAAAAAAGATCACTGGTGGGCCAGAGTTCCTGAGACCATATTTAGTTAACATTTAAGGGTTAGGCATAAGAAATATTCATAAGATATTCTCCCCTGGTCCATCCTTCTTGCTAGGTGTGCAGCAGTGCTACCAGCTATGTGTCCTGAGTTTTCCCCCAGTACTCCTGAGCTGTACATCCTGAATTTCTGGGAAGGACCACAGCTTCATAGCTGCCTCTCTTGTGCCCTGTCTTGGCCACGGGCATGCAGCCACAGTCCTTATCACAGCTATTATATTGTGTTTTAACACAGAGGATGTATTTGGAATTAATACCATGCTCTGATTTTTCAACATTTCTTAATAAGCAGATGTTTTTCACACACACAAAAAGCAGCTAAAATAGGCCGTGCCAGGCAAGCAGAGAGATCAGAACAGTTGCAGTAGCTGCACTTAAAATCTTCATATTTAACTGATCAGGAAAGAGACGAGATTTAGAAATGTGATTTTTGTTTCTTATGCACAGTTTTAGGAAAAAGTAAATTGCTGAGATAATGAATATGATTGGAGAGGCTCATTAAGTGATACCTAAGGGAGATGTTTGCCTGTTCTGCTCTTAACAGTACTGCAGACTCTGCAGAAAAAGAGAATTAGGAAAAAAATCCACAATCCCAAACTAAATAAAAAACAACTGTGAAGCAGCTGTAAAGGTCTTTGCTCACAGTGTTTCTTGTAACACAGTAGGAATAGGTTTAAAACTGTTGTCTGAGAGTTAAGTATTCTTTAATTATTTTGTTAAACTGTTTGCCATATGCAAGGATAATCTTTTTTTTTTTTTTTTTTGTTGCTAAACCACCATTCATCCTTTGGAAGCCACCATTACATAGTGAATTCAGGGAGGGAACTTACTCTTCTTGTCAACCTCCAATTGTGCAGGGCAGCATAAAGTACAATGTATCAGCATCTATTCATAGGTAGCATTTAAGGGCTGAGTCACTGAAATTTTGAACTAAAGTTAGTTTCAGGTTGAACTCCAGAAATGATTTCTGGAGTATGTAATCAGAGCTTAACTATAATCAACATCTCACTGTAAGTAGTGCTTTGTGTTGTCTATTACATGTGGTGTTGTTGCAGGTTCTTTTTTTTTCACATGTACTCTTCTACATATTGCTTCCCACATCTTTTTAACCTTTTAATAACAGCCAGATTTACGTGTTCCTTTTTCAACAGATGTTAATAGTTTTCATACGTGGGAGGATGGGTTTATATTGCATTTTAACGAAGATTCTTTCAATGATCTGCAGCTTCCTTGGCTGATCTACATCTTTCTCAGAATCCAAGATAAAACTTAACCAACACTCAGCCAAGTGGCACAATAGGCTTCTGTATAATCCCTAATATATTTCCCTTTTTGCTCACGTGTGTTATTGTGTTATTCTTGACTGATATTGTTGACTCGTCCTTTGAAGGACTTCGCACTAATCAGTTATCCTTTTAAGTCAATAATTCCTGCTGAAAACCATAACTTCATTAGTTTTTCTCAATCTGCTTTTCCAATGCAGCAAAAAGTTTCTGAGTGTTAAATTGCACTGTGTTCTCAGGTGAAATGCTGCAGAATCTTGTTTTTAGAATCTGAAGCCAGATCATGAATTCCCAGACTAAATAAGTCACCCTACACCTTCTTGTCTTTGTCATTCCCTTTTACTTCTTTCAAGCAGGACAAATCACGTGCTGTCAGCCTTCTTCCATTGTTTTCTTATTGTGATAGAAATACAAAAATTATTTCCTACTTTGAGTCTTAAAAAACTTTGAATGGAAGCTGCTTGTTTCCTGGAACACATTATGGCTCTTTTCAAAGAAGTGGTATCACTGCTTATCTGGTTCTGAGTGCTGTTATGAAAAGAAGGAAGTTTAAGGATGGCTCTTACTCCAGAGATGTTACAATTTCAAGTTATAGTTTTCACTCTCGCTCGAGCACCCAGTGCTCGTCTGAATCTGCTGCTTCGACATAAAATCTGTTTTCTCTAGGTTATTTTGTTGAACAAGAAATGTCCCATTACTTCCTCCTGTAAAATATGACAATTCTGTCTTGAGAATGACATTTTAGTATCTCTACAAGGAAATTTATTAACCCTTTTTGTGCTGGCCACATAAGACATTTGCATGCTCTCTTAGCTTCCCCTTCTTCTTCTATGGAAAGTGATGTCCCTTCATGTTCATAAGCAGAAACATCTGATTGGATTGGAGCACACTGGTTTTCCATCAAAGCAATTTCTTTTAATCTGCCTATAATTCCCAGAGAAAGTAGAATTGAAGTCTATGAAAGGATGTGTGCATCACAGTCCTCAATTTCTGTGGCAGCCTCTCTCATTGTTAGGAGATCCAGCTTGAGACATTTTCAGTAGAACTCAGAAAGTTTCCCTCCAGAAAGATAACAGGCTTTTAAAAAAACCCAAAAAACCAAATCAAATGCTAACAAACCACAGGAAAACAAACAAACCCAAACCCCTGAAATAAATTTTAAAAACTATTATAATAAAATATCAATAAAATTCACACCCCACCAAACAAAAAAAACCCAAAAAAAGCATAAAGAAACCCTCACCAACATGAAACAGCATGTGCTACCACCTCTGTCCAGCTCTGAGTGCACTGGGAATCCAAAGGTGCTGATGGAACCATTGTTTATTTTCTGTAGGCCAACTTTCTATGAACTTGAGTTCTGCATTTTGTTGTAGAATTCTTAAAAGGCTCTGTAATTTTTGCTGTATTTTGGAATATTTTTCTGTTCCCTTATTTTACTTGGATTTTCCTTTTTTCATCTGTGTTTACAAAGCATTTAGTGAGTAAAGTTTGTTGTCTGTCAGAGATACATAAAAGGTGATTTGCATATCATCAGCAGTGATGGCTGTGTCGTTGCCTGTCATGTTTTTCTACCCATAGTCATTAAATGCCATGATTGCAAGGTTTCAGATAAAGTTTCAGAGGACTTCTCACACAGAGTATTTTATGGGGTTTCGTGTCTTTTACCTGGGAAGGTAAGAAGTTCATGTCTTTAAGAAGCTATTGACATCGATTCAAAATAATACTTAAGCTCACTTCAGGGTAATCCTTTATGACACAGAGAAGAAAAATTTCCTGCTTCAATCTATCACTTTACTGTAACTCACAGTCACCAGTTTCCCTTATCATTCACCTTCTGTGCTTGCAAAGCTTTCACTTGGAACACAGAGTAGCAGCTACACTAGCAGAGATTTATCTTTTTCTGTGAGCTGAAGGGTAATCAAGACATAGTAGATTTTTTTTTTTAATAGAAAAAAAGAGTTTTGGGGATTCTTTGTTCATGTGTTGAAAATATGGCTGTTTTTGTCCAGCAGAAAGCAGCACTGTTCACATGCTGGAGCTTGCTGTTGGAGGCTGCAGCTGAGTTAACGTGTGTGGGTGCACAAGTGGGTGCTGCCTGAACATGGGTTTAGAGTGTTTGCTCCTAAATTAGCCTGTGCATCAACAGATGGCAGCAAGCAACAATAGCAGTAAAAAACACTGTGAGGACAAGTACAATTTATATTTACAGTCTCTAATGTTTTTAGAGACAAAAAGATTTGTTGGCTGTTAGCCATCCTTCCTGATACCCTAGGATGCTCTCTGAAAAGTCTCTCTTGGTTTGACAGGTCATTCACAGGTGTCCTTGTTTGACTCAGCTGATTAATCAAATCTCAAAATGTTTATGCTTGCATGCCTAAGATCAAACCTATAGCAAGCATTCCATGTGAGTGACAAGTTCTGCTTCTAGAAGCTGAGAAGCAACAACAAATTTTTAGAGTTAGCAAACCCTAATCTCTTATCAGTTTTAAACAGATGGAAGTTTGGAAGAAAAAGTATCTTGTTTCAGCATGCCTATTTCTTACTTACTTTCTTGGAAGTTCACTTTTATATCTATGGGATTATTCAACTGACACAGAAAACATTTCTTAGAAAACATAAAAGGGAAAACTGACCACATCTTCACTCTTTAAACATGCTTATAAAGATGTAAAAATGCTATGCAAGCCTTTGTTTTATCTTGTTAGTTCTCTTCTGATAGCAGGGAGACTGTGGTATCCACCCCTTCTAAAATCCACGTCTCAAGTCTCACATGGGAGTTGGATTTCCTGAGACCTTTACCCCAAACAGCTTTTACTAACGATCCAAATTTTTTAGATATTCATTCTGCCAATGTTGTTGAAGTTAACCTACTGAACCAACAAAAGAACAGAAAAAAGAGAAGCCTAAATTTTAGGCTCTACCCAAGTACGAGAATGATCTTTTTCTGACCTGCCTTTGTTTGCTTAAAACTCACATTTTAGTGCGTATGCTGTGTAAAGTGTGAATTTCTTCTTATGCACAACTCCTACCACAGTGGAAGCATTTTTGGTAATCAGTGTTATCTTCTGGAATGTTTTTCAGGCTAACAGTGGAGATGGTGAATCATATTCACTTTGTATATATATGTATGCTAAATTCATCATGGTGAACGCAATTCTTCAGTGTCTTGTCACCACTAAAACACTTTCAATGTCGTACCCAGCAGATAACAGTCTTGCATGATATGACTGGTCATTAGTTTTGTGACCTGTATAATATTTTGATTTATATTTTGTTTGCTTTTGTACCCACATAGAATGATAAGGAATCACTTCTGTGAAGATCTACGTGAAGATTTTTTTTGCCAAGCGATTTTACTTAGAAATAAAATTAAAATTGGTTGGCATAAGTATGCTCTGTGACTGTATTTTCTAAATGTGTTTTTCTTCTTATTCAAATTGTAGGTGTTGCATACCTCATTATTTTAAACAAAGTATCACCAAAAAAAGGTTCTTTGCTGATGATTACATTTTCTTTGTTTAGACACTTCATAAAAAGAACTCTATTTTAGGTTCAATTTTGTTTGTAAAATTTTTAGACTAAAATGGAAAAGATATTTCTGGTTTCCTGAAGGTCTGTATGCATCTTCTCTCCCTCTCATCGTAACATGCACACATTTTGAGATAAGTGTCAGAGGCATTGATTTTCCCTCCAGGACCATATCACTTCCTTCTTAATGATTGCCTGCCTGGCAGCAGATGAGAGCATTTTCCTTCTGCATTTAAAGAAAAAAAAAGTCTTACCCAAAGCCCACTGAAAATGGTCAAAGTCTTTTAAAGTGCTGTGTCTTTGGGCCCAAACCAAACCCTCAGGTTTGCCTCCCAGGTTGTAACCTATCAATGCAACCCTGGCCTTAAAGCTTTGAAATACGTATGAGGGAGTGAAGATATTTTTGTTGTTGTTGTTGCTGCACGAAGAGGATATTTCTGAAAATAACTATGAACTGCATTACTCCTGTACCTAGGAGATAAAATCCCCTTACTTTTCGTATTGTGCCCATGCAGTGTTGTGCATAAAGGATTTTTAGATCATTAACTTCCTGACTACACTGCAATGGAAATGCTGAAGTGTATCTGTGATTCTATAGCTGTACAAGTAAAATACCTCTGCTTCACTTCCAGCTGTTTGCCAGGAGCTAATGTGTCATGTAGATGATGGAGTAAAAAAAGCAGTACCAAAATCAAATATCTTGCAAATCACCCGTTGAATTGTCTTTCCAGGGACGATATCTGTGAACACGTTACGTACTCCATACACTGCACCAGGGGAAAGTGAAATCCTTGACTTGGATGATGACTTGTATCTTGGAGGCTTACCAGAAAATAAAGCAGGCCTGGTCTTCCCAACAGAAGTGTGGACAGCACTCCTCAATTATGGATACGTCGGCTGCATTCGGGATTTATTTATTGATGGTCAAAGCAAAGATATTCGACAGATGGCTGAAATTCAAAGCACAGCTGGAGTAAAACCCTCATGCTCAAGAGAAACTGCAAAGCCTTGCCTTAGCAACCCCTGTAAAAACAATGGTGTGTGCAGGGATGGGTGGAACAGATATGTGTGTGATTGCTCTGGCACGGGGTACCTTGGCAGATCGTGCGAAAGAGGTAGGTTCTGTGACATGACTGCACTTCTACTTTTATATATTAAAAAAAACCCCACAGCCATAAAAAAAAAAAATCCTGTGCAATGATTAAAAATGGTAAACTGCCACTAAGTGTCCTGAGGCAAAGAAAGAATCCTTGATTTCTCTTGATTTGAGCTAGAGCCCTGCTCTAGACTCAAAGCAGTAATTCTGGAGGAAAGATCTTAGGGGAGACTCTAAGGTGCATTAGGGGGCTATGACAGAGTCAGTACTGCTGAATATCACCTAGAAAATGCCTCCTTTTGTGTCTCATCATACATTGCTGAGCTCTGAAAAAGCTTTGTGAAAGCAATTTTAAATATTATTGCATTGCTATGATGCTTTGGAGTGGCTATCTATAACAGAGGCTAGCCAAAGTTAAGAGAATAAAGTGAGTACGTGTTAAAGGCTTTCAATAGATACAACTTAGGCAGGGTAGAAGCCTCCCAGAGGCTACACCCAAGATGGGCGATGGTTGCAAGTTTTTCAGACAGATATAAGTTTTGTCCATATACATATCAGGGGTTAATCCTCTAATTGCTGCTTCAGGTAATGAAGTCATATACCCCCAGTGTGCACCCCTGCAGTTCACTTCTGTTTGTGCTTTTCAGGCCTGAGACTGGAGGGTGTCCTGGGGTTCCAGGCCCAGAGGAATTTTTTTGTCTGGCCAAAGTGTGAAGGGTAGTTAGCAATTTATATGAAATTTAGAGTTATGCACTAATGCAGCACAGGATTTGAAAAATATAAAGTCTAAATCTTAAAGCATCAGCTAAATTGTCACATTCCAGTTCCAAAATGAGGTCTTGTTCTCTGCCTATTTATTTCAATATATTCCTCTATAATTAAATTTATTTTTGAATTCCAGTGTCACTTAAATCCATGGCCAGAACTTCACTCATGAGTCAAAGCAGAAGAGTCAGTAGAAGTTAATATTTCTACTTATCTCTTTTTGAAAAAGATACAAGTACCCAAGGAAACTGAAGTTACCTAAAATCTGAGTACTCCTCTTGCCTAGAAAAGATAACAGTGAAATTTACCAACTCCATTTATTTAATTGAAAAGGTGGATAGTGGCAAGGAAGGCAGATGTTGAGGTTAGTTAATAGATAGAAAACCCTGTGATTTATTTAAAATTGCAGTGTGCTAATGAAAGATTCAATGAAAGCACACAAGGAGATAAAAATATTAGATATTTTTATTGTTTAATATCTAAGGTTTTTATTCTTATTCTTATTGGAATAGAAAGTGTTTCAATGCCAGGAGTTGTATTTTTTCATCTCACAGCTGACACAGTATTTTCTTTGGATTTGTCTTCAACCTGAAATCTAAACCTTAAGTTTATTGACTGAAAATGTAAGTTCTTTTCATCTAGTTTGATTCATTTTTCGAGTTTGTCAGATGAAACAAAAATGTTTCATCGCAAATTGAGAAATAAAACCCCCAATGAATGTCTTAAGTTGTATGTCAGTAGAGATGTGCATTTATGTAGTATGGACAACTACTATATCATCATTTTATCATCATTTATATTTTCATATATATTATTATCATCATGTTATCATCATTTGCAAGTAGATTCTCAGGTTCTTCAGTGGGGCTTCTCTGTCTCCCGTTCTGGCTGTTGATGCCCTGGCTCACGGCCAGCTGCGCTGAGCTCTCCAGGCTGCTGTTCCCGGTGGAGGCAGAGGGATAACGGAGCTGCCTGATGCATCCCCGCAGCCCTCGGTTAAACATGGCTGGTGTACCACCCTGTGGCCAAACTCTCCTATTACACAGGGGCTCGAGCCAAAACCGGGTTTGCGTTTTATTTCCACGGAAAAGCCAGGAAACATGTGCCGTAGAGACATAAACACATGCAGATCTGCAAAGAACTGAAAGCAGGCTTCATCACAGCAACTTCCCATACTCTCATTGGACAGGTGGTGATGTTTTATAAAGAAACCTTTGCCTTTTATTTCCCATGCCTTATTTTCAAGCATTGTCCAGCTTAATTCTTCATTTTCCCAGTGCATTCCCCTGGTGGGAATGGTGGTACTGGAGTGGTGGTGTTGGCACCTCCACAACAACATTTGTTTCTTGTCCAACAGAAAGATGTGTGGCATTTCAGCACTATGAGATCATTTCCTGCTCTTGGGTTTCCCTCTCCAGAGGGAACTGCACTGAAAGGAGATGTCTTCTCAGTAATACTCATATCCCAAGTGGTCATGCATTAATAAGATTATAGCTTTTGGGATGCTGAAAGCATCCTACCACACAAAGTTATTATAACTGCTACCCATGTGTAGGAACTGATAAACTTTTGTATTTGGTGGCATAAGCAGCACATTTACAACTATTCAAGCTAATTTAAATAAAAGGGGAACACACTTATTTCAGCAAACAATACAGATTCACTAAGAAAGCTTTAGAATAATATACTGGAGATTAAACAACTAGAATATTTAGCATTAAGTAATGAAGGTGTCTTAATTTTAAAAAAATGTGTGGAGTTACTTTTTATTTCCATTTAATTTTATTTTTCATATTCACCTGAAATAGGAGTGCTAACATCCATACATGGATGTTTCAGAACTTGAAATAATTTCAACTCATTAGTGCACAAAACTTCTGGAACACCACTGTGGTCTATTTTAGTTTGTGTATACTTAAAATTATATATATATATATATGCATACACAACACACGTATATATTTATAGCCACATCCATTTTATCCTGTTGCAAGTAATAGTTGATTTTATTATTGATTTTCAGTAAGGTTAATAATAATAACCAGCATAATTTGTAGATTTGCTTTAGTAGATTTTGAAAACTCTAGCAGATGGATGGACAGATGTCACAGCAATATAATTTGGTGTCCTCCCTTACTTTGTGGGTCACTGAGTGGGTGACTGCTTCTTGGCAAAGCCTTTTGCAGGTGTATTCTTTGACTGGATAGCCAGGAACAGTAGTGAAATCATCAAACAGGGATAAGAAAAAGTAAGCATGCAGACAAAGGTTATGAAGTTGACATTTCTGAAGAGAAAATCTGTTTAAAGTAGAGTGTGTGTGTAGATGTCCGTATTGTGTATGCACAGACCCCTACATACACATATACACATTAAAGAAATGCAGCTTTCATTCCTTGTGTTATACCTGGATGCTGTAAAATTTTAAATTAAGAATAGAGGTGGTATGAGGATAGATGGCATGAAGAATCAGGGGTTCTAAATATTATACTAATTCCATCACTGTCTTAAATTAATGGATTGGTCCTGTGTGTTAAAGTTGTGACAAACTTAGAGTGTGGCTTAGGACCTCAGCCCTGAAATAATACCAGTGTAGGAATCAGGAGGAATAATTTGAGCTTCTATTCACACATTATCCAGTAAATAATCACATATAGAGTATTGTTTCTATCAAATTGATGGAAATGTTCCCTATAAATCTCCAAGGCTGCAGCTTTGGGCCCAGGTGGACTGAAGAAGATACCATGTAGAAAACGCAAAACACCTGGGAAGAAAACAAAAAGTTCAAATTTGACTCAGTAGCAGCCAATATATTTGAATACTCACACAATTTCTAGGAGTAAAATCATATCTATCAGGAGCATTTTTAGGGCACAACATTGTTGTTCTACTTGCACTGGTAGATAAAACAATGATCAGAGAGCAAATCTGAATACTTGATTATTGATGATCCAGATTGCTCATACATATCCTGGTATGACTCTGGGCTGTATAGTCTGTCATTTCTGGGCAAAGTTTTTGTGAGGCTTAGTGACAGCAGACAAGAGAGGGTGATTTCATGCTTTAAAAGTGGCTCTGTGGGATGCAATACAGTCCTCATATTATTGCAGACACACTGAAACTGAAAAAGCAGAAAAAAAATTAATAATTCTTTCTTTGGGACTTCACAGGCACCACAAGGGGTCCAGAGGAAACAAGATCCTATTTTATTAAATTATGTGCAATAGGCATTTGTACTCACCAAGAATCATGTTTTTAAAACAACTCAAACTTGACTTCAAAGCATATGCGAAAGAACCCTGAAATCCAAGTGCCTAGTCCATACTTGTTTCAGTTTTATTTAAATAGGCTGTGAGTTGCAGAATGGCATCTATTCAGGAAATTCTACTTTACTCTAAAAATATCCAGTTGAGCATTTCTGAGGGTAGGAGCAGATGTAGGAAAGTTTCCAGAAGAGTTGGTGCCTCAGTCTCTTGAGCAATTTAGGTAATTCCAGCTCAAGTGGAAATTAAGGTCCTGAATCTCTTCTCATGTCAGTACTGATCTGTGCATCCTTGGCTTTAGACACAGAGATAATTGAGGTGGTGTGTGTGTGTGTATGTAGAAAAGAAGACTATCCAGCCATGAAGATTTTAATAAGAAACAAATTGAAGAAAAAAAAAAAATGAGAGGGGAACTGAACTCTTCTGTGGGGGTTGTTTTGGAGTTTGGTTCATTTGTGTGTTTTGCTTGGCTGGTTTTTAGCACAGGAGCTGGAAAAGTTTGAAGTGTCAGGTTTATAAAACTGTCAAAGAATGAATGTATAAAACACTTTTATATAAATATCTGTGCTATGTAATGCCATGTATTCCTTCATAACTCCACTGCATGTACTTATCTGCTGCCACCAAAAAAAAAGTTGTCAGTGATTATTTTATAAGGATTTTTTGGTGTTTTTTCTTTTCAGCACTATCATCCCAACAGTGAAGTGGTAGTAAAGCTATTACTCTTTTCCTTCTTTCTTTAAATGAATATCATATCCTGAGCTAAACTTTTAATCTATTACCTTTTGATCTAATAATTAAGAGAAAGCTGAACAAGAGAAAAAAGACATTCTGCCAACACTTATGTGAGAATATTTAGCAGTGTAGATTTCATGTAAAGATGAGACATCTAGGAATTAGTTGGCCCAAAGCAAAAAAAAAAAAAAAAATTGGCAAAAATACATATTTTTAACTGAATTGTTCCTTCAAGGTTTTTGAAATTGGTGCCTCTTGTCATTAAGGTCACCTTCTTACTGACTAGGCCTTGTAAATTAGCAATCCATTCCTGCCCATTTTGTGCTTGGTTCTGCTTTGTTTGTCGTTTGGGAGTTTTGGGGGTTGGTTTTGTTTGGTTTTTATTTGTTTCTTGTTTTACATTTGCCTTTGCGTTTTTGGCTTGTTTTGTTTCTGGCTTTAGTTTTGCTTGGTTGTTTTTGTTTGGTTTGGTTTTTTTTTGTTTGGTTTTTGTTTGGGTTTTTGGTTAGTTTTTGGGTTTTTTTCTTTTTTGTAGTTTGGAAAGGGTTTTGTTGGGTTTTGTTTTTTCTTTTTCCTTTTTCTCTCCCCAAATATATTTTCATATTTAGAAACCCTGTGCCTTGGAAAGGGCATATTGACATATTAAAAGGAGCTTGTTGACATGAGGGGGCTTCCTCATTGCCCAGAGCTTTTAAGTCATTTGATCTTCTGTTCAGCATCTTTGGTCTGTTCTTGGAACATCTGTTCCCAAAATGCTGGCACAGTATGGCTTTGGAGGATTAAGTATCTAATCACAATTGGTCTGCTCACCATGGTGTTACTCACAGGCCATCCCCAATTAAATTGTCTCCAATTAAGTTCCTTCTCTCCTTTTTCTGCAATTAAAAAAAAAACAAAAAAACAAAAAAAAACCAAAACAACTTGAATAACTAAAGGAAAGTTGGCAAAAAGTAGCAGCGCTGATTCTGACAGCTCTCTTTTTTACATTATCCTAAGATAATCTGTTAGCAAGAGAGCTTTAGCAGTGATGAATGTTGGGTTTACTCTGTATGTGAAAATACTGAATACTATTAATGTGGTGGATTTCTATAGAAAATTCAAAATATTTTTTATTTTCTGTTGCGTTACTATGTAACTTTAGGTTTTTTCCTGTAATTCCCTACCTAAATTATGTTTACCTTGATAAAAATCTTGGGAGATTTTTATGCACAGGGTAGACAGCTAGATATAGGAAGGAATTGAAAGCTCCTCTTCATGACTTCCCCCAAGAACTAATAAATAAACAAGGAAACCCACAAAAACCCAACCCCCAAACTAACAAATAAAAACCCCAAATCATCAAAAGCAAATCACCTTCCACTGGAAACTCTTTGACTTGAAATCACTTTTCAAATTGTTGCAAGTTAAATATTTAATCTACTTCACTGAACAATTTTAGATTCAAAATATGGTGAAAACATGATTACCTGCATAGTCAGAAATCATCAAACCAGTACATGCACTCTTATAACCTGTTACATCTAGGGACTTTCACAGCAGTCTCAGTAACCACTTTTTTTTCCCCACCATCAGACCCTTTTCTTCAAATTTGTATTGGGGGAATTTAAAACTCTTTGCACAAGAGAAGGTTGCCCAGAGAAGCTGTGGATGCCCCACCCCTGGAAATGTTCAAGGCCAGCTTGGGTTGGGCTTGGAGCAACCTGGTCTAGTGGGAAGTGTCCCTGCCCATGGCAGGGGACATGGGTGGAGCTGGGGTGATCTTTAAGGTTCCTCCTAACCCAAGCCGTTTTCTGATTGTTTTAATGAAAACATGATTTATCAATTTTGCCTCTCACAGAGTTAGTGGAACATTTTGTCCTTCTGTGGGTTGTGTAGGCTGGAAGTCTTGAAGAGCTTATCTGCCTTTAGCAGCATACAAGATATGCTCTGGGAACAATTTTGGCAAACACAGTTGTGATATTTACTTTAACATAGTATCAGTAGTATTAGTCATTGAAAATATTATTGCACGTTGACACCACAATAAACTTTTAGATAAGTGCCTCCATTACACTGAAGCAAATTGAAGCGTAGAGAAGCTTCTCATATGTGTTCTCTGCCCACAGTGTTTGATTGTCCAGCCAAAAAGAACTTACTAATACATTTCAGAAATGTTTCCTTTGCTTTCTAGGAACTGCAGTGCCTCCCTGTGAGCAGAAATGCAGTCTCTTTGCTACCTTTCTTGTTACCAGCCTGGAAGCTGGAAAAAGAAAGCTTGTGACTGGTTGCTCTGGGGTCTAACAGACTGTGACTGCTCTGTGCCAGAGCCTCTGGCCAGGAGGGTTTCCTGGAATGTCTGAAAGTGACAGTTCTTCACTTGTCTTGAGGGTTTTAAGATGTTACCCTCAATATGCCAATTCCAGTCTCAATCCTCCTGCTGAGGCTCTCATGGTGTTCATATTAGCATTTTTGAGTTCATACCATGGGTTTTGTAGTCATGGAACAATCTGTGCCCCATCCAAACTGTGCTGGGGACAGCCATGCATTTCAGGAGGATTTTTGCTCACTGTATGACAATTGCAACCCATGGTTGTGGCAATGCTAATAGTTTTATACATGAAGCATTCTAAGGTGATTATCTAGGGGAATGACAGGCATGGGCTTTTGTTATGCTGTTAAGATTACCTAAATATCTTTTACTGATTTGACCTAATTTGAGCAGTACAGGCCTGGTCTTTCAAGCATTGCCTTACAGGTGATTTTACTGATCTCACTGAAGGTTCACACGTGACTGACTGGGTCATTGAAGAACAATTTTGTTTGTTTAAAAAGCATCAAGATCATGTCACTTAAAAACAAAACAAATCAAAACAAACCCTAACAAAACCCTCAAACCTGACTTCCCTTGTGTCTCCCCATAATAATAATGAAAAGTAATATGTAGTTTTTCTACTACATATATACTGAATATACATTTGCCATCTTACCTTTAAGGAGTTTCAGTAGACAGAGCATTAACAACTGGTTTTCTCCTTTGTGTTTCCAGAGGCAACAATTTTAAGCTATGATGGAAGTATGTTTATGAAAATCCAGCTTCCTGTTGTGATGCACACAGAGGCAGAAGATGTTTCTTTAAGGTTCAGGTCCCAGCGAGCTTATGGCATTTTAATGGCGACGACTTCCAGGGAATCTGCAGATACCCTTCGGTTAGAGCTGGATGCAGGACGAGTTAAGCTAACGGTCAACCTAGGTAACAACCTTTTCCTCCAAGAAATTAACATTTTCTTTACATTTTTCTTTTTGCTTGCAAACATTTATGAAACAGCCTGTTTTAACATTAAAAGTAAACTGAGATGATATATAAGCACACATCAATTCGGCATTTGCATATGTACACAAATACACGACCATTGTTACAAGTTATTTTTGTTTTCTTTTGCATTTTTGTGTTCTTTATTTAGTCTTAACATTACCCATCACAATATTTTTGTACTGTTGTGTATTCTAAAAAAAGAAGACAAGTTCATCAGTGGTAATTTTTTGGTTTAATTGGTTTTTTTTTAATTGTGGAAGATTGGTCTCCCTCCACAATTTCTTCAGAATAGTAATTCCAGAATTTCAATGTGCAAGGAGAAACAAAATATATGTAGGTCAGCTCAATTTTACCTCCACCAATAATCTATGACATGCAAATATATCAAAGACTTTCTGGTTTTAACACTGAAAATGTTGCAGTTAGATATGCCCACTGATTGATTTCTTGGTCTCCTTTTTTTATGTGTCAAATCTATATTAAATCCATCTCCTCTTTTTTAAACAATTCTGTAGTGGTATTTTTGTAGTATCGAACGATAACACAACCCTTCAATGCCCAAAGACTGCGGCCCTCAGCAAACAGCCTTGTGAACACAGGAGGCACAAGCCCTTTTACAGAAAGAAAAAAAAAAAGAAAAATTGCTTTTATTGTTTAAAATATGATGAACAAAATGTCAGGTTATGATTCTCTCTAGTTTAAAAAAAAAAAAAACAGTAAGTAAAGAAATAAAAGCACTTCTGCCACGCTTAAGTGGCAGAGTGGCGTAAGAAGCTTCTGCCACACTTAAGTGGCATAAGTCCAAGTCAGGACCTGAAACAGAACAGGAGGAAAATGCCCATCCCATGCAGCTATTCCCATTCAGGGGAATGCTATTTTTAAAGGGATTGAAGTGTTTTTTTTGCTTTAGTCACAGATTTAGAAAGCACCAGTGGGGAGTGAGGGGTAAGATGCTATTTTTAAAGAGATGGAAGTGGTTTTTTTTGCTTTAGTCACAGATTTAGAAAGCACCAGTGGGGAGTGAGGGGTAAGAAAATAACCACCTTGACCCTGCACTTCATCCAAGTGTCGCTCACAGAAATGCTGCCCTGGTGTCTAGTGGTGAGGAGGAGGAGGAGGAGAAAAGGGTGTCACAGGTGACCCTTCCTTGCCTGTCCCCTCCTGCAGGGAGGCCATGGCGGGAGGCTCCGAGGCTTTCTGTAAAGGGGGTGTGCAGGTGCTGCTCCTCGGCTGTTTGCAACCACTTTTCTGATGCGGTTGACGACACATGGCAAACTCAGCTATATGGAAACAAAATCTAGGTTTGATGGTATATATGTTCCTCAAAGGTGTAAACCAGGAGTAGCCATACAAACCAAGTAGCATAGTGTAGGGTTTGACGTTTGTTTTTTTGGGGGTTTGTTTTTGTTTTTTGGGGGTTTTTTTTGTTGTTTTTTGTTTGTTTTTGTTTTGTTTGTTTGTTTTGGTTTGGTTTTTTTAAAGTAATAAATTAATGTAGGTAGCCCAGGAGAGGATCATGCACAAATCAGGTTAATCACTTTATGTAAAAAACATCATCCTCTGCCTACTTCTATAGTTCATGAAAGTCAACAAAAAGGAAATAAATCCATGCCCTAACAATATTGTTTCTTCCTCCAACACCCCTTTTTTTATTATTTCTCTCTTTTTTTTTTTTTTAAGTCAGGCAAGAAAATAATCTTAAAATAGAAAGGATTCTCTTTGTTTTCTAATTAGTGTTTATTAATACATGATTTATTTTTCTCTATATTAATATAACTTTCAAGTAGTCACTGTTCATTTCTAAAATCTAGACATTAAGGACATGTAAACCCACAACCCCTTATTTCTGGGCCTGGGTGATGAGCTCTGTGTGTCAGTCCTTAGCTTCTGAAGATGAGCCTTTGAGGTTATACTATCCACAAGTTGTCCAAGGTGTCTGATTGTGGCCTGGCCTGCTCTATGACCCATTGTGACGGAGCACTTTCTAATTGCACTGAGAGAAATTACCTGTTCTTTCACAGATGGGGAGAAAGTTGCAGCCTGCCTCAGTTAAGCATCTTTGACTTTTAATCCTGACTTTTCACTTAGATTTGTCACCATGTAGCTTTGTTTGAAATTGGCCATTTTTACCCTATTTGTCGTTTCTATTGGTAAAGACTTCTCGCAGTATATCTGGGTTATAACAGTATGTAAAGACTGATCATATGGAGTGGCCATATTTGCATGTGTCTGTCCCCGGAAGGGTGGACTGTGATTTTATTGGATGTCTGCAGCTATTACCTTGAAGGATAAATTTTCATTTTTCATCTATTCTTCCCCATCTAGACTGTATCAGGATTAACTGTAATTCCAGTAAGTGCCTATTCAAACTTTTTAAAATGTTATTCCACCATTGTAAAATATGCAAACTAGAATGAAAAAGATTGTGGACAGCTTGCAAGCATTTGATAATTTATTAATGAAATGTGATGATTAATTATCATTGTGTAAAAAGTCATCATATATTTTAACACTTGCTTTTTGTCCTTCACATAGGACATAATATTAACTAGAATATTAAAAAGGAAGCGTTCTACAGGTTGTAAACAAGCCTAGAGGAAATGGTGCCTGTAGTACTGTGTTATTCTAGATAGGCTATTTTATATTTACAGTGGCCATGGAATTTTTGAACTAGCATTTCTGATAAGCTGTTACACTTTATTTTCCCACGTCCTCCTTCTAATTTTCCTGACATTTTGCCTTCAACTTGTCGTTGGATTGTTGGAACGCAATAGTTTTTACTACAAAAATTTCTATTTTACAATTCCTCTAGGAAATTACCTGTATTTACTGGCTGGTTATAGCACGATTTGGTTTTGCTAAATCTTCAATATATGGAAATGTGATACATTGCAATAAGGGCATTATTAAGTCTGAGAATGACTGTATTTCTATGATGATTTTTTACACTCTAATTATGTTAAAAATCCTTGAATTGAACAATTTTTCTCTGTGATATGCATGTTTATGAAACAGAGGGAAACATTTGCCAGATGAATGGACTAAATTTTAACTTCTGATATTATTTGGATTAAGAGGCTATATTCTGAAAGGAGAAAAAGGACTGTGATTTTATTTTGAGTCTATGGAATTCCTGAATGGTGTCAACAAAATTATTGATAGTAAGTATGGTAGATTTGAGTTTTGGGTTGTTTTTCTTTTTCCCTTCCTAACAGGTTTTGCAGGCCAGAGGACTGGCTTTACAAAAATAGAAAAAAAAGCTAAACAACAAACTGCACAGGTTTAATCTGTAGTTGGTAAGAGTTAAAATATATTAACAAAACATTCCTTAATAGTTTTATAACCCATAAAGAAAAACAAGAGTCTGAACTTATTCTTAAAGCGTCATTTGCTAATAGATTTTTAATTAATAATTTTTACAAGGAAAAAATACAGCATTGGTATTAAAAAGCAGACAAATTTCCTGAGACAAGTCTGTAATTTAACCTGTTCTTAAATTCAGAGAGGCTTCAATGCAATAACGGAAATGCTTGTAATCACCAAGGCATAAAGATATTGTCCTCATATTAAAAAGAAAATAATAAGAAAGTAAAAAATTCTCACTTGCTAAAATATATAAAATTATGAAAAATCTCAGAAACATTTTCTTGATCTGCCACAGGACACTATTGTTTTCTACTAATGAAATCTCAGAAGAAACAAGTGTAAGATAAGCAGCTTTTTGGGGCAGATCTGTAATGAGGCTGCCTGCCTTTGGTAAATTCCTTCTTTTCCTAGGAAAAGCAATATTGCTTTTTTCTTAGCTTCCTTAATAAAATCAGAAAATCCATCTGAAAACAGAGTTACTAAAATAAGGAAACCACCCAGAAATGAAGCCACAATATTACAGGTGTTTTCATTTTTTAGTCTCTTTTGGATTAAATGACATGTCGAAGATAAATTTAAATGGTTTCTAGGTTTCGTTTTTAAGCAAGGCTTGGATCAAAAGAGAATCTGCAAACACAAATAAGCTTCCAGTTAGAGGATTGCAAAGAGGAGCAATGTATCTGCTGGATTGGATTAGCACTTACAAATTCTTGGGCTCATACAGAAGCAACATAACCTCTCTACAAAATATCCTTGGTATAAAATACTTATAAGTTATTTTTCTTCACAGTTTGTTTATAGTGTTTTTGTTGTTATAAATGAACTTGGGTGATTATTTCCATCTCCCTGTGGTGCTTGTGTGTACTCAGCAGGGTTTTGTGAGCTTTCGGTATGGTAAGTACTACAATGCTTTCTTGTCTGCACTGGAGATTTTCAGCAACCAGATGTTTCACGAGCAATTTCTATATCCTAATTTTTAGATTATGGAAAATTATTGGTCTAAGTAGTCCTTAAAAATGCTTATTAGAAAATACAATGAGGTTTAGTGGGACACGATTTGTTTCAAAGCAACAGCATCCAGATCTGGAGTATTAAGTTGCTAAACACTGTGATAGTTGAGTGCTGCCCTTCTTTCTGCTGAGAGCTGGATATGTATCAATCCTGATTTTAGGTTGATAGTAAATCTGGTTTTCATGTTTGAAAAACTTTTTTTTCCATTTCCTATTTCTGTTACGTAGAAATTAGTCCTGTTAATATAATCTCAGTGCTGGGACTGAGAGTTATATGTCATAACTAGACTAGTAAAGAGTTAATGTCAGGATGAAGGTATCTGGTTTGAATTTGGAGAGACAATTAAAAAAAAAATCCAAAAACTTCAGCTGAACATCAGCAGGCTTGAGAGAAGAAAAAGGAAAACGTGAATGTAAAGAATGTCAACACCTTCTCCTGCTGTGAACTGTAAACCCAGGGGATAAAATAGTGCACTTCTTCCTCCTCTCACTTTCTCCTGAAGCCTGTCTTCTGCTCACTGCAGATTAAATGAATAAGTGTTGGCTGACAGAGCTAAGATTATGGCAGCAACTTTTTCTACACATGGTCATCCCTTCACCTTTAGCTGATGTCCTGTCTTGCAGAAGAGGTGGCATTTTGGAGGACAGAACTTTTTTATTTGTCCTCCTTATTTGGAGGACAGAACTTTTTAAAAAATTTTAAAATGTTCATCAGATATCAGATCACTACTGAACTTATGTTTCATTAACAATTTGTGGCACGCTAAATATTTTGTGCCAGGCTAGAAGACTGGTATGCCCATAAAACTGTACATCACTAGAAATTCTGCCTCATGTCAGTCAGAAAATACCATTGCCGAAAGGTTGGGTTTGTACATCCTTAAACAACTTAATTGTGTTCTTCAGAGCTACAAGCTTGCGAAATTAAATTGTCTGTCAGGCAGTGAATTAAATGGTCCTTTTAAATTGCAGGTACATGTAGGTCAGTGCTGGGGCTGACACCAGGAGAAAGGAAGAAACTTATTTGATGAACATAAATAGCTGCTGTGGTTTCCGTGTTAGTGCTCATAGAGGTGATGACCTCATTTAAAAATAAGACTGCACTGAACTCTGTTGTTTTAAATAATATGAATGTAACAGCATTTTTTGGCATTAATTGTTCTGTAAAAAATAAGTTAAATAGCTGTAGATGTCTTCTACATTATACACAGAATTGGTAAACTAATCCCTAAAAATTTCCAAAGAATAAATGATATAAAAAAATATATATAAAAGCCCCAAAATATTTCTCCCTTTCAATGAAGGAAGTAATTGCTACCCTTTCATTGCAAACTATCAAGCATAAATTATAAATAGCCATGAATCCTATTGAATTGAATGGGATTTTTCCCTAGTATTTCTTAGAGACAGAACTTCATCCCAATAAAATTTCCATTGCAGTTCAGTAACAGTTTCTGAATGACTTGTGAACAAAAACAGATGTGCTAAAATTTCATATTTTTCATTGCTGTAACGTTAAAGGCTAGGATCTTGACTTAAATTAAATTCCCCCTTTTTTTTCAGTTTTAATTATTCCAAAATATTAGTATCTGAAAAATCCAGGTAGCTATAAAGGCTGCTGGTTTTAATATTCAATATGCTTTTGTCACAGATGTCTGCAGTCTTACACATTATTTAATCTTTTGGGCTGTGAGTGCTTTATTATTATTATTTTATTGCTATCATTTCTGGAAATAAATTTTCTATATTTTTATATGAGTTAACCAAGTAGGACTGATGGGGAGTTTTTTTATTAACTGGTACATTATACCACTAATAATGTTAATTGGTAAATAGCTGGCTCTCATTTCCCAGTCTGATACTTTTGTTCAATATGAAAAAATACAGGACACATTTTTTTAATGGTGCTGTGAAAGATTGCTCAGCTTGTGGCACACAGTGCAGGGAAGATTTAGGTCAGTTTTCTAGTACGCATCTTTGCTTCTGCAGGCAATAACTCACGGAGCAATGGCACTGAATTCAGTTATGCTCACATGCAGGACTGTCAGGAGAAATGATTATGAATTGCAGGATGTCAGGGAGCAGAGAGTCCCGTGGCAGTAAATGTGTACACAATTCCCCAGGGTGTGTGTGAACCAGGTCTGCAGTCTTGGTGTCCACCCTTATAAATTAGGAAGGTTTTCCTGGGTTAGGAAGGTTTTCCTGGGTTTAGAAGGTTTTCTGTTTGTTCTTCCAGCAAAGTTCCCCTTCAGTGGTTGTATTTACATGCACCCCTCGTTCTTGTGTCTATCTAGTTTTTCACCCATTCTCCATATAATTTATCGTTCTCTCAGTTTATTTTCTCATGCCATTTCAATTCTCTGTTCTTCTCTATAGCCCTTAATCTTTTTTTCCTTCTTTTGTGTGCTCATCCTTTTAAAATTTTCCTATTCCGCAGACGTGCACATTAAAGATGATTAAGTTATTCTATTTGGAAACATCTGTTACTGAAGCATTTCTTTCTTGTCAAAGTATCCTACAAATCCAGGGTATGACGAGGAGCTTTGTCAGATTATTGGTAAATAAGAAGAGAATTGTATCTATTAAAGAACCAGCAATGGTGTTCAATTACATTGTATTCTTGATGTGCGCATGAATTTTAAGCAGCAGAAAATCTTACATAAAGACTATACGTCCTTTTGAAAAATACTGCTTGTAAAACTGCATTTTATTGCAAAATCAAAAATCTTCAGCTGTGCTCTTATGGATAGTCCTAAATCTTCTGTGATAAGCAAATCATTAATACTTTTCCATGTATTATCTTCCTACTATGGGGAAAAGAATTATTAGAATATATTACTTGCTCTCTCTTTAGCTGTTGTTTGCAGCAGAAAATCATTAAAACGATTCAATTTTGTAGCTCCACCCAAAATGTAAGATTTTGTACTTGGCCTGTTTTCTTACAGAGTGCTTATGAATTGCATGAGTTTTGATCTTTCCCTCATTAAGTGTGGCTGACAGCCTGGCAAAAGTATGTAAAAGAGTTTTACCATGGAGGACATGCAGCAAATCAGCAGGGTACTTTCTCTGCAAGTTCAGTCAGGAACTTCCCTCTGTTTGCAGCGCAAAGTTTGAAATAATTATAAATAATTCCTTTAAAACTTTGCCTATACTTTGCAGATTGAGAACAGGAAGTCATTGGATTCCTTCTCATTCAGCAATAAGAGTTTAAAGGTCCCTTTTCATATAATTTCCTGAAAAACAGAATTTGCTACTATGCAACAAATCTGAAAACATACCTGGTCCTATTCAGTCAAATTCTGATTACGATCTCCTAGTTGCCAATAGACAGCATGGCAAAAATGGGAAAACTGCTGCTTTACTCAGAGACTCTCACTGCAGTCCTCAGTACTCAGTCCAGAAGCTGCACTAAGACCATCCTGTCTTGTTCCAGGCACTATGTTTGGAACAAAGGTTGAAAGCATCGCAGCTTGGGAAGAAAGTTCAGGTTTGGAAGCCAAAGAGCCTGCCTGTATAAATACAATCAGGAGGGATGAAGTCATTAAGGGATAGCACATAATTTCTTCTGTACAGCCACAGAAGCCAGTTATGAGAGATGCCTCTAATTTCTCTTTTTCTGATAAATATAGAGTGGAAGGAAGTGGTGCTGCACAGGTTATACCCGGTCAGCCCAACACATTAATTGGCTCACTGGGGCAGTGACTGCAAAGCCGTTCACGTCTTCCTGCAGTCTGCTTGCTCACCTGCTCTGGAGAAAAGTAGTGGCTGTTTCTTGAATGGTATGAGAGAAAAGTGAACCAGCAGGGCCACTTCTGGTCATTTTTCAAAAGTTTGCGTACCATTCTTTGGTTTTTGTGTTGCAGAATTTTGTCTGCCCCCCAAAAAAACCCCTCTCATTTGCTTTAAAAACTGTGTTCTTCTGTCTCCCTGTCTGCTGGTCCTGCTCTTACATGGTCCATTGCTTTGCTGCCAGCACAAAAGGTTCAAGTGTCTATGTGATGAATTTGACTAAACTGATCCACTAAAAAAATTGCTAATTTTGACTTGCTGCAACTTTCTGACACCTGTTGTAGAATAAAACAGGAAGAGGGGGAGGCAGGATGTTGCAGGGACAGTAGAGAAGCAACCTCTAGTAGAAAGAGTGCATTGCTTTTTTCAGCAACACAGATTTATGCTGTCCCAAAATGAATTCATTTGGCCTACATCTAAGCAACAACATCCTGGAAAAGTACATGTTATGTGCAGAAAGGCAGAAACATACTTCTTAAGATGTGGAATGCTTGATTTATAGCAATTAAGGAAGTGATATTTCAGACAACTGAAGGGAAATGATGGGAAATGGTTCTGAGTTAACATGTGCACCTTCAGTTATGCACATCACAGTTATTCTCTTCTGAATTAGGTTTATCAAACAAGCTGGATGTGGAACCTAGGAAATTTTAGGGAGTTTCATCATGAGGAAAAGCCATTGAGCTTCACAAAGAGGATATGTATTAGGAGATGCCAGCTAAGGGGATGTTGTGCTTTTGGGCCATTCACATAAGATAATAAAGGTCTGAAATCCATGTTATTTTGTGGCTTTTTGGGAAATTTCACATGGATATAGTTTGGCTTGAGGCAGTGCTCTGAGAAGGAAACAATGAAGGCACATTTGGCTTCCAAAAATGAGTTCTCTCACTTAGTGAGTGACTGAGAAAATCAGTCTTGTGATATACTGATTTCTCATCTCAAGCCTGTGTTTTAGTTAGCACAGGAATTTTGCAGGGAAATGCTCAAGTTATCTAAAAAGCTTCCATTTCTACCCCCTCCTTATCCAGTTGTAGTTAAGAAATCTTGAACTAATAAAAAGAATAAAACTTGAAATCAACTAGCTTATTATGAAGAAATCTTAAAAAGAATCTTGCACATGTAATTTTTCAAAGCTACTGGTAAGGTTCCTGCCTGAATCTGCTTAGCTGGGGCATGGGAGACAATCACATGAACAGAAAAAAAGTTCAAACTTTCATTAAAGTGAAAATAAAGGCTTTATATATCCTGGCTGAGCATTTAAGTATCTATGATATTTACTTTCTCCCTGACAAAACTTTCAGGGTTGGCTGCTGGGGACTGAGGACTTTGCTCTGTCAGTGCTTTCAGCCTATGTGAAGGACAGCAATAAAGTTTATTTCTGTGCCTGCATTCTATTGGTTCCTTGTAAAATTTCATCTATGTTTGTTCTTCCTTAGATAACAGAGGAGCAAATTGCCATTAGTCTCCTGGCAGGCTGTCAGTAAAATATTATTTCAAGTTCTCTTACTAGAAAACAGATGCTTTCCTTTTTTGTGTGTATGCTTCTTTCCTGTCTTTTCACCCTTTTCATCCATCTTATTTTTGTCTTTTTAAGTCACACATTCCTCTCATGGTACTTTAAAGATAAAGCTGGTTTAACAGGGTTCTCACTAATCAAACATACAATATTAATATAACTGTGTCTTTCTCAAGGCACAGGGGTGTGCTCTGCAATGGCAATAGTAAAAGCTTAAACAAAAGGCTATTTATGTAAATTTTAAAATTAGTTGCCCTAATTGGTGGTGAAAAATCTTTAGTTTAACATTCAGGTAAAGACTTTTGCAGCATTCCCACTTGAATGTTTTCAGAAACTCCTTTAAGATTGCTGAGAAGTAATAGACTTTCCATTTGTGATATTTCAGTATACTTCAATTTTTGCCATGCCAGATGTAGATAGCTGTCAGTTTGGTGGGTATGTGGGGCTATCTGAGTCCAGGTTATGTGTCAATGGGCTCTGAGCTCTGGAATGCTGCCCAAGTTTCACAAGCAAAGCCCAAGGGAACAGCCTGAAGTGGCCTGAGGTTGTTCCTTCTGATCCTTCAGAATGAGCTCTGGAAGGGGAGCAGGAGATCCTCTGAACCTCTAAACATGACAAGAGGGCTCTTGGAGGGTAGGAAAGCAGAGATTGCTGCAAGCATGTTGCCTCTCATGTTACCAGCAGGGACAAAGCAGCCTCCAGGATGTGCTGGATCTGTAAGAATAGACTGTCTTGAATTAATAAATCCTGATTTATATGCAAGGGAGCTATGTGTGTCTAGCTCATACTGGTCCTAGCAAATCTTTCATAAAAGGACTTTTCAGAAGAAGTAGACTAGGCCTTTTAAATATTTTAATGGGAAGAAGCACTTGAAAGTAAGTTTTTCATGTATAGCAGGTTCTAAATTTCCCTTATTTTACTTTCATGTTTTCTTCCTTTAGCTTTTGAGAAGCAAGATGACTTAATCACATTTCTGGACTGGTGATTTAAATTATCCTCACAATTTTTTTCCATGACAGAAAGTGGGTGTTACAGTCAAATCTTGCAGGGATAATAAGGAATCCTGTTCTAATCAGTAATAGCAAAGGAACTGAATATTTTCTTTTGGAAAAGGATATATATAAAAGCTAATGTAATGTCATTCATATTAGTGAACTGGGCTGCCATGGCAGTCATTCCACAGTAAAGCTCTGCTCCCTCCTATTCTCACAGGAATCTCTGCTGTCACATTCATGAGTGATTGAAGATGAACACTGAGATGATATTATTTGCAAATGCAACGGGATTATTTAAGAAAATCAAATGAAATGCTGTGCTTGAGGATTTTCTGAGGGGCTCCAAAATGCTGAATGACTGGTTAAGTGATAGGTGGAATTAAACAGCAATACACAAAAGTAATTTATGCTGGAAAGAAGTCACCTTAATTATGCCAGCGCAGCAATGGAGTGTGGTAGCACTGAGCTGAGGAAATTCTGCAGCCATGGTAAATATCTCTTGTAAAACAGTTCAGTGCTCAGAAGTGACCAGAAATCCCAGTGGATGGGAGTAGCTGTGGGGAGAGGAGGTAAGACCAGAAGAGAAAGCAGCATTGTGCTATTGTGCAGTCATGGTTTATCCCCTTCCTGAATGCTCCATGTGTGTTCAGTTCCTCTTCCTCATGATTGACTTAAATGGGGAAAGCACAGGTCACTGCAGCAGGGGGGATTACAAGTACGGATTAGCTTTCCTACATGGGGCAGCTAGGCATGCTAGGAAAAAAAAATACCTGAGAAAATATTATTGTATTTTTCTAAATATATGATTATACAGCCATAAGAAGCAGCAGGAGGTTAATAAATTGATTTTTTTTAAATGAAATGGAAATACATCAAGGACTTTCTGAGGTAAGGCTGTTTCTGCAGCTCCAGAAGTCCCAAACGTGTCCATTACTGGAAGCTGGGACTGTATTAGAGTAGTTATTGCTACAGAGCAGTTCTGCTTTTCTGTGCTGCTCTTGAAAGCACAGTGCTGAACTAGCTGGTCTTATGTGCCATTTCCCAGCTTCATTTGCAACTTCTTTCCCTAATTATTTCATCACTAGTTTATGCCCTGTATTGAGAGCAACAGGAAATTGCTAGTGAAAGTAATCACAGACTCACAGAAACATTAGGCTGAAAAAAAATATATAAATCTATCATCAGCTGGGTTGTATACAGTCATTCTAAACTTTATAATCAGATTGCATGAAAATTAGAATGTTAAGACACAGATGGCAGCAGATGACACAAGCCCATATTTCAACAATTTCTCAAAAAACCTTCTTGATTAACTGACAAATCAAGTCAAATTAGGGTAAGCCATTAATTAAGATGGCTCTTTTATATTCACTAGGCATTGTGAATTTTTTTTTTTTTTTTTTTTTTACTTAGTAATATGAGCTTTCTGGCCAGAAATTTTGGTCTGTAGCTCCTTGAAAAAGAAATTAATTGTTAAGAAATTAGTAGAAATTTAGTGTTAAGAAAAAATTACAGTAAATCAGCATTGGTGAGTTGATGATGTTTCTAAATTTATACACAGATTAAAAATACTATCAGACTGCATGTCAAAACACCTTTATTTCCTTGTTCTGCCTTTGCTTCTTAGGACTCTCTGTTTCTAAGATATAATGCTCTTGAGAGGAATATTTATTAATATGTGCAGAAAACATTTAGAAGTGCTCATAAATTAAAATTCTATGGAGAAACACTCCAGTCTTTCTATTGTAGCACTACAGTCTAAAGACATTTTCAGGGAATGGAAAACTAGTTGTTTTTTTTTTGGTTTTTTTTTTTTTTTTTAAAAAAAAAAAAAAAATCTGTGTTAAAAGATACTAAAATCATTAATAGTTTTGTTCAGAAAGCATTAAATCCATTAAGTAAGTGAATAGGTCTTTTTACAAAAAAAAAACCATAGTAATTCAGTGGTGCTGTGTTATCTCAAGAACTTTTCAAGGAAAACCAGCCAAATTGCCATCTCTCTGCAGGTGGATACTGCTTTTCTGATCAGCACAACACATGCTCACAGCTGTCATTCTGTCCTAATATACACTCGTAAGGAACACATAGAATAAATGTTTGTGATTTTTTTTAATAGGATGGACATGCATTTTGGTAGGAAATAAGAGAAAAGGGAAACAGAGAGTCCAAGACAGTGAAATTGGAATGGAGTGTCTGGTTCTGCCTGGCACAGCCAGTGAGCATTGCAGCAGGTCTGGCATATGTTGAGGGGAATTGCCAAGTTTCTGTCTGTCCCTCTCATATTAATAGATACTACTTCTAAATGATCAAAAAAAGTGCAACTAATTTCAGTGAGAGTCAGACCTGATCCTATTTCTCAGCTTTGTGTGATGAGGAGAGCCAAGCTGCTTAGGGAATGTTTGGCTCCCTCTTCTTCAATCAAAGAAAGAAAGCAAAAAATTACAAGGGTGGCAAACCAAAATTTTGCATAAATCAAAATTATTTTGATACATTTCTATATTTGTTCTGCTGGAAGTCTGGAATAAATCCCTGGTAAGGAATTATCTTACTCTTTCA
The DNA here is from genome assembly GCF_017590135.1 of Pyrgilauda ruficollis. Taxonomy (NCBI): domain Eukaryota; kingdom Metazoa; phylum Chordata; class Aves; order Passeriformes; family Passeridae; genus Pyrgilauda; species Pyrgilauda ruficollis. The sequence continues at coordinate 1,608,439 of NW_024531377.1, forward strand.
GCACTAAGATCAGTGAAATCTGATTATAGAGAGTAGAGAACAGCACATGGGCATAGAGCTTTTGTCCCTTTCATATGTAGCACAGAAATTGAGTTGTCCACCTATTTGCCTAAATAGAAGTTCACAGAATCTGGTTTTTGAGTTTTCTGTGGCATTTTGATGGCCCCTCCTTTACTGCATCTGCAAAACCGTTTGTGTAAGTATGCAATAGTTTTACTAATGGCTCCCTGGCTGTTTCAGAAAGGTGCCTCATTTATCCTTGCTTCACTCCTCTGCAGCAAGGCATCGTTTCAGAAGTTCAGTCTTGATGAAGGAGCCTAGCAAGCTCTCAGCAACAACATTATTCTTCATTAATGTTATGAGAACAGTAATTCATTTTTCAGTGTGCTTTTTTTGAAGAGGTGATAACATTAAAAACATCTACCCAGTGCATGTCACTGATGAGCAGTTACTTGTATTAAAATCACTTACTCTATATCTAGCACATTTTGCATTTATGTCTATTAAAATGCATGAAACATCTATCATAACATTTTAAGCACTCAGTAGCTTATTACTGGAACCACATAACTGCTTCCTTATTATCTCTTCTTGACAATAACTTTAATGAATTATATTCAGGTAGCTGTTGAAATTTCCATCCAAGCACATTACTTTTTTGGATGACGTGTCAAGAGGTTAACTTATGCTCCCTTCCAGCTGATTTCTAGGCCTCAATCCATCAGACAAGTCACTTCAAAGGAGATATTGCTCTGTTGAGCTGAAACATCAAGATAAAGTTGGCTTTCTGAGATGCAGTCCCCTTTGGGAGGTGTGCAAGGAGTTCTTCAGCAGTTATTTGTCTAGGCAGTCTTGAAGAAACAAGACACAAGATGAAGACCAAGACATGGAATGAGAAAAATCAATTAAAGGAAAAAGGGAGCTGTGATTCATGTAGCTTATGCTAATTCTTTGGTATTATTTCTCATTCATTTTATATTCTGTGAGATTTTCCTCCAGGGAGTGAAGTGCATGTATGTAGAAATAAAATTTCATTAGTTAAAAGTTCCTCTCTGTCTCAGCACGTTAAGGCATTTCTCACTAGTAGTAAAATCTGTCTGGAAAAGAAAGCTCAAATAGGTAAGTCAACAATTCCATCTTTCACTTACATGCCATGCACTGTTTATATATGACTTGTGGAAATTGAATCAGAAGTGAAAAATACCAATCATGCTCGCTGCCATCTAAGGAGTTACAGTTTTACCAAAATTTAACACAATTGTTGAATATTGGAGAAAATGGCCTGCTGAATTTTTGTTTTGGTTGCTGGTATACTTTGAACTGTCACTGCAGTTTTTGCTGTGTAACGTTTCAGCAGCTTGAAAACAAGTCTGCTGTCTCCTGGGAGGAAAGGACCACACCGTTTGCTCTGGAGGGAAGAAGCATTCTCACATCTCCAGCTAGCAGGAGACAGCTGCCACCGTCACTGGCGTGATACAAGACACTTAGGAACCCAGCTGACGAGCTAATTGGCTGTGAATAAGAGCAGCACTACCTCTGAAAGTCAGCAACACGGATTCTTGATTCCCTAAAAATGCATAAATCAAGATACAGAGCACACCTTAAGAAAGTGCAAGCAGGCACTTCTGTCAAGAGGCTTACTTGTTTTGTGAAATAAAAAATTGTCACTTGCTGATGCTGAGCACATCCTAAAGAGATGATAAATGGCACAAGAGCATTGAAGAGATTCTCTCAATGTTAGAAACAATTCCATGTACTAAAGCTATGCTTTTCTACTCATGCAAGAATACACCCATCAAAGTCAGTGGAGGCTGATCATAGAGCAGGGATCAACTTTTGTATTCATCCATTTGTGATTTCTGAAAACAATCTGAAATGTCTATTTTAGTCCTCCTTCCTTGACTCCTGTCTGCCTAGAAGTATCCAAGAATAAGCAGTGTCAAGAACTTGTGCCTTTTGATCCATGATGATTATAAAAATATTTTAAAAGAGTTAAATAATTGATAATAATAAACCTCTAAATATTATTCTCATTATTCTTAATTAGGCAAAATGTTATAATTCAGCTTTTAAATTACAAGAAAAAAATCAAAACAAATAAAGGATATGAGTGTGAGATTTAGTTGTAACTATTTTATAACAACTGTTTTTGGGATGAAGACACCTGTAAATTAAGAGGAGCCTATTCTTGAAATAAAGTCACAGTCCAAATTCTCTTCCTTTCTATGCCAGCTAGTTTCCAATCTGCTTATTCTTAAGAACATTGTGCAAGATATAAGGGTAAAAGGAAATATTAAAATGTTTTTTTTTCTGTTATGTTGATTTAAGTAAACATAAAGATAATTCCTTTCTATAAAAAGGTAAATTATGTATAAGCATACTTAAGTTGTGCTTACATATATTTTAAAATGTAATGAGTTTTGACAGCCATGGTTTTGATATAAATGGGCACAGTCAATATCAGTTTCAGAAAGGCTAATGTGGCAAAGCTCTTTCTTCTTTTTTTTCCCTGTTGTCACTTAGGATCTAGCCAATGTACGACAAATATTCTAATTCTCTCACTGGAAAAAAAAAAATTCAAACATGTGCCTAGTTTTTCTACAAAGATTCCTGTAAATTAGGTTATTTTTATTTCACTGGGTGTGAGTGGAAAGAAGTAGCACAGGTTCTTCGGGCTCCTAAGGGTACACTTGGAGATCTGCTGCATCTGTTACCTGGAGCACCTTTGTCTCCCAGTCTTTTTTGGTTTTTTTGTTTATCAGCTGAATGACATGGATTAAGGTCCAGATTATAAAAGTTATTCAGATAGCCATTTTATTGTGAAATCCTTCTTCCAAGTCAGAACTCCTCCAGATCTCTTTGGCTCAGAGGAGGCAGCAAAATTGCCCTGGAAGCTGAGGGCATCTTATTTGAGCAGTAACTTGTAGAGATGATGTCTAAGGAAAAGGAAATTATCAGGTGTAGCACAGTCCATTCCTTTGAAAACTTAGAAGAATGTTCTTGCTGCTCCTAGAAATCCATGACAAGAAATGTACGTTTCTGTCTCCATGTTTTTTAAGGTTTGGGTCTTTTGGTTTGGTAGTCAAGACCAGAATAATGAATCTGCTGAGGTAAAAATCAAATCCTTCTTGGGAAAGGAGAAACTTAACTTCAATTTGTTTTAGGATTGATTGCTCTTTTCCCCTACTTGAAGCCACATCTCACAAATCAGTAGTTTTGATAAAACTCTGAATTTATACGGAAATAATGAATATTAGAAATTCTGGCTGCCATTAAAGTAACATCTGAACAATGAATATTTACTTTTTAAAAAGTTGAATTTCAATATTGCTTAAAATTGGGGATTAATGTTAGTTTTAGTACTAGTTTACATAAGAGTTCCCACATGAGTTCTCATGATTTTCAATCCTATTCTTTTTATAGAGGGGGGAAAGTACTAATAACTCCGGAAGTAACTAATTACTCCAGATTAATTAGTCGTTCTTTTCTCCAGCAGTTTTACAAAGTTTTTGTTAAATAAGACCTAAAAAGAATTTTCCATTGAAACAAGCTTTCATATTTAGAGAGCTCAGTGTAATGCAAAAATCCTGCATGGGAGAATTTTAGTCTTTTAAAGGGATTAAAATTTCCCATTTTCTTTTTCATGCGATATGCATGTTTATGGTGGATGATATTTTAAAAATAATAATAATAATAAATTCAGTTATCAAGTGGGATAGAAGGCTTGTGAAATAGCTGCTTTCCTAATGTACAGCAGTAGCTTAGGTAGAATGAAGTCAAAGGTATTGACTTGAAAGTGTTTGTGTTAAGTTTGACTTAAAACAAAATGCTCAAATATATTCAGCTTAAAATGTGTGGAGCCATGTCAAGTTAATGTGAAAACAAATTAAGATTTACTAAAGCCACACAAATAGTTTGAGGAAGTGCATCTGCTGAATGCCAACTCACACTGATAAGTCTTGAGTGCACTTTAAAAAATTTAGCCTGACCCAAGGCAGGATATGACCTTACAGTGTGATTGTGAAGCTGCACAGTCTTTGCAAATGCACATTTCTTTACCTGCAGTAAATACAAAGTAAATAAACTTGCACTCCAGTTTTCTTTAAATTAGCATAGGACTGCCAGGTATTGAAAGTTCACGCTCAGCTCACCTCCAGCAAAGTCAATTGTCAGCTTCACCATGCTTTCTGAAAATGTGTCTCAGAACATTCAGCATTGAGCTGACAAAGCAACAACCATATTTTTTCATGCTCATTGACTTTGCTTTAGTTCAGGGCCTTGGGGTAGATTCAAACAACATTTAGTACCTTTAGCACATTTTCTGATAGTCAGGATCCTCAGAGAGCAGTATGAAAGAGAAATTGCACTCTTATTAAAAATAGAGGGATCTAGCTGACTTTTGGGTTTAGCTGCTTTTAAAAGATACTTTTCTTTCATTATTTCCAAGGAAAAGGAAAATTACATGTCCTTAGGGCTGTTTGTGTTTCACTTGCTTAGATAGATGAGTTACAAAACTAAATTAAAATGCAACTGATTTTAAGCCATAAATGTTTTAAGTTATACATTGAGAGATGTCTCTAAGATGGGTCATAATGCAGTAACAAGATCAGTTTTATCTTCTTATGTGCTCTCAGTTCACAGAGAGTTGTAATTGCAACTTCAAAACCCTTTTTTTCAGGAAATACAGTTCCAATTAAGATAGACCCAATTATTGACCAGCAAGGCACACTTTTGAGAGCATATGTCTGTCTTCTACGTATCCTTTGGTCTGGCAGGGAAGTCTAGAGCCAGGACTTGCAACTCTAAAGTCTACTGCTTTCTGAGGTTTTTCTTTCTTTCTCCATCTTGCTGAAATTGAGTACTGGTCCTATTTGTAGAGAACAGACTTTCACAAGACAGTGGCTCATCAGCAGCACCTTCCTTGGCAGAACCCTTAGATTTAATTTAGTCCAATAGAACTGCCTGTGTTCTGCCTTCCCACCTGGATCCACTGGCTCTGTTTAGACATCAGCTGTGTCACAGTGAATATCTAACAGCTTAAAAGAAGATAAATGGATGAGTATGTGTGATATTGCGCACTAAATTAAACAGTTTCCAAAAGAAAGACAAAGCTGGGAGGGGGAAAATGCACAGCAACTCCGACCACAGTCAGGGAAGCAAATGTAGAGAAAAGAGAGAAAAGAACCAGACAAATGAAAACTCTGTGCCCTCAGAACTGGATATGGTGCTTGATTCTTGAATTGGTTGTTTTTATATCCTTCCATAGATTTTTCTTCCCCCGTGAATTCGCTGTGTATGCTGTTTCTCCTTGCTAGTGAACTAGACCAATATTAAATGCAGTCTATTTGTAGTTTTAGAGGAAGCCAGTAGAATTTTCAAAATTATATTGTTTAGCTTTCTACATTTCTGTATGAGAAATATAGATATGCCTAGATGGAAATATTTAATATTATATTCCTCTTACTCTAAGGAATAGGAGCAAATCTCTTGTACAGCTGGAATGAAGGATGATGAATGATATTAGCAGCTCCAATCTCCTTCATTTTAATTTCTGAAATGTCAAATTTTATTTTTAAAAAAAAAGGATAAAAATATCCTTAACTGCCAATACATTACCCAAATTGCCAAAAGCAATTTTGGCTATAATAAAACTATTGTGGGCTGAAGCATTTGGATCAAGCTATGCAAGATTGATATGTTTTTCTTGATACAATTCAGTGATTGTGCTATTCTTGTGGAATTTTCCATATGAGTCTGCTGGGGAGAAAATACAATGGACAAAATTTATTTGACTTGCAGTTAGATTTTTTTTTCAAGTTTACCTATCAATTAGCTGTAAATGATAACCTGATACACATTTCTGATGTTTAAAAGGCAATGTAACTTTTCTGTTGGCAAGAAGCACATTAAGCCAAAGGAATTTTGGGATGATACCAGCACAGTCATTTAAAATACAGTTGATTCACTGTATTAATTGACTTTTGCTAATGAGTGTTTTGGAAGACCAGCAATGTTCCTGCAGCCAGCCATAGAAAGGACAATGAAGGTTAAGATGCCTTTACCCTGTATGTCTTATGTTTCTGTGTCTTGCTCTGGAGGAATCTCTCCTGAACCTTTTGTGCTGCAGCCTGGAAATGCAGAGGCCTCATGAGGTTTGCACAGTGACTGTGAGTCTGGCTGAGTGCTAGAACAGAAGTCTGGATTAGAGGCATGCTAAATTTACTCAGGATAACTGAGATGGCACAGAGTTCTCTTGTTGTGCACCAGGTATTTACAATGACACTCTGAGGTTTCTGTCAGAGCCACTCAGCTGTCTATACATAGCAAGCTGAATCCTAAAATATTTATTTGAGCTGAAATCTCAACAACCCTGACCTTAAGTAACTTTCTCTATTAACTAAATAGATCCCAGTGTTTTGTCTTCTTGTCCAAAAGTCTTTTTTGTCTTGTTACTGATAGCTGTAGTATGCACAGTTTTCTATTAGCAAACCAGGCTGAAAACACTGATCTTCCTTTTGCTGACTAATAAATAAATAGTAGTGAATTGCCTGGGTTCCACTGGTTATTATAGCATTCACTGAACCTCCCAGTCTCTCTCTCCTCTCTGTTTATAGTGCCTCTTTCTATATTTCATATCTATTTTGATGGCAGAATTGAATGCTCCAAGCATTTTGGTACATGCCTTAGTAGTAGTGGTGGATTGCATTATGAGAAACAAATTCAGACAACTCATTTTGAACATGTTTTGGTACAATGCAAGAGCTAGTATCTTCTTTCAAAATCATCAGATCAGTTCAAGTAGTTGGTTAAAAGTAAAGTATCACAGGATAGATATCTATAAGAGGAAAAGTTGTGCATATTAAAGTTAATTGACTGACTTGTTGGAATTCAGCAAATCTTCAGCACTTGAGTTAGGCTGAATAAGCTCCTCACAAGGTAGTAAAGAGCATAGGAATCTCCAGAGAAAATTTAGAATATTCAGTGTGCTGGAAATGAGATTTTTTTTTTTTTCTTTTGGGAGGTTCATGCTTTTTTCCTTTAGCTTTGAAAGGGCTGTTAAGTTCCAGCTGAGGTGCTGACAGCAAAGCTGAGCTTTGGATGCCAAGGTAAACATATAAGTGGGAATGTTTGGGGCTTTATATCTCTTAGCTCATAATGAATTGCACCATCAAGATTTGTACCTGTATCGACTGACTGCACAGTCTGCATTTTGCTTTGTAAAAAGGTGTTTGTACAAGCAATTATCTGCTTTTAAATGGATGTGGAAATTTTACTGGCATGATGGACTCTGAGCAAACTGTGGTAGCCATAAAAGTGACAGTGCATCTTTTATTTGATATTATCCATTTTCTCTAAGGATGCATAAAATCTGGTAGTTATTTAAGCCTTTAAAATAGGAAAAGGGCTGAACACAGACGTTGATAATAAATGTCATACTTAAGCAAGAGGAGATAGTGGATTTTTTTTTTCCAGTTTGCATCTTGACTCAGAAAGAAAAGGTTTATGATTAAGGTTTTAGTATCTGAGAGAATCAGTAGCTCAGAAAGTGAGCCAGTGCTGGCTGAGTGTGTGAAGTAAAACAACTATGTCCTGTCTGGAAAGAGACACATGAGTTCCAGGAGAAGGACAGGATGGGAAATAGGAGTGGAGAGACATAAATTTGGAAAAATAGTATCAGTCCATGTAAAACAAAATTTCATATATATACACACTTTCTTTTAATTTGGGCTCTTGCTTTTCTTCTGGTGGGAGATATAGAACTTTTTTTTTTAAAGCCCAGAACACCCCTCGCCCCTTTACAAAAAAAAAAAAAGAGGTGGAATATGCCAATTCTTATTTATATGCACTTATTTAAGAGCACTTTCTGCTGGTGTGATTTAAGTAAAGTGGAGTCAGATCAGTGTAAAGTCAGAACAAGACTGGAGGACCAATGATTTAGCAGATATAAATTTGTAGTCGATTCACCATAAGAACTATAACTAGGGCAGAAGAATACTCTGTATGATCTCAATACGATAGTGAAATTAATTCTAGGTCCATATATTTGAAAGTTAGTGAGGAAAGTACTAATATGAACTATGTTTCAGGTAGACCAGTGACATTTAATAAGGTATGTTAGGAGTTTTCTTCTGCAGTTCTGGTAGTCTTGTGGTATCAATGGATTCCTACATGGTTTTGTGTTTAAGCATTTAGACAATTTTTTCCTAAATACTCTGCTCACAGTCATATTTGCTGCTTTTCTGTGTGAAAGCATGTTCTTGGCCAGGAAGTCAGCCCGAGCACTGCATTAGCACAGGAATGGTGAGCATCCATCCTTTCTTATCTCCCTCTTCAGCTGCCATGGAAAGCTGTCCTACTTTGCAGAGAAGCAGCATGATGGAACAGGCAGATACACAATCCTTGGGCGCTGGGCCTTGCTATTTCCTAGTTTCTTGTACCCTCTTTGACAAATCAAAAGCTGTTTTTCTCTGTTAGAGATCAACCCCAGGAAGGAAAGGTCTCTTTTCCATGCAAGTGGATAGTTTGTCCATGGCCAGGACTCTTTTCAGTGCACTGCTCCCATGGTGTGTCATACCAAGGTTTGTCCTTTTCAAAGCCCTTTTGTGGGATCTCAGCACATCACTGTGGACCCCGACACCCTTTGACCAGGCATCCCCTTAATCCTCTCTTGGATTGCATGCAGTGGGAACAGGCAGATTTCATGGAGTTTTGACGTGATTTTTTTACTCTGAGTACTCTTGCAAGGGAAAATAGACTGATGCATAGGAAAACACACAATTTTACAACAGGAAGAGTTTGCAAGTCCCCAGCCATTAAAATAGAATGGATAGATTTGCCTGTAAATGTGAGCAGCCAAGTTGGATTTGATAATAACATACACTGAGGCACCTTTACACGAGAGAGACACTACAGAGGGTTGTTAATGTGAGAGTAAATTAAAATTGCATATGCTTTTAGGTCTTTTAGAGATATGAAGCAAGATAATGGAGACTAAGTGGTTCAGCTACTTTAAAAATGAAAAAAAAAAAAGGTTGGACTAACAAATAAGTAGGAATATGTTTACAATATTATTAAATGGTGTATGTGTAGGCAGGCTTAATAACTCTCACTAAGATTTTGCTCATGTTATTTCAGTTTGTTTTTTTTTTTTAATCCATCTGTTGTCTCCAAATCTAGGTAGAATTGCTTCCATTGAAGTGCCTAAAATAGATGGCTTAAGGTTTTAGTCACTGCATCTATACCAGCACATTCAAAGAGAATATTATCCACTTAAGCTTTATGCAAAACTGGTTTTTCTCTTGTCAAAGAAAGCAAACATTTAAGGAACAGAATTATTCATGTAGTTGACCCTGGTCATCATCTTCTGCTGGGTTTGAACACCTTTCCTAGCTCGGTGTCAACACAGACTCAGAAAAACAGCGTTATGAGACCCTCACTGCCTTTGCTTTGCATTTTTGTTCCTGGAGATCCCCTTGGCATGCCCGAAATAGCAAAGTTTGCATATAAAATCAGGGCAATAAACCAGCAGCAATTTAAAAAAATGCTGACAGAAGATGGAAAATATCTGAGATGAAAACTGTCCAATATGCTGAACAGCTACATCAAGATCTTAGTGTCCTTTTCCTTCTGTGTAGTTCTGAAGTCAGAGAGGCTTTGATTTTAGGCTTTGATTTTAGTAACAGATCTCACCCATCATAGTTAGCCTGTGCTGGATGGAATAGAATCCCAAGAGAAAAGTGAGAGAGTTTCAGAGCTAGTTGCATGTCCCTTTCAGAGCAAGACTGACACACGGGATAGAGTCACCTGGAAGGGCACAGTGGAGGTAATGGTCTGATTCAGGGTAACCCTAGTGTTTCTGTGTCAGAAGTTATTTTATAATGTGTCTCTTATACAGAATCACAGGATGGGTCATGCTGGAAATAACCACAATGGGTTAATCTGATCAAACTCCCAGCTCAAGCAGTTTCATCCTGGAGCACATGGCACAGGAATGTGTCCAGATAGTTCTTGAATATCCCCATGGAGGGGGGATATCCACAGCCTACCTGGGTAACCTGTTCCAGTGCTCTGTCACCTGCACAGTAAGGAACTTCTTCCTAATGTTCAGGTGGAACTTCCTGTGCCTCAGTTCCTGCTTGTTGCCCCTTGTCCCACTGCACCACCGAGCAGAGCCTGGTCCATCCTCTGGTCCCTCCCTGTAGATGCTCATAGACGCTGATGAGGTTCCCTCTCAGTCATCTCTTCTCAAGGCTGAGCAGACCCAGTCCTCCATCCTTTCCTCATCAGAGAGATGCTCTGGTCCCTTGATCATCTTTGTAGCCTCCTCTGGACCAGCTGCAAGAGCTCTGTTTCTCTTTTGCACAGAGGAGTCCAGAATTTAATTGACAACTTTAAGTTATCAGCAGCATTTATTCTGCCACAGAAACTGAAAAACAGGCTGGGGAGGTCTCTGTTTTACAAGAATGTAATTTGTTTATTGCAAATTAGCTTTGCCTTTTGGACAGTCACCACAAGGGTTTTGATCTATTTGTGCATCACTTGATCTATCATCTATTTGTATCAATGACAGTACAAAGTCGGGGGTTTCTTTCTCTCTTTCACTTCTTGGTCAACAGTGCAAGGCAGAGTTCCATAATCCTTTTCTTATGAGAAATCTTTTCCTGGGCATTAAAGGTATCCTTTATCCAGGGTCTGTGAATACTTTGGTTGTCACAAGTACATCGTGCTATATACAAAATTTGCATAAAAAGTGTTTGCTGTACTGCTGAGAAGTAGCAGATTTCAAAAAAAAAACCTAAAAAAACCCATATCCATGAAATGAAAAATGAAGGCATGGATTGAAGATCTGCTAACAGCAGAAGGTACTGGATCTGAATATTAGCAAGTCATCTAGATCAGGTGATAGATGATGTTCTGAGAAGTCCTAATAAACAGAAGCTAAACAAACAGATAGGTTGACATAGATTAAGAAAAATATAATACATGCACACACACTTACCACTTTTTATTTCCTACCAAATTATTTTTAATAAAGGAGCAAAAATCCAGTCTTGTAAATCCATACTTTAAGTCCTTTTGGCTCAGTAATCCTATTTTTTAAAGGCCTGTATGAGATTGAAAAGTGAATAATTAAATCCATGTTGACTGTGCCTATTTATGAAAACCTGGTGCATACGCAATGTGTTTACATAGTTAAATAGACATTAGAAGTGTTTTAATATAGTAGTTATATAGCATAGAGTATATAGTAGCTCTGTGTTTTGCTTATACTTGGTAATTTTCTTGCTTGATGTGACTTTTGGTGAGTTTTAACATTTGCCCAGCCAGTCTCTCTGTTTCTCTCTTTCTCTGTGAGGTTCACATGTAAACTGCTTTAAAGATTGCATAATGACTGTTTGGCATGTCCTACAGGCAAAGGCCCAGAAACCCTTTTTGCTGGCTATAACCTCAATGATAATGAGTGGCACACAGTGCGTGTGGTGCGGCGAGGAAAAGGTTTAAAGTTAATGGTGGATGACCAGCAGGCTGTGACAGGTACTGTGGCATTGTGGTTCCATGAGTTCATGTTGCTGGGGGGAAACACAAAGCAAAACAAAACAAAATGATACAGAAGTAAAATGACTTTATCTGAGAGAAACATGCTTTTTTTCCCCTTTTCTTGGGTAAGATTCAAAATTCATGTTATGCATCTTGCAATGCTGGTACAAGAAGTGTGTTATTGCACTTGCTATTAATGTTGCTCTAAGGTTGCTATTGAAATTAATGAAAACCTTCGTGCTGACTTAAATGAATGTTTTTATACAGTGATGGGAGAGAAGTGATTTAGCACATCACTAGTGAGAAGGCAAGCAAAATGCTTTTGGCAGCACTTTTTTAGGGCTAAACTCTAAGCCACTGCTGGAAGAAAGAATTTAATAAGCATTTGAAGGATATTCTACTGTGGTTTGAATCTTGCATCAACTGTCCTCAATAATTATATATTAGGCAGCATGTTTTTCTCAAATACTAAGATAGCAGTTGGGGTGGGAGAAAAAAAAATGGCATGCATGCTAGCAGATGACAGATATGTGTTTCTGTACTTATATTATCAGAAATACTAATAGAGAATACATTGATTTTGTCCTGTACAGGACAATGTTCACATGCATGTTGTCAATAGAAATTTATCTGGCTTCTGGCCCTGATTCCTTGCACAGCAGAATGTGCCTAAATTTTTGTTAGCTATTTAGAATTATCCTTTGGTTTTGTGTAGCATTAAACAGCTTTTATCATTGGTTCTAAGCTTTGTTAAAATGGTAGCAAGTTAAATGTTTTGGTTTTGTGGTTTTTTTTTTTTTGTTTTTTTTTTTTTTTTTTGTTTAGTTGTTCTGTTTATATTTTTTGTTGTTTTTTGGTGGGTTTTTTTGGTTTTTTTTTGTTTTTGTTTTTTTTGTAAAGAGGAGTGTAACTTTTTAATAATCCCTTTTCACCTCAACAGAACACTGAGGATCTTGTCACTGGTAGAAAAATAATTCATTTAGTTGCAAGAACATATTTTCTAGTATCAGAAATTACCAGTATATCTTCCAGCACTGAAGTCTGTGTATGTTATGATGCCTAGGATCATTTTCTCAAGAATGTAGATGGCCTAAACAATTTATTTTCTTTTTGATAGTATAGGAGGAAGTATACAAAAAAAACCCAAAAAACTTATGATCTTGCTGCTTCAACTGCTACTCAAGGCAGATTCTAATGTAGACAAAATAGTTTAGATCAAAATCCAGTGCAAGATCCAAATGCACAGCTCCTGGACTCCATTCCAGAGTTCTAATTTACAAACACTGCAGGTTACATAACCTGGGTCCAGCTTTCTGGTGCAACATTTGTATTCTTTCCACAATTCAGTATGTACATCCAAAAATGGCCAGTTGGCTTGAGTTCTCTCTCAATTCTTCAAGCTGGAACTTGTCTGCATTTGCATAATGCACAGATGTTTAATGTTATTAGTCCAAAAGGAGAAACTCATCCCAATATTTTGGAAGGAAAAAGACATTCCTAAACTCCCTGTAGGAATCTGTGTGGCCAATCTGTGTCCTACTCCACCAGTGAGGAGGAAACTGCTATATGAAAAAGAGAGAACTTCAAATGTGGGCAATCTGCTGTTAGTTCCATGAATGTCACATTTCCTACAAAGAAAATCTTTATTGTTGTTTAAGTGGTGAGAATTTTTGTTTTGTTTTGTTTTTGGGGGGTGGGGTTTTTGGTTGTTTTGGGTTTTTTTCAACGCCAAGTGTTTTTAAAGCCTTTACAAGTTTAAATTTCAAATGTGTGTAATAGAATTTAATGTGTAGTAGCTTTGAATTTCCTGAAAGCATAGGGGAAGGGTTGCCATGTGGGATTAAAGTGTGCTTGTTCTCAACTGCTTAGAACTTTTCTTCAGATGTTCCAATAATCAGAAATTTGATTCAAATACAACCTATTAATTTTTCATGTGAAAGGTTATTATAGTTTTATGAGGAGAATAAGGAAGTAAACTGACTTCCTACTAAAAATTCCAGCTTTCTTCTGCCACATGTTGTTTTCCTTTTTTGATTCCATTTCCTATGCTTTATATGAAAGAATCCCCATCAGATCCAGAAAACTGAAGCTGGAGGGAAATCCATTAAATAATTCAGCCTAACTTTCTAATTTTTACAGATTAAAAAATCCACTTGTTCATTTGTGAGTTGTGCTTGGTCCTCTTTGACAAATGCATGATGTGTGCAAGGATACATAATATAATTTAGTCATAACTAGCTTTCATTGGAAGCCATGCAGGTGGTTTTGAAGAAGTTGCTCATCACAGAAGAGTTTAAATATTTCCAGCCCTGATAAGCCTTATTTTCTAAGACTGTATAGAAAATAAAAGTGGTTGGATATTCACTAAATTTGGGTAACAGAATAACTTATGGTTTTGAAAAGAAATTCAATTGCCTGTTTCTGTGATGTTTTTCCGCAAACCTGACAAACTTAAAAAAAAAAAAAAAAAAAAAAAAAAACCAAAACCAAACAAAAAAAAAAAAAAAAAAAAAAAAAAACCAAAACCAAACAAAAAAAAAAAAAAAAAAAAAAAAAAACAAAAAAAAACCACAAAACCCACCACCAAATCCCCAAACACCCAGCCTCGTAAGTACAAATTACATTCTCTTTTACTTCATTGCTGCATTTACAAATCCTGTGGAGCATTATGGGAAATCTCAAGTCTTGTTTGCGTGTTTGTAGAACTGAAATGTTGGAGGGATAGGAGCCTAAATTCTGTAACTTTTTTATTACTATGCTCAAGAAAAAAATACATTTAAGGCAGTGGGGATATTGTGCTAGAGGCCAAAGCTTGGTGGATTTTTGCCATGACATTATTGGAATGCCATCTGAAGGGATGCAGGACTGGACTATATAATGTTCCTCTCTGAAACCTGATCCTCAGCTCTTTGGCTGTGATGCAACATACAGCTCTTGTCCCAGCAAAAATTACACATTTGGCATTTTTCAAGACAGCTCCATGACTTATTACTGCATGGAAGAACCCACTTTTGCTTAATACATTCAGGGAAAGTGGTATCTTGATGTTTAGAAACAAGAACATCAGGAAGACTGTCCCTGGGGTTTAGGGTGCCTCTTGCAGTGCTCAGCCCTGTGAGTGTTCAATGAGCAGGTGGTGTTCAATGACAAGTTCTCCTACAGAACTCATCTCAAAGCTAAGTAAGCTACTTGGAAATATTTATCATAAATTATTAGAGCAATTTTTGTGCCTGAATGGTATTAAAACTTACAGAGCTATTTTCCCTGTAACTTCATTGATGCCTGTACTTGTATCTCAGTGCCGTGTCTTAACCTGCTCATGAATTCATCTCTCTGGGCAAATCTCAGATATCGACATTTCTCTTTCCCTTGTCTTTTCCCTGTCATACACATGTCCACAGGCACTTGCTTATGACACCTACAAAGGTACAGCTGTGTCAGCCTCCTCCAGGCTTTGTGCACCACTTCTGACATGTCCAGCCTGAGGCAGTGCTCACACTGCCTCTTGGAATAGAATATTTGGGGATGCACAGAAGGAACTTGGCTTGTCAACTAGCTTTGCCACTGTGGGAACTTGTATTAGAGCAGTTTTATGCCAGTATTTAGTCCAGCCTGGCTAGGTCTGCTCTTCACCTTCTGTGTACTCCATGAGAGACATGAAACAGCTAAGGAACTGGGGAATCTAGGCCATGGTTTGCAAAAGGTACATTAAGTGGTGAAATTCATTAGTAATAAGAAGCTGTTTTTCCACACAATGTGACTATGAATCAGTCCTGTGAAAATACTGCCCTACTTCTTTAAAATAAGTGTGGAAAAAATTGGACGTTCTGTCAGAAAAAGGAACTCTTCAGTGAACACAATTTTGATGTGCTGGGCAAAGTATTTAATAACTAGCCTAAAAACTTACCTGACCTGTATGCAGTGTACTCTGGCAGTGCTGATCCTTTCCTCCAGATTAGCATTACAGTCAGCAGATTTCAGGCTTCTTGCTCTGCAGTGGTCCTGGCATGACAGAGAGAACTCAAAGGCAGCTCTGGGGTTTGTTTTCGGTCACCTTTCCGATGTAAGCATGTCCCTTGTTGTTTCCAGAATTACATTGGCATGCACCCTTCCTGCAGGCTTTCTGCTCTGCCCATCCCTTGGGCTCTGCCCCTTCTCCCATGATACAAAGCCAGTTGCTTTCAAGAAGCTTTCCACCCTTGTCACACAGGGCTTTTTGCAGCAGGTCTGTCATTAATGTACCCAAGACATTTGAAGCAGGAGTCCTTAGTACCACTAGTCAAGTCACGCACAATGAAGCAAAACACATGGAATGAAATCCCTCAAGCTGTTCTGTTTCTCTTTCATAAGACTCTGATATTGTTGCTTTAGCTCTTAGACTGGCCTTTGTGTTCCTCCTGTTAAGTAATTGCTTATAGTAAAACCCCACATCGGGTTAGGTGTAACTAAAGTGAGGGATTTTGTTGGCAGTTTAATGTACAGTAAACTGTTTCAGTTTAGCAATTTTTCTGTTGGCCTTATCCAAATGTACTGAGTGCTTTGGAAAGGCTCCTGGATTTACCAGCAATTAGGATGAATTTGGAAGAATTCTCTTTGGAGACAACGATTGGCCTTGCACATTTTGAAAAGTGTGAAAATGATGCAGATGCTTAATCACATGATGTACTCTTTGACCTCCCCTTTCAGACACTAACACCTGTTTTCTTGTTGCTGTTTCAAGGTCAAATGGCTGGCGATCACACACGGCTGGAATTCCACAACATAGAAACAGGAATAATAACAGAACGGCGCTATCTGTCTTCTGTGCCTTCCAATTTTATTGGGCATCTACAGAGTCTCACATTTAATGGCATGGCATACATTGACTTATGTAAAAATGGAGACATCGATTATTGTGAGCTAAATGCAAGATTCGGGTTCAGGAACATCATAGCAGACCCTGTAACCTTTAAAACAAAAGCAAGTTATGTTGCACTGGCCACGCTACAAGCGTACACATCTATGCACCTTTTTTTCCAGTTCAAAACCACCTCCCTGGATGGATTGATACTTTTTAACAGTGGCGATGGAAATGATTTCATTGTGGTTGAATTAGTAAAAGGGTATGTATGGATTAGCATAACAGCAAAACCAGTCCATTCGAAATGTGTGTGCAGGAGGAATACACGGGAAAGCTTAGGATGAAAATCTTTTTTTTTCTGACTGGATAGATGTGATCGATAAATGTTTCTTCCTGTTGAACTTCATGTGCTTTATTGTGACTCTTTCTTTCAGATGAAGCTAGATGCCTGAAATGTATGAAAGTAAATAATAGGTATAACTTCTCTGGTGCTTACCACAAAGAAGTGCTAGTTTGTAGCCTCCCTCTTGTTCTCTCTCTCTACGTATGTATGCATGTCTTGGTACATGGAGTGCTCGTTGCTTTCCAGAAACTTGGGACTGCACCTCAACTCATCCAAATGAGTGGCAATTTCTTGGAATCACAGTTGCTTCCCCATCTGGCATTCGTTGTTGTCTTCTGGTTTAGCCAGTTCTGCTGAGGAGTACAAGCAAATAGAAAATATTAGACATATTAATTATTGCCTCCTTGCTATGTAAAGAAAAAGGAAACTTTTCCAATTTTTTCTCTTTTCCCAGGTATTTACACTATGTGTTTGACTTGGGAAATGGTGCCAACCTCATCAAGGGAAGTTCTAATAAACCTCTGAATGACAACCAGTGGCATAATGTCATGATATCAAGGGATACCAACAACCTGCACACTGTAAAGATTGACACTAAAATCACAACACAGAGCACAGCAGGAGCCAGAAATTTAGATCTAAAAAGTAAGTACAGTGATTCTTGTGTTATCTACAGTGAGGGCCATTACAGAATAATAAACAGAATAAATCACAGATGTGAAGTACTGTATAATTCTGTAATATTGTATGAAACCTTTTATTTTATAATAATCAATATGATCACAAGTGATTATATCACCTTAACCTAACAATGCCAGTTTAGTAGTACTTCTGCACAGGTAAGTACAACTTTAAGGCAATCCCATGGGAATTAAAAAAAAATAAATAAAAGGTAAGAAATTATAATGACACAAAGTGGCCCATATAAACCAAAATATAGTTGAGGGACTAACAGAGGCTTACAATGCCTATGGAAAAAGTTTGACTTTTACATGAACATAGGTTATAAAAGTAGCATAACATGCTCATCTAAATGAGTGTGTTATATGTAATGCATCAGAATTTCGATTGCAGGTAGGGTAAACTTTGTTACCAGCACTAAACCTATATGTCATAAATCCAGCTAGATTCTTGAGATCTATTTTTTATAAACATATGTATATTTTTTAAAAAGTGATAGTAATGAGTTCTGTGGATGGGTTTCTGAAAAACTAATTTGCATCTGAGGAAAATATTTTTTGGAAAGGATGTATACATATATTTTTAAAATAATGACTACCTAATCAGATATAAGAATATATGTCCTGTCCTGGTGGAAAAGCAGTGTGTATTTTACTATTCTTTTAAAAGGCTCTTGGCACGAAAACTGAAATTTCATAACAGTCAAAGAAGTATGATATTTCAAAAGCCAGGATGTTCAAAGTAGATATTAATATTCCATCAAGAGCTTATTCCTTGCTGAATTTTCTTTTAACTGCCTCTGAGTCACAGATAATGAGCTGACCTTGGTAATTATGCTGGATTTTGTGATATTTTACATGTTTGCCTCACTTGAAAGTGCTATTAAGATTGTAAGAAAGACTGTGAAAACAATATCCTGATATGTCATAATCTTCAATAAGAGATTCTTCTATTTAAAAACCTGGCATTTCTGATAAAGCTTTTTGGGTGGCTCACACTCCATTCCTAAAGTAGCATTTCAAATTTGTGCCATGCTGTTTCTCGGGTTTGCATTCTTTTAAACATCATCGATTTTCTTACTGATGCAGTGTAAAATATTTCAACATCGTTTCTGATGCTGTAGAAAAAGCATCCAGCTTGTTCCTTGACACTCTTAATGCGGCAAGCACTACTTATGAATATCTGTATGTCTTTAATATGTTTGGCTCTTTGCCTAGTAGTTAAATCAGGCATGGGTAGGGAAAAAAAAAAAAAAGAAAAAAAAAAAGGCAGTTGTGGTGGGTCTTTGGTGTGCCGTTTTATTTACGGAGAGAGGCTCAGGTTCCATCCATGTGCTCGCTGAAGGCACTAGAGAGCGCTGCGATCCCAGCGAACAGAGAGGCGGCTCAGCGAGGACAGCCCGCAGAGCCCCGCATCCCTGCGCATCCCTTTGTGTGCGGCGCCTTGAAAATGCTGCTGCTTTCGCCTTACGCTTTTGAAGTAAAGCTGTATCCGTAGCTGCCGAGTTTTCTAACCTTGAATTCCTTCGGAATTTAAAAAAAAAAAAAAAAGGAATGAGGAGCATGAAAAAAGAAACCACGCTGAGATTTGAAGAGAGTAAGGTGAATTGTCTTGGATGATTTTCTATAATTTACCACCCAGGGAATGTGGATAGTGAAAGAATAACAAGCCTGACGTGTTCAGTGCAGGAATATATAGCAAGCACCTCTCTAAAACTGGTCTAGCATACACAGGCCCTCAGCATCTCTCTTCCCTTAATAGCATGCCTCATTTTACTTCATTGTTTTAAATGTATCATACTATATTTTTCTCAGTCAGCTTCCTTTAAATATGGCACAATGTATATCATGAGAATTTTGGTTGGATTTGGGAGGGGATTCATGCTGATACTTTTCAGCCAGCAGGCTAAAAGGGAGCCTTTCACTACCGTTTTTCCTTCCTTAGTATTTAGTAGAAATTATCTAGTGTAGCTGCTTCTTTTCTATTTTACGTCTGTGTTCCTTTCAATGGCATGAAATTTCAATGGCACAATTTCTGTTGTGCTATAAACACTCCATATACTTTCCTGATATAAATACAGTTAATTCATTGTCTTGTACTATCTTAGCCTTAGCAACAAAGCAAATGCAAAATCACAATTCCTGATATCAAGTGTGTTGATATCAATAATATCTTAACCAGATATCAATAGTTATCACTGTACCTGCTTAACCAGAGTTATCATTAGGAAAAATATAAATGTGTGAAAATAGTATGAAATCTGCAGCCATTCTGAGTAATTGTAGAGTTACCAGATTTCTGATTTTGAAATCCAAGCTGATCCTAGAAAAAGAAACCCACTATCTGTGGGTTTTTGCAAATACACAGTGAATTCAGCACAAAGATAAGACACAGATTGTGTTGTTGAGCCTGCACAGCATGGAAGTTGTCTGGGAGAGCAGACAGCTGCCTTAAAAGTATGGGAGAGAATTTCCAATATATGTTTCCTTTTGGGTGTAGGATTTGGCTGTATAACACAGAAAGTTCATTATCACACACATCAGTTCCCTGCATAACCTCTGGTAAAATTTCAGCAGCTGCCTGTGGAAACACATATATTACATCCTGCAGCCTAATTATTGCTGTAATTAGATGGGTAAATTATAAATTTGGGACAAATAAATGAGTGAAAATAATTCTGTGTTTGGATTCTAAGAACTGTGTTATTTTTCCTCACAGGGAAAATTAGCAAAGTTTGCTGAGGTGCAGTTCTAGCAGATAACCCGTACAGATAAATGAGTCTGAACAGCAAAAGCAGTGCAGCTCAAGCCTGCCAACACAGTTACACAGCAAATTTCCTTTCATATATTTCGTGGACAGATTCCCTGTCCTGCTCTGAGGATAGCTCAGATGGTTGGCATGGCTGCAATTCAAGGCCTGGAAGAGTTGGGTGGAGGGGAATTCTTGCTTGTTGTACTTGGTCCTGTGCTCTGATGTTCTGAGGGGTCTGAGTAGCCTCAAAGGGCACACGAAAAAACAAGAGAAAATTATTGGTTTGATGGAGTGACTACATTGGTGGACAAGGGAAAGATTACAGATGTCATTTATCTGGACTTCTGTAAAGCCTTTGACACAGTTAGGCACAACATGCTTTTCCCCAAACTGGAGAGAGGTGGATTTAATGACGGATAAGAAAGTGGTTGGACAGTTGCATCTCATGGTTATTGACAGCTCAAAGTCCTGATGGACAGCACTGACAAGTGGTGTCTCTCAGGGGTCCTTGTTGGCACCAGTGTTATTAAATACCTTTGTTATTGACATAGAGAGAGGGATTGAGAGCACCCTCAGTGTATTTGCTGATGACACCAAGCTGGGTGGTGTGGTTAACACGCCTGAGGACAGGATGCCATCCAGAGGGACCTGGATAAGCTGGAGAAATGGACCCATTGTGCCCTTTTGAGGTTTAATAAGACCAAGAGCAGGTGCTGCATCTGGGATGGGGCAAACCCTGGTATCAACACAGGCTGGGGGTGAACAGATCAGAGCAGCCCTGCCCTGAAGGACTTGGGGGTGCTGGTGGATGGGGGCTGGATGTGACCTGGCCATGAGTGCTGGCAGCCCAGAGAGCCAAACGTGTCCTGGGCTGCATCAGGAGCCCCGTGGGCAGCAGGGCAGGGAGGGGATTCTGCCCCTCTGCTCTGCCCTGCTGGGATCCCACCTGGAATATTGCATCCAGCTCTGGGCTCCCAGCGCAGGAAGGACAGTGAGCTGCTGGAGCCAGTCCAGAGGAGGCCACCAAGATGACTCCAGGGGTGGAGCACCTCTGCTATGAGGAAAGGCTGAGAAGGTTGGGATTGCTCAGTCTGAAAAGGAGAAGGCTTTGGGGTGACCTACTTTTTGGCTTCCAGTTCTGGAAGGAAGCCTGGAAGAAAGCTGGAGAGGGACTTTTTTACAAGGGCCTGTAGTGACAGGATAAGGGGGATTGGCTTCAAACTGAAAGAGTAGATTTAGGTTAGATATTAGGAAGAAATTCTTCACTGTGAAGTTGGTGAGCCACTGGCACAGGTTGCCAAAAAAGCTGTGGATGCCCCATCCCCAGGAATGTTTAAGGCCAGGCTGGATGGGGCTCTGAGCAACCTGGTCCAGTGAAAGGTGTCCCTGCCCATGGCAAAGGGGTTGGAAAAGAATTATCTTTAAGGTCCATTCCAACACAAACCATTTTGTGATCCTTGTTCCTCTCTGTTGCCAAAGAAATGTTGTCTCCCTGTCTCAGACTGTGAGTTTTACAATGTCTATAATATCTCTTCCCTCTCCACATTTTTTGCAGTGTGGTATGGGAAACTGTAGTTCTGTCAGAAATTATTTTATTTTATAAGTACTTGAAGATGCATGATCTGCTTCCGAGGAGGAGGACATCCTCAAGCATACTTTATATCCACTTACCTATAGGGTTTAATCTTCCTCTTGCTTCTCTCCTACACATATAGGCAGTATTTTAATCCCCAGAGCTTTCACATGCTTTTTTAAACAGCAGGCATAAAAAACCCTGCAAAATCCAATCAGAAGTCTCTTGGAATACCCATCAGAAAATTAAAATATTTTAGCATTTTAATTGTTTATAAATTGAAATGAGAAGCTGAGATATTGTACTCTTACCAAACAAGAAGGTAAAGACAGCTGCAGTTATCTTAGACTGAACAATAAGTAGTTACAAACTTTTATATGAGTTGGTAGTTTCAGTACTTCAGTATCCAATCAAATTTTAAACTTTGCACATCACAGAATATATTCACAGATATGCTGTATCCTCTAAGATGATCTGCAGTCATCCTAATCTTGATATTGGGCTAACTATATTTATTTATTTATTTGTTTATTTAGAAGGAAATTGCCATTCTGAAATAAAAGCCTGCACAGCTAAATATTTGTGAGTTAACTTTTGCTGCCTGTGCATCATTTCATTTGTCAAGACCTGCTTTTTTGAACTGACATTCATAATTTCAACTTGTCTCACTGTCATCATCTTTCATGTGGCCTTCCCAAATGTCAGTTTTAGAGCCCATTGTAAGTCATATGTTATTCCTGTGCTGTTACATCACTGCATCCTCAAAAAATGCTATTCATTTTAGAGCACACATCAGAATCAGCCTACTTGGATTAAAATAACCTGTCTAGATCTCTTGTTGTCTGTTTTACTTTTATTTCTGTATCTCTTTACTGGCCCCTAGCTTCCTTTATTCTTTTGAGATAGGGCTGCTGCTTCTATCTATGTTTGCTTTTCCCTTTGCTGTTTTGTCCAATACTGTGAAAACAGACTAGACTGAAGCACCTGAAAGAAAAGCAGTTATATTAATTTCTGGTATCACCCGTGGTTTTGCAAATGCACCAAATTATGATTCTTCAATGTGCATAAAGATATGCTTGGCAATTAATTCATCCTTGTAAACTTTGAATGCAATTAACTAAATTATCAGTAGATCTACTAGCCTGGCATATTCATTGATGATTTGCAATAGTCCCTTAATCTATTGATATTTCATTTGCCTGTCAAAGTAGATTATTCATGCTGAGCTAAATTAGTCTTGATCATAATGAGGAATTCCTGTTTCGCAGTGGAAATTGAAGTTGTTTCAATTTCGTGTAATATTTCTTTCTGTTGTTTTATACTGAGGCAGTTATTATTGTTGCCTCATTATATGATTTTTCTCTACATTGCAAGGCCTCCATCAACAGCAGTGGTCCTTTATATTTTTATCACTAGAGAAACAAAGCTTTTAGAAACACAGAACATTGTACAAATGAGCAAGTATTAATGCTTAAATTTCTCAAATAATCATGCATGAGCTAAATGTAATGACCTTGCCAGTGGGCTGTGAATTCTTCATGCAGAAATAATGTTCTGTTCCAAATACAGAGTTCCAAATACTGTCAACAGCAAATAGATCTTCCCAGTGTGACCTATTGGAGTAGACAATGGCAAATGCAGCTGTTGTCTTCCTGATAGTGCAGGAAAGCAGACTCTGTACATAGGAAAAACAAGGGACTTCAAACTGAGAACTCTTCTTTGGTTCTTTCTATGTAACAAAGTTCTAGGAGTAGATAACAATAGGTCATTGGACACCATGGTCTAATGGGAATTCCTTTATCCTCTTTTTTTTATCACTTTTCACTCACCACTTGTAAACAACGCTGTCTACCCGGTTGTGAAAATAATTTTGAAGTGCTAAGCCTTCAGAAATTGTATCCAAATTACCAACTTTATAAGATGGGGTAAAAAATGGAAAATCTATTCCAGTAGTTCTAGGTTAAATAAAGATATTCTAGAGCTTGCATTATGAAGTCACCAACAAGGCAATAGTCTGTCAGATCAGTAATGGTTGAAAGGATTTTTGTTTATTGCCTCTTTTCCCCTGTTCTTCTCAATCTTTCATACATATATGACTGGATAGATTTGCCTTCATTCCTACAGCTGTTTGACATGCAGGTTATTACTGCTGGTAATTGTGGGATTTCTTTCAAGTCTTTCTGGAACACCAAGTAAAAGTTATGTTAAGAATTATACAGGAAACATAGATGCTCTTAAAACTTACCAAAACCTCTGCATATTTAGTATAAATATGCATCCACTGCATTCTAGCCCCCCCACAGATACACAGAATGAAGAAGCACATCCTAAATTTGCTTTAAAATGTGCTGCTGTGAACTCTCATTAACCTTGGTATTTTGACTGAGTTATCCTTTTTGCAAAAGTACAGCTCAGTGGAATATCCTCAGAGTCTGAATGTGATTGTCTTGATCAAAAGAAATGTCATATAAAAATTACTCTCTTCAAGCCTGCATTCAAAAGGAGAATGTTTAGCATCTCAGCTGGTTGGTGGCTTTATGGTGAGCTCTAGCCAAAGGAAGAATTTTGCAGATGATGATCTCTAAGGTCTAGTAGGTCTGTTGGAAAGAGGAATTCCTCATTATTTTGGAGGCAAGGTCTGCTAAGAGCATGTGTGGCTGATAAAGCAGAGAGGGAAAAAATTATAGCAGGAGGAAGGAAGATCTGAATATACTGTGCCATGCAAATGCCAGCTTCGTTAGATTCTGTCTATTTTTGAGGTGTGTGCCATCTCCAGAAATGGTCAGAACAGGAAAGAAATGAAGGACATTTGATGTGCTTGAATGCCTCACCTCTGCACCACAGCCATCCCCCTCATGCAGAGTAATTGGCCTAGCATTGATTATGTGGGAGATGGATTGCCACGCACATTTATATGGCAATTAGATTTTATTATTTACCATTTAACATGCATCACCAACTTTCCTCACAGTCCATTGCACAGGCAGACTGCTTTGGTTTTACATCTGTTTAATCTTTTTCAATGCCAGTGCTCTTCATCCAGTCTGTATTGGGGGTAAAAACAAGCAAAGAGAAATAGATCAGCTGGGATTCTGAGGAATATTATTATCAGGAAAATGTTAAATGTTTTCGTATGACTGTTTCTTGTGAGGAAAAAAATGGTTTTTGAGAAAGAATTGTTGGGAAAATGGTAGATTTCAACCTGAAGAAGTCTTCAGATGTGAGCACTTACTTTTTGAATATCTCCTTTTGTCTGTTCAATGCTTATCTCCTGAGGACATTGTTGTGTGGTTGCTGTTTCTCACACACCAGCACTTCCTATGACACAGCTTTGGTTGCCTGTGAAACACGGGCACATTTGTGTGATCCCTGAGGAGCACTAAACTGAGTTGAAAATTGTAATAAGAATGAAATCTGAGCACCAAGAGGTGGGTGCAGAATTGGACAGCACATCCAGCAGAGCATAAGGAAAAGTTTCTTGGCAGAAGAATATTTGTGGAACTGTGGAAAGTCTCCAATGTAGTTCTGTGCAGTGTGATGGAATCAGGAGATTGGAGGTGGAGCAGCACCTGTATCTCCACTGTGGACTGTCATGGAAATTGGTGCAAGGGAAAACTGGAAGATACTGTTCCTGGTGAAGTCATCAACTGCAAATTCTTTCTGGTACTCCTTAATTCTCCTTGCCTTTTTTTTTTTCTTTCTTTCTGTCAGTGTGGACTACAGGGCAGTGCTACAGTGAAATTGTAAGAAGAGCAGTGAAGTGTCACTCAAAGGAAGAAATATCTTCAAAGTTAAATTCTCTTGACAAATAACTACAATATGTACTATTGTGCCAATAAGGGTGCCTACAGAAAACCCACAATGTCAGCATTTTAGTGCTGGTGATTTCTTTTTTTTTTTTTTTAATGATGTATTCAGGCAAGATACTGAAAGCAGAGTAGAATTGGGGTGAAAAGATCAGTTTCTATATTCCTTCCCAAAATAGTGACATGCTAACCTAGAAATTCTTCTTTATTTTTTCCTTTTTATTTGCCTTTATAAACATTTTGCCTTGCTTGGTTATCATCAGTATAGGGAATGTGAAAGATGAAAGCCACCACATGTCACATCATAAAACAGCCTCTTGCCTGAAGTATTTGAAAGGACAGATAACTCAGCAGAGCCTGGACAAGTAAACTAGCCACCCTTTCCCTCCTTAGGTGAGAGAGGGTCTAAAAGTGAAAGAATTCATCACTCCAATAGGAAAAATTTTTGAAAATACTATTTTTCTTCAAAAAAAAAAAAAAATCACATCAAAACCAAAAGACATCAACCACAAATCAATACTGAAGCTACAGAATGGACTCTTTGAAGTGAGTAAGTGGACATAAAACACTAAGTTTACATTTTCATGTCTTCCCTCAAGTGCCCTTCCTTGCAAGTGGTAGACAAAATTCAGTCATGCTTTGCTCTAGCACCAAGCAGGCCTGTGAATGCACAGCAAAGTGCATATTCTCTGCTGCAGAGGGGGTTTGAAAAGCCATATGCTGGAGCGTATGCGCTGCAGAAGCTGTGTGGATGCAGCATGTAAGCCTCTGTCAACAGTTCTTCTGTCTATTAATGGGTTATGATCACAGCAGGCTTCTCGGTTTATGAAAAAAAAAGAGCAATTATGTCTCATCAAGGTTTTTTTAAGGAGCAAACACATTTTGATATGGAACAAAGAGCAAGTGTTTACTCAGGATTGATAAAGGTGAGAGATCCTGGAATGACCACTCATCCAGTATTTAGGCCCAGTTCTTTTTCTAAGGTGTGTGCTGAAATTTGGAAGAAAAATCTCCACAGTTCTCTGCCTGTTGCACAAAGTAAATGTGCAAAAGGTGGCTGATTTTGTACACTGGGGAGGTGAGAAGGTGATCAAGGGCAACTAAGTTCCCATATTTCAGTGAATGTTAAAGACATCTGAATGCCTACCTGACATTTCCATTTGAGAAACCAGCCCTTGACTGGCAACCAGGATGGTGTCTGTTCTTTTAGTCAGTGCATATTCAGCTTGTGTAGAGTAATTTATTTTCACAATTCGGTTGTCTTAAAAATACCATGAGTTGGGATTGTGTGGGTTGTCTTAGCATGAGTTCCACCATGAAGTTTGTAGTGCGATTATTAAGATACTACAAAGTGATTTCTATTGATCTGGTAACAGCAGCTCATCTGTTTTAGGAGGGACTGGAATAAAGTGAACACTGTTTTCTTTCGAGATTAGACTTTTCCTATGGCATTTCTCAGTTTCTGCAGTCCGCCTTTGTCTTTGCCTGCCTGAGGGAAGAAGCTGTTTTATGCTTGATCATTTTGAACTAGCATATTTGGAGAAAAGTGTGCCTGACACCTTGGCTTCACCACAGCCAGATGTTCCTTTGTATTTCCATGTGTCACATAAAGGAATTGTGGAGATGCCTGCTGTGTTTTCAGAATCCACCACGGTATGCCAGGGCTATCCGTCTCCTTCCTGGGGAGTAACACCCTCCTAGTATACCACAGAAGCACTCTCAATCCTAGCCATGGTAGTGATTTAGTACAGTGTGACGTTAGAAACATGACAAAACAACTTCTTCCAAAAGGAAAGAGCAATTAGGAGAATAGCTGAAAATACTTTTAAAGCCAGCAGCACAACAAGAGATTGAGGGAGAGAATGTCTGCTCTTGGAGAGAATTATGGATTTGAAGATGCTTTTGTTCAGGCATATAAAAATATTCCAGAGATAGTGTCTTTATGCATTAAGAAAAATTAAAGCCACAGTTACTTCCACTGTTGTATTTCCTCCTTTTTTTTTATTTTTTTTTTACTCATACATGGGGCCATATTTGAATGAATGGTTTCCTTTCTTTCCTTTCTTGTCAGCAAAGGTGTTCGAGAAATGAACACCAGATATGCACACAAAGCACACTGATTTAGGAGAGTAAAGAAGTCTAACTATATCCTGGCTAAATTACTTGTTGCCTGATGTCACAAATTTTGTGTACCAAACTGCTGCTGGTATGTTAAGGGTCCAGGTGCACCAGTCACACCTGAGCAGCGTTCTTATGTTGTTACCATCATAAACACATGGAAAACAATTCCCTCTCTACTTATGTTTGAAGACAATGGTAGCTGTTAAATGAAGTTAATAGTTTTTGCCCACCAGCATATATCATGCAAGAATTCTCAGGAATGGAGATAAGGAGAAAAGTCTGTGAAGTGACCTGTCAGCAATGCCACTAGTGCCAGATAATAACTCTTAATAACTTCTGTTAGTCAGTCAGAAAATAGAACAGCATCTTCAATCTTTGTTTTACATTTCTTTGGTTTAGCATTTGCAAAGTTCTTATTTTGAAGAAACGCAGAGGCTTGGGATAAAAAAAGATGAGCTATTACAGGAGGACTTGGCATTTGTTTTACCAACAGTTGTGCGTGACTCACTGTTGTGTGGTGTTCTGTGTGCTTTTGCATAAGTGTGATTCCAATAATGAATACATTGAGAACTCGGGTTAATTTATTAGCCAGCAATTTGTTTCTGTGTTAAATTTACTTGTTATTAAAGCACAAATCAGCTCTAAGTCAGAAAAGTGATTAATAGGTGTAAATAGGAAAGATCCTGTTGGAATACCTGATGATCTGCAGTACCTGTAAAAGATGCAGATTAAACCCACTAAAATCTTCTCTTTAGGAGTGCTTATGGCATAACTGAGCAGTACCAACATTGCCATGAGCAGGTCTGGCTCTGAAAGCGCTGCCTTCCACCTGATTCCTCTGCCCTGCCATGAATGTGCCAGTGAGAACACGCCTGAAGCACTTTTTTCTCTTTTTTTTTTTTTCCTCAAAAAAAAAAAAAAAAAAAAAAAAAAAAAAAAAAAAAAAAAACCACCCTCTAAATACAAGAAAAAAGAGGAGTGTTGTGAGATCTGCTCTCACGTAAGCTGCTTTATTTGAAGCTTTTCTAGTGATAAGAAGGAAATCTTGGGTCACTCTATTACCTGACCTCTTTCTTTACTACCTGAAACTTTGCCTATGACACTTGGCAGATATTTTACATAAATTTGTTTTTTTTCCTTTATAAATTAAAGCAAATTAGGATTAATATGAGAAAAATTAGACATTTTCAGGAACACATTTAAAAATCAAGCTGAACTTTAGAAGACAACGTGTACAAGGAAGGCAGCAGCTGAACTTTAGTTCCAGAAACTATGGTTACACATTTTCAGTGGGTAGCAGTGTAGCATTAGTGTTGCATTTAGGCTCCAGCCAGTTTACACGGTGTCATAAGCTTGTACTATTGATCTGATGAGCTGTGGTACCTTACTTCATGAAATAACTTGCATGTAATTCACACCTGTAAGTAGGCAGCTACACAACAAGGGATTTGCTCTGGACTAAAATTTCCAGTAGTGAAACTGTACTTACATAAGACGTGGGAAAGTGAAAACCTGGGAATTTGTATTGCACTATGTTGATTCCTCTGATCTCTTTTAGTTGGAAGAGGGAAAATCTTTTATCTTTTCTGAATATCTGCCATCATATGTTTGAGGTAAAATTTAATTAACAATATTTTCTGCAATCCTGTCTTGTATGAAAGTCTAATGGATGGAGTTTTGTTGGAAACTACTTCTTCACTGAGATGAACATGAAAGTAGCATGTGATCAACTGGAATAAAAGTAACAATGCAAACATTTTGTGATGGCAGATAAGAAAAATTACCAAGTGAAAAAATTAACTAATTTTAAAACAAAAATAAAAATCTGAGTTTAAATTCCAGAGCTTATCCCTTAGCAAAATTTTGTGTCTGAGAGAAAGTGCTTTTCATGCCAGCAGCAGCAAACTCCAAACACATATGGTATTAAACATTTGATATTAAATCTGGGAAGATTACCTCATAGTCATAAAAATACTTTTATATACTTCATAAAAGGTGAAGTCTAATAGTCAGTATGGCTGTTCCATACATACACATTTGATTTTGAAAAGCAGAACTCAAAGTTATTTTGAACATCAACAAAATTAAAATATTACCCAGAACATGTATTTGTAATTGTGTCTTTAATAGTATAAAATGATCAGTCTAATCATCAATACTCTTAAGGTACTGTAAGTAAGCTGTAGGGATGCAGCTTATTTAGACTGAATATATTGTACTTCACTGCATATGATACCTATTTGGCAATGTTCCAATGTATATTTTCAGGAGAAAATATTCTGAGTTCCAGCTTATATGTTGGCACACTGACCTGGATTTCTGCTAGCCATCCATCATAACTGGCAGCTACTGCATGACTGTATATAGCAATCTCAACAGGTTTGAGAGATGGATATCAGGTATTAGCAGGGGATCAGTCTGAAAGGTTGTGGTTTTAAAGATGTAACTAATCACAGAATAAAAGGGGTTGCTTGAACAGTATATTTTTAAAAAGAGGTTATACGTGTCATGTGCAATAGATCAAATTTAACTTTTTTATCATAGAAGTGATTTTCTTAACACTATTCTATGGAATGGTTTCCCTCTCTTAAGTCTATTTGGATCACTTGAGATGAATTATCTCTCTATTCTGAGCTGGCAGTGACTGAAGGCACAAAACTTCAGGGAACCTGGAAAGGTTTTGCTTTCTAGGTGTTCCATCTGAGAAAAAGATGAGGAACCTTTATCATTGCACAAAGGTTTTAACTCTGTTTTCAGTTCAGCAGATTGAAAAATACAGGAATCTTTCTGGTGTGAATGAATTAGATCCCATTTGTGGGAACAGATGGATCACCATATTTTGATCTGTTGTTTAATCTCATGCTAGTGAGATTTACATTGTACCTCAGAGCTCTAGAGGAAAGCAAGATCTTATTTTCCAAATTATCTACATAGAATTGATAAAGTTTGAGGTGTCTTAATATATGATGCTACAAAGGTTGATAAGAATTTAGGCTGGTTTGCTTATAAATTCTATATGTTAATAAGCATTTTCCTAAGCATATTCCATTTTCTCTTCATCTCAGTAATTCAAATGCAGTTGAATTTTAGGGATGATATGTGGTGACTAAAGATTTTTCTCAGTCTTACAGATATCTATTTCTTTCAGATTATTTCCTCACAGGTAAACTGTGAACCATTACAAACAGCACTAAATTGCAGTCCCTTTCAAACAAGAAATATGCCAGGAGAACCAGCAAAAGGTGTACCTGTGATTTACACCAATCAGAGGGAGATTAAATCTAGCCACATGCGGTAGTGACAACAGTACATTCTGAGTTCTGTCACTGTAAAACCTGCCTACAAAGCTCAGCAATCACTTAGGAAATCAACACTTTTGCATTTGAGGTCATGAGGAAACACTCTTTGGTGCTGGAGCACCTGGTCTTGTGGTCTAGGCTCCAAAATCAGCCAGACTGGGGGTTGCTCTGGAAGACAATGTAGATTAGAATGTATATTCAGATAAACTGCTGCAAATTTGTGCTGGCAAAAAACAAATACTTCATCAGTGAGGATTTAATGCCTGGTTAAACCTGCAGCCTGACACTTGAGGCATACTTAGGGAGGTTCTTGTGGTTATGTTGGATTGAAAGGTGACTGTTCTGTCTGCCAGACACACCCAAAACATGAAAGAAATGTAGAGCCTGAATTGGTTTAAAATATAAAAGCATCCTTCCCTCGGTGTTGTAGAGGAAAGTTAGAGTTATGTGCTTTCAAAGCGAGTCTATCACGGAGCTAGGAATTACTTGAAGGGAAAAAGCCCTGGTTTTCAGTCCTGAGTAAGTTGCCTGAGGTTCATCAGAGCAAGCTGTTTGTTATAGGTATCTGCCATTATAATCATTTTTGGCAGCAAAATTCCATTTGCTCAGTGTTTATATTTCTGTTTTAAAGGCATCTAACTCCCCTTGCTCCCACATGACTTTCAGTGGGAATAGTTGGTCATTTTGCTGTTTAACAATGGTATCTCTAAGTTTCTCCTTTCATGTGTCTCTCAGTCTTTTATTTCTTGGTGTACTTCTGAATGGATGATTCCGGATACATGGACTTCAGGTGGATCCTGTTGCCTTTTGTCTCACTGTGCTGTGTCCATCAATGGCATGGTCTGTGGCCAGCCTCCCTGAATATTAAACAATTACGTGAACAAATTGCATATCAATCATATGAACAATTGTGCCAGTGCTAGATGAGTTTCTAGATGGGGATTCTGTGATTTAATCCTTCTCTCTGCAATAGATGCATGTTTCCTGAGCACGTGAGCTGGCACATGGAAAGCTTCCCCAAGTACTTCTAAGTAATCAGCCATACAAATTTGAAGTCTACAAAAACCATACAAAAATGAAGTCTACATTTACATTTGAAAAAATACAGTCCTGAAATGCTGTAGTATTTTGCATGTTATCAGTGTTTGCTTTCTTCTACATTTATTTCAAAGAATATTTTTTGACATATCTGTCATTCAGCCCAAAAAGGCCAGAAGATCAAGTGGGTCAAAGTTTCTTCTGGTTGTTTTTTTGTATCTAATATTTATTTCTCCTCACCAGGTGATTTGTATATTGGAGGAGTGGCCAAAGAAATGTTTAAATCCTTGCCCAAGCTGGTGCATGCGAAGGAGGGATTCCAAGGCTGCCTTGCATCAGTTGACTTGAACGGACGCCTCCCTGACCTCATCTCAGATGCTCTCTTCTGCAATGGACAAATAGAAAGAGGATGTGAAGGTATTAAATATGCTGGTTTTGTTGTTTTTTGGCTTTTTTATACATATATATATATATATCATAGTGAAAGCACTGTGCCAATCCTGCAGGGCTTTTTTGATATTTACACTCCATATTTCAAGAGACTATATTTTACCTGCTTCTAATTGATCTTGCTTCACCCCTTCTTACATAAAGGCTGTGTTTTTTAGTATTATGGAGACAGGCATATGCCTGCCCTAAAGCACAGAGATTAATCTGAGAATGTGAGTTAACTTCAGAATGTTAAATGTAGGTTCCTTACTTCCCAGCAGCATGATTTTTTTTTTGCATGTGTTTTGTTTACTACTGATGTATTTTAATTAATGATAACAACAGTAACAATTAGCTTCAATGAAGTTCTTTATATCTTCATAACACTCAGGCATTAGTTAATGCTGAGACCTTAGCTAAGTAATTCAAATTTTAAAGCAGACATTTTGAGTTGGTTAATTCAAGGCTAATTTATGAAACTTTTTAATACCAATCTTCTATCTTCTCTATTTTTGCTCACCCCTTAGATTAGTATTGACATGAACCTTTCTATCTGAAATCAGTAGCAGACAAATATGTTTTATCTCACAATATTATTTCCTTATTGACTCATCTGGTATATCATGAAATTTAAGTGAGGACAGAATTAGAAGAAGTGTATTTCTAATTCAGGAATGTCAATCTCCAGCTATTTTTCCAGCTGTCATTTGATCCCACGTTATTTTTACTATGGTTTATGGAATAATTTGAATACATTTTCTGTCCCTGCATATCTAATTTATTCTGGATTTTGTGTTTATATTCAATTTTATGTGTTCTCCCTTCTCTCAAGTGCCATTCTTCTCTGGACAGAAAAATGTGTAAATGACATTATAAAATCTATTTCAAGTTAGAATCTTAATGATTTTGATATCAAGTTTGTTAAGTAAGCAAATTGACATTGTAAAAATCCAAGGAAAGCTGGGGGGTGTCTCAAGTTTTAGGAGATAAACCTTCCTGGTGGATGAAGTCTGTCTCCTCTTTTGTTGTGCCTACAGTGCATTTGGACATGTGCAACATTTTTGTTATTTACCTGTTACTTTTAGTTAGCAATATAAGTTTTATTGTTAATACATAGAAACAGACTCTAAAGCTATAGAAAAATAGAAGATGGGAATTTTGCATATGTCTTTCAGGAGTACAAAAATATGTATTAGTTTGCCACTGAGTTTAGAAAATTAGATTCTGCTTTTTGAATGGTTTTAGCAATTCCATCCCTGCACCATCCCTCCAGACAGTCAAAGTCTTAATTCCATTATGCATTTCATAGCTTCTTTTGAAATTATGTAATTTCCTAAATGAATTTTCTGTACTTCAAAGAAATAATGCCACGGGCCTGGTGTGTGAGTTCACCTTTTAAACCACTGGCACAACTCAGCTATCAGCGGATTTAATAAAGCTACCAACAATTTAACAAAGGCCATAAAACTGTCATCCTTTTTGGTAGAGGATGAGTTTTTTCCAACACCAAAATCACCTGACACAAGAACCTGGTCAAACCAGATGTGCTGCCTGGCTCCCAGAGAACTGTCCCCTCAAAAGTTTTCTGCCTGCAGAAGGAAATCTTTAACAGCATGGAATGAAATATCCCCTTCCAACCTTTATTGCAAGTTATCTCTTCCATCTCACTTGTTTGCTTCAAGTCTTCATGTCTGACACAACTGTCAGTCTTTTGTTTGCAGACCATGGATTCAGATTTCCAAAAAATTGTTCTGCCACCTAAAATATGATTCAGATCACTTGTGAATTCAGGTGCCTCCTAGGAAACCCTTGCATGCCTCAAGCTGCTCCTGCCTCTGCTGCTGTGTCCAGCCAGGATGTCTCCATCCTTGCAGAGCTGAGAGTTGTGCACCAATACCACCTGCCCTGGAAGTCCAATCCCACCTGCCCTGGAAGTCCTCTGAGACATCGGGTCAAAAGAGCTCAGGACATGGCAGCAGAAGTAATTTCAGAAGTGTTAGTCACCACCACTCTCAATCCCAAAGACAACTGGTATATACCCAGTGTTAAGACATCAGGTTCTGCAAAATCTGTCCTGAGAAGTGAGGCACTTGGATTTGTTGTTTTTCAGATTTATGGGATTGAATTCCCCAAATTTCAGGTACATAAAAAAAAAAACCAAAAAAAAAAAAAAAACCCAACAAATCTTTTTCTCTCTTCTGTCAAACTGTCAAACTCTGAAGCCATAATGTACTTCTAATTAATTATCTGTTAGATTTTGTACTTAAAATATTTCTTTTTCTCAATAATCTGATGGCCATAAGTATGTTAAACATTTTGAGCCAAACCACTCATGGGATTACTGTGGCAAATTGGAAGGTTTGCCTTTTGAAGCTGCAACCACAGAGAGAGATATCTCTATCATTGAACATGAAACATAATTTATACTTGGCAAAATCCACCTTCTTGACAAATTTTCAATGACTAGAACAGATAGAAGCTAACAGCTAGAAAGATAAATATGCTAACTAGCTCTTTGAATTGTTAATGGCAAACCCCAAAGCCAGGTTGTGTCAACACAGTTTTCCTGCAGTCAAATCAATTGTACTTCCTTTTCCCACTTAAAGTATGGTACAATCATAGTTTTTATCTCGTTATGAGAAAAATACACTGTGTGTATATGTGCATGTAAAATGCGATTTCTATCTTATATGAACTACATGAAAAAAATCACAGTATTAACATACATGAGGATTCTTGGTGGTAAGATAAGAAATTTGTTTTAATAATATATTGTAAAACATCTATGTGTCAGTTTATAATGCTTATTGTGATATATATTGCATGCAAGCCCTCACATAGGACAAATGTAAAGGAGATCACAAACTCAGGCAATTAAAAAGTCTGCAGTGAAGACTGAATAAATTAGAATATTTAAAAAATTGAATATGAACAAAGAAAAAGTGCTAGAGAAGGGTGTGTTACAGTATTTTTAATAACTACCTTAGTAGTTCAATAAATAAATGTATATATAGGAAAATATTAACTTGTTAGGGTAAATATCATAGTATTTACCACCATTAAACAGTTGTCTTCTGTTCTTTAGGGAAAAAAATAATCCCACTTTTGCTAAAAGAAATGCTTATATGCAAGCTAGTCTTGATGGCAATTTTAGAATAATGACTAATATAGATAAGCCAAGAGTGCTAAGAATCAATTTAATTATAATTAAAAAAAAAACCCTCACTTTTTTAGCAAGATTCTATCTATATTTTTTTCTAAATATGTGTTTTCACATGGACTTCCTAATGTGCCTACAGGGTCCTGCAGTTTATGTACTTTCAAGTCCTTGTGACTTCTGCTCTACTTTTGCAAAGATGAGGAAATTCAACATTGCATAACTAAAGTGTAAATAAATCCATGAATATATAACATTTAAACACCTACAGATATTTTCACTTCAGCTTTGTAAAGTTTCCGAGTAGCAGAATCTGGTGAGAAAAATTGTGTCTTGTCAGCTGCAGGATTCTGTCATTATAATCCTCTGCTCAAGAAAGGGTGATGTAATGCCCAAATGTCTAAACTTCTGGGCTCAGAACTCCAAAGAAAAAGAAATCACTATCTATAGTGATTTCTACAGTGATTTGCCTGCTGCAGTCAGCTATAGATGGTAGTGCATTATTATTATTATTATTATTATTATTATTATTATTATTATCCTAAAGGGAGAAAATAGATGAAGTAATAATTTTTCTAAGACAGGGATGCAGCGTACCCTGCCCTCCCTCTCAGTGACTTTGATGACTGTTCAGGCCCTGCTTCAGAGATTGAGCTGTGCCTCATTTAAAGGAAGAGGCCATGGAGCTGACTTAAATCATATTGATATGGATTTCTTTAAAATACCAGAAGATCAAAAGAAAATCACACACTGAGATATTTGAAGGTCTAATGGAAAAGAAGGGTTACAAGGATTTCTCTCTGGGATGTGATTTTTAATTTATTTATGTAATCTTTGGACCAGCTTTGCCCCTTTATCATCAATGACTGTCTGTGGGAATTTCAGACAGATATTGATGTGCCTCCCCCAAAACAATTTGGGACAATTTTATAATGCCAGAACCAAATTTTTCCTTGTAGTGTGAAATGTGTGTGAGAGCTCATAGTAAACTGTGGTTCATGGTCTGTATTTCAGTCTTCATTCACCAGGCAGAGAGAGAGGCTAGAAAAAGGCAGACCACAGAGGATGATGGTGCTAATTATTCTTGAATTCACTGTATCTGAACATGACAAAGGGCTAGTCAGGATTCAGCCATGCATTTACTCTGTTAATGCATTCATAACTATCCAAGGAAGAAAAAACCCCACACTTTTAATTTTCCTCCATTACATGTCATCAGCTCAATTAACCATTATATTTCTAGTAAAATACTGGCAAATTACTGCTTTCTTATTTTGGCTTGCCTGAAGATTTATGGCTATTAGCGTTAATTTGTTTGCATTATATGGCATTTCTTTCTCTCTTTAACAGCAGCATGCACTTTATTCTGAATGGTTTTTTTCTGTGTTTGCTGCCATTTCAATATTGCTTACTAACATTTACTATATTTTGCTTTTTTTTTATTTTGCTGACAAAGTTGCATTGATGAAAGCTGATTTGCAAGGTAGATAGCCCTGTGTGTATTAAACAAGACTGAAACCCCCAATGCACAGTTGGATTTCTGCAATAAATGCTCTGTACATTTCAGAACTAAAGTGTGTTATTTCGTTGCTGATTTTGCCTTTCACACCTCTAAAACAATGGGCTAAATGAACCTTCATTTTCCAGCATTGCTTGCATAAAGGCTTTCAGTCTTGAATATGTTTGTATAGTGATTGCTTTAGTGCTTTGATCATTCCTTTTTGAAATTTCTTTATATTTCAGTAGTCTAGTTATGATTCTCTAGAAATAGAGTAGCTTTGTTTTTTCATGTGTATGTCACATTTTGGCATGCCAGGTCATTAGTAGTCTGATTTTCTGCATTTCCCCTTTTAGAAGGAACCTGCATGGGATCTCCAAAGCATGTGAATCAGTTCTTGTCAGCATTCCAGCCAAAGAATCCCAAACTGCTTTGAATTTCAGATCTAAATAATTTCAAATAATTTGTGGGATTAATATAATCGTGGGATTAATATAATGTAATTAATAAAATTGTAATAGTGTAGCTTCATTTTATTATTTCTTAAAACTTGCTTCATTTTTCTATTTCATTATC
Organism: Pyrgilauda ruficollis; assembly: GCF_017590135.1. NCBI lineage: Eukaryota > Metazoa > Chordata > Aves > Passeriformes > Passeridae > Pyrgilauda > Pyrgilauda ruficollis. The sequence goes on from NW_024531377.1 coordinate 1,646,089, forward strand.
CAGTCTTTCATATCCCAGAGTTTTGATTCCTGTGGCATCCGGCTTTGCTGTTTGAAATGTATTTACAGGAAGAAATAATGAAGTTTTTAGACAACTTTTAGCCAGTTAATTGTCTGACACGGGGCTAACAAATAACTGACAACAAAGTTAACATTCCCACTGTACCCGGAATAATTCTGCTTCTGTTTTGTGCAATCTTATGTGTCTGACATAGTGATCTTCCAACTAAAGCAAACCCCCCCCACTTTTAATGTTACATGCTGCTCCAAAACCAGTGAGTTTATGTGCGTTTGACTTGGTAACTCTTTGCTCATTTGATTTGAGATGTTGGCAACTACTCAGTGTGGCCCACTGGGAAGTACCTTTCTTTGGGAGACGAAGTGCAAGTCCTTTTTTGTGTGTTCTCATTAGGCCCCAGCACAACGTGCCAAGAGGATTCCTGTGCCAACCAGGGCGTGTGCCTCCAGCAGTGGGACGGGTTCAGCTGTGACTGCAGCATGACCTCCTTTAGTGGACCGTTATGCAATGACCGTAAGTACATGGAAAAATGTCCCTCTGAAAACCTGAAGTAATGTTTGAAGCAAGTGCCTAAAGCTTTATGTTGTTTTAATATTAGATATTTAACTGGGCTGGTCAACCCTGTGAAAATCTGTAAGGCTTGTGGTAAGAACAAACAATATGCTTTATAAATTTTGGAAAATGTGCAGCATCAAACACAGGTAGAACTTGGTTTTGTTGCACTTGATCCCAAGTCCAATATACCTGTTACCTGTTTGATGCAGTCCCTTTCCTGCCTACATATTTCAAATGGATTTTTTTCCTGATTGAAAACACGTTTTACATTTTGTTATCTTAATGTAGCACCATCACAAGGGCTATAATTACTGTGAAACAGTTGAGAAGGCTTATTATCTCCCTTTGTGGATTTCTTTAGGTGACACACTAAATATGCCAATAATAAAAGCATGCTGAGTATTTTAGTTCTTTTAGATTTCATCTGAAAAACACGCAGCAACCATCTGGTCTTCCAGGAAAAGCTTAAATGTGTCAAAAATAAGGGTCCTGATTCACCAGCTTCATAATGTAGTTTTATTCCAACCTAACCTTATTGATCTAAATAGAATTATGCAGGAGTAATGGTGGAATAATAATGGAGAGCCATAATGTTCCATGGTAAATGATAAAAGTAAGCTGCTGACTTTTGGTTTGATTTATCACATTTGTAATATCCAAATGTTGCACATTTTTATACCCATAAGAAGATTGAATTTCTTTAAAGCATTTTTATTTCTATTTGCATACATTTATCTTTAAAAAATTGCAGATAACAGGAAGTGTTGTATAACTACCTAGTCAAGTATTCTGTATTTTTCTGTCTTGTTCTGGTTCTCCACTCTAAAGCAAGGCATGCCATCTTGACAGACCCAAAACCAGCAGAATATTTAAAATTTGAAAAGCTGTTTGCTCAAACTGTGTTCATCACAGGGCTAGAAAATTAATTGTGTGCAAAAGCTAATAATTTATTCCCACGAAAGTTCTGTAGTTTGAAAATTAGAGAAAGGATGAAAGGACTCATTCTGTTTCTCTGCAGTTGCTCTTATGGTAGAAATGAAATGTGGTATTGAAAAACTTTCAATGATTTGAGCAAAAGTTTGGGTTTACTTTATATATATTTGAGTTTGCACTTCTCAGCAATGTACATGATTAGTCATATTGCTAAACATAAGTTTTTTAAGTTTCATCCCAGTACTTACTACAAGAGAAAAGTGTTTCTGTTTTGCTTTTACGTTATTTCTGTTTTGTGATCATTTGAGTTGTTTCAGAAGTAACTAAAACCTGTGAATAGAAGGTTGCAGATATAACATCTAGCAAAGGAGAAACTCAGTTTATAACTTTTAGTAGTAATTGTTGTGTGGACCTGGAATATTCTACTGATTATTTCTTCAAGTGACAGTGAATGCATAAATTTGGCAAATTGATGAGCTTATTTAAGAAAGATATTTACCTGTGAATGCTCATTTATACAGTAACATCATGGATTACACACAATTGCACACAAATGAGATATTTCACAATATGCCACATCTGATGATGGTAAAGGAGTCCTTTTAGAAGCTGGTTGCTAAAAATACTTACTTTATTCCCAGGAAAAAAAATCTTTTAAACTGTTTTTTGTTGTTGTTGTTTTGGGGTTTTTTTAATCACAAGCATGAAATATAAATTTATCCTCAATACAGATGTTTTGGAATATAATGCAGAGTCTAGCAAATATATTTTGTTTCTGCTCTTTCTTGGCTCCTTAGATTAGTTCAGATACCAAAAAGAAATCTTCAAAGCCCATCTAATAAAAGAGAATTTTTGTAGCGGTAAATGTGCCAGAATGGAGGAAAAAATGATATTGTCAGTGTCATCTGCATGCTCTGAACCTGCTCTCTGCTGTGTTTGGGAAGAGCATAATGGGATGAGAAATGACGAAATATTACTACAGCTTTTGAAAAGTGGCCCAGTCTGCACGCCACAGACTAAACTTCGTGGCACTGAAATAAGACAAATTCCCTTCATGTGAGGAAACCTTCCAGCGACAGGTCTGGAATAGCAGCTGCTTGTTGCTGAAAATGCATCCCCTTCAGGAAGGATGTAGGCACCTTCCTGAGCATCTTTCCATTGCAGATTGTGCGTGGAGCAACACTGGTTGACAGAAGCTCAAATTTAACCCATTGTTGCTACTCAGGCAGGCCCTTGGCTCACTTTACAAGTGAATATACTGTTTTATACAAAATAGAAGGCTTAAGACATCGAAATCTCATAGACAGATTTTTTTTAGTCTCAAACCCCAGCAATTGACCACTTAAGTGTCAGTGGTAATAAGAGAAACAGAAGTACTTACTCAGGGTGATGGTATCTCTATGAAAACACAGTTAGAAAGTGTGCCATTCTCGCCAAAATGCTGGACAGATGAAGGAGGAGGGAACAAAACAACAGAGAATAGGGAGTGGGTGTTCAGATGGGTTTTGCTCTCAGCCAGGATTTAACCCATCACACCTCACCTCTGTTTTGCTCCACGAGTTCTTAGGTGACATATCTAATTAGAAATTTCAGTGATACTGTTGCCAAGGTGAGAGAGGAGCTGTCCAATCCTTCTGTTCCCAGCAGAGTCAGATTGCACAGATTATCTGGGTCCTCTACAAAGATGAAGGCTCCATAACCAGTCTGGGAAACCTGTCACAGTGCTCATTCACCCTCACAGTGCAAATATTTTCCTAAAGTTTAAATTATATTTCATATATTTCTGTTTGAGCCTATTGCCTCTTGTTCTGTCACTGGGCACCACTAGAAAAAAAAAAATCTGTCTTTTTTTACCTCACATCCATCAGTTATTTCATGATGTTGATGGATCCCCACTGAGCCTTCTCTTCTGCCTGCGCAGCCCCTGCTTCCTCACCCTCTCTTTGTAGAAGAGAGCCCTTGATGGCCTTTGTGGCCCTTTGCTGGGTAAACCAAGTTTATTCCTGTGTTCTCACATTGTTCTTGCACTGGGGAGCCCAGCATGTGGGAGCAGTGCTCCAGATGAATCTCAGCAGCGCTGAGTAGAGTGGAAGAATCACATCTCTCAACCTTTCTGCAACATTTTACCACCATCTCTCACATCTCTCAACCATTCTGCGACATTTTACCACCAGCAACCAGAGTTGGGCTTTTTTTTTTTTGCCACAAGATCACATTGCTGACCCATGTGCAACTTGCTGAGTATCAGGATGCCCAGATCTCTCTCTGCCAAGCTGCTATCCAGCTGGTCAAGCCCTAGCTCGTCCTGATGTGAGGGTTTATTCCTCCCCAGGTGCGGGATTTGGCATTCTTTAGGAGGTTCTTGTCAATGCATTTCTCCAGTTTGTCGGCATCCCTCTGATCGGAAGCACACGCATCTGGTTGATCAACCACTCCTCCCTGCTTCCTATCATTTGCAATTTGCATAAATGTGCCACAAATTACCTTGCTGCATTTGAGCTGATGCTTTCTGTGCATTTCCCATAGTAACCCCAGAGCATGAAGATCTGACATGCGTTGTTCCTGGGCTTTACAGTGCAAATGTTTCACTTGTATCATTCTCGTCTTAAATCCCCAAAACAGGAGGTGTGGAGGAAATAATGAAAGAACTGGTTTCATGGAAAGTGTTATAATACATTTCACTGTGCAAGATATTTCTTTAATTTTTGTGATAACATCTACATATTACTCCTGTGCTGTTCAGTGTATTATTGGAGGTAAATATGTGGAAATTAAAATGAAAACTTTTTTTTTTTTTAAGTCCTCTCATAATGAACACCACTTGAGGCAGATTGTTTTCTCTCCTAGTCCAAGAGTGTCCTCTGTGTGTCTGCTAGGGAAGGAGGAGAAATTTAGGGAATGCACCTCTACGGAAAAAGAACTGGGTCAGCTAAGTGTAAGGCTATAGTTTTAAAAGTGTAGTCAGGAGCAGCAACTAAAAAAGCTGCAAATCTCAGTAGTCCAGTGAGTATGAAGTGCCTGTAGACCCTAAGCCTTCATGGTGGCAGAGGTGGGAACTTTCAGTGCGCTGTCTGCTGGAAGATGAACACGGCAGGACAAGCTTAGACCCCAAGATGCTATCAGGTTAATAATTTTTTTCTTTTCATGTAGTATGACACTTAGAGATTCGGGGCACCAATGTTCTTTAGGTGTGATAGATAGAAGTGTTACAGTGATTAATGTAAAGCTTGCAGTAGTGGTTTTTCCTACAAGTGCTATCATAAAGAGACTGTACTAAAAGGATAGTTAGTGGCTGTTCTTACAAATGGATGCACGTCCAGTGGGAAAATACATCATGAACATAGTAACCATGTCTAACAGCAGGTTATGTAGTGAAAGGTATCCTCCCAGGGAAGTCATCTTTTCTTTTATGTTTTTTTTAAATAAGAATAGGGTTGAAAATTACTCTGGCACAGCAAAACAAATTTATAAGAGATTGTCTCCTTTCTATAAGTTTGCATCTGTTTTTATTCGGGCAGTCTTTCAGTACAGCCTTATTAGTGAATGTAATGGTGTGTTTGTGGAAACAAATACTGCTATTATGACATGGAAAATAGCAGACATAATAACATTGTCATATTGCATTAGTACACAAGTGTTCTGTGCCAAATTACAGGACAGCTTCAACACTGTCTGTTACCTTAAAGGAATAATGTATTGGTGTGTAGTCATGATAACACTGTGTCAACACTGGCACTAAAATCCACTTCTGAAGGGTTAGTGCTTCACCATACAGTCTCTCCTGGCTAGAAATTCAACATTCTCAGTCACTGTAAGCATAAAACTCTTTTTAAAAGGTTCTTTTATTTTTATTGTTTATCAAGAAAAAACCAAAAGCCCTAATTTAAATGGAGAACTCTGTCAGCATTATAAACATGGCTTCACAAAAAACATTTAATTTTCTTTTATATTTGTTTTTATTACAGATATACCTTTCAGCTAAGACTTTACCTGTCTTTGCCAGATTAAACTCCAAGTGTGTCTTGGCTTTCATAGTCCCCTTTTCTGCACTGGGGGCTGAAACTTGTATGTTTCCAGCAAAACAAATCTAATTATTTCACATTGAACACATTGAATGGTGGTTAATTCTGACTGTTGCTGAGGATATTAGGAACAAGATGCTGTAAAAATACTTTAGTTAAAGTTGATGAGAGAATTCAATATTAGAGAATTTGACATAATAACAATTTGAGACAGAACTGAATTCTCTCTTCATTGTAGTGTTTGGAGAGTGTGTTAAGTAATACTGAGGTACAATTTGAACCACAAAACTTCTAAATATTGGGTCAGCATTCAGCATTAAATGAGTGACCTTATAAACACCAGTCACCTTCACTGAAGAGCTCAGATCAAAACAAGAACATTTTCACACTGAATGAGACAGGAGTCTTATATTCTGGGAATATGTAATTAGTGAGTATATAATAGCCTAGATGTGAGGCAGGTAGTTCAGTATTGCTCACAGGCATATGTGGATATCATGAGGCTTGCACTGTTTAATGTTTTCAATGTGTGCATACACCTGTGAAAAAAATCACTCGCTATATTTATAGTGTATAAAAAAATGACAGTGTTTATTATTTTCTCTTGTGTTTGCCACAGAATTTTTGCAATCTTGTGAGCTCTTGTATGGTGTTGAGAATTTGGTAGTCATTTGCCTCTGACAATGTCTTCCTTCTCCTGGATTGCAAATCAGGGTGATGCTCACTTTGTATTATCAGTCTGCTATAGCACAAAGGATGGATTTAAATCATTTTGCTGCATATATTTCCTTCTCATTTATCAATAGATTTAACTGTTATGGATAGTGCATCTTTTGGACCTTTTGACCCCTAGAATGTGAGATCTATCTTAATGCTAGTTTTGTGAGCAGGATATATACAAAATAAAGAAGCTTAATTAATCCAGTGACCAAAAGCTAAACTAGCCATAATGTCCACTCTCAGTAGTACTTTCCAAAATAATATTATCTATTCCTGGCTAAGACTTTGTAGTCCTAGCTACCAATAAACACATAACCTACTATTGAGAAAAGGGATAGGAAATTCCTCAAGTGTACTTTAAAACACATTTGATTTTCATATCCAGTAGCCGAGAATGGAAAAGATTTGTCCCTGATAACACACCAGTCTAAATGCTTCATATGATTATTTTGCCACTGAGGCCCACTTTACACATGAGAAATAAATATAGCTGTGCCCAAAATTACAGTGCAGGGCAAGATGGTGGAATGAACTAATTGAAGAAATCTCAATTTGCTCAGCTTATCTTTTGTGATATCTCACTACCATAAACATCTGGAATTTCTGATGACAAATATCAGTGGTCTAATTTGTATAAAGTTCAAAGGAAGTAGGACTTTACACATATCTTGAAAATGCAGAGAAGTTGAGGTGTTTGGGAGAATTGTAAAAGGTGCAAGGAAAGTGTTTCCTGTGGCTGTCCACCAAAATTACTTTTTTTGTTGTTGTTTTTTATTAGAAACCTAATCAGGATGGATTTCACCTTGAGCTGTTGGGCCCCTGTGCTATTATATGGCAGCACATGGTGCTTCAGGGAGAACTACAGAGATTGATGCAGAGATGACAACATTTTTTCAAGCCTTTATTGTCCCAAATGTTAGGTTTTTTTTCCTCCACTCTTTTATGTGGGTCTTGCAGTATGTAAGTTTGGAAGTATGTAAATTTTAGTTTTTTGCTAAGATATATCAGTCTGTTAATTATGTAAATGAACAGGCAAGGTTTCCTTGACAGTTTGAAAACTAGTTTAAGGATTTTTTTTCTTGTTTACATTCAAATTCTGGAGTCAGTTCAATGAGCTATCCATTCCTAAAATAGTTTGGGAATTTCCATTTTCTTAAATCTGTTGCAAGCTACACCTTTAAAAAATGAAAATCAAAATAACAGCAAGTTGTTTGGCAGTCACTGTAGAAACTCTTTTGTGCAAGAATACTTCTACCAAAGAGTAGCAAGTAAAGTATTAAGTGGGATACTTGATGCAGAAAAAGCCAAAAAAGAATTTTCAAAGTAATCAAAATACATTGGTATAGTTGTGCTTGTAGCTTAGAAGCAATTATGCAACATTTCTGGCCTACTCAGGGATTTTTTTTTTATTTCACAATATTAAAAATTGAACATAGTGTCAGAAAATTGCAAGCTTCTCTCTGCCTCTGGAGGAATCAAGGGAGTAATTAAATTGGATTTTGGTATGTCAATAATATCTTTCTCTTATTAATGGCATAATAATTTTGTAAATCAAATCCTAGAAGTGTATCCAGTGTCATAAAGGTGAAAATGATTAAGGGTTAATTAAATATATTCTCATGGAACTAAAATTGTTCTGTTGGGTATCATTACATTCCTTTCTCTAGAACTTTCAATTATTACAATTTAATGGCATATTATGTACAGTTCAGACCTGAAATTTGTGTAGCCAAAAGCTCTTCACAATCATAAGCATACTGGTCGAGTGTGGTCGTCATTACTTCTCACAGATTTCTCTGAACATCCTAACAATATCATATCTTAAAATCAATTTTATGTACCTGGTTGTTTTCTGAGCTAGATTAATCATTCTGCATAGCACAGTTGGAAGTTTTAGCTCTGGAATGATGTCAGTCGTTCATCTCGAGCAAACCCCCCAAAAAGGCAATGAGTAAGTGCTAACTTTTTTAATAGATGACAGCTGCAAGGGTCAAAGATGGTAAGAAAGAGGATGAAAACCTTTCCCAAGCAGAGTCTTCTATAACCCATAGCATGAAAATAGCTCAAAGTGTGTATGGAGAGTTTGGTAATGAATGTCTATTTAATGTGTAAGGTATTTAAGCACAATGGCACAACCGTGCTTCAGAAAGATAAAATTATTCAGTTTTTCTGAAGTCTCTACAACAGGACTGGGGTTGCTAAGGCAACCTGTTCTTCCTCAGCATGTGCTCTGGCTTGACAGCTGCATAGGTGGGTTACATTCAAAGTAACTCCACACATATGAGGCATTCCTGTGCTCATTGCAAAACGAGATTTTGTCAGTCTCTTGACACAGTCTTCCCTGTGCTCATTTTAGCCAGATTCTGCAGAAGACTTAGGCAAAGAAAACCTTTCTGTTAAAAGCAGAATACAGAAAATGCCCTGACTCTGATCTAGGTAAATTGAGGTGTTACAGAGTCCAAAATAAAGGCATGGGAAAGGATGCATTATACAGACATTTTTACAGCTTTCATGATTTTGTTCCCATGCAGCAGAGCAGACATTGCACCTGTTTTGGCCATTTTAGGCCTTCCACTCCACTTGAGCAGCAGTCACTCTAAATGAAATATCCATATTTTTAGCATGTACGTCTATACGGGTGCTTATTCTCTCAAGGTCACCTGCAATGTTTAACATCCTTCAATATTTTATTTAAACTGAGCCTTATGAATCTTGTGTACTGATGTTGTGTTTGGAATTCTTCATAGCCATTTTCTGATCAGGCTTTCTAGGATATTATGAAAGAAGGTAACAGAGTCAGTAATAACAGTATGAAAAAAATACAGATGGAAGCAATGCTCCTAGGACTGAAGGAATCTTATGAGGTTTTTTTTGTGTCTGGTTGCTTGATGAGGGCAACTGCAAAATGAAGTCCCAGCCTGGGGAAAACCACTCTGTATTGAAAGCACTCAGTACACAGGCTGGGTACTGGAAAGCTGGAAATGTAGAAAAGAGGGAGAAGAACAGCTAAAGTGAAGCTGTTTGGTGCCCACAAACCCAATTAAAAGTCTGTGTTAAGGATGCATGTCAATTTTGTGGTAATTCTCGAGGAATGATCATGCTGCTAAGCTTTATGTTATCACTCTCCTTTAATGAAGCCACACTTTGAATTAAAAGCAGACATATTCAGAAGCACATCATTTCACTGTAAACATCCACACACTAAAAGACACTTAAAATGTATGATATGCAATATTCAATGTCAAAGTGCATTAATATTTACAGATACCATTTGCAAATCGTCTCAAAATCAGAGTCTGTCTTGCCATATAAGGGAGTTCTCACTACAGAATGTTTTGATGTTTTAAAATTCTCTCTCTCTTTTAAATACTGTGAATCTTAAGAAAACTTCTAATCAGGTCAATGGTCTGATATTTAGACAAGATAGATGCCTTCTAGCAGCGAACTGAAATTCAGATACAATTTGAGTCTCAAATCACCAGGGAATGACTTGATTCAAATATGTGGATATCCAAAGTCATATAGAGGGTCATGGAATTTTCCCTCTCCTTCAAGTATTAAACCCGATCTTGAAAGTAAACCCAGAAATTTTGAAATTACTTGAAATTCTTTCTACTCTCTTTTTTTTTTTTTTTTCCCCTCTTTATTCCATCTTCTGGTTCACCAAAACATGTTAGCTTGGCCTTAGGTTGATTGTGGTCATGAATTTTCCTCTGATCCAGTAGCAAGTGTGGCTCCTCAGCTATATTTTGATTTAGTGCTGAGCTCCAGTCTTTCTTCTTTCATTCAGCCTTGTCTTTTTTTCCCTGCTAAAAGGATGGGGACACATTTTAATAGGTTTCCTTTTGTAAACCCTGGGGGGAAGTCTTCATAGGAGGAAATATTCAAAATGATAGTATCTCTGTAATTGAAAGCACTACCAGGAATAAATGAAAAATGTTTCCAAATTAGCTGGACCAATAGTGGCATGTCAGATAAAGTTCAGATACTTTCAGAACTGAGTAGATTAAATTTCTGTACAACTGAGGCCTGAACAGTTTTTAAAATCATAATTTGGGAGACATGTTAAAGAGCAAACATAATCCTATTTCCCCCTGAAATTCTACCCCAAAGATTTTCTCTTTCTTGCCTCTACCTGTTACCAGCCTGTAACACTAGTGACATTTAATTTGAGCTACTTAAAGCAGCTTTACTGGGATGACAAGAAACTTCAAAGAAAGCTTGTGTGACGCCAACAAATGCACAGGGCCAAGAGATGATATTTTCTCCGAAGATTAACCTTTTCCTGTGTATGATACTGTACACCAGGCAACAGAGAAAAGCTGATTCATAAAACCGTAACAAAAATGCAGTGTATTGTAGTTTCAGATACGTAGAAAAGATATTTCTTTTGGCTTTTTCTGCACTGCATGAGTTTTTTAATTGTTTGATCAGACGATAAATAAAATGTCTAAGGAATTGCTTCAGCTTGTTTCTTAGCCCAGTTTTCTAGGAAGAATGAAGTCAGGGTTAAGGTTATGGTTATGTTGTAAAAAATACTATTGAATTTAAGTAATCTGGAAAATCTCAGTTTTGAAAGTCAGAATGGATGGGTCTTTACATTTAGAGCATGAACATCATCTTAAGTAGAAACATTAAAAACCCCTAGCTCCCTTATAATGAAACCCTATATAGAAGCTCTCTAAGAGTAGGAATTATAAATTTTTTGGGGTTTTTTTTCCAGTTTATATAAACTTTTTTCCCATGTACCTTCCAAAATGATGTTGTTGGTGGACATGTAATGGCAAAGATATTTTTAAGTCACATCGTGTAATTCAGCCTCACCAGCACAACTGTAGTGGCTTGAGGGGGGGCAAGTTTGGAGGAAATTTCAGACCTGCAAACTTCTTAGGCCAGCTCTGAATCCTAAGCCAAGTTCTTGGCGAGCTACATCTTTTGCTTGATATGCCAGAAGTAATTAGTATGGAGAGGGCATGCTGGGAACAGAGGTTAATATTTCTCAGTTTGTGCCATACTAAGATATTGATGTGTAAATATTGGTGGAGTTGTGTGTTAAACAGCTTTTAAAACCGGAAGGCTTAAGCAGGAAGGAGTAAGAATGTGGAAGGCTGTAGGGAATCATAGCATGGTGTACAGGTGTTGGCATTTGTACAGCCTTAGCTGATAAATTTTGGGCAATTCTGGGTAGTTTGAAACAAAGTTCTAAGTGATCTTAAGTATTAAGTATTAAGCCTTCCAATTCTTTTGAGTAATAGAAAGTGTGGGGAAGGAACTCCATAGGATAACTCTACACAAGCCCTTGTACATGCTTAGGTTTATTTAAACTGAAATATGGACCAGTGAGAAGCACCTATGCATTGGTAAACACTATTCCCTCATGTGAATTTTCTGAAATTAATTCTAATATGTATGTTTATGCGAGTTAAAATATGAAAAACTTACAGAATTATAAAAGTTGTCTCATATGAAGACAAAAGCCTCTAGATTAATATACTCTCAGAGATAATTAAAATCATTCCTTCATTGTTAAATGATTCTGAATAAATCTTTTTTTCATCACTCTGTTAGAATATAGCTGCTTGGTTTGGGGTTTTTGGTTTGTTTTTTTTTTTTTTTTTTTTTTTTTTTTTTTTTTTTTTTTTTTTTTTTTTTTGTTTGTTTGTTTTTTGTTTTGCTTTGTTTTTTATAAAAAAAGGGAGGGGTCCAATAACCCCAATAACCAATGGCCAAGTAACAACATTTGAAAAAAAATTTTTCTGACTTAAGATGTCTTCCTAATGTGAAATTCTTATCTGAGTTTCTGGGATTGTTGACAGTGTGAACAATTTCTCTATTTTCTTTTTCCTGCTTCAGGATGAAAAAGCTATAAATCCAAAGGTGAGGTTTAATACGAGTTGCACTTTGCACGTGTTCAGTTGTGTGAAAATCCAGGCATTTCATTAGATTGGCTTGTTTGGCTTGGAAGAGCCTTCATCACTGTGGGCAAGTCAGATTGATAAAAGGAGTAATGCACAGCCCAGAAGTCCCTGAAAACCTTCAGGATTTAAGCTTCATCTGCTTTTTAATCCTAACATCCTTGATTATTCCATGGGATGGTGTGGTTTGGCTCCTCGAGCTGGCAGGTGGCAGCGGTCCCGTGATTGCATCTCGGCTCTGTGTTGCCAAGGCACAAAGGAGAGCCATGGTAATCCACTCCACTGGGGTTGCAGAAGTCACTGCATATTGCCTGTGCTTTTAGTACCCTAAATCCTATCCTGACATCCTACATCTCCTTAAGTTTTATACATATATGTTTAACACTTGAAGAAAGTAGCATGAAATAATAATTGGGCTTCATATGCTACTCTGCCACAGAGGGCAACAAAAATGTCTAATGATCATGAAGAATAAATGGTCCTGTCCAGGCTGCCTCTTTTTTCTTTTATTTTTTTTTCTTTTATTTTTTGCCAAGTCTTAGCTATTTAATATATGTAAATTATTTAACCTACACTTGTCCTTAAAATATGATTGTGTCATCATTTATGTTCACTTTAAATCAGCTTTTAAAAGGAAAAGATTTAAAGATTTGCAATGACATTTATTTCTACTGCCATCTGTGCTCCAAAACTTCTATTTATTAGTATATTTATTCCATTTAGATATAATGTGATTTATCTCTTCCCTCATCTTAGTAAACATTTAGGTTGTAATTCTGTAGTTATTTATGACTGGACTTGAGGCTGTTTTCAAGCACTTTAAAACCTTTATTATTTTTTCTTCTTGGAGTGGCATAAAAAGGCCTTAAGTCAAAATCCAGTATATCTCAAGGAAGCCAGAGTAATTACCTTAAGAAGATAGAATGCAATAACATTGGCAGAACAGGAAATATCCCCTCTGCCCCTGGCCTCCAGGACAGCAAAACAGTTCAAGGACAGTGTGGACTCAAAAAGGAGATTTAAAGTTTTTTTCTGGCTCTGACTTTGTAAACCTGGGTCATTACTGGGATTCTCAGGTATGCTGCTGCTCACCACCCACAATGGCTCTTCTGCCATCCTGCACAGGCAGGATGAGTTTGGGACTCATTCCTGGAGGACATGAGTGAGACAGAAATATACTCTTTTTCTGATCTGTTGTTGTGTTGCATACAGAAAGTAATATCCAGCAGATTGAAGAGTATAACTTTTAAAGGAAAACATGTCAGACATGTAGAGGATATGTAAGCATTAACATAACAATGGACACTTTTGTCTACTCCAAGCTAGTAACAATAATTCATATCTTTTTGAGAAAAATACCAAGTATATAATAATATTTGAGGTCTGAGTTCATTAGTGATAGATACACTTGGAAATGGTGATAATAACAAAATATTTATTCATCTTCAATGTCTATTTTTATGTGCACTTTTTTCTGTACCATGATGTCTGTTCATTTTAATGTTTGGAAGAGAGATCAATGAATTTATTTATGAGAACATATTTATCAATTCTGTAGATGGCAAAATAAGCAAGCAATAATACTGTGGCTATCATGATTAATCATCACCTCTGAAAATTCTTTCCATTCAGTGCTGATATTTGCCCTGTGTTTATGCTGGGATTAGTCAATTGTAAGGGTCAGATTGGAAGCAATTTCTTTGCTGATTTTAAAAGGAGGAAATAATTTTTTTCTACCTATCTGAGTGTCAGTTTGCCTTGAGTAAGCTAAAATGCTCCAGAATGGAGACTAGCAATTATTGCAAATTGCAACTCAAATGTCATGCTATGATATCAATATTCCTGGCATGGATAGGCATATATATATATTTTATTTTTTTGTTGTTTTTCACATTTTTGACACATGATGTTCAATTTCATGTGTTTAAATTGGGAGAGATTAATTTGGTGATCAATTGGATGTAGTAAAAACTCTTCCTGATATTACATTTTCTTCATTTTTATCTTTTCTTAAATATTTCCAACTCTCCTTTTCTTTTTGGCATCCTTCAGTAACTTTGTTCAGGGGTTAAATACCGCCATGATGGAATTTTTTGATAAAACTGTGTTAAATTCATTGGAACCAAGGTGGATTTCTAAGAGGCAGCTATCTTTGTAGACAGCCACAAGTTCTATCTCTGCCTAATGAGATCCAGGCCCTCATGGCTCTGAAATGCTCAGTTTTCTGTGCTGAATGTGCAGAGCCTGTGCCTGACTGGGGATCTGCTGTGTAGCTGTATAAACCATGCTGTGGCATAGGGCCATTATTAAATTTACTGTACGCTCCTGTGGTTCCTGGCAGCGCAGCCTCGTCTGCTGAGATGCTATTGAAATCAGCTCCTCAGGCAAAACATCCATTAAACTTTCTTCTTGAAAGGAAAAAAATCTTCTGCTAATTTGCTGCAATTTATGTTTGCTTTGTGATTCTGCAGCCGAGCCTGTCAATGAAACTGTGCTAATCATTAGGAAGCTGGTGCCTGTATGCATTCAGACATCCTACAACTACCACTCCTTAACTACAACAATATTCCACAAGGCTTTGGTTTTATTTTTCTAGCATGGTTAGAGCCTTATGGCATATGATTTTGCAATTTTTTTTTTGCACCATAAAAATCCTTGAGTGTTTTGTTTGCTGAAATAACTGTGCTTACAGTACTGTACTTTTTCCTTTTATATAGTGTAGTTTAATGATAGAAAATGGGTGTCTCACAGATAAAATTACGTACTGCTGCTATTATGTCCTGTCTCTAAGGCTTAAGCCCTGTAATCTTTTAAAAATTGATCATTAGTTGCTTACCTTCCCTAATGTTACTGTTGACTAAAAATTTGGAAAACACTTAAATTATAAGGAAAAGAAAAAATAATAGGAGATGGTGGGTAGCACTTTGTGGGAAAGCCATTAGAAATAGAGAGTGGGTAGGAGAAGCATTTCTTATAAAAGGTTTCAAGACCCCAGAAATCTAAGATGAAAAAAAAAAATTAACTGTGTTAACATACTGGATTGATTTTTTTTTTTTTAATTTTTTTATTCTGGAGACATAGAGAGGTTTGTGGACCCTCTGTGAACCTGATCATCTCATTCACCTCATGCAAAAAGCTGAAGCTCCATTGAGATTTTGAGTAAGCGGTTTCCATTTCATTGGACTCTTTTTCATACTTGAAATCTGTGGTTGTGTTACCCACCTGACAAGCTTAATACTACAAAATTAATCCAAAACTACTCTAATTTCCATTCTGGAGAAAGTGAACAATTCAAGAGAGCAGTGCTTTCTATTGATATTTTAGGATTAGTTTGGCAATAGGTAAATCTTCCCCTCACTCTTGCAAGTGCAGCAATGTGTTTATATTGGTCACATGTTTGTTCAAACAGAATTTTCAGGTGACTTGATTGTTCAAATTCATATCAGTATCTAGGATTTGGTCTAGTGTTTGAGTCTGCAACAAGGTGAGCTATCATGTACGTGTTAAGAGTTTGTGTAACTCATATCCTGCTCTTTCCCTACTTGTTTCTAAATCCTAGAAAGAGGCTGAGAGTAACTTGTGCTGTCTGAGGCAAGGAAATTTTACCTAATAAATTAGCAATTATCTCACTAAGCCATTTCAGTCTCTCTCACAACATGCTCTATTTTATGTTATTCTGCTGTGATTTTTTTTTTCTCATTTTGATCTTAGTGTCATGATTAGATCAGAGGTTTTGGTATGCTGGGATAAACTCATGATCCAACTCATTCACTTTTTGCTATTTGTGAGACCAGATGTTTCTGGTGAGTGCTGGAATGGTTGAGCTCATCATTAGGAAACATTGACATTTAAACCCTCTTTTTACCTTTATTCCTGGGCAAACTCTTGTTTCTTAACCAGTGAGATCTCTAAAGACATATATGAAAGTGAAGGGTATGTAGTATCACATATTCTGATCTCACATTTTGGTGAGGGGAAAGGTGGAGGTGTACTGCTATGTTTTACAGCCTTATCAGAATAATGCCAAACCTTCATGTTGTTTAATCTCTGTTTAAAACTTCCATTAATCCTGGGTTTAAGTTTCTAGTGTACAAAATTTGATGCATGTGATGCCACAAAATTTCTGGATATTTTAATTAAATGCCATTTCTCTTAAGCATTTTAAGATTTAGCAGTGTTGACTCTGTGCTGAAATTTCATTTTGCTTAGAATTCAGTAGCTATGATTATCAGGGTACAATTGCAGCCTTAGTGCTCTCTGGTAAGGATGGGAAAATTGCTTAGACTGAAACGATTTGCAAATTTCTGCACATCAAGGGGTTGCCTGCCAAGATTCTGCTTTTCACAAATGTGAATCTCTCACAGTGGGAACACACATGGGCAATTGCTCTCCAAGAGATGCTTTATTCTCAAATTTGCTTTCCCTAGCTTGAGGCAGTTGCATGTCATCTCCAGGTGCCTGTTGTGGGCAGCTCCATCTGACCATCTAGAGCATCGTTTTTAGGTAATTTTGCATCCTTGTGAAACTTGTTAAAAATCCATTTCAGAGACACATTCTGTGCTTTCCAGGTAGCACAGCTTGCTGAGCTGGCAAGGAAGAGCATGTTTGTATGTATCTCTAAAAGATGGATTGGAAATAACTGAAAGACTAAAACAGCAGGATGCTGGAGAAGAACGGAGATGACTCTGTATGTGTGGTATCCCTACCTAGAGACAGGTGACTTTCAGGGAGATCAAAAGATGCTGTTGATCTCAGGAAGCCTTCTGTAAACTGAGGGGAGAATATAAATTTAAAAGTGCAGACGTGTGCTCTGATGTGAGGTGACTGAAACCCGCCTTCAGCCCTTTGTAATTTAAGGCTCATGACCTGTGGAGCACATTTTCCCATGGCTGCATTCACAAGAGAGAAAGAATAACTCATTTTTCTCCCTTTTATCCTTCCTTTCTTCCACTTAGTTTAAAAAAAGGAACAACAAGATAAACAGCTGAGCAAACCCCCCACACTGCTCTCTATATTATGGTTATCTTCTGGGCCTAAATGTTAAAGTTGGAGGTGATAAATTTGAGAGTGATCTAGGGGAAAAAGAAAAAAAACCCAAACCATTGCAATGATGACCTTCTGGAGTGTATAGGAAACATCAACCAAGACACACACCCCAAAAGGTCATTGCCACAAAAAGGAGCCAAATTCCATATTTTAAAAGATTCCACAGAGGGCAAATTCTATAAAAATCAATAAATTTGCTTCCATGTCAAATCATCATTCTGATCATATAAATACTAAGATAATGTGTCTTGGTTTTATGTTGTCTAATAGCACTAGGGCAGCACTTGTTGCTGCTGTTTCTTCTGACTTCATTGCCACCATGTGCCATTGCTACTTGGGTTTAGAACTAGAGGAAATGTGAATTTACCCACCTGAGTGTGACCTCTTAGTACAAATTAGTGCTAGAGGTAGGGTTTTTTTCAGACCATTCTGCAGAAAACATGAAGCTGACAATGGCTTCTAAGTAGCAGATGAAGAGTAAATAAAGAAGGTATTTTAGGGACTGGTATAACAAACCAGAGAACACAAAGCTGAGGTGGCTGGACATGCACAAGCCCTTTTTTATTCCAGGGACACATAGCTGATGACTTACAACTATGTCCATATTGCCTTAGGGAAAAACAGGCAGACAGAGAAAGTCTCGAGTGGCCAGCAGGAAGGATTGTGATGGGTGTCCCCTGTGGAGCATCCCTTCCTGGGCAGCCTGTTCCAGGCAGCAGGGAATCACGTAATGTTGACAACTATGATCATCTTTTCCCTCAGTGAGATGACATCTGTCATCAATGCCTGTCATCGATACCTGCCAGTCATCAATACCTGTCATCAGCCTGCTGGTTTTTGGATGATACTGCCATTTTGACTCTGATTGAATTTGGCTTAATTACAGTGTCAGTGTTGCACACCAATTGACTGTTCAACCCTGTGCACACCTGTTTTTTCCAGCTTTCATCAAGTATTAGGAGGAATGTTATTTACTTACCTTCCTATCACAGATGTAATAGTCTGGAATCTCACAGGAGAGTGTGGTGGTGTCTTTCTTCAAAGCATTTGTGTGAAGTTCTGAAGTGTAACTCCCCAGATCCACAATATTCATAAGCAATAATTTTTATGAAAATGAAAAAAAGTTTAAATCCTTAATCTACTTTCTGTTTCCTTTTGTAGATAGGAATGAGATAAGACAAATGGGAAAACAAATCTGTGTAGAAAATGTGAGAAGACTCTTGCAAACACTCAAATTACTCAAAATCACTTGTCACTCAAAATAAGAATTTTCCATTTAGAGAAAGCATCAGTCTGAGCAAGAAATTACTGTAATTAAAGATAAACATGTGTGAGGTATTTCTCAGTGCAAAATTAATGAAGTTTGTTCTGAAACAACTTTGCCATAGAAAAATGATATCGAAAAACAATATCAAAAACCAAGACAAACCTGCAAACACAATTATATTTGGAAACTCTTGAGGCATTCCCTTTCACTGTGTAGTACAGTTTTTTCAGGTTTCCTTTCAGGTTGTTAATTAGCTGCTGACTGGGCTAAGAAATTAGCGCCTAAATTCTTTTTTTTTTTTTTAATGGGGGTTTAAAGAAAGAGTTAATCTAAACTGACAAGCCCACAGCCAGCAAACTTGGAGAAAATTTGGAGCTCAGACCACAGCTGATGCACAAACATTCTAATCTTAGGTATGCAACATCTAGCAGCACGAACTCAATAATTCTATGGTGAGTATCTTCCATGGTACTTAATTTGCGTGTGAGAAAAATCTGCATAGGAAAAAGTAATGGACACTGCAAGTTTGATGGGTTTCTGTTCCCAAGGTTCTTTGGATCCCAAACTCTTCTGCTTGAAGTTGTGCTTAACTCACTCAAATGAGTTTCTTTGTGACTGTAATCAAAGCAGAAATGTGCAAGTCCCAGCCCCGTGGCATAAATGTTTTCTTTTGACCAGTTAGTTTTCAGGTAACCTCAGCTGCTCTCCAGGTTACAGTCATCTGCTGAATTGGGACTGCTTCTTGGATGAGCTGTCTAGTGCATTTTGGTTTTTGTCAAGTTTAATTAATTCATTCATTAATTGCAGAGAGAAAAAGCCAACCTGTATCTTAAGCAATCTTACATCATTGTCTTCCTTTCTTTATAATCTTAATGAAACAACTTGTATCTTGAATGACTCTGCTAAATTGGCATCTGTAGCTAGCTGTGAAAATATATTTTTTAATTAAAAATAGGGGGTCACAATTTCACTTTGCTCAGAAATATTTTTTTAAACCTTGTTCTTTCTAAAATCCAACTATTGCATAATGGACCGTAAGCAGTTCAAGTTGAATTTTTTTTGGTCATGATGATCTAACTGGTGAAAACTTGATTCTGAGCAGCCCAGGAGTTGAACCTCTTTAGTCTGGAGAAGACAAGAAAGAGGGGATCTCATTACTGCATATAAATATCTCAAAGGCAGGTGCAAGGGTCTTTTCACTCATGGCCAGTGACAGGACAAGGCCATAAACTAAAACATGAGAAGTTTTTAAACCTTTAAAACCTCAGCACGAGGAAGAATTTGCCTTGGAAAGTGGCAGAGCACTGGCACAGCTGCCCAGGGAGGCTGTGGAGTCTCCCTCCCTGGAGACATTCAGACCCCACCTGGACATGCTCCTGTGTCACCTGCTCCAGGACACCCTGCCCTGGCAGGGGGTTGGAATGGATGCTCTCCTGAGGCTCCTTCCAACCCTAACAGTTCTGTGATCTAGTGGTTTCTTGGACACACTCAAGTGCATTTTCACTCTGCATTTCATATACTTTTAACCCAGATTCCCTCATTAGTTGTGTTGTAGCAGAAAGCTTTTTTCTTTTCTGTATTTATTATCTATTTAAACTGTGAAGGCAGAATAGCAAAGGCTCAGTTAAACTCCAGCTCTGCCTTTGTAGAAATTCTTCATATTTTTGAGGTCAGAGCTTCTCAGCCTCTATGAAAAGCTATGCCAAAGGAGTGTTAAGAGAATTTTAATTCAGTAACATCTGTAAAACCCTGGATCATAAGGCATCTCAGCATATGCTTAGAACATCTGTCTCAAAATGAGGGCTTGTAAATAGTACAGAGAAAGTTTCTACAGGACAGATTAGAAAACAACATTCTGTGGAGAAAGAAAAGCAGGGATGGGCAAAGGGAAAATAAAGGAAGAAAAAAAGAACAGAAGCATGAGGATTAAAGAGAAAGAAGATAATAGAAGGAGAGTTACTGATAAGGAACAGGTAGCTAAAAACTATTTTTCAGAAAATGAAAATCCTAAAACGGAGCAAAATCTTAAGACAAAATAGTATGAACAGATTAGCCACTTGTTATAATTAAATATTTGCTTTATGTTAGTAAAGGAAATTAAAACAGTTAAAATCATATCATTCAACAGATTATCCTTCATAGTGGTTGACAGTATTTGTTATGCATAGACATATGTTAGTGTTCTTTTGGAAAGATTCAGGAAACAAACGTAGCTTTGGCTTTACTTGGTTGCAGGTAGAAAAACCCTGTGATTTTGGCTTATCCAAATACAAACATTCCAAGCTCTTGAAGTAAATACTAAATCTAAAACTATTATCACCAGGGTTTAAAACAAACAAACAAAAGGATATGGATTGTGTGTGTACAGATTGACATTATAAAGAAATATTTCTTCTGTTCTCAATTTATTCCTCCAGGGAAACATGCTTGAAATGTTTTAATTCCCACCCCTCACCCCCTCCAAATGGCATAGTAACTGTAAGGATAGAAAATATGAAAAGCTTTCTCTAAAACTCGTTACAGAAGATTCAGGCTGAGTGGTCTTTCTGGTTTTCATCCAGCTGTTTCCTCATGATACCTACTCCTTGCAGCATTTATTCTCTTTAAAATTAAAGCAAAGAAAAAGGAGAGTTACAAGTATATTTCTTTGTCAAGGCAAGACAACCCCATTATTTATTAATCTTTATTTCCTCAGTTGCATTTTGAAATACAGCAGATGTAAAGCTGTATTAAATGTTCTACTCCACTACCACTTAGCAGCAAAAAATGAAGGAAAACATCATTTGATCTGCTCTAATAATTTGAAAATTATCTATAATAATAATAGTAATTCCTTTCAATGACTAAATAAATAAAAATGAAATGTCCTAGTCATTAAATATCTATTGGAACATCTGGCACTGTACCATGTTAGCATGGAAAGCCTGCGGTGCATGGAACTTGTCATTCTGTTGTGGGGTTTCCTGATGGCTGGGAATGTGACTTTTTTCTTAGTGCAGGCCAGAACTCATTGTCTAGGGCATAAGGAGTAATGCCAGAAGGAAAAATTCACTCCCAGTGTGATGAAAAGAACAGTGGGGTTGTGGGATTGACTTTTGAAGATCCAGAAGGTGACACTGAACATGTCCGTTGAATGGGAAATTGTATTGGAACCCATTCAGTAGGGAAGCTCTCCTGAAGTGTTTAGTAAGTATAGGGAAAACAAAAATGTGGTCAAGAACAATTAGCTGACTTGTTTGTAGCTTCTGTCTTGTTTTGTACTTGGCAGTACTCCTTTCTGTGTTGTTTTATATCTGTGTGTCTCTGTTATCCTTTGCAAACACTTTGGGTAGAGAGTACAGTATAACGTAGTTGACAGAACATTAATTAGTTATCAACAGGTACTGAGAAATCACAGCTTTCAATATGCTGACTTTTCTAGGTATATATTACTTTATCTAGGTAGATAGGATTTAGAACTAAATAGCAAGACATGAATCAGTGGTGCTAAGTGCTGCCCAGTAAATATCCGTTTACTGGATATTTGATGTTTCAGAAAAGCTCACAGTAATATTAATGATACAAGAGCTTTGTTTTCCAGAACGTAGTCTCTGGTGACAATAGCTGGTTTTTCCTTATAAATAAAAGCTGGTGATTGAATTCAGTAAAAAAAAAAAGGTGATTGTTGCTTTGAGATCAGCTGACTTTTACATGTTCAACACCTTAGTCCAGTTTTTTCCTGGTGAGCATCAACATTTGCTTGCTGTGCAGATTTAACCTTTTCAGCTGGGAAGATTCATGCAGCAGCTACTCCAATATGTATGATACTTCTTGAATTTCATATTTTAGAATGCCAAGGAATTGCATTCCATTCTACAAATATAAATAAAATTTCCTTATCACTGAAATACCTGAAGTTATGTAAGCACATTTCTCTTTTTGAGAATGGTAACTAGATAGTCTAATTTATTTTTTTTTTCTGAAAGATTGTGTTTCTAATTTGTTGGTGGAAAGTTTAGGTGCTCTTACTTAGATCTATAAAAATTGTCTAAACACTAGAATGTATTTTCTGAAAATAAAAGGAAATAATAGCACCTTTTGATCCCTATAGAGGCTTTAGAAGGTATTTGGAACAGTAAAATTTATCTTTCTTATTGTTGCCCAGATAAAACTGCTTGTATTTGTTTCTTAGGACAGAGTATAATTTAAACAGACCAAATATTGTTCTGAACAACAGTAAGAAATGAACAAGAATGAAGCTATTAAAACGTGCTAGATCTGTGGCTACTGTGTTTATGAATACAGACACCAGAATGTTCAAAGGCATAGTGGGTTCCAAGAAGGAGAGTTTTCTTTATAGAGCAGATTTTGTGAGGTGCTGCCATGAAAGCAAATGCCTGTTGCTGGTTGGCATCCCTGTGATAAATTACTCTGGATTACACTTGGACTATACACAGATTTAGGAATTCACCTGCACAGTCACAATTACTGAATAGCCTCTGTGCAGCAAGGAAATCTTTTTTCCATATGTGCTTTGTGTTCTTGACTGCAAGCCCTGAGCTCTGGAATGTTAACTGGTGTAATATCACAGAGTTCTTTGGTGAGGTTCCTAAGTGCACTTTGCTGCACTCAGTGCTCAAACCACTCTTCTGCCTGAGGGCCAGGAGTCAAGCAGTGGTGCACACATTATGGGTTTCTCCTTCAGCCAAAGTGTCAGTGGCAAATGGATTACCTATGCCATAAGTATATTTTGCTTATCACTGTGAAAATCCCACATGTGCTGTAGCTATGGTGCTCAGGGACACCCTGGGATAAAAAGCATTGAATAAATGTAGGGCATTATTGTGAAGTTACATTATCTGAATCCTTTGTCCCATGATTGTTTCCTTTAGACTGTATGGTAACATGTGAGTGGCGGAGAAAAAAAGAAAATCTAAATAAAGCACAAGGACATCCAATCTTCCCTAACAAGAAAAAGAATTGTTAAGGAAATCATAGTGCCGAGGTCTAAATATTTCACAATTAGGCATTCATTTGGAAAGAGCAGCTGCTCTGTGTCCTCCACGTACTATTTTGCTTACATTGTTTACTGATTACAAAACACAGAATATGCTTTTATTGACTATGTTTTCCCCTACAGTCTTCTAAGAGAGTAATGATGAATATTCATATAAAGAAACAGCTTCAAGGTTCTAGCACCAGCAGCAGCTGTGCTTCTTACAATGTCTGCAGTCACTTGGGCTGACTAGATGTAAATAATTTACATGTGCTGCATATAGCAGCCCTTTCAGATCTCAATATATTTATGCTAATACGTAACTTAGATTTTGTTGGCACCCACTGTGTTGTTCAAATTGAAACAAAAAGTAGGTTGTGGCTGTTCAGGGAGTAGACTTCCAGTTGCCCTGAACAACTGCCATGTGCAGCACAGAAGCCGTCACAGTTAAATGTTGGATCTCAAGATCCTGGAGGAATATTTTAAAGCTAATTATCACTATCAAGAAAGTCCTTGACGTCAGAAGGCACTGACTGAAGTTCTATACAGTGCCTGTCTAGTTACCTATGACTTCAGAATTCATTAATATGCAAACACTTCAAGGGGAAGGCAGTAAGCTCTTTTGATATAAAATAGCAAGATTGTTCCCGCATATTCTTTCATTAGTGATATAAAGCTGTAGCAAGTATAGGAAAAAATGTTTTTTCCTTCAGTATCTACCATGAAAGTTTTGCATCCTGTGATAGATGCTTTTGTTTATATTATGGTGTGTAGATCTGCAGTGCCATGGAGGATCAGTCTGGTTACAAAAAAGCACGAGGAGACTCGCCAGTTTGAGCTGTGAGCTCACACCCCCTGCTTGTAGATGTGTCTCTTGTGTAGATTAAAAACATGTGCAAGTAAAAAAAATTCCTGTAGCTATCTGTTAAGGCACACAGGTGATCTATTTTCATATCCAGGTAGAGATTGTTCTTTAGGAAAAAATCCCATGATGTCTTTGAGGATTGGTCAACAGCAATAATTGGTAGATGTATATGCCTTACCTATTCATCATTTTGCTTTTCTGCTCTATTTATTTTGGTGGCCAGTTCTTTTGGATTATGCTTTCACCTGAAAACACCAAACAGGATTGAACTGGATAGTACTGTATGAATACATATGCAATCAGGAAACTTCCAGTGTAGAAAATTGTGTTGCAAAGTGACCTCCATTATTTATCAGTTTTAGAACAGTACAGAAAAGATTGCCAAAAATGCTAGTGGAAGGTGTATTCTGCAGCTTTCAGGAAAGAAATTAATGATTTTTTTTGCTTATTTTTAGGTTTCCATCAACCAACAAATACATGTTTCACTATTCTTTTTGATTTGTCAGTGTAATTAACTTTTCTTATGCATATACATTTGGCATTTTTTGTAAGGTGAAAGGAAAACCGTAATTCTTGCCTCTGCTGCCTGCAATAGTGGTGGGAATATTCAGATGTCACTGCATTGTGCTATGACACCTACGCAAGCAGTAAGGAATTGCTTTTGCTGGAGGGAAATCCCTGTTTGGATAGCGATTGCTCAAACTTAGATGTATTCATGATGGAAATACATATGTCCACTTCAAGGAAAATTAAAACGGTTAAAACAGACTCTCCAGAATATGAGTCTGTTTGATGAGTCTTTGCCTCATTTTATTTTATTCTAAATCAAACCCCTAGCACCCCTTAGATGCATATCAGAAACATGTGGAGGCGCAGAAAATAGACATTTTACTTACAGAACAGAAGCTAGTGGTGTAGTTAATGGCATTTCCATAGCTTATGGTGAATAACAGAGTGCCAGGGCTTTAACAAGTGAGCTCGTGATGCAGCTTGTGTCACAAGGGAGCATGTGCTCAAAAAGAGGAGTATTCAGTGTCTGAAAGAACTGAGCTGTGCTTTTCCCTATGTTAAACAAAAGGGCTTGGCTTCTATACAGAAGAAAGAGGCTACACCAAAAAGTACTAAAAGATGAGTCAAAACCCCCCTCCCCGCCAACCCACACCCGCAAAAAGTAGTATTTAGCAGCATTTTAAAAACTAAAAATGCAGTCCTGAAGATTTACATTAAGGCCATTGACTATGTAAAACAGAAGTTAAAATACTAAGCTGGGAATTAAATATTTGCTGTTTGGTGCAGTCTGGTCTTTACTAATGAAAATCTTTGCTTTTCAGTATTATTTTTACAAGCACTTGGAACAGTCTTCTTGGGGCTTATTAATGTCTATTAGGAAATAACAATCATTTCATAAGAGATTAATCATTCCAAGTGGGAAACTGCTTCAGGCCTTCCTATATTTTTGAATAGAGAGGGGGAAGAGAGAAAAATAAGTATACTTATGGATTTAAAGATGCTTATAGATACCTAGTGAGATTTTTAAAAGAACCAGACTCCAACAGGTTTAATAGCAAATAGTTAAATCTTTGCAAAATCCTACTTATGTTTCTTGATTCACCTTTAAAATTTTATTTGGGTATCAAAATCGACTTTTAGAATATTTTTTTTCAAATTTTATGTGTCTCAGGTGCCTGCATCCCATTGAGTTTTACTTTAGTGTTTGAATCGCCTAGGACTGAAGTACTAATAAATGGATTTATGAGTCTGAATCAAAGGTGTGACTAATTTATACAAGTAAATCCAGCTAAGATTAAAAAAATTTATGAAGCTACTGCTGAACCCTGTAAGTTCTTTAGTCAAACCTGCATTTACATATGGGCCTAAATAATCTGTACAGTCCAGTCTGAAGCATACTTCACCACATATATATTTGATTTCACAAAACAGAGTCACTTAAGTGTCTCTGTCGTGCTAAAATTATAATTTTAGAGGGCGGTTCATAACTCAAGTTTCAATGCTAAACAAAATCTGTCTTTAAATATTAAAGAAAGTAAATAACTAAATGGTAATTTCTGGACAGTTACCCTAATTATTATTAGTACAGCTCATATATATACTATTGACACATATTCCAAAGAATTTTCCAATTTAAGCTTTCCAGCTGGTACTACTGTTTCCACCTTTCCCCTTCAATAAAATTCTACAGTAAGAATTGTCTCAAATCTCAGTCTATCTCTGTTTTAGCAATGATTTGTTTTCTCCAATGTTGAACAACTCCTATTTTTTCATATATTTTTCTCTATTTTTTGGTTGTGGTTTTTTTGGGGTTTTTTTGGTAGGTTGTGGTCTTTGTTGTTTTTTTGTTTTGCAAATTGATATTTCATTTTATAATGGTGGCTTAAGAAATCAAAATAATCATTTTCTAAACCTTATAAACAAAAAAATCTATACCATAGTTGCATATTTAAATTCTTAGGTTTTCAACTGGATTTCAAGTACCAGTTTATTTTTTTCAGCTTTCCATCTGCCATATAAAAATGTGATGTTTCTTAATATAAATAACTTGAAAACAAACATTTCTGTTGAAAAGTATTTCTGTGGGAAAGTGGTTCATAGGTAACTTTTTGACATGTAGGTTCCAGTGGCAGGTTTGGGTATTTATGTACATGTAAATTACATTTACTTAAAATGTAATATTCTGGAACAAGTTGGAAGATTGCTTCCCTATGCTTGATTGTCTGTTATGAATTAGTCTCTTGGTTCCATAAAAGGTTTCCATTAGAAAATTTCCTGAGAAATGTTTAGAACAAGAGAGCAGCCTAACCTAAAGTGTCAGTAATTTCATGGTGAGTTATGTGTCTTGAATGCAAGAGTTCAGCACCACTTGGTTGCCATGGTTCATTAGTTATCATCAAACCCCCAGATGATCTTTGAGTAGAAGCCCAAAAGGCTCTAAATATGCACATGCAGTGCAATTATGAGGCAATCAAAATAAAATTTAACAATTTCGAAGTTAAATTGAAAATAGATGGTGCTTTCAAAGCCAGAGATTAAAGGGAGAAAACCATATGTAAATCAGATACAGTACTGCTGAATTATCTTGTTCAGTGTCTGTGCTTTCTAAATAATAGACAAGGTAGTTGTACAGAATAATTCCTTTGAAACATCTGACAAGCATGATTTATGGCATAGCCCAAAACACATTCTTTGCTTGAATATTCAGTCAAAAGAGCTTCATTTTCCTCAATTCTAATATTGTGGAATTATATCTAAATCTTGTCTTAACTTGGGAAGTCACAGGAGGGAGAATATAAATTACACTCCTACAAAAATATACAAGAGATTTAAATTGGAAAATTGCTATTTTGGAATGCAAGACAGCAAACTACAATTAATCACTGTTCCTCCTCTCATCAGACTTCACAGTGAAGCTTCAAGAAACATAATGCAGTATTTTAAAAGGCTCATTTAAAACCCTTTCTCAAATACTACAAATATCTGTGGGGGGGAAAAGATAGCCTTGTTTAGAATAAAACATTCAATGAGCTAGTATTTGAGAACCTAAAACAAATCCAGTTTGCCTGAAACCTCAAAATTTTAAAAAAGCTTAACTTGGGAATTATTTTAGATTCAGCCATTTATGAAAGTTGCCTCTAGTCTCCATATGGAAGGAGAAAGCTATAAACTGGAACCTTAACCCCAAGAAAATATATCCTTCAAATTTTCTGTAACTTTTAAAGGATTGGTTAAATTATCCCTAAAGCAGCTAATATAAAAACTGTCGTCCTAATCAACGTTACAAGTATGGGCTTTTTCAAATGCTTGACACTGCTTCACATTACTGAGGCTCCCCGTGGAGACTGCTGAACCCAACTAAGCCAGACATGTTTCCATCTAGAACCCTCATCTCCATGTGCTGCAGACTCACAACTCAACTTTTAATCCTGATGAAACAGAATTGCTAATGTTTGCCTAAGCAAATGTTCTCTTTGAGCATGCTCTGTAACTCAAGAGCATTTTTCTAGCTCTATGTTCTGCAGGAAAAAAATCTCTTCTTAAGTTCTAAAAAACTCTTGGAACTTTCTGTGAGGACACATTTTTATTGCTAATTCTATTCCATTTACACCACAGATTTTAATTATCCTTTAATCTTCTCTGGCTTTCCAACAATATGAAGAAAAGACAATGCTTCACAAAAAGAGAGCTTACTTGAGGAAAATAAAACTATCCACACAAGTGTATTTTCTGTTCATGCAGAGTTTTATTTTTTGGTGATATTTGCTTGGTTTGATAGATTTTTTTTCTTTAAGGATTCCACATGTAGGTAGATTAAATACTGCATTGCTGAGTCTTGTACAGCTGTAAATCACAGGTACCAGAAGGACTCAGAGCTTGTTCAGCATATCCCATTGCAACGTTCTGGGTATTCATTCTTTGATCAATCATTCATCATTTGAACTATTTCAATAGCTTCCAAAGAATTACAGTGAAAAATCTTTCAGGTCACCTGTCAGTCTTAGTAACAACAAACTCAACCTGAGGTAATTTGCAGAAGCTTTCTTTGAAAGGACTTTTTTCTAATTGCTTGAATTTCTATTCCTATATTTAGAGGAGGGATTTTACTGCTTAATAGGTAGAACAAGTGAATCCCATTTCAGTATTTATCCTGTCTAATTACATTTTGCAACTCTACCGATCCAGAAACTCAAGAGCACACTGAAAAGGGGCAAGTCAGCTACTTTTATTTCTACATCCTATAAAAATATCTTGAATAAAGTCTAACTTTCCTGTTGTTGCTAAAGCACATGACAGCTGTTTGAGAGGGGACTGTATTTACCAGTCTCAAGTGATTTTAAACGTCTGCATGACCTTTTGGACAACGGTGTCCTTCAGGCAGTTGTGATCTAGGTGTCTAAAATGCCACTACACATCCATGATGAGGTTCCTAAATTGCTTCCTTAATACTTTAACTGCTCAGATGTTGCAAGTTCATGGAAGGCACCAGAGGTGAGTCAGGAACAACATACTGCAAGATTAGAGTACAGGAATATCTGGGAGAAAAGATACAATTTGCCCTGATGCATACATTGTGTTATGTAACTTGTTATGAGTTTTTCACAACAAAGATGGATATTTTTTTGGTGGTTTTTTTTTTGTTTATTTGTTTGTTTGTTTGTTTTTGTTTATTACTATTATTATTGTTGTTGTTTTCATTTACTGTGGTGGATGTTTTTGGACAGCAGTAACAGGACACAGATGCAAAGCTTTGGAAGATTTTCCAGTAGCAGCAGCTGGGTCCTTGGCAGTTTCCTCAGGCAGTTGTGTTGATGATTTGGAGCTGCCTCTGGGTCTGTCACGTAAGGAGTCAGCTGATGAGTTGCCTTCTATGTTTGGATGCCATTTTTTTAAATAGCATTGAGACACCTTAAATATTAGGAAAAAATGTGCAAAGTTTTTGTACTCTTGCAAGATATGTACATACATGTGACACATCATACATATAGCGGTGTATGTAAAACGATGCCTATGTAATACACTCACATGTAGAACTTTAAAATTCCATCTATTCAACAGATTTCTGCTCTAGAAAGTGCTTTGCAGAAAGCTGCTCAATTCTCATTAAACTGATCACCCAAATAAGTGGAACTAAAGACTGGTGCTACCATGAAGCCTGTTCTCACTGCTAGCACTCACCAAAAATATAATTTTCTTTTGTGCTACCATTCTGTGAATAGTCAGCCTAGCTAACCATCTCTGTTATTACTGTGTGGATTTAATCTACTCATCCATTTTAACAAGTTCTTTACTAGCTGCTGCTAGCTGCTGAGCTTCCCATACATTCAGAAATTACTTATGAGAATCCCAAATTAAAAAAAAAAAAAGAAGAAGGAATGGGGGAGGGCAGTGAGCACATGTTCGTGTTATATTGTGCCATATGTTGTAGTAAACTGGGTGTATGAATTACCATATGTGGATTTTCTTATCTCTGGCCCTTACATAACTTTGACATGGATGTCCAAATTGCCAGAGGAAAAGGCAGCAGGATGTATTTTTATCTCATCTTTGGCAAGGTTTTCATTGAATGGCAATATTTTTCCAGTGCAACTAGGTACCAAAGGTAAGGATGGCATTAGCAGATATTTTTGTGTGTATTAAGATTGTAAGAGTGTTTATATGAATGAAACCAGGCATTTTGAGAGCCATACTCAACTGACTGAGCCTGCATTTCATCACAGGTGTAAGTTTTGCCCATAGCTGCATCTCTGACTTTTGGGTAGGAATTGAAAAAATGCTAATCTATAACATCAGAATTATTTTTCCGCAAAGGTTAAAAAAAATCCCACACTTTCATAAAGTTATTTAAAACTCAATAATAAAAAAAAAAAAAAAAAAAAAAAAAACACAAGAGATTTAATCTTTTTGGCTTTGCTTAAGACCCAGTATCATTTGCAACCATCTCACCTTTCTTCCATACCTCGTGCACCCCTGTTGAGACAAACACACTGCTGCTTTGTTCTCCTGTCTTTAGAGAGTTATTGCTCCAGTATTGGGTCTGTTCCTAAGTGCCTCAGACCTGCATTCTGGTACATGCTCCACCCAGCTCGTGTAGTGCCTTCTGTGAGGCCGTGCAGGGCCTGAAGATTTAAAATAGGAATCTAGAATAGCAATGACATTTAGGCTGCAGGGCTTTTCATTAAATTAAAGGCACTGGGGAGACTCTAATAATAGAGATGAAGCCGAGAATGGGCAAAGTAGAATTTGATCAGATAGTGCTCTTGTAATTTGATTATGCTTATGTAAGGGAGAGCTGGGACTGAAAAGGGGACAAGAGGAGAAGAATCAATAAAGAGTAAGATGACATTAGGAAAGGTTTTTCTTTCTACTGACTAGCTAGTAAGAGCTGAATAATGTAATTTTTATTCTCATATGAGCTGGCCTAGACTTTGGGGGTGATCTGGACTACAAGGCTGACATAGTTCAGTTCTAATCCTGTTCTCCATTTCATGCTTATGTTTTGGTAAATCTAAAAATAAATTGAATCTAAATCCTGTTTATTTAGGAATGGATATGAAAAATGTATCTCCTGCACATGCAAATGATCTGGTAGAACATGATTCCTGGACATGCTTTTTAGCTACCTTAGTGATGTGACTTGCTCAAAAGCAAGAGTGGCACTAAAGAAGGGGTGGCCTGTGAAGTTAAACAAGGGATTGGATACCTCAGAAACTTCTGAGCATAGCTTCAGGTGCTGATATTTAGACTGTGTTCATGTTTCCCATTCATGAGGAAAGAAGCAGCATTTAAAACACTCCAAAAAGGGTTTGAACACTATGCCTCCCATTCACGTGTCCTTTGGATGGATGATTTGCTTTCTCTAGGGGAAGCTAAAGACATCTGACTGTTGAGAAAAGCTTTCTGTTAGTGTTGAGAATGGATGAAAGATAGTGCACAGCTTAAAAAAAATTCTGTTAATGATAGTTCTGGACTCTGAAATTAAACTCAGCAGGTGAGAAGATGCCACTTGTATTTCAAAGGATACAGCAATTCCCCTGCAATCATCTGATGGAAAGCAGGCATGGAACCACTTGCCCCTTGGTTAGTTCCATCTGTGTTGTTTTGTAAAATGAAACACAGGGACAGAAAATTGAGTTTCAAAACATGCATGAATTGTGATTTCTTTGATTAGTCATTTAATGTATATTTTTTGTTTTGTTTTGATTACAAGGCTCTTTACTGGGGTTTGTCCTATGTCCAGCAAATGATATCACCAAATCCAAATATTTGACTGGATACATAATGGTATCACCATTTCACCCTTGGGGGGAAATTTTAGATAAATATTTTTGTGTTGCTTGAAACTCAGATATGGGATTCTATGCACAATGCTTCTATTCTCAAATTTTGCTGCAATATATGTGTCTGGTTTTAAAACTCCATCTATTGTGGGAAATTATACCTAATTACTATGTGACAAAATATACAGCATGGGCCAATCAATTCTTTTTTCTTTTTAGTTATTCCATGCATTGAATCAGGTTGTGGGATGCATTAATATGAAAAGTTTTATCAATTGATTAATTTTTAATCTGACATGAGAAAAACCAAATTGGGAAAGAGATAGCAATTTTTTTTTTTTTTTGTATTGAGCCTTACTTCACTTTTATAATTCCTTTTGCTCAGTCATCTACCAGGGGAAAAAATTTAATTTGAGTTGCAAAAAAATCACTTCTCGCCATGTTTTTCAAAGTATTTTTAGCAGCAGTTTTTAGTGCTTTGTTTGTAACCTGAGTATTGTCTTGGCTCAGCCACAAAGACACCAGACTTCAATCACTTACATTTTTTATGATCTGCAAGAAAGAAATTCCTGTGTTCTTCATCAGTTGTGTTTGGGTGGAAAGGAATAATAAGATACTGTATTTCAAGCAGCCACTTCTGAAATCTTGTTGTTCTCAGCTGCATTTTATTAGAAATTGATGCAAACCTTGCCTCTTTAAGTGGTAATCCTGTGAATGTATCTCCTCTGGACGTGGTAGACCCTGTTATATCAGCAGCTTAAAAATCACTCAGAAGTGCTTATCACACAACTAAGCAGTTCCTTAATGAATATATTGATCTAGACAGTTTTATTACAACTTGAAAATGGTAGTTACTAAAACTGGTTCATGATTTTGGGCCAAAATATATTTTGATTCTAATTACAGGTAATATGGGTTTGGGACAGGAAAGATATCCCTCGATGACTTTTTACTAGAAATTTTCAAAACTAAATTGGTGCAGGTTTAATGCATATATAATTTCTACTCTGGCTTCCAGGAGCCAAAAAATTTCAAAGGTTGCAAGTGGATTAAATGCATAAAAAGAGAAAAAAAACTAGTGGCTGCATATCATTATATTTACATATATTTCAAGAAAGCATATGGAGGGAGAGGGAAAAAGTTCCAAGAATTACCAGGAATCCTTTGCAAAATTATTGTTTTGGTAAAAAGTAGCCACAGCAAAATCCTGCCATATAATTTTAATAACCATGGTTGATTTAAAGAGAAAAGCCTATTCTGAGGTTTTAATCCTGGAGTTCTTGTTTCCCAAACAAAACCTTCCTTTCTGTTTATTATGGGTAATTTTGGTCCTTCCTGGACATGGCTTACTTGGCTGGACAGAGTTAGAATAATTTTTTTATATTAATCTTAGTTTGATTTTAAGTATATTGTATCAGCTAAATGATCACCATCCGCTTTTTACACATCTAACCAAAATGTCTAATGACTTTTTAGATACTCCACTATTTTGATTAGTTTAGCAGTAGTCAGCATAGCAGATTCATCCTAATCTCCTGTAATAATGACAAAGACATAAACCATGATCCTATTGAAGAATAGATGGGGAAAAAAGGACCAAATTCTTCACTTTTGTTAAAAGATAGGCCAGTTAGATATGTACTGCCTTGTCAAGTTTTCCTTTCAATCAGCACTGCAAAGGATCAAGTATTTGACATAAAGAATATTGTATTTGAATGTCGGGAGTATTTTACTTCTACAGCCAGGATATGCATTGAAATGTAAAGGTTTAACATTTTCTGTTACTGTCATTGCTGTATACTGAATTCAAGTAAATTAACCTAACAAAGTAGAACCACTTTGGTACAATAATCATCTAAATTGGCTTTTTTTTTTAATCTGATCACATATCCTGTGATTTATAAGTAAAAAATATCATATTATTAATAATAATTAGCAACAGTTTACCATAGTATTTCACAGCATCACTGTGGCATTATTTCCTTGGTCTCACAAAATTCTTGTCAGAGGAAGAGTCTGTAAAGATTTGGAGGATGTATTCTTTTAAAATACACATTTAAAAAATAGTTAGTCTAATTCATTACCAGAGACAATTACTCCTATTTGTTATGAATTTCAACTATAAATAGTATTTTTAAATAATTTTTTTTATTATATGTATTCTTATATCTGCTGTAGAAAAAAAACTATTACTAAGCTATCTAGCAATACCTAAAAATAAATTTTTGCTGAAAGCTTTGGCAGAAACAGGAGTAAACAATGGGATTAAGAGACAAAACAGACAATTATTTTTGCCAATATATTCCATTTTCAATGATGGTTAAGTGGATAAAGAGAACAGTCATGAAGCACTCAGCCAGCTCAATTTAGGATTTATCTTCCTAATGCACATTTAAGAATTATTAAATTTTAGCTTAGTAAACCTAGATTTTAAAACTTGATTATACTGGGCTAGTCAATTTATTGGTGTTTCTTCCCAAAAGAAGATGCATTTACCTGCATGTACCTGATGCATTTGATAGACCAACACAAATGTCAATATTTTGCATTTAATCTGTTCTTAAAAACATATGCATCACTTCTTACTCAGTAGCTTAAGGCTGTTCTTGTTGGGTTGTTATGAGCTGTAGTGTATATTGGAACATAGGGTACATCATCTATCAGACAGATTTGCACTTGCTGTTAGTCAGAGCTCTTTATTGCATTTAGATTTTTTTGTAGAAAACTTCGTAAGTGAAATCTGGGTTACACTGAAGTCAGTGGCAAAACTCAGCTGACTTGAATTAGCCAGGATTTCACCAGTCATCGAAGGATTTAAAAAATAAAAGTAGCTACTAGAAAGTAGATTTTTTAAAAAATCAAATATAACAAAGCCATTTCATTTTCAAAGTCACAGAAATATTAAATAGTTATAGAAAAAAAAACCCAGATTTATATTGTAGGGCTTCATTCTTTCATCAAAACACTCCAGTCATTGTATTGTGCTGATTGGTATAAAGAACTTTACTGGCACTATGTACAGAGCTATTCCTGTGCAAGCAGTCGAGAGATTTACTTAAAAAGACACTCTGGATGTGAGAAAAAGGTCGAACACAAAGTACACTATGCAGAGCCTTGCTTGCTCCTTCTTAGGAAGAAGAAAATATAAAAAAAAAAAAAATCAGGTAACAAATTCCTTGTAAAGTTGCTTTTATGCAGTAACATATCTTGAAATAGGAATTAAATACCATTTTCCCCCGTGGTATTAAAATATGAATGCATTGCTCTTTTTAAATGTATGCAAAAATTACTCATTATTGAATATCAACTTTCTGTTCAGAGCTTTTTTTTCACAGTTTGGAAATTTAGCACCTAAAATAGAAGTTTATAATGTGTCTGCTGATACAACATAATAGCACTGGCAGATGATATTATGATAATGAACCAAAGCTATTTGTTGAGGGCTTTTTCAGCACTGGAAATGGATGAAGCCCGTTCCTAGGAGGGAAACTGTGGTGGGAAGGCTGCAGAGGGTTGCCTCAATATTTTGAAAGTAGCGTGACTCAATGCAGCCAGAGATCAGTATTTTTATGCATTTATTTTGTGCAGAAACTTACTCTCTCCCTGCATTTTGGTAAAGGCACTGAAAACAAAATAAGCAATAAAAATTGAATTGGCTTATGATTGTTTCCTAAGGTTTATATGGAGAAGATTTTGTACTAAAGTCAAAGCTAGTTTTGGGTAAGCATGTTATGTGAATTATGTATTTACATCTCTAACAGTAACATTTCAAATATTTACCAGTTCTATTTTAGTTGGTCTTTCAGACATCAGTGTGCAGCCTATCATCCCCTAAATCTTTGGACCTAAAACTGAGTTCCCTGTTATTTTTTATACTAAGTCTACATGGAAGTTAATATAATATGGAGCTGATTTTTTCAGCAAGGGTAGGTTTGTAGGGATTGTGGTGGTGTTCCATGGGTTATAGTATGAAACCAGCAGATTAGCTGCCCAGCACAAATCTGGATTACCTGCAATGTTTCATTTCAGTGGGACTTTTGTCTGAGTGTAAATTAATGCCCAGTTTTTCCCACAATAACAAGGGTGAATTTAACACAGTAGCTGTTAAATATAAGTCACTGATAAGAACATGAGAGAGACTGGAAACTGGGCTAAATCTTGCTACACTGTTCCATCTTGATTAATAGAAGTATTTAATTTCAGTGTCTGTAAGATTTATCAGAATGTTTCCATGAACTTTGCAAGTCTGAACACCTGTCTGACTCTATTTTATTATATCTGGGATTCCAAAAAATATTAATTTAAATTTGCACAGAAATATAAAAATGTTAAACTTATGCTCTACTGGTAGCACTTTCCTTCCTTAGCACTGGATAATAGGGAGTATATTTTTATCATCCTACCTTTCTAGCAGTGGTATGTTGCTGACTCTGACTGCATTTAAAGCTTTAATTAATCAAAAAGGGATATTGAAGGCCACTAGATTTCCAGATTTTCATATCACTATTTTGGTTTAATACTTGTAGAAGGATTTAAAACTTGTCTACAAAGATTTAGTCTTGAGTGATAGTTTTGTTTTTTTTTTTTCTGAGATTTGAAAAACATACTCTTCATTAAAAAAAGAAAAAAAGCTTATAGCATTTAGTTTCTACAGTATAAAAGACAAAATGTTAGATGCATTGACTCTTACATGTACACACATATATAAACATTTATTATTTGGTACCAATATAGAAGTTGGATATAACAGTGATATAAATGCTGATTGAATACACTGCAAAACACCAATAATTTCTGGTCTCAAGTGAGATTATTGACTTATTTTCATCTTTATTACATTAAATTATAGTAAAAGCAGGGCACAGTAGGTAACTAAAGCTTCACATAATATGAGGGACTGTTCCATATGTCTGCTTTTCCCTTTGGTATTTTCTTTTTTAAATAGTGGGGGAGGAAGAAAAGGCGAACTATGCAAGCTTTTTCTGAAGAGCTAACATCCGACTCTGCTTTGAGGCTTTCTGATGCTGCAGCTCCTGTGGAGACTGCTGCTCTCTGATACCTTCCCTGTGGCTTTAGCATCTTAGCCTTGCTGCTCTAGATCCTCCATTGTTTAATGATGTGTTGTCCATCTCGAAAGACTTCAAGAAATTGGTTGAAAACATGAGGAGAGAAATTTGCAAAGTTCAAGACAAGGTCCTGAACTGAATGTGGTTCAGGTCCTAGTCCTGAATGTGGATAAGCATCCATAAATGCACAGGAAGTTATGTTGTGTGCAGTATTGAGCATGGTGCTGATAAGGCCAAGGTTCAGGTTTGATCTCTTGTGATTTTCTGCTTTACTGCTTCCCATATGAAATTTCTCCATTTAAACAAAGTAGAAACTTGTATGCATCTAACTTTTTTTTTATCATCACAAAAGTAAAACCCGTAGGGTGAAAAGTAATTTTTCCTTTGGAAAAAAAAGGCTTAACAGCTGGGAAATTGGAAAAGTGAGTGGAAGGAAAAGAGTTTAGCTCAATTAACTGCTGTCATTCAGTAGCTTCCTCCTGGGATAGCTTCATTTCTTTATTCTATTGTGTAGGCCTAATTCCATTGTTATGAAAGAGAACAGATGAAAGGAGCTAAAGAAGTCTTAACTACAGCAAATCTAGTATATTAATTTTCCAAATTGTACCAGAAGAAAAGGGTGCTGTTTCTGTCCTGTGTTTTTTGCTTAGAAAGCAGTTTCCACATCAAACCTATGAGCATCCATCATGCTCCTCACCTTAGACAGATGTGACTTCCTCAAGACACTCATAAGCCTCTAGATTTTGAAGGTTTCTAGGATTCCTGGGTAAAATAAAGAATACATTTGAATGTACTTTCATAACATATATGCAGCAAATAAAATTTGACTGCTAAAATTTCTAGATTTCAAATGTTTAACTAATGCTGTTGTTAAGATGGAAAATCAGGAAGGGGAGCCTATAGCTTAACAGTTCATGGAGAACCTGGTCTTTAGGTTAAAGGCATTATTTCTCTGTGAAAATATAGCCATACACCTGGATCTTGCAGAGGCATCCACAGACTCAGAACTTGGAGATTATTCTTACTTTCTGAACTCTTAAATTGCATGAGCCTTCACAAGTTCAGGACAAAAGACTGTGTTTGACTCTCTTGGCTTGCCTGTGTTTTGATATGCTCTTCAGGTAGGATTTCCATCTGTTCCTTTAGGTTATTCTTTCCCCCAGCCATATGTGACAAGTATCTGTTGGCTTTTGCAGTGAGCTTGTGTCTGTTGAAACAGCGATTGCTGTGTAACTCTTCCTTCACTGCAGAGCTTTTAAGATATGTAGCTTATACCCTCGCCAAATTCCCAAACTGAGCATTCCCTGCTTCTCTCACA
This sequence comes from Pyrgilauda ruficollis, assembly GCF_017590135.1. Lineage (NCBI taxonomy): Eukaryota > Metazoa > Chordata > Aves > Passeriformes > Passeridae > Pyrgilauda > Pyrgilauda ruficollis. The sequence continues at coordinate 1,684,579 of NW_024531377.1, forward strand.
TGCAGGACCTGATGAAAAGTTAGAAAGGGAGTTAGAATTTTGTGTGAGAAAGAAGATATACCTCACAGTGTTGAATCCATTAGACACAGAATTGTTTGGAGCAGGACTTAATGATGCCAGAAGTGGATAGTCTTGGTAAAACTTGCTGCTGAAATTGCACCACATTGTCCAAGTAATTCCATACCCACAAAGAGAAATAAAAAAGGAATTACTATAGTTTGGTAATTAAGGCATTCATTCATACAGGACATCCAAATTCAAGCCCTTTGTCCCTTCTCTTATGAATATTGAATGACTGGCATGTAGTGAAACAGCTTCAGCAGTTCCACTACAAAACACTTCACAGATTGGTATATAGGGCACTGGTTTGGAATGTGGAAAAATGTGATTCAGGCTCTCAGAGCAGATCAGCTACAACAGGGATCTGAAAGAGATCTCTCACCTAATCACTTCCAGGTGCAGTCAAGTGAATAGACACTGAACAACACTTCCTCTCTTGTTAATAAAACCATCCTCTAAATAAAATGTGTGTGCTGACAAGATGAGAGAGTACAATAATTATTTTCTGCTCCCACTGAAAGATGGAACAGCTGAGTGGCTTCATGCTAAAACCTGTACACAGTTAAGTGCAGTTAACTGTCATTGCTGGAAGTGCAGTGGTGATGGAAAGCAGTGAGAGTGTCATGCTTGTTCTGTGCTGGGATAATAATATCCCAAGCACAATGGCCAGTGAGCTTTAGTGTAGGCAGAAATTAAAATATCTCATGCTGTCTAAATAAGTGATAAAGGCTGCATTTAAAAGGACGCTCCAAGTAATGTAAGATTCATGAACAGTTTTATGTCAGTTGGAGGTAATGAGGTAAACCTTAGCCAATGCTAGAGTCCCATTTAGATACAGCAGAATAAAAACCCCTGGATCTGAAGATTATAAACACTCTGTGTACAATAACAGTGTACTGGATATTAACTGCAGCTATGCCTAGAAAAATAGAAAGTATGAGAGTTGGTTGCATGCAGTCCTTTGCATACCACAGTCCATGTGGGATGGTCGCCAATCACTGCCATTAATTTAGACAGTTTATTTTCCTTTGTAGTCCACAGTGAAGAGATAAAATGCTGGTTATGAATAGCATGCATAATGAGGAAGTAAAACACTTAATCCCATACAAAAATAATTGTATATGGTGCAATTTTGAGATTAGATTGCAGTCTGAAGCTTTTAAGAGTAAATGCACCTCAAACTTTTTAACAGCCTTTTTAAGGAAATTGGAAATTTCGGTTCTCTGCTGTTTTACAGCAATACAGATAATGCACATTGAAAAGAAAAAAGGGAAATAATAGCTATAGTTGCATCAGTTCTTGCTTTTGAAATATGTGTATTTATAGGGCACATTTGACATTTCTTGTGTTCTTAGAGTGGGACTTTATTACTCAAAATGTTTAAATATAAAATGTCGAAAATGTTTTCCTTCTCTCAGTTTTCACAGATGTTCTTTATTTTAAAATAAATATCAAAGATACTTTGAGCCAAATTCTCGTCTCCGGTTATATCCAACCAAGTCTGCCAGTTTCAGTGTGCTTGCTTAGGAGTGTCTGGTCATGGTTTTCTTTCCCCTCATATTTTCCCACCCATTCTCACTGTCATATGCTTCACTAAACCATAAAGTTCCATACCTGATATTGGATACCCTTAGGTCAATCCCAAATGGCTTAATCTGCCAAGCTGCGTTTTTTAGGGTTTTGTTTTTTTTTTTTGTACAGAATCAAATTTTGATCTTTATTTAGAATTGAGAAAAAAACCCAAAAAATTAAAGAATAAAGAATCTTAGAGTTGCTGGAAGGAGGTTTTCTAGAAATATCTAAGATGCAAGGGAGAAGGAGGCTTTTTTTTCTTTTCCACCATGGGCAGATAATGTGAGTGAAAACTGCAGCTTTCATGTACACAGTCATCCTTTACCATATGTCAGTTTGCCATATGCTGCTATATGTTTTATCAGATGCAGGGTAGTCTTTCTGCAAATGCAGCCTTACATTGTGCCTTCATTATTAGAAATCAGTATGTCTTTAACATGGAGACTTCTGGCTGAAGATACCTTCGTGGAAAGTCTTTTGTAAGACAAGAGAAGAGACAATTTTATCTTTTTCTTCACCATTTTCACAAGGCAACTACAGCCTCCTATTTGCTATTTATCTGCAAATAACACCTTTTTGTTTTGTGGCAGAGAAGATGTGTTCTTCATGTAATATACTAGACTGAAATCTACTCCCAATGCTTAAGTAAGACATGATGATCTCAGGGTTTAAAAGGTCTTAAGCTGTGGCAAAGTTATGCCACATTAAATGATTTAAGCAGCCATTACTTTTAAATGTGTTTTTGACCTTGTTCAAGATTGCCGTATACCTCAGTGGAGAAAACATTACGTTGGCATTGAAAAGATTCAGAATTAACAGTACCTTAAATTTATTCATACTTTAAGCATCTTGGAAGGGCTCAGAGAAGTCCTTGGATTGAGTTTGAAAACAATAGCAGTAGCCGAGATCCTTTTGTAGAAAGAAAAATATAGAAGCCTAATCAAGACCAGTTTTCACAGTCACTTTACATCAGACCAAACCTACCAAAGTCGGTTGTCTTTAGTTGTTTCTCTACCAAACACTTCTACTAGAAAAAAAATCTAATTCCTGCCTAGTGTTTCCTACTAGCAAACCAAGAGGTTTTAATTTCCCGTTAAGTGGTACCCACGGTAAGCAGTGCAGCCCATAAGAAAAGAGGAACAGCATCCCTTTCCTGGGAATTGTGTGCCAAAAACTAAGCTCCAAATCCATGCCTGATGGTCCTAGACATCAATTAGTGCAAACAGATCCAATAGATAGAGGTATAGGTTAGATATAGATAGATATATATAGAGATAGATATTTGAAATAATGCCAGTTCCAGAGCATTCTGGCCAGTTTACAGTAAAAAAAAACCCAAGTATCTACAACATATCTGGAAGATGACTGGTCAGACAGTTGAATGTAGAAACCACTTGGAAAGGAAAAAATTAAGGCAGAGATGTGGAAATTAAACAAAGCATGAGCATCTAGGTCAGAAGGTAATGAATTTGCTGTTCTAGTCCTTAATACCATCCTTACTTGTTTGGTACATGCTTTCTTCTCTCTAGCTGAATCTCTTCTGCACTCTCCTTAAATGCTGTGATCAACCCTGCCTAAACACAGCCACTTTTCAGTGATTAGCTTTTTGTATTAAACCCTTGCCAGCAATCAGTTAGTATTCTTTCTCCCTCATCCAGCTTTAAACACAAGTTCTTTTTGATCATTTTGCATAGATGGTTTTCACCTGCATAGAGACAGACCTTCTGCCAGTAAATACTGCTAAGGCTGATTACAAATCCTTATTGTACTCATTGTCCATGAAAAACTTCTTTGGTGAGCTAATTTGGTTTGTGTTTTATTTTTACAATATTCAGTGCCTCGGTGCCACTCTGGCTGTTCCTTTGTCATAGAATCATAGAATAGTTTGATTGGAAGGGATCTTGAAGATGCTCTTGTTCACCTCTGAGAACTGCCCCATAGGCAGGGGAAACTTTCACTATCCCAGATTGCCCAGAGCCCCATCCAGTCCAGCCTTGAACACTCCCAGGGATGGGAATCCACAGCTTACCCTGGGCAACCTGTGCCAGTCCCTCACCACCCTCACAGTAAAAGATTTTTTTCTAGCATCTAATCTAAACCTATGTACAAAGATTATGGCTGTAAAGTGACATGTATGATTAGCATTTTTATTTTTAAATATACAGGTTTTTTCCTGATTTCTAGTGCTATATAAAAAGTAGGATTTTTAAAAAAAATTATTACCACTCATTATCCATTTTTCATGATCATTTGCCTTCTGAAATCTGTAATTGGTTTATCAATGACATACAGATTATAGCTTGAAAGAGAAACACCTCTAAGATTATCAAAGATGACAAGTGTTTAAAAAATTGATAAGCAAGTTTAATAACCTGCTTCATTAAATAGAAACAGAAATTAATCTGCAGAGATGTTTACATGTAAAAAGAACAAGTCAATCGCTCAGTGATTTTTTTTTTTAATTATAACAAATCTATTTCAAAATGAAGCAGTTTCTTTGGCAGTTGCACAGAAGGGTAGTGATTAGTACAATGAGATAAATCAAACATTAGAAAAAATGTGCCATTTTCCAAATTACTGCCAATTATTGTTACTTCTTTCTGAGTTCCAGGGTCTCCTGGATTCCTATAAAGATCCTTTTTAAGCTTAATGGTCAAAATCAAGATTCAGTGACTTATAATACAACTAATCTTCAATTTCTAAGTTCCTGCTGAGTGACAAACATTACAAGAAAACATTTTTTTCTTATTTTTAACTTAGCTGACTTACCTTTCCCATTTTTTCAAGCTCTCATTGCTAAACTGTCTCAGTTCCAAGGGCAACTAGGGTTATTTCTTGGGAGCATTCAGATCAGAGGCAACTTAAATAAGCACTGGCAACCACACAGAAAATATGGTGTCATTAGTTGTGACAACTTAGCTCTGAAATGCATTTTTGATGTTTTTTGGAATGAGTTGTTCTGGACCTTTTAAAATATTGTGATGTCATGCAAACAAAATCATCCTTGTTAATACTCTTGAGATTATCTTCTAATCTTAATTATCCAGATCCCAAATAATTTCTCTTCTAATTTTTTTTTTTGTATTACTGAGAGGTTCATCGAGGTGTGAAGTTCCCAAACCTCACCTTGCAGTGGCTTGCCTTTCTATATGGCATATACCTCCCAAACTTGATTTCTATTTATAAGCTTGCTAAATTTTCAGCTTGCCATTGCAAATTTGTTTTACTTTTAGGCTTCTGCAGAGCAGACAGCTCCCTGGATCAGAAGTGTTGTACCATGTGCATTGGGCAGCATTAAGACCAGACAATTAAGTGCTGCTGAGTAGACTATCTCCCTTATAATTACACACTATCACCTTTCTAATCCCTTCAAGCAATAAGTCTGATGATTATTTTACAATTATACTATACCTGTAAAAATGCACTATTGTTCCTGAGCCTTGCTACATGTTTTGTTTTTGTTTTTATATGGCATTTTTGACTGTCACTTGCTGTGTCATGTCACAGAGAATGTCCCCAGGACTGAGAGGACTGTGAGAGTGGCTCCCAGTTCCTCTAGTAACTCTCTGAAAATTTACATGCCTGGTTCAGGGAAATGGTTTGCATGTTACTGAGAGTAACAAGAGTGAGACCATTTTATTTTAGAGGAAACAAAGTCTTCATGTTTTTAAGTCTGAAGAGGTAGATAAGGAGAAAACACCCTCAAAATAAAGGATTAAGAAATTGTTATGGTGTGGAAGTACATCTAGTCTTAAAAATTAGTTTCAGGTGGATCAGTTGCTAAGGGAATGAGTAACTAGAATTTGGTGAGGGGTGGGGTTGTGTTTTGTTTAGATTTTTTTAATGTGAGTTTGATTTCTGGAATAGAGTTTCATGCTGATGCATTGTGATTAGTAGATGCTTCTGCTCAGAGCTTGAATCGCTGTTGTTTATAAAAAGCTCTGTGGGGAGCACTAAGCCTCTGGTCTTAGGCATTTACCCGGTGTCCCCAGGAAGAAAAAGCTCAGGCTCCAGAACCTGGGCCTTAATTACACAAGATACTTCCATGAGCAAACTGAAGGTATGTCAAGGAATATTTTAGAACTCAAGAGCAGGTTAAACTATCTGAGCAGACACAGTTTTAGATCCCTTCAGTGCACTCTGCATTAATCACTTCTAATTCTCTAGCTTTCCCCTGTCCTGAAGGCTTTCTGATGTGCTCTGGGATGTCCCAGGGTTTGGGGGTTTTTTTTTTGTTGTTTTTTTGCTGTGTTTCTTTGCTTGTATCTGCTGTCTTATTTGTTCCTTTCATAAGATTTTATAAGTTTCAAACTTTTTGTTGTGTTATTGCCTTCTTCCAAAGAAGAAGTTTCTACTGAAAGGTGTTTCTAATGAAAACAGAAAAGGGACAGTACCACGTCACATACCAGGCTAGTTAAGCATTTGTTCTTTCAGCTTTTTATGCTACAACTAAGGAATCCTTATTAAAAAAACCAAAAAACAAACAAAACCCCACAAACAAACAAAACCAAATAACTAGCTAATATATATATATATATATAAATCATAAAAATAGGTCAGAGGTGACTAGCATGGATCTCTGTGTGAATGGAATCAATTCAAGTATTGTAAAATAACATTTCATGCAAGTTTAATGTAGTTTTTAAAACTGCTTTTTAAAAAAGGTTTTAAAACAATTGTCTTCTCTTATCCTTCAAGAATGAAAGGAAACTTCATCATGGTTAATGGGAAATTATGACATTCAATGACAAAAATATGGTTTCTTAGGGTTTAGTGATATGATTCTTGATAATTCTGCTTCCTGTAGAGTTTTAGTGCTTAATTGTGAGAAGATTTATCCACCATATATTTTGACTAGTACTGTTTTTCCATGCAAAAGAACAATACAATTACCTCCTTACCTTGATCTTTTCTGTCCCTTAGTAATTTTCTGGATTTACTTACAAAGTAAAATCAAAAGCTGTAAGGATGTGTTTGGGGTTGGTTTCAGAGTTTTACAACACAACCTAGTTATGCAGTCCGGTATTCTGAAATTTTGGTCACCATTGTTTTGCACTGTGATATATTCAACAACACCAGCACATATATCTAAACCGAAAAAGTCACAAAATCAGTTGTGAGCATATAAAACGGGAAAAGGAGGAGAGCAATATCACATACAATGGAATATCACATATACTGTGCAACAATCACAAAATGTGCAGCATGTTGCACACAAGCCACTTTCAAAATAGTCGGTCTGTTTATATGAGTAAAGTTTTGAACTTAAAAAAATTCCTTTCCAGGCATGTTCTTAGTTGTTCAACTTTATCAAAATTTAAATGTATTGTACGAGTACAAATCTTTTTGTAGACACTGCAACAGATGGTCAAACACCAGGCTTACCTACAATTATATCCAAAATTAGTGTGGCTGGTTATATCATCAAAGACAATAAAGGAACAAATGTTCACAAATAAATCCGAACCATCAAAGATCCAACCTACTCTGCAGAGCTCCAGTTGGCCGTGTGAACTCCAGAATTTACACCTAGAGCTTACAAACTCTGGAAAGCCTGTCAGGTGGAGAGAGGGGTTAGAATTCCTCCCAGGTGAAAAAATTCACTGTTTTGTGTAGATGTGTTTAAATCACATCAGCTAAAATAATGCAATATTCATTTTTTAAATCATAGCTTTTAAAAAGCTTCTTTCTAAAACAGAGTTTTTGAAACATTTAAAGTACAACAAAATCTGAAATCATAAAGTACTAAGTATTTTCATTTCACTAGGAAAGAAAGGGTTTAGAGAAACCTCAACAACTATTTATTTTGGCTTTGGAAAAGAGCCAGAGAGTCAATTATTTGTTCAGTTCTACTTGCAGCAACAGAGACTAGGCCTAAATTCCATATACCTGCAGAGGGAAGTGTTGCTTCAAAGGTGGGTACTCCTGCTCAGAGACATTTCATGACAGTCTTTCTAACAGGTAGTCAGGATACTCAGAGTTGGCCTGATTAGAGGGAATTTACACAGCCCAACCAGGACTTATTAACACTTGCACCAGCCTGTGGAGAAAGTGTGAAAGGAGGTGGCTATAGCAGCCGTCATCTTTTCCCAAGGAATTCCTCCCAAAGTTATTTCAGGTTGGTGGGCTGATAAAAGGATGCCTCAAATTTCACCTCTCTGACTGCAGACTGAGTCAAACTGTGCCACTCCAGTTCCTGTTATCTGGTACCATAGGCAGATAAAATATTCTCCTGGATATTTTCCTTTCAACACCAGTGATTGGGCTTCCTTTGTTGCTCTAAATCAAACCACACTCAGTCTTGAAACCCTGATTCACACAGATACAGATTAGACTTGACCCATTGTTTTGGCTTTTTAAAATTTGCCTTTGTATCTATTGTCTGTCAAGTTCTTCAGTTATTCAGTATCAGCTCCCTGAAGTGTCTCATTAAAATTTGTGTGTGTTTGTGTGTCTCACTTGGAGGGAGTGGAACCCAAGAGAAATACTTTCATATTACCTTTTAAAACAAGCCCAGGTATATGAAATTATTAACTGCTTAGTCTTCCTCTTTGTCTATATGTATTACATGTCCCTCAGGACGTCCTTTTAATATTTATCATTGGTTTGTTTGATATTTATTGTTCATAGTTGATATTTGGTAAAATATTTTACACTACAAACTCATTGATTCCTTAATGCAAAACCTCCTTGGAATGCATAATATTTTTGACTAGTTTGAAATTATTTGAGGACTTTCAAATACCACAAAAATTAACAGGACTGCTTTGAAAAATGCCATTAGAAATAGTATATACCCTTTTAAGGGAGCTATTTTTTATTGTTTATGCATGCTGTTTATATCATTTTAGCCTTTAGCATCACTAATTGAATTGCAGGTGAACTTCACTTTAACTTTTGCTTTTATTATATATACATTCTGCATTTACTTATAGTAGAAAAAAGAAAGCTAACTGGGGAGAGGAGAGGGAAATTTTTTATCTCCTCCCTTTGGGATGGAATAACCAAGATGCTGGTACTAATTCTAGCACATTCTAGCTTAATTCTGTATGCATGTTTGCCAGTGTCATTATCATCAGCACTGGTGTCACTGTCTCTGTGTGAGAATTAGAATGAGAGCAGATACAAGAAAGGCAGAAGGACTGTATGGCAAATAAGCCCATCTTACTTGAAAAGTGAAAGCTCCTAATTTTTCAGAAATATCTTGAGAAGGCTTTGGTGAAAATAGCCTAATGAAGGAATCAGGAACATAATTTTTGAATACAGATGTTCTTAAAGGATAGATTGAACCTTCTAGGCTTGAAACGGTGACTCTAGCCTGAATGTCCTCTGCCCAAATGTTGTGCAAAGCACTGAAAAGCATCAGGTGGGAATGTCCACCAATATCTCTTGTACCCAAACCCAGCTGAGAAGTGCTGCAGAGTTTCTTGTTCCTCCCTCTTTAGTGGCTGGCATGGTTCCATCAGGTCTCTTGCATGCACAGTCTGCTATCCTGTGGTGGTGATGGAAAACAGAACTGGAGGATTATGTTGTTCCCTGTGTGATCCTGCAGAGCTTATTCACAATCCTTTATGTTTCATGTGGCAGCAGAAGAGAGCACTGCCTTGCTAATGGAATAACACTGATGAATTCAGTAACAGGATCTTTGCAGAACAAAAAAAAAAAAAACAACAGTTAGTTAATCTGTGATTGTGACCACATTTTTCGCTACACTCCAACTCCTTAATAGTCTACAGCCATTTATAGTCAGATTGTCCCATGACAATAAAATACCACACACATTTATTAGAAAGTTTCTTAGCACAATTTGTAAGCCCCAGACTTGTGGAGGGGGGCTGCATATTCAAATATAAATTTTAGTCTATAATCCCCAAATGGCTTTGCTCTGATTTCTAAACTTGTGAAGCAACTTGGGTTGGTTTTTCCTTTCCAAGTAAAAAGCAGAATGCTTTCCTGTTGTTTGAACTGGGACCAGAGGATTCTTGTCTGTTCCATCTGCATTTCACCCTAATACATCTTCAGAGTTATAGATGTCATTCAGAGTATACATATAGTTCTCCATGGAGGATTATGCATGCATCAGTGTATGCAGTAACTGTGTTGCTTATACTGCTTCATGTTGCTGTAAATGAATGAAAGGTTCTTGAAATCAAAGCTTACAAAACCTCAAAAAGGAGAGGGTGGAGAGGAGAAACGTGTGGACTCAATTATAGGTCATATCAACAGTTTTAATCTGCTAGCAACTTTGTTAACTGTAAACCACTTTAAATAAAAAAAAAAAAAGTAAAAAAATTTCATACCTAGTGGACGGTTCTGAAAATATAATTTCATTGTGTTAATTATGTGATAGTGGGTCTGGATGCTTAAAGTGTGTTAAAGATATCTCAGAAGGCTTCAACAAAATATGTGTTTAGAAAAGGGGACCTGGACCATCCTAACTAGTCCATGATTGTTTAGCTAAAGTCCTTCTAAAAACGTCTGCTTTTTTTATTTAGAAAATTATTCATGAATATGAGATTACTTCAATATTTATTGCCTTAATCAGGAAAGGATATGAGCAGAAGCTTTCTTAGGGACTGTTGCTAACCTCTCAAATGTTGCAAAGGATACATAAACACAAATATAGAGCTTTTTCTTTGTTCTCTCTCACACATGCAGGCAAACAAGTGTACACATATACCCCACTCCCACTCTTTGTCCTTCTCATTTCATTTCCCCATGCTCTCTTTTGTAGCTGTGGTAATCTGCCCAGAAGTCAATATTCCCCATGCAGGCTGGACAAATTCTCAGAGAGGCAGAGAAGCTTGCATCCCAGCTGTACTGCTGTGGCAGTGGTTTTGTTGTCATTTTTAAAGGGTTTGTTTTCTTTCAGTTTGGTTTTGTGCTATCGTCTCTTTTTTTCCTTTCTTTTTTTTTTTTTTTTAACATGATCTGCTGGAAAATGTATTTGGAGAGAAAAGCAACCCATAATGATGTTCTGTTGAAACAAGTGATGCTTGGCTTGCTGAAAACCAGAAGGAAAATAATGACGTGAAAATTATCCTTGCTCAGGAGCAGTAAGCAAAGATTGTATATAATTGGACAGTTATGAGTCAATGAAACTGCATAGTTTCTCATGCAACTTGGCAAAAATTCAACCTCCCTATGTATAAGAAATCAAGATCAAAACAGTTCTAGAAAAAAAATTTCTTTCTTTGAGTGTTCTGGGATGAAACACAATAACTTTGATCTTTCCATTTGAAATATATTCCATTTCAGTCCTGAAGCTTTTCTGAAATATGATAGAAAAAGCTCTACTTTCCTTTTCAAGAAGAGCAGCACTAAATTTAAACATCTCTTTCATAAGTATATAGGGGAAGAGATAATTGTGAATCACCAGATGTTGCTGTTGTGTATTCTACAGTTGCTTGGATCCTTTGTTAAAATCATAGTCTGGAAAGTAAAACATTCCTAGATTCCGTTTTCTAATATACTATGGACTTCTGTTTTGAGATCTTCTGCTACTTCTCTTTCTCTTGTTCTACATTCTACGCATCTCTTCAATGCTCCTTCCATATTCCCTGAATCTTCTGATGGCCTCCAATTGGATAGGTTTTTCACATTCCTCTAGTGATGCTGATCCTCGAATTTGATGGGTATGACATTGCAGCTGTGAATTTGGTTAGATAATAATGAGGTTTATTTTTATCCAACTGTTCTCAATTTTTTTAATCACAATTCTTTCATTATTTAGATGCTTTATATTTTCTAGATGTATTGTCCTGTTGAAGTATCTGGAATAGAAGCCTCAATTAATTGTTTTAAAATCTGTATTCAGATTTTTACAGAGAAGTGCTATGAAGCAGGAAGGTAATGCAAAAGGTGTGAGAAAAAACTCACATACTTGAAAAGTATATTCTGAGAGAATGGTCTTGACTGGAAATACACTCATCAGCAGTGGAGGAGTGAGCTACAACAGGTTTATTTTCAAATTGTGGAGATTCAGTTATAATATGGATCAAAGAAAGCTGTTTCTTTGAAGAACAGTGGACAGGGAATTACTGACAAGAGAGTATCCTGCTGAAAAGAAATTCAATAGCCATGATGATCTCTAATGAATTTAATAAATGAGGGACAAATCTTGAGATACTTTACATACCAGCAAAAAGGCAAGGTTCATTCTCCGGAGGGAGCTGTAAGTGAAGGAACTTGCTCTGGAGATTTCTCTCACTCTTCACATCACTGTAAATTACCAGGGAGAAAAAGAAGAAATTAGAAATACTAGACTTGTCAAGGATGTAACATGGAAATTTACAGAGACATAACTTAGGGGAGGGATTGGAAATTTCTATTATTTCCTATCCTCAGTAGCAATAGATCATAACCCTAACCCTCTGTGTTGACACTACAGTTTTCTCCCTCACAACTATTGCAAGCAAATTTTATTCATGCTTTAAATTAATGTTTTGAACTGAGTTTTTTGGATAATGTTTTAGTTCACTTTTGAAAGATTCATGCACAGTTATCCAAATCTGGATGAGCACTGGGTGCTGCTTCGTTTAGCACATGTAAATGGCTCCATGAAATTTCAAATAGGACACCACAGTATCCAACTCCATGAACCACTCAGAGATGTAAAATCACTTACAGGGGGTGTGGAGAATATTGCCTATTAAAACATGGTAGTTCCATAAGGAATTAAAACTACTTGAAACTGCAAATTTCAAAGCTAAACAGCATGACTGGAAGTTGAATCCCATGAGAGCAGACTGAGTCAATGAGTCCAGGAGAAGGACAGTGTTTGAATCTCATGCACATTATGTAAATAGTTAATAACATGGTCCAACTTTAGGAAATAAAATCTAATCATGACAATTTTTGTCAATGTTAAAAGGTAGGAAAGACACACATAGAGACAGATATAGATAAAGATATATATATATTGAAGATAGAAATATAGATGATATAGATAGATGTAGATGTAGATGATATAGATAGGGAGAGATATCACAGGCTATTCTTCCAAAACCCAAGTGGATGTAGCAACTTCTTTTCTTTTCTACTCATCTAAAATCTTTGTGCCTGAAGCATTTTCCTCTTCTTGAATTCATTTGTTCTTGTTTTGTGATCTAGCAGAGGAATTTGTGGTGTGGTGAGATTTGCTTTCGTATTCATTTGTTTATTGTTGGCCTAGATAAGGTTGGTTATTCTCATTGTTTTCTTCTGCATCAAACAGACAAATAGACCTGTCATCTCTAGTAACATCACATGGGGCAAAAAAAGGGTGTGGATAAGAAATTTCCTCTGACTTATTTCGGTACCAACATGGGCAAGGGGAGGCGTAGTAGTGGAGAATATTTTTATTTCTGCAGTTTAACAATTTCCAGCAAAAATGATTGCATGCAGGAGTGCTATTTGTAGAAATCTAAAGATGAAAGGGAGTGGAGGACATTGTCCCAGTCCTGAAAGGGTAATAAATTATATTTGAGTAGTTCCAAGAAGACTATGCTGTTCAGAAGTAATTCTAATAGTGACGGCTCCACCATCTTCTAGGTGATCTTTTATACCACCCCACTATCCTCACTGTTGAGAAGGTTTTTACAATATCTACCCTGAATCTTAATTGCTGCAATTTAGCACATTTCTTTCTGCCCTGTCCATCACTGTGATTGAGAACAGGTGATTTCCTTATTCTTTAGAAACAGCCTTTCATGCATTTGAAAGCTATTATCATGTTCAATCTCAGTTGTCTCCTTTCTAGCCTAATTCTTTCAAGCTTTATTGAAGCCCCTGTTCCCTAGACTCTGGTCATGTTGCTCTCCTCACATTTTTTTCCCAGTAGGCTCATGTCTTCCTGGGGTGTAATGTCCAAAATTGTACCTGTATTCCTGCTGAGGGTCTATTAATGCTGAGCTGAAGGGGAGAATTGCTTCACATTTTTGCAGGCTCTGCTTGTGTTTGTGCACACCAATATGCTGTGAGCAGATGTCGACTCACGGTGTCACCCTGAACCACGTTCAAGCACGGAGGCTCACACTAAAACCGGGCAACCAAAGGAAAAAGACATGCCAAGCATTTCACCCTGCCGCATACCTATTAGACAAATATGATAAAGTTTTATTGGAGATTAATTAGCTGAAAAGATACATGGAAAAAGAAGTTCCTGTTTGCCACAAGAGATCAGTGATCAGCATTTACTGATTTCAGAGTTGAGTCATCCCCTTCACCAACAACTGGAAATCTGATAATATTTTCTGTCAGGAGAGAAATATGCTTTGCAGATTAATGGCTGGGTTTGTGTTAATGCTCTGGGTTTTCTCACTCCTTGTTTTTATAGTCAGAAATCCCAGGTCAGAAAACTTCCTAGTGAGGTTTATGTGACTGTAGCTCAAGATTGATGAAATAACCTGCTGATCTCAGCACTGTGACCAAAAACCTCAGTGGTACATCAGTTTGTCCTTTTCATACGAAGAAATTAAATTAGGGAGTCTAAATAAATTAACAAAAACTTAACTGTGGTTTACCACCTGGGTCTGTTCTGGGTAATGACAGAGGAATTCCCTGCTGCTAGTCACATTTACAACATTTACAACATTTACATTGCAAACTGTACTGGAAAGGAATAAGCAAACTTCTTCAAATGCATAATTAGAATTTTCCTTCTGGAAAACTAATCTTGTAATTCTGCGTATTTCTGAGCTTCTTTAGTAGAAGGAAGCCTTTACTGTATTGCTTGCACATTATAAATCTCCTTTGATGAAAAAAAATGAAAGAAATGCAAACTAGGAGATGCATTTTATAGACAAAAAAACTTTTTCATATACTGAGTTGTATAATTAAAGGCCATCTTGACTAGAGAAGTTACTTTAGAAGTTTTTAAGGTTGTAAGCTATTTCCCCCTGTGCAATTCAATAGCTCATTACCAGCTAAATATCATTATATTATACTGTATATAGATCCAGTGCTCTGGAAGAATTCCACAAGAAGCAAATGCACTTGTGGGATATCCTCTATAGCTAATGGATATTTATTTTAATGGCATAGACATTGCTTTAAATCTCTTTCTGCATTAATGATAAATTGATCATTAGTGCAAAGTAGGTGAGAATTAAAAACGGCTTCTAATAATTTATAGCTCATATTGATTTTGCTGGAATGTTTCAATAATAAGGCAGAGTCCAGGCCTTTGTCTTGGGTAAATTCCATTCAGGTCAGTGGGATGTTTGCTGGAATAACCTGTCCTTCAACCCTCACTTTGTGGGTTTTGCCCACCAAGCACATTTGGGAGCTCAAAAGCATGAGGCAACACAAGCATTGCTCTTGCATGTGCTCTAGTGAGGAAGGATGAAGTTTACTAAGTCCAAGGGCTGAGTCCTGCATTTTGGCCACAATGCTGCAGCGTTACAGGCTGGGGATGGTGTGGCTGAGCAAAGGGACCTGGGGGCACTGGTGACAGCCGGCTGAACGTGGGGGAGCGGGGGGGGGTTTGGTCTCTTTCTCCAGGCAACAAGTGGCAGAACAAGGGGCCACAGTCTCAAGCTATGTCAAGGGAAATATAAGTTGGGTATTAGGAAAAAGTTCTTTACAGAAAGGGAGATAAAGTTCTGGAATGGCCTGCCCAGGGAGGTGGTGGAGTCACTGTCCCTGGATGTGATTAAAAAAAGATTGGATGTGGCATGCCGTGCCATGGTTTAGTTGAGGTGTTAGGACATGGGTTGGACTCGATGATCTTTAGGTCTCTTCCAGTCTAGTCATACTGTGAATTCTGTAATTCATAAGCCCCTGTGTGACTGTAATTTTGGTGTAAATTTTCACTCTCAGCCAAAGGATTTTTCCTTGTTGTCCCGTGCAATTCAAGTGCACTAAGAGTAGGAGTTTTATTGAGAGAAGTGCCCTTATTTGGAGTTAAAAGAATTAACTAATCTTAGCTTTAGAGGTCTCTCTGAATAGAAAATATTTGCAAGAAAATTTGTTGAATCCCAACTGAAAAATTGCAACAAAGAAAAGGCATTTCACTTTTTTTTAAAATTAAGACCACAAACATTATGAAAGGGAGCATCATTTTTAAAATTAAGCCATGTTTTGCAACATGATTCTTTAATTTTCTAATGTTCCCTTTATTTTTCACTACAAATAATTTGAGAGCATTTCATGTTACCAAATTAAAAAAAAAAAAAAAGGGTTTCACTGTAAGTCTCTTCTTGGTTCCACTCCTTTTGCTGCTTTATAAAGTGCTTTGATATATCCGGATGAGAAGGACTACACCAGTACTAAGCTTTTTTTAAACAAAGCAGCCACAGATCAGTAGCATATACTG
The DNA here is from genome assembly GCF_017590135.1 of Pyrgilauda ruficollis. NCBI lineage: Eukaryota > Metazoa > Chordata > Aves > Passeriformes > Passeridae > Pyrgilauda > Pyrgilauda ruficollis. The sequence goes on from NW_024531377.1 coordinate 1,700,507, forward strand.
TACCAACTCCTCTGACAAACCAGCAGTTCTATGAGAGGCAGGGATATGGAAAAAATGTGATAATTCATATTATGTGATTGTCTTCCTCCAGTGCATGGCATAATTCTGATTGAAATTACTGGCAGTACTTTGTGTGCATCAAAGGAAAAACAGCTCCAGGAACTGACATCCTGTGAAATGTGGAAGAGCTATTATAGGCTGGTGGTTCAATACAGTGGTTTCTGAAACCTTCCTGACAAAGCCCATAAGCTTTTTCTGGGCAGTAATGCTCAACTCTGTGGCCAAAGATGGTCAGCAGACCACCCATCTTTTCTATTCAAATTTGTGACTGCTTTAGTATGTGCAAAGAGTCAAGGAGCAGGTTTCAGACCATAATCCTTTCCAGGGCCCCATTCTTCTCCTTTTACTTGTTAGAAACAAAATTAGATCCAAGGGTGTTAAAAGAAAGCTGCTAGCTTTCTAAGCCTTTAAAAATATGTATGCATTGCACATTTTTTCTCTGAGTACATCTTTTATTATGTACTGAAATAAATAGGTAAAATTAGGCAAGTTTTGATAGAGCCACAAAATTGCAGCTGAGAAGTTCTGGATTTTCTTTCCTGTTACAACCTGCTTTTAAAGATAAGCTGGTTGTGACTCTTCATTTTAATTATATACCAGGCACTTTGTTTTAGCTAGGAATTTCTTTAATGTAATTCATTAAAACTAAAACACATGTATGAATAAAATTATTTTCTGTTTCCAATCTCTTGATATTTGCACCCATTATTTGCATATATGCTAAGGAGGACAATCTTGGCCAACAAAGTTTCTTTACAATGGTAATGTTTTCCCATACAAATTGTCCCTTTAAGCAAAGTTGATCAAATATTTACAGGATTCCCATCTATCTATGTATAAAAATTGAGGGAGGCCCACACTTCCATAATTATTACAAACAGTGGCATTCATCAGGAAGCAATCTCAAAGTGCTTTAAACAGGGCATTGGCTTTAAAGTTGCACTGAATATTCTTGTTAGAACTTTATAGACAAAAAGTTGTAGGTGGAGAAGACTTAATCCTGCAACGTTCTGTTTAATAGAGCTGGAAGATTAAAGCCTTTGGAACCTTTCAGCGTTGGTGTGAAGGGTGTAATTCCACCAAGCCTTACTCATGCCAATACCCTTTATCTTTGGGACCGGTAATATTGACCCAGCTTACCAGTTAGCCATTAAATGGCAAATGCTTTGTAGGGATTTGTCCAAGGTTGCACTTTGGCAAAACTGTGGCTGTGGCAGGTGTAGGAGTTCCATACTTTCCATACTACCAAAGAGGATTGCAGGATTGTGTTTTAGGGGAGAGTGTGGTGCCTCACCTGATAGTCAAGCCATCAATCATCACAACAGGTAATTCATATTGAATTGCCACTGGATGAGAGACATGCCAGTAAAATGCAGATAGCTGTCCCTACTTGAATGCTTCCCCAAAAGCCTATTTGCTATATATGAATCCCCTGTATTTGTCCTTAAGAAAAGAACATAATGTATATATCATCAGATTTTCTCTCTCCTTAAGTTAATTACCTTTGGTTTCTGTAGTAGCTTAATTTTTCTTGCCCTATCAATAGGTCTGCTGAAAGAAGCATAGCACAAAGGGTTTTATCTGTGTTATTGATTGGCTAGAAAGTGATGTGTTTGTGACTATTGGAGCTTCTCCAGTGCCTATTTATTTACATTGGGAGGAAAAAAATTGGCATTACTTGGAAAAAAAATAACTAAAACTTTCATTTAACATTACAAAAGAGAGTATTGCTTAATCCCTGAAGTAGGAAATTGCTTTTCTTCATGATCCATTGCTTTCATACTGTTTCTGGCTGCTGGTGCTGAAGGAAAGAAAAACTGTTCTCACTCTGTTTTCACCATATCGCTTTTCTTATCCTCCACAACAAAAAAATTAAAAAAAAAAAAAAGAGAAAAATTTGGCTGCTAATTTGTTGTTGAAGTAAATACAGGGAGGGGAGAGCCTGGGTAAGAAAAGATGTTTTTGTCTCGAATGGGCACTTGCAAATATGGAAGCAGAGTAAAACTTTATGTGGAAATCTGAAAAGAGGAGATTAAGGATTTGAAGTTGTATATCAAAGCTGAAGTATATGAGCTATTGCTATTCTTTGAGATGCTGTTATGGTTTTATACCTAAATTCAGCAGCATGCTCCCAGAAGATGAATGTTGCTAAGGAATGTTTTTTTTTTCTTGTGTTCTGATCTTGCACATATACAGAGAGAAAGAAAATGGCAATTAGAAGGAGAAGGCATAGCTGGCTGAAAATGCTGGTATTTCATTTCACCTTGCTTAAGACTCATTCTTTTTAGTTAAAAGCATCTATTGTTTTATGTCTTCTAATATGCACTATAAAAATACAATGTGTTACAGCTCGGTGCTGGAAAAAACAAATGGACTATAACTAAAGAATTATTTTTTAGCTTTGGAAGTTACAGTACTTAATTAATGATTCCCTGACATTGTCGGGACAGGTCACAGAAGGGATTTTAGAGTAATTGTAAGTTACCAGCAGTGGTTTTAAATCTTCCCCTAGGAACAGCAGTAGAAGTTGCATTTTCTCTTTTCCTATCAGTGCTGTCTCTTGTTTCCTTTTTTAATCTGATTGCTTTTTTGGTTTTTTGAATCCATTTAGTTTTGCAAACCATAATCAGAAGTTATGCCAGTAAAGCAGTACTCTGAATTGGAATGGCAAGTTTTTGAGACTGGTATCTCACAGAGGAGGCACGTGTACATTTCATTTTGAGTTTTAGCTTGTGCTAGCTATATGAAGAAAGTAGCAAGACCACACCGTATGCCCAATAAAAGCTTCATTAGAAAGGCATTAGTAGATTAATCCAAGTTACTCTGTGGTTTATTTTATTTAGAATGTAATAAGGTGAGTTCATTAGTTTGCAGGCTTAATGTTTTCTACTGTACCTCAAAGCAACCAGTAACAATTCCATTGAGATTCCCCAGATCTTGCTAACACCTGTCAAGATAAACACATGGCTCTCTGGGGGGATCACCTTGGCAACATAACTGAGGGAATCTAGAAAAAAAAAAAAAGTAAGTCTTTCACACAAAAGGGTGTTACACAGTCTAAACTTGATTAATGATTTTTCACATGCCTCCGAGGTCATATATCTCTTTAAAGTAGGAAAAAAAGTCAAATCAATCTCTGAAGAACAAATATTTTTGGAATGTACAATACTGCATCTGAAATGTATTTTAAAGAACTTGAAGGATGTAGAATAATTGTGCAATTTGAGCTGAGCCTCAGAAAGGCTGTCTGAGACCAGCAATTCAGTCTCCATCCCCCTAGGGCTAATATATTAGATTACAAGGATTATTGTAGTGGCACTATTTGTGCCACTACACTTAAGATTATGTCAGCATTTTCATTTTAAACCTGTATGTTCAGAGGTTCATAACTCAGCTATAGAAAATATGCTTGACATTACAAATGTGTTCTGCACAACAGTGACACTTTTTCTGGGGAGAAAGAAAGAAAGAAAGAGAAAGAAAGAAAGAAACAAAGAGCTTAAAGCTAAATAAGTATTTGGACATTTTCAAGTTATGACTGTCAAAAGTTACTGTTGTCTTCTTGAAACTCTGCTTAGTAAATTCAGTTATTTCTGCAGCTGACTTGTAACACGACTGCTGTCTGGAGTCTATAGCAATGTATTGCACTGGACAAAGAGTAGATGGCTTCATCTTATACTTTTCTTTGCCAAGACTGAAGCAGAACTAATGTGTTCAAGGAAGGCAGGAGGTGGACTTCACTGTACATCCTCTTCTCAACCCAGGCCAGAAAAGTGAGGGGTGTTGTGTGATGTTCATGAGTCATAATGAGGGATATCTTAGAAATCCTGTCAGGAAACCCTGCTTAAAAATGCAGTCCTGACTTTAGGTACTCCACAAATACCACTTAAGGCTCTCTTGGCTACCAGTGGGCTTCCTACAAAAAAAACAAACTAACAACAACAACCAAAAAAAAATAAAAACCAGTTAATTTTGCCTTGCAAGATCTTTAGACTAAATTTTCCCATTTTGTGGCCGTTGCACTCAGTCTATTCCTAGCTTTCCTTGACATGGCTTTAATATCTCAGTTATTGTGCATGGTGAACAGTATCAAGAGCTGCAAACTCTGTAATACACACACTTTTCCTGTTTCTGGAAGCCTTTATCAATAAATAGGCTTTGCATATTCTTGTACTGGATACAAAAGAGCAGAATACTGGGTTCTGTTATTGGCATTTGTCATCAAACTTCTTGATGACTAATTTACAAGCTATTTTTATGGTGGCTTGCTTTTTTGTCCCTAGCTGAAGTATTTGCTGAGGAGTTCAAATCAGTAGCATTCAAGCTGTACCAGGGAATCTCTCTTCTCTGTGGCAATGCAGTGCCAATTCCTGCAGCAGCACTGGGAGAAGTCAGACTTTTGCAGGTTCTGCAGCAGCAGCCTAATTGCCCATAGAATTAACCACTCATGTGGTAGCCCAGAGAGAACTTGGCTAGAGACCATTTGCTACAGGACTACAAATCTCCTAAATGCCTCTATGTACATACAGGTGGATTTAGCCTTACTTCCTGTGGCTTTAGATTGGAGTCAAAGTGGGAAGCTACACAAAGCGTTAGAAACCATTCTTCCACGTTAAACCAAAAAAATAAAAAGAAATTAAAAAAGGAAAATATGACATTAAGTGGCATCGCAGCACTGGGAGCCAGCAAAAGCCAACCCCCAGTGGATTCTGAGCCATCCTCCTCAAGGCAGCTCAAACCAGGGCTAATTCAAGTCAGGATGGACAAACCTGGCAAAGTGCCCCAGTGACTTGTGGACCAACCAGGGCTATTTCAAAGAGGGATCTTCTTTTCACAGTCAAAATTCCCAGTGCAAAATGTTCTCCACAAGCCCCTTCTGCTGTAAATTGAAAAGATCTGGCTTACGTGCATGTCTTCAATGAAATGAAACAAAATGAAAATCAGCTTGATTTTGACAGCAAGGAATAGCAAGAAAGAGATTACTTCATACACACAGTGTCAAGAAACATTTATTATGAAGATTTAAGTCTATGTGGATGGACAGAAAGACTTATTAACTGTACTAGGATTTGTTTTGATCTATGCATAGAGAGAGAATAGCTACACCACAGAGAAAGCAGCCTAAGTGTTTCCTTTGTAAGCTCTCCTTTCTCACATGATTACCAAAATTTTGAATTTCTGTGTGTTTTATAGCTGCAGAAATGCTCCAATTCATTCCCTTAGGATCATATTTTTTACCTTCTAAGTCTTCAAGTAGTTCATATGATAAAGTTTACTGGCATAAAGTAAACAGTTTCTGATCTAAGTTATGTAGGTTAGGACACAAACTGGACGTGAATCACAGGCCTTGGTTCAGTATCTTGCAATTAACTGGCTTTTGAAAGGAGCATTCTCTGCTGTCTAAAAGAGGAAAGTTACCACCTCCACTGTTACCAGACATCAGTAAAAGTACTGGGAGATACAGTGTATAGGTCATTAAATTCAGCAGTGTTTATACTGGAAAGAGGAAACATTAGCTTGACTGTTTTCTTCTCTAAGCCTCTGACTGTGGGCTGGATAAACATAAATTTTGGTCTGTTTAATTGTAATCACAGAGTATCCATGTGTTTTCAAATTAAGGGAGGGTCCAAGCCTAGCAGTGGGGAAAACATTGGTAGTATGTTAAAAATTCTCCATAGCTAATTACATAATATTCCTGTAATACACAGATTTGTGGAGGTGTTTTGGGGTGGATTTTTTGTTTGCTAGTTTATAATTTTGCTGAACAGCAGTTGGGCTTCAGAAGTTTAAGAGTGGATTAAAAAGCAGGATTAGCTAGATGTGACCAGGGAAGCCTGGTTGCATAAGGTGGCACTTCACCAAAAGAAACCCTGAATTTAACTGACAACTTCTGCTGGCCTAAGGCATGGTCTGCACTTCAGTTTTGCTGGTGTTGCTGAAGTTGTCCATCTTAGCTGATCCATCTGCACTGTTGCAGAGAGATATGGTCATACCAGCAAGAAGTATCTGATTTAATTTGAGGAAGTAGTGTAAACTATACTTATGGGAGTACTTTTTTTATTTGTATAAATTTTCTTTAGGAGCATTTGACGTTTATAGCATAATGACACTAGAACAAATCAGGGAGAGATGTGTTCTTACAATAAGGATATTCTTGCTCAAAAAATTTAGGAGCCTACTGGTATTAACAGAGTTCATTTGGTGGAAATACCTTGATTAAAAGTCACATTTACTACCAATGTGACCTGCACAGGGTAAGTGTTAAATGGGACTAACTTCACTGAGCTAAGTTCTTGAGAGAATAAAAATTACCTTGTGAACACTAGAGTTCATTTTCACATTTTATTTACTATGCCTGCAGTGGAACATTTATTTGTTTACACAAGCTCTTGTTTATTGTCTTCTTTTGTACCACTTTGTTCTTTGAGTGAAACTTCATGGACTGATAGCAGCATGTTGATTGTGTTGGAAGTACAATTCTATGTCCTTGGGGATTAAAACCGGGTTATTTCAACTTCGCTTAGTCCTCAGCTAACAAAAATTCTTACTCTTATGTCAGCAGGGGGTAAAAAAGGCAAGTATTTTAAATAAGAAATGCTGCTTACCTTTGTTTTTCATAGTGTTTACTTGCAGAAGCTTTTAACTTACTTGTCATTAAAAAGCCTAACTCCAACTGCCAAAACATGCAATTAAATTTCTTAAATAGAATCTTAAACAGAATCATGGGACCATTTAGGTCGGAAGAGACCTCTAAGATCCCCATTAACCTAGCACTGTCAAGGCCACTCTATCATGTCCCTAAGTCCCACATAGAAATCTGGAATGGTTTGGGTTGAAAGGGACCTTAATTATGATCTCATTCCAACCCCCTTGCCATAGACATGGACACCTTCTTCTTGACCACATTGCTCAGAGTTCTACCCAGCCTGGCCTTGAACACTTCCAGGAATGGGGCATCCACAGCTTCTCTGGACAAACTGTTCCAGTGCCTCCCCACCCTCACAATAAAGAATTTCTTCCCAATGTCTAATCTGAATCTCTACAGGTCTTTTAAATACTTCCAGGAATGATTAATTCACCATTTCCCTGGGCAGCCTGTTCCAATGCTTGACAAGACTTTTAGAAGTTTTTCCAGATATCCAATCTAAATTTTCCCTGTCATGACTTGAGGCCATTTCTTCTTGTTCTATCAGTCTTTACTTGAAGAAAGAGATGGACATTCACCTACAACCTTCTTTAAATCAAAACATGCAAAAAATATAAGTGTCTCACTACCAGGATTTGCTTCAAATTGGAAAGAAGTTTTATTGGCTTGCTGAAAACACATTAAAAAAAAAAATGAGCAAGAGAGGATTTTACTGGAATGTCCCTCTTTTGCCTTCCTGTCTCCATCTTGCTTTCATACACATTTCCTTCTTCACCTTCCTGGTATTCTGTTAATTTTCAATCTTTTAGTATTTTCTGCTAATTAATTCTCTCCCATTTCTCACCCTTGCACTGCATTAGAACACCTTTCTCCCCCATGAAACTTGGATAGTCCTCTCTTGTTTGGGGTTCAGAGTGCAGAGCCAGAAAAATGTCAAATGTTGTTAAAATTAGAGTTGCTGCACCCAAGGTGCTGATCACATTGCCAGATCCAGAAAGAGATGCCTACCTAGAGGGCAGTCACCCCATTCACACTTTAATAGGGCTCTTAAGTAAGAGTTAGATGCCTAAAGAGTTTTGTGAAGATTTGGTCTTTGTATACTCAACTCTTGGTTTGGATGCAGAGCAGCAAAACAATCCATTAATTTAATGGTCCCTAAGCAGTGTTTAATATCATAATGTAGCACCTAAAAATGACCCATTATAATCTATCTGATGAAAAGAAAAAAAACCCCAAACTTCACTAAGTAGTCTCCAGGCACAAACTGAAACTAGAAACTTTAGTGGCAGTTGTGTATGTGCACTGCATAAATAGTACATATTTAAAAAGTAGAGCGCTTAAAAACCCCTTTTATCTTCAGTAAAATATTAAATGAAGTACCTAAACATTTTATTCATTTGTCCTTGTTTTTTAAGCACTTTAGGCCTCCTTGGCACAGTAGATGGCAGATGGAGCAAGAATTTAGATTAAGGTACTCAAACTACAAAGATCTCCAACAACACAGAGTGCTTTCACCAAGTCCTTCTGAATCCACACCAAAGTGGATCTTCAACCAAAGTAGAACAAACTGTGCTCGGGCTGGAAGGGACCTGTGGAAAGCCTCTCTCAGCAAGGTTACACACCTAATGGGGAATCCCCCAGTGGGGATGGAGCCGTGCTTTCCCGGGTGCTGACAAGGAAACTCCCGCTGTAAGGTAGCACAATCCCGATGGCAGCCTTAAAACAGCAAAGCCAAGCAAAGTTAGTCTAGACAGGACTTGCCAACTGAAATTTTATCTGCACAACTGCGTTGCCAACTGTATCGTTACACGGTTGGCAATACCGGCTTCCTATTTCAGAGGAGTGATAACAATTTTAAGTTCCTCGTCTGTAGGATGTCTAGAATCATTAAGAACAGTCAAGTTAACTACTGCCTGTTTCTAAAACGGCAGCAACATGTGAACAGTTTAATGAAAAACTGGTTCCAGTGACTGAAATATTTTGTTTCCTGAGTCAGATTGATAGAAAACCTAGTGGTATTTATGGATGAAGTTTCTAACACACATTACTTGCATCAACAGGAAACATATATCAGGAGGTTTAATTTTATGAGAGCTGTCGAATCCAGGCTGACTTTTCTTTAAGGTTTCATACCTTTTCCTTCTCCTTTCCCTAACTCTGAAACTTAGAGAAATTATTGTCTTTTACTTTTTTAGGAGGTGACTGTGCATGACAGTTGAAAGCTGATAGTTTGGAAAACTGGTGTTTCTTCTTTCACGCGGAGGCTTTTGGAGACTGGTTGGAAAACTGACTTTCTCCTAAGCTGCCTTTCCCTCTGGCAAGCCGGGGGTGTTACAGAGTGGACAGAGGGGCCCCTGCCTTGCAGGGCCGTTCCCTAGGGCCAGGGCGGGTGCGGGCTTCCTTGGGGATGCGTGCCTGCCCTTCCACGGAGCGCAGAAAGGGCTCGGGCAGTGCTGCTTTCCTCACTGCCTTAAGGCTTGGTTATAATTTCCCTCGGCGTCTTGGCAAAACTTTGGGTGCGTGGCGAGGCTGCGATGCGTCCGGGTGGGCAGGGCAGGAGAAGCCTCTTGCTCGGTGCTGCTGCGGGGCTCCGGGCTCCTTTCGTCGCTGTGCGCGGCCCCCGGCGCGACCCCGCGGCGAAGGGCGTTTCTGTGGCCGGGGGCAGCGATCCGCCCTGGGCTGAGCGGGGCGAAAAGCCTTTCTCGTTCCTCAGCCTACGCGGCTGAGCAAAGGTTGTGACTTCCCTTCTCATCCGCGGGAATTAACGCCTCGGCGAATTGCAGCGGTTTTCGTTTAAATTAACGCAAAATGTATTAAAAAAAAAAAACCCACCCCATTCTCACGCCCACCGCTCGCCCTCTCGCTTTCACGCATCCGCTACCCGCACCCATGATCTCATGCTGCTGAAGGCATGGCACAAGATCTACGGCAGGCTGGGAGCGGGGGAGGGAGGAGAGGAGGGCCGGGAGTGTGCGGCTCGCACACCCTGCTGTGCCCAGGTGCGGTACTGCAGGGGCTGCGCCTCCGCGCCCGGCTCCGGGGGGCGCAGGACCCGCCGCGGGGTGATAGGTTAGCCCTTAGAATAGCGACCCTCGGCTTTTCAACGTGACATCGGCTCCCATGGCACCCTCGGCTCTGTGTGTGTGTCTGTGCCAGGCTGGTGCTGGTGTAGGGTAGCCCTCCGCCCTGTTCTGGGGGTAGGCGTGGGGCGAGCCCCGCACCCGGGTGGCGATGCTGGAGCTGCCGGCGCCGCCCTGCAGCTGCGGGGGAACGAGGGGGGCTCAGCCCAGAAAGGATTTTTTTCAGCCCAGCTTGCGGCCGTGGCTGCGGTGGGCGGCCGAGGTGCGGTAGTTGAGTAGTGCCGGAGAAAATCCCGGTAACTCTTTGTTCGGCGCCGTGTGTGTAATTACCGGATGATCACAGCCGGTGCCCGAATAGACGGAGGGAAGCATCTGATGGACGAAGTTTAGGCCAATTAAAAGACCCCGAAATCGTTCTTTTTGAGATGAAAGTGGGTTTTTGAGACACTGGTACCTCTGAACTGTCGGAGGAGGGGAAGTGCTCCTGCCGTGCTGCTGACTCCGCGGCGCGGGTGGGGAGGAGAGGCGTGTGAGAGTGTGTGTGTGTGTGTGAGTGTGTGTGTGTCCCCTCCACACCGCCCGAGCCGCTTTCTGGAAGTGCGCGGCTCCCGAAAGGCTGAGGAGAGGCAGCGCGACTGTGTGGGAGCTGAACTCAGCCTCCCTCTTTAACATAGGCTCGTCCTCTGCATTGCATCCAAGCTTCAGCGATTTGCTGTTCGGAGACTGCAGATTTGCATAGCCCTGCTCCTCGCAAGCATGCTTATTTTTATTTTTATTTTTTTTCCCCAGCTTCTTTCATAAGGGTGCACTATTCTCCCTGAAAACATCCTCGGGTATTACTGTCAATAGCCAGACCACTGAGATTGCCGGAGCAGCCTGATTATTGTCTGGCGGCGTGTGTGAGTGTGTGTTCGCGAGTGTGAGTGTGTGTGCGCGCCGGGAGAGAGCTCGCTCGGTAAGGGCTCACCAGTTTGGAGATGAATGGAGGGAAGAGCAGCAGTTTGATTTTTCTCTGCTTTCCTAGCGCTGGCTGATGGAGTGGCATTCCCTTTTCTCTTTCTTAGCAGAAATGTGGCATGATTGGCTACACTGTGGATTACTGAGGATGGGGGAATGCTTGGCATTCTCGTAGCCCTTGCAACTGTGGAGTATTGTTAATGAGCACCAGCCCCGGGAAAGCTGAAACTAACGATTGTTTGGGCACGGGGCTTTTCCCCACTTCCACCTCTTTGCGAAGGCTCTGAACTGCCTGGATTCTCTGACTATGTCTCGGATTGTTTTGGGTAGAAGAAGACCTGGAGAAAAGGATCCTCATAGGCTTTCCCAAAGGGAAGAGATGGCTCGCCTGGTGCCGTGAGCTGCAGCCAGCGCCGTGTGCGAGTGTGCGAGCGCCTCTGCCCAAAGTTTGCCTCCGTTGCTGTGGCTGCTGCTCCTCCCGAGGACGCCGCGGGCCGGCTCGCCGCGCACCGGAGGATGGGGGGGCTCCTTAGGGGCAGCCCGGAGCCGGGACCCGCCAGCAGCGGCAGCAGCAGCGCCGGCGGCCGCTTGGCCCTGCTCTGGATAGTCCCGCTCACTCTCAGCGGCCTCCTTGGGGTGGCGTGGGGCGCCTCCAGTTTGGGCGCTCACCACATTCACCATTTCCACGGCAGCAGCAAACATCATTCAGTGCCTATCGCTATCTACAGGTCACCGGCTTCCTTGCGAGGCGGACACGGTGGGTTCGGGTGCCGCTCGGTCCCTGCGCGGTCGGGGGCGCGCCGCCCCGCAGAGGTCAGATAAAGGGACCCCGCGGGCCGGGGCTGCGGCGGCGCTTGGGGGGAGGATGAGGAGCAGGGCGGAGAAGGAAGGGCTGGGCGGAGGAGCCGGGCCCGCCGGGAGCCCCGTCGGGCGGGGTCCGGGCCCGTCCCGCCGCTCCCGATGGGGCGGGGGGCTCGGTCGGTCCCGGCTGGGCGGGGGATGCTGCCGGGGCCGCCGGGCATCCCCCGGGGCCGGCGGCGTGTCGGTGCCGTGCGCCCCGCGGGGTCGCTGCGGGGTCCGCGGGCGCGGGGCAGGCGCTGGAGCGGAGGCTTTCCCGCACCCCGCCGCTCCCTGCCCCGCCGCAGCGGGAGCCGCCTGGAAAGCCCAGCCCGGAGGCGCCCGGAGCTGCGGCCCCGGCTGGGAGCGCCCCGCCTCGTTTCTCCCCCACCCAGCCTCCCCGACCCCTCCCTGCTCCGGTGCGGGGACACACGCTCAGGGCAAGCCGCCCCCACGGCGGAGGCAGGGCAGGGCAGGGCGCCCGGGGACCCCGGCGCGGAGCGAGGGGCGGGGAGGGAGCCGGTGCGCTGCTTAAACCGCTGGTGATGATCGCGCTGCTTCCAGTTCATTACCTTGGTCGAAAGTCGATGAACTAAAGCAAAGGTCAGCTCATTATGCTGGGGATCGGGGGAGCGGTAGGAGCTGACACGCTGAAGGAGGGAGGCAGTGCCCACTGTAGCGGACAGCAAAGGGACGGCGATGAAATTCTTTCCAAGTACAAATACATTTTGCTTAAGGACGACAGTGCTCCGGTAGTTAGTTTCTGAAGTGACAGGAAGCTGCTTCAGTGCCTTTTGGAGAGCCCCGTGCAGTTCTCTTTCTTTTTGCATGCAGACTTGCGAGAACCTGCACATCAATACATGCAGAATAAGTGTGCATTACATATGTTCAGTAGCACCAAAAGCTGTCAAAGAAAGCGAAACACCAGACTGTGTTTTAAGGATTTAAAGCCTCCCTTTGTTTCCGAGGGAGGAAGAGAAGAGATAAAGAAACCCCCGTCTTGGTTTCTGATTAGATTATACAGCTTCATTCTTCTTCATTTTCTCGTCTTGCCTTGCTTCATTTGCACGACCATGCGATGTCATTTACAGGCTTTGCAAAGTAAAAACCAGATCTTGTACCTAACCTTTGCTTCTCTGTGCAAGATGACCTAGTTGCAGGCACGAGGTAGTTAGGAATTATTGGATTTTTTCCAGTGATTAACCATGCCGGTATTGGTGGAAACGGTAGCATTGTTTACCTGAAAATCCCCACTGTGTGCTAAATACCCTTTGATACATAACTGCTAGAAAAGACAAAGTGCATTGAAATGCCTCTTCTTAAGCATTTTGTTATTTTTTTGAAAAAAACTTATATGAGTGGTCTAATTAAAAGCAAAACAATTGAGAAATTCAGGCCACCACTCTTCTCTGTAGTGCACTTGAGGCAGTGCAACATTGAGAATGCTGCATGTTCTGTAATGTATGTGCTACAGGGGAGAGCTAAAGATGTATGTGTGTGCACATATGTGTATATGCTTATTATTCTCTCATTTTCTGTCCATATGGGGATATCAAGTAGGGGCTTGCTATTCATTTGAGGGAAGGCTAAAAGGATGAGGGGAAAAGAAACCTGATTGTGGAGGTACCAGCTATGATTCCATAGAAAGCATTTTAAAATCACACCTTTTGCCAGTTTTTGAAAACATTACCTTGGACCCAGTCAAAGGGTGATGTGTAAAAAGGCAGGTTTCTCAGAAGAAATAAGTCTTGTTAAAGAAAATGAAATATGAAGAGGTGGAGCTGCCACTTAAGGACTTCATAGGGAAGCCCAGGAGCCTCTCCAGAAGTTAAGTAGCTGATTTTATGAAAAGAGGGATGTTCTCAGTCATAAGGTGGCATTTCAGAATGTATACTTGATAACATGAAATGTCTTTGCTTTCCTATGTTTGTGAGAAATTCTGCTATCTGATAGCATTTTAAAACACTTGGTTCTTTTCATTAATTCTTCAGAGAGGTGTTCCCATTTGCTTCTGTAAGGCTGACAGAAGCATTTCTGTCTCAGGCTGAGCAGTGTTGGACACAGTTCCTGTGGTGCCCAACACTGCATCTCTAAGCATCCGTCAGAGGGAACTGGGTGAGGGAGAAGGGAGTGTGTGTGTGTGTGTGCTCTTCTCCAGGGTCCCTAGCCCCTGCTGACTTAGCCAGGTGAGAATTTGCTTCTCAGGCTTGTATCCCTCAACCTTAGTTCCACTCAGTTTTGCAGGTATTTTGTTCTAGTCTAATACGATTGTACATTTAAAAAATGCTTTTTTTTGACGGTGAGCTCATAGAAGCTTTTTTTGTTACTTTGTCAGCTTTTTGTAGCAACACACCTGCTAAAAGTAGAAAAGAGCTTTTAGGACAGGTCAATTAGTCGATCCCAAATGGAATATGGTGAATTAGAAGTGTGAAAGGAAGGAGAAATGATTACTTTGTTCAGACACTCAAGAAACGTCACCACAGTCCTCAGACATCCACACCCTCCCCCTTTACCGCTGGCACTGGCTAGCCCTGACACCCCCACCCTCTTGGGTTTAATTTTTTTATTTTTCAGTTTTCCTCGAGCCAACACAGTTTCATCTAGTAGTATAAGCAAAGCCAAAAGCCCAGCATGGTTGGATTTCTTCCATTTCTTTAAAAACACCAAACCACAGTCTTGCTGCTAACATTCTCATCAGCTAATTTTGCTGGGATTTTGTTTAGTAGTGTGATCTCATGTGGTTTTAGTGGACATTATTGTGCCTCACAGAGACATAAACAGAATCCCAACCAAGCAATTAGCTCACCATCTTAGACAAAAATGAGTTCAGCACACAGTCTTTTAATACACTAAAAGTCAAAATTAAATATCTTTCAAGCCTGACCAAATGATTTTTCAATTTTGCTTTCTGACTCTCATTAAACTCAGGTGAAAGATGGGTGAACAATTTGAAAGTTTAACCACAGAAATGAATAAGAAAATAATTCTGTGGATCATGGCGTTAACAACGTAAGGGGATGTCCTGAGATGTAAGAGAAACACTAATGTTCATAAATATAAATCATACACTGCTCAGCCCTCACCAGTGGTCTCTTGTAGCATGTGGTTTATTTGATGATTTGTGTCCTTCTTGATCCATTTAAGAAGGTGGCTATAACTTTTTTTATAGCTGTATCTACTATGAAGTCTGGCTTTTTGGGTTTTTTTTTGAGTAGCTAGGACAGTTCATACTCTAGATTAAAAAAACAGGAATGGTCCATGGCAAAACCCATAAAAAAGGAAAAGGGGCCAGGAGGTGAATAATGAAACCTGCATGTTGGTATTTGCATGTGCTTGGAATGAAAAAGCAAAAATGGGGAGGGAATAGGGCCCACATGCTCACAGGCAGAACAGAAAGAGCTGAGTTCTGTGTGTCTTTGGGGCTGTGCACTTAAGGACCTGAGTTAACCTGGTGCCAGAGGAGTTTGACTCGATGAGGCTTAGGACCAAAGTGTGGGCCAGTGGTTTAGGAGGAGCAGAGACAGTCTGAAGAAACAGAATGAGGTTCTAGGAGCAGGTTTTAAGAAAGTGGCAGCTTGGGTCGGTGCTAGGGACCTTTGTGGTAGAACAGTAGAGGGATTTGGGAGGTTGAGCTTCAGCAGCCAAGTTCCTCAGCAAGAAGAACGGATCTGCGGAAAATGAGAGTTTTGAGGAATAAATGTTGCCAAGTTTTGGAGCTGAGAGCTGAGGATGGTGTGTTACCACAGCACATGCACTCCTCCAGTGTTTCCCATCCAGAGCATGATGCGGCAGCAGGGACACACACACTGTGTGTGTCCAACTCCTGAGCTAGGCCAGCTTCTTCCAGGCTCTGCTTCACCATTCTTGGCAGAGCTCATGTGCACTGGATTCACCCAAATGATGTCCATTTGGAGAGACCTCTGCAGCAGTCACCAGCTCACTGGTACTGGAGTACAAAGCAGCCTGGTCAGGCAGCTCTTGCTCAGGGAAGATGCCTGTTGAACCCCACAGGAGTTTTCACCAAATAAGAACTGCAGGACTGGAATTGCAGCATGGCTGTGCAATAATTTATAGCACCACTGTGAAGTATATGATCCAGACACTTTGAAAGATGTCCCTATGATGTATAGAAAACATTTTATTTTTGTAAGAAACCCCCGACTTATAAGTGCAGGTGAAAATAACTTCATGGGCATTTACTATTTTTTTTAATAAACTGGAATTGTTACTTTGTTATGTGAAGATAATAAATGAAATAGTTTTAGGGATTAGGGTAAATGAAATGACATTTTTGGTTACAATGCGCTTATGTTGCAGGAAAGAGTTATATTTTAATTAAAACATTAAATGTAAATGTTTCCAGATGTTCAAGCATTGTTACTCAGTGTGATGTTAGAGGTAGAGGTGAAAAAGTCTCATTTTCATCTTATAATTGCCTTTTTTAATGTTGTTTCAAACCTGTTTGTACATCACAATCTTTTTAAATGCCTCCTTTTCATTCACAGATTTTCCAATACGTATTGGTTCTCCTGCTCTGAGTACTTCTTACACAAAACATTTAGACATTTTCACGTTTTAAGACTGTAAAGCATAGTAGCTTTCTCAATGTCTTTAAATTGTATAAATTGTATATCCCCTTTCAAAATTTCCAAAATGCTCCATCGGTTATTATCCCCATCAGCTGCCAAAGTATTAACATCAGTTGGAATGGAGTGAATAACAAAGCAATTTCAGTCAGCATAGTGGTTAATTGGCTGAGCAGTTGTATATGCATATTAGCAAGTGGGGTTTCTATGTTATTATTTCTGTCAGTATGGCTTGTCAAGGAGGCACACAATCTTCAGCAGGACTGGGGACAGTCTGCAGCACTGTAATCAAAAGTGGAATGTTGCCCATGGATTTCTGATAAGGATCTTTATACAAGTCCCACTGCCTTGGTACATGCATAGCTATTGATTGACTGGGGTGCCTTTACAAGAGCTAAATAAATAACAATGCTGTTGTCACTTATCAGCAACACCACTTTTGCCTCAGCCTGTGGTAACCATGTTTTTTAGATTTAAAGCATGTCTATTGTCTTTTAATCAAATACTCTTTGAAATAAGTTATCAGAAGAAATTAATTTAGCATTCAATGCAGTGTACTTCCCGCTGTTTGTAATTTTCAAAGATGGATTTTTTTCTGATAGTGAAAAGTTGACTTGGCTTTAAGGGAAATTTCCTTCTGTCTCTTCATTTTACTCCAAGGGAGAACTCTGTAGATGAAACTACTATGCCCAGTGTGATTTAAGCACAACTAATTCTGCAGTTCTAATAGTTTCTCCCCTTTCTCACCCGGATGTCATTACCATGGTAAACCAAGCTTGATTATTGTGATTTCAATGGATCACTTAGTTTAGTTTACTGAAGTTTATCTTTTGTCTTTCCATGGTCAAAGTATATAGTAGTCTTTAACCTTTCTGAGCAATCAAGATGACATTGGTGACCTCTTTCTTGTCTTTTCCCAGAGTCAGTTAATTTATCTCTCTGTGATTAAGTTTGATGTCCTCATGTCTATCACGGTATCTGTAATGCATTTTTCTTTAAGCTAACAACTTCCTTTCTAGTTTGTAAATATAGTGTAGGCAGATCTGATAGATCTTGCTGTGATGATAAGCTGAATTGTGAATGTAGCTGTGATTATGAGGAGAATGGAATAGTCTAATTTGATGAAAGTTTATTTTATATAAAAACAGTGTTCTATACAATTAAAATTAACACACATAGAGAGGCCATGTACTTACCATCATGTAGATATTATTTTCCTTCTGAATAGCTACATGGATGTCTGGAAGGGTCTTCCCTGCCCCTTTCTCATGACTTTTTCGTGATTTGTGCACAGGCACATGAATGCTCTTACATATCATTGTTGTTCCATGATAATGAGAAAATAGTCCATAATGCTGCGTTGAAAAGGAGAGAGTTTCTCCGAGAGTTGAAAATGTTAAAAAACTACTCAGTAACAATAGTCACTAGCCACAAATGCAACTGGTCAGAAGAATAGAATTAATTATTTCTTTCCCCCTTAATTGACTGAAAAAGGGCCAGTGAAATAAAGTGGGAAAAGAAGAGGGAAGAAAAAGTGATGTCACTCCATAGGACTGGGATAAGTTGGTTGGGAGGGTGCCATGCTGCAAAGCAGTCATCATCTCTGACCCATGATTGTTGAATCACTTTAGAGAAATAATTCTGGATTTCTGAAAGCACTGAAATGGTCAAATCCACCAAAACAGCCCAGATTAAGGGTATGACTGGCTCATGAACTATAGGTGGCCTAAGAAAATCAAAAAGATTTCCTTTTTCTTGAGCTTGGTTGACAAAGTGTGTATATACAATAAGTATATGATATCTGGAATCCTGAATCCCAGAAGTCCAGACAAGGCTGGAGATGAGGCAGGGTTTACCTGGAGGGGTGAGGAATGTACATAGTCTTTGTTTGTTTGTTTGTTTGTTCCACATATTTGAACTGTAAGTGGCACAAGGACAAGTCTTCCTTTAGGATCCATAGCTAGGTATATCCTGGAGAGCTTGCTGCTCAAACATGGAGAAATAGAGGCTCAACAAGAGAAGATTTGCTCAGATCCTTCTGGTGTTCAAGGACCTTAGCAGGGGATGCCCTTGGACAACTACTCCAAAATGTTAGAAGTGTTCACTCTTTCCTTAGCTCTTTTACTGCAGCTGTACATGCAAAGAAATACCAACAAGCTTCTAAAGCAAGTTGACTGCTTTCTGAACGTGTTCTTTTATCCCTGCATATCTGCAACTGAATTAGGGCTTCTCTAATTTACTTAATTAATTCAGCTCATCTGCATTTGTAAAATAAAGAACAGAGAATGACTAGACTTGGAGAAATTTCAAAAAAAAACATGAGAAAGTTTCTCTACCTTGAAGAAGAATCAGATATAGTCTTAATCCATGTTTGCATTTTTGAATTACTGGAGTTGGTTGTGTTTCTCAGTGACAGCAGCTCTAGAGCCCTGCAAGTAGCTGGAGAGATGGGGACAAATTCCTAACTGACCAGTGGAGATGAAGGGACTGAGTGCTACAAAAAGCACTGTTTCTAATCGTTGACCAAAGCCTGATTTGATTTTATTGAGGTCAAGCCCAAAATTTCCACTTCATGACCTGATTTGTTTTGCCTCTGTCAGACAGGATGTGTCTCAAGCACACAGCGCTTCTGTTCTTGTCCCCCTCCCTGAAACAATGCTGCCTAAACTGTGAACAAAATATTGCAAATAATAACACAAACACGTGAATTTTTGCAATTTTTTATGTAGTTAGTGGATGTGCTCACTTTATTTCACATGACAAGAATTATGAGGGAGCTTTCAGTGAATATAATGAATTGCCATATTTATGGAAAACATATGAGCATGAATTGAATCATGCCGTTATTTTGGGTTTGGATAGTCAGTGCCCACAGAGAGGAGTTTAGAAGTTGTGACAAAACAACAGATGTGAGATTAGCCCCTTTGGCTGTGTCTAAATGGATGCATCCTAAAATTCTGGTGTCCCAGTTGGTCAGAACATTCTGTGGCGCTCATCCAAGCCCCATCTTTCCACTCATCCTCTTCTCAGGCTGGTTTGAGTTTGCAGTTTGTCTTGCTGTGGATTTTAAATCTGCCTGGGGCGTGCACCCCAACCCTGGCATTCAGAGCAGCTCTGAAATACTGCTGTTGATTACTCAAAAAAAAAAAAAAATAGAAGCTCTGTGAATGTCCTCTTCCTAAATAACCTGTTATCTCAAGTGAGGCTAAATAGAACATCACATGGGCAAGTGAAGGTGAGGATAAAGACTACAGTTATTTTATTGTTTGAAAGTTTTTCCAAGCAACTTTTTCTTTCTTGGAAATTCTTCTGAATCTGGGGGAGTGTGACTGCTCCCATTATACCTCATCTACTAGAAAACTTTATTTTTCGAGTCCTATGTCTAAGAAACTTGCAATATGGTGGTTTTAGAAATTGTTGGCTAGAAGGTGTTATGTATGAGGGTACATAGGCCAAATGATCATTTTTCCTGTGCTAACTTCTAATAGGAACCCAATTATACAATAAGATTGAAGCCAGAACTAATTTTGTAATGATGCTTTTTAACTTTTGTAGCATTTTCTCACATTAGCTACTGAAGCTTCTTTCCACCACTCAGCACAATTTGACAGCTTTAGCTGTTGTCTGACATGAGTGTAGTAAAATCCACTGTATGGCATTTAGAGGGAGAACTTGGTGAAGAAAGAATAGTAGCAGCATTATTTTGCAGCAACAACAGCAAAAACAAACATCTCATTTTGAAATGTTTGACTTTCTTACTGTGCAAAACATTGCAAAACTGCAGTTAAGCATGCAGATAACAGGAGTTATTGGTCTGCTAGGAAGGACAGTGGCCCATAAATGCCTAACCCAGACATTTAAATTGCAGTAGTAGTTGGCATTGGTTTTGGCAGTTGTATGATTATCTAAATGAAAGTGCAGCTCCCACATAAGTGTGCAGAAGCTTAGCTTCAAAGAGCCTGAGGTCAGTAAAGACATATAATTAAACTGGGAAAAACATGTGATGTATCTTCTACATATCAACAGAGGCAGCTATTGATGTTGATATAAATCATAAATGACTTACCTGAGGATTCCTGAGATCCTATTTGCTCTTGTAGGATAACTTTTCCAGGCCAGGGAACTTACAGACTTTGGAAAGGTGGTTTCAGTGAAATCAGTGTATCCTGCATTGGTTTTGCTGGCATTTGAGATAGGGATGAATGTCAGTGTTTCAGTATAAGGTGATGTGAAGAAGACTTATCCTAAGCTGGTCATAGCAACAGTGGTGAGAGTAAATAAATAGGTAGGGATTTTGCAAAAACTTTTTGTTTATTTCTAGTCATTAACTTGAGCTCAGCTGGCTATTCGGTAATCACTCTCTTCCTTATTTCATTTTTCCAAATGTAATTAATTGAAAGGCAAAAAAACTTTAAAAATGTGTACGTAATCTAGGAATCATTTTATATGTCCTTACAGTGTGTGGTGGTACTTTTGTCTTCTGTAGAGGTCAGTTAATTGACAAAGTATAGTTTGGAGAAAAAGGAAAATCAGAGGGAGAAAATAAGCAATCATTATGGCTAAATGAGACTTAGTGTAAATGAGTTCAAAGTTGCTAAAAACCCTCTGTTTCTGTCACATGGAAAAGTAGCACATGCATTAACCCTTGTCCTGCACATGCACTGGTGTTTCTCTAGTGCTGCTGCCTGTCTTGGCACAGGCTTCTCTGGAATGGTTATTCCTGTTTCACAGAGAGGAGCTGAGACACACTGAATCAGCTTTGCATTCATCTCCTCCTGAATGACTCAAAGAAATCACACACTGGCCAGACTGGCCACCTGAAAATTCCCTCTGTGTCCCTTGTGCACTCGCCCGTGGTGTGAGAGCCGGAGCTGGGGCATGGCCAGGGTGTGTAACACCCTGTTCTCCACTGGCACAGCTCAGAGCAGATGCCATGCTGGCTCAGCATATGCCAGGCTTCAGGCGTCCCTCTGGGAGCCTTTCCTTGGGCAAGGCTCTTCCCACTGCTGCGTGTCAAACCAAAACCAGCACAGCACAGTTTAGGGATTATTCTGCTCTTCCTTCTCTTCATCTTGTTAATGAAGAGCCATGTGGTTTTTCCCAGGAATACACACAGCTTTGCGTAGCTAAATGTGAAAAGCATCTTTCCGTAAGTCACACAGCAGCCTGGAATGGGAAAAGGAATTAAAGACTTGAGTTCTGTGTTGCTGTTTCATTCCATTGTGTCGTGCCAATGCTAAGATCCTGGAGCATTTAAACGATTACTGAACAAATACCACTCTTCCTTTCTTTGCTGTGTAGGTCACACTGTGGAATTCACAGAACTGACATGTAGGAAAAAAACCAAAAAAAACCCGAAAAAAAAACCCCCAGGAAAAGGGGTATATAAAGACATGGGAGAGGGAAGGAAGAAAAGGAAAATGAGTTGAGCAGACAGCATACCCTTGTTTAAGATAAACAGGCATATTTTCTCCCTCTGAAAATTTCTGTGTTTCCCTCCCCCCCTCCCTATGGAGTAACTCCAGAGTTATCTGGTTTGATTTTTATAGAGCTACTGTTAATTTAGATGTAGAAAAGGGCTAAAATATAGATCTTTGTGTGTGCCAGCACACCAAACTTTGAGCTCTCATAACCTCACAGATAAGCTTTGTCTCTCTTTTGGTATAAGTCAATCTTTCCAAACTCCCCATCATTGCTTACATTTTTATGTCCATAAGAGGGGCAGTTCCTTTAAATATTGTTCTCTGCTTGTCTTGTAATTCCAGTTGCTCATGGTATCTGATGTCTATTAAGTGAGAAGGGCAATCATAATGCATTGAGTCGAGATTTGAACTGGTGGCTTCACCTCGTGTCATTTTGTTTTACAGATACTGTTTGCCATTTAAATGTTCCCTCTCCATGTAATTGCTCTGGATGTTTGAATGTTGGCATCAGTAGGGAAAGTATTTTCTCTCCATTCCGAGAGTGAATGTGAATGAGGTGAGGATTTAATTCAATGAAGACAGCTTTGTTGAAAAGGATTAGTTGCTTTCATTTACTGTAGGACTGTTAGCATAATTAGCAGTTCATCAGAATGATTTCACAGGCCATTTTTTGTGACAATGACCGGGGCAAGGCTTTCTAGACTGCTGTGAGACTGTCTGATTTACCATGTGCAGTACCCACAGATATGAAGAACCAGCAATCACAGAGAGAAGATCAACAGTATCTTTCTTTCATAATTTTTTTTAATAATATGTCATGTAACATGTCTTTTATTTGTTATCTTAGTGGATGTTACAGTTTTTAATATTTGTATTATGGTGGCATCTAGAAATTTCAGTCAGAGGTTATGAGCCCATTGTGCTGAGCAGATGGATTGAATAGAAAAAGACAAGAAAGCTGAGGAAATAATCACTCTACTGCTGACAGTACTCTCCAGGGTAAGTTTCAAAATAGCTCAAGAGCTGTATAAAATTAATAAGCCGTTCCCCATGTACTGAAATCCTCTTTCTTGTTACACTGGCACGAGGGCTCTCTGTAGAGAGGAGTGGCTGCAAATAAGATGTGCAAGAGGATGGGGCTGATGATTGTCCCTAAGTCCAGACTTTACTGAATGCACACTAACAATATGCATCAAAGTGCTCTTGTCCACTACAAGATCTCTGCATTGATGAAGTCTGTCTAGTCCCTCAGTGCAAGGTTTATTGGGCATAAAATTCGAATCAGTGTCCTTTTGTTTCTTTGGCATCTTTTATAACTTTCTTCATTCACAGCAGGAAGAGATGAGAAATCAGGCAGCATTACTCTTATCTAATAGAAATGTAATGTTAATTAGGTATTTTAGTAGATCTTGGAGGTACTAGGTCAATTTGTATTCTCTGATGTTTTCTCAGGCTCTAGATTTGCAGTGTGGTATTAAGTTTTTAATTTTGTTGAGGCATTTTTAAAATGCTATTTTTTCATTCAGTATAGGTTCAGTGCATATATTCAGTAGAAAAACTAAAGATATAGCACTGAATCATTATTAAAAAAGAAAAAAAACCCTGTTACCTGTCATGCAGAAAACCCTGACATAATAAATGCCATCATCATATTTTACTGCTATCATAAATAATTATTCAGCACATGTCCATAGGCTCAATTTATTGTATCATATTCACTTAAATGTGTTTATGAAACGATCCTTCAGCACACACATGCATTTTATCAAATTTTAGATTGCTTGATAAATGGCACAGACCTTTTTTTTGCTACATGGCACAGTCTGTCATACCTCTAATCCAATTTTGAAATAGAGGTATTCTTAGATATTCTTCTAATAAGGCTATTTGTCTTGCTACAGTTATTCCTCCTTTGCTTATTTTCTTATGGAATGGATTAAGATTTAATAATGATATATTTCCTAATAAACAGAGCTTATTCCATTACCTTAGATATATCCTAGTTACATCTTCACTGGAGCCCATTAAATGTTCTTGGATAGTACTTAGCAATATATAAAAGGTTTCTTTTTTTTGATTTCAGCAGAGACATCAACCCAAATGTTCTGAGTTATATTGCATAATTGTCAAGGAGTTAAATATGCACAATGAAGATATAGTAGTTAAAATGTATTGGCATATATCTAATATTTATAGATAACCCTTTTAAAGAAGTCAGGATGTATTGCCATGTTCAGCCATTCTATCTTAATCTAAATCATGGCCTCTGTGTTTTCTTTTGCAGTCAGTCAGTCAGCCAAAGATCCTTTAGAACATTTACCCTGCAGCTTTGCAATTTTAATTATCTGATAAAGTGTATTAAATTGTGGTATGGGAAAAAACAATTACAATTTCTCAGTAAGTTCATATCTTACTAGTAGTTTTCCAGGAAATGGAATCCAAGATTGTAACAGATTGGAGAGAAGAGACCTCTCCAGTTCCCGGCTTGTCCTTTGCATTTCAGATTTGGGTCTTTAGGTAGTGTCACCACTGGCACTCAGTGTTGCTGATTCAAATTGTTGTGTTTTGGCCAATAAACTTGTTTTAGGTCTAATTTCAATACCCACAGACTGTGCAGATTCACTAATGCAGTGATATTGTGCACAATAAACCCTCTCCAACATAATTTCTCAATACTCTGAAAATATGCAATTAAATATGAGTAAACTTTACTGTAAAAAGTGTGAAGTGTGAAGTTTCTGCACCCTGTGTTCACAGTGATTGAATAAGCCACATCCTCTCCAGCTCAAGGTGCTGCCAAACCCTGGTTTTCAGGTCTTTTCATCAGGCCTGGCCCTGAGGTGTGTCTGTACCGGGAGATGCAGAGGATGCTGCTGACTGTGGTCAGAAACACCCAGGCAAGATCCTTTCCTGGCAGAGATAGTTGGCAGGTGTATTTTGCAGTGTTTCATGACCACACCTTCCAGGAAGGTTGCCAGTAAGGTTTGGTACCTACATTGCTTTTCAAAGCATTTGTGCTGGCAGATCTGTTGGAGATGCAGGACTCTTCAAATGTCAGTGAGAGTTATCTAAACAAAGGTGTGATTGCACTGGATAAATCTTCTTCTTCATTGCTACAGACTCCAGAACCAGGAGAACATTTCTGGTGTGTCAGTGAGCTTCAGCTCTCCTTCCAGCCTGACCAGCATCCCCAGCTGGTGGCTGGGGAGGGAAGCTAATGCCTCACAAGATATGGGCAGTCCTGCTCAATTTAAGAAAGGAGACAAAGAGCCTTCACTGCTGCTTGTTTTATGTTCCTGGGAATCTCATGTAGCAATAGAATCTTTAGTGGATAAAAATTGTATAGGGTAAACACTATTGCCCAGACAGGCAAATGAATTATCCCTGATGTGAAAGCTACACATGCTGAAATGTTATCCAGGTGTTTTAACAATTTAAGGGATGTCATTTTATATGCTGGTTATTTCTTAAATGTTCCATTAATTTAAGAACTCTCTATATAAATGCTAATTTAATTAAAATGTCTTTGTATTCTAAATATAAATGAAAACAACAGGCTAAAGCCTTGTTGAAAGTTAGCATGGACCTCTACTTATGCATAATTTTTGTTATCTTCTGCAGCACTGTCTTTGGTTTTTTGGTTTTTTTTTTTTTTTTTCTTTAAATGAACAATATGCACAAACATGTCCTGTCTCTTCTTTTAAAATTTGTTATAACAGAGTATTTTTGACAGGCCACTTTTGCTTTCAGAATTAAAACTTCCCCTACAAATGGTCCGTAAGAATAACAAAACAGTGTTTTAACTTGGTAGGCATGATGCTGATACCAGTTGGCATTTAGCTGTCCCATATACTAATTCATGCATGTGAAATAAAATGATTATACTTAGAATTTTTGGTCTTTTATCCAGTCCCTATCAGAGAAGATGACTTTAAATGAGAAACAGTTATAATTTTTGCTTTCCTTTTACCAATAATTCTTTATTGAAAGAAGAAAGTAATGCTTTTCCTCCTACGTAAATATGCTTTTCTGAAAATACACCTACATAAGGGCCAAATCAGTCATTTTCAGGCGTGGTAAATATGATAAGTTGGGAGCCTTGAAGGAGAGCAGAGTCTGCAGAAGAGGCAGACTATGCATGGGATTGTGTGGACGTACCAGATACCCCAGTTTCACCACCAATAATACCATTCCCTTGTTAAGATAGTTTCCTGGTTGTGTTATAAACCTTCAGTTGTCTTCACCTGTCATCATTGGAAACCTGTGCTGGATTCAAAATTATGGGGTTTTTGAAGCAGACTGGTCTTCAGTCCTGCCCATGTGTGCATATGGATGTGTTTGTGTGTGTACATTTTCCTTTTAATAAGAATTGTGTCACGATTCAAACCCAGGCACCAAGCAAGGCCCACCCTCAGTCACCAGCAGGGGCATGGATGAGAGAATCAGGAGAGTTAAGGTGGCAAAACTCATTGTTTGAGATAAAGATAGTTTAGTAAGTAAGGCAGAAGTCATGAGTGCAAGCAAATCTAAGGACTTTGTCCAGCCCCTCCCGTGGGCAGAAAGGGTTCAGCCATCCCCAGGACAGCAGGGCTCCATCAGATGTAACAGTGACTTGGGAAGATGAAGACCATCCCTCCAAATGTGCCTCTCTTCTTCCTTCTTGCCCCAGATTCACATGCTGAGTGTGATGCCAGAGGGTATGGAATGTCCTTCTGGACACTTAGCTGTCCCAGCTGTGTCCCCTCCCAGCTGCTGGCTGGTGGGGTGGGATGAGAAGCAGAAAAGGCCTCGATTGCATGTTAGCCCTGCTCAGAAATTACCAAAACACCCCTGAATAACCAACACTGTTGCCAGCACAAATCCAAAACACAGCCCCATAGTAAGTACTTGAAAGAAATTGAACTCCATTCCAGCCAAAACCAATACACATTGCAAGAACTAAGACAATAAGACATTATTAACTAAGGTAGAAATTCCACTGAACTGTTTAATGAACCAGATTCTGATCTCCTGATCCTTAACAATTAGACTTTATTCACCTGTGTCAACTCTCAGAAGCTGTCTTTGTACATAAAGGTGTGATTTCAGCTTTCTGTGTGTCCCAAGCAATTGCACGATTGTATTCCCATGGAGTATTTGACCAGGGCAAAAGTGGGGAGTTAGTTTTATTGACAGTTGTTCTCAGGCTCCCCATTGGTAATTTAAAAATTCCTCTCTGCCTTCTGTAGGGCTGGTAACAATCTTGAGTAAAATATTTAATGAATGAATGGATAAGGAATAATATTCTGTAATTATTATTTTAAAAGGGATTTACATGTATTCTTCTTAGGTCAGGAATTTGCAACAGTGTCATCCACTGCTTTAAAAGATGGTTAAGCCAAAGGGTCAGCAACAGCATCAGGATATTATTTCTTCAGGGATTTTAATGTCTTGTTTGACTATGCAGGAATCTCTCATTTCCAGTTGCAGCAAGCTTTGCTTTTTTTTTTTTTTCCCCTCTAACAATGGAGTACAGTAAAACATGAATCTGGTTAGTTGTGTTTGATCTCTCATATTTTAGGCATCTGTGGTGGGAATGATGAAGTAGCTGCTGTGTTTATATAATTCCCACTGATACATAAGCACATTTGAGAAGACAGGCTGAGTTTAGATCCAGATCTCCTATGGCTGAATTGACTAGAGGGAAACCTGTAATTGCAGCATGGGTTCAGAGCAATAATGACAAATAATTACTGTTTCCAGAAGGGAGACAAAGGTTTATAATTTCACATGTGCCATTAGTGCAGGCACTACTGTTGCCTTGTGTACTGTGCTGAGAAGGATCTTTTCTCTCCTCTAGCTTGGGAGATTTCTAAGTGCCTGTGTAACCTAAAATTCATTTTGGATATTTTCTACTTCGTGTTCACAATCAAATTCTCTTGTAATGGGTGTTTAAGTGTCCATAGAAGACTCATAGCCCTGATATTCACTTAGCAGAAGAAACATGAAAGTGTCACCTGTGTATGTTGTTAAAGGCTCGTTTCCATTCGAGGGTCAGAAAAAATGATTTTTCCACAGCAGATAGGATAGAAAGTGCTGTTTCCAGGTTCCATAATCAAGACAAATACAACTGCCTGTTGCCATGCACCATATATTTTCCACATTATAGTAATGGATGCACTGCTGCCACCTGCTATGTCAGGACTTCCAGCTAATTGGAATAAGTTATGTGTGTTCCAGTTACACTTACGGTCTATAAAAGGCTGCTTTGTCCTAAACTAGATAATAATTTTTGATGGATTTCCTTATGGTAGCAGATATTGCTGTACTCTGGTGAGAACCATTGTTTTTCATAAACACAGGTGTTTTCTGCACATATTAAGGCTTTAGAGAGGATTCTTTCTTCCTGAGCTTATGCTAAGGTGTATGTGATATTCAGTGAGATGATACAACCTGGTAAATCCTGAAAGGGACATGAATAGATGTGGCTAAGACTGTACCATCACTCATGGCTGCTGCCTGAAAAACTGCTAAGTGCCCTGCTGCTGTTTCAGCCTCTTTTTCTTCAGATCTTTGATAGTTTCATCAAAAGCTGTTATATCCTTCAGTCCCTGGAGAAGGGTTCAGGCCATATGAATCAGAGGTGAGATAACTGCAGGGGTAAGAAGCACCCCTGAGTGTGCAAGGTGTACCCTGTACAGCACAGTCCACTTGACCTGTTGGGGACATGGCAGATTCTCTGCTGCCTCAGCTTCACCCAGACAGGTGGGAATTGTCCCCAGGATCTTATAAAATGTGTGACATCCCTCCTGTGTTTTCTCTGAATTTCTCTGGATTGTTTTTTTTCACTGCAGTTGGAATCTCATCTTTTCGTGTCAGGTGCAATCTTGTCTCAAGGTATAACTGTGACATCAAAAATATAAATGTGGTACTTTTTAGGTGAGATTAATTTTTGGAATATAAATCTAACTGGAATTGGTACCCGATGGTTGCAATCTAAGTCTACACTCATGTAACAAGAGCTGGAGCTGTATGATTACTAGAGCACAGTACGTACAAGTTTTAAAATAAATTTGCCTATAGTAAGTGATTTCTTACCTTTGAAAGATACCAGATCCTTGTGCTTTAATGATTCCTTAATACTCAGAGTTGCAGATTTGGCATGACAGAGTGACAAAGGGGATTAATTGTAAGTGATCCATTTTTGCTCCTGTGCTCAGTCTGGAGAGCAGGTATTTCAGCTTTATCAGCCAGCCTTACCTCTTCAGAGAGGAGAAATTCTTGGTTTTTTCTCTCCAGCACCTCATTTGGTCCCAAATATCAGATCCCAAACCTGCTGAAACTGCAGGTTTGATCCTTCAAACCTTTACCTTTCTTACTTCAAAAATAACTGGAATGGCCTCTTTTCTTTGTCCCTTTTTCTCCACCAACATTTTCCACCTCCTTTTTTAGATTAAATGGTAGGTGATCCTCAAGTCTATGGCCAATCATTGTAAAAACTAGGCTAGATATTCTGTAAAAGAAAAGAGAGGAGTACATGATTGTGTGCTATGAAAATATGAGACTATTTGAATTTGTATTTTATAGTGAAATAGCATGCATCATGATGGCAATAAGGGAAAAAATAGGGACATTACACAGAACATAAAATGATAGAATTTTTAACACTATGAATTTCTCTTGTACCCCTCCATGTCCCATCTCAATGTCATGACAATATCATTTATTATTAGCCAGCCTAAATAGTGAGGAGAGCTTCCAGAAAGCAAACTTCAGTCTTAGAGGCTTCTTGTGTCAGGAAGAAAAGAAAACTTCTCTGGTGCCTTCTAGTAAAGGTATTTGCTACTAAAGGTATTTGCTACTTGTTTTGGGTATCTCCATCATTTCACTGGAGAACAGTTTTACAAAACACAGGAAGATAAACCCCTTTTTTTTTTTTCTTTCTAGATGTATCCTAAAACCAGCTGCCTTAAACCTGTGAATTAAACATGTGGACAGGAGAACATGTCCAGATTTGTGAAATAGTCTTTTTTGGTTCGGAATACGCTAACTAAATATGTATAAATTATGTCTGCTCTTTTCAGCTCTGGTTGAGTGTTGGTTTGTGTTTTTAGTAGACAATTCTTGTCTGCAAACTTGATTAGATAATTTTTAGAAGGAACTGAGATGTGAAATGCATGAGCCAACTTAGCAAAGTTGGGGTAGCTCTTTAATTGCTAGTCCAGCCAGCCTTAGCTTTTTGGTACAGTGCATTTTTACATGTGCAAGTGTAAGTAGAAATGGTTGTTAGCCTAAGATTGACAATGTCTTGGCTGTGATTAATCATTTTCCTTTAAAGTGATTAATCATTTTCTTTTAAATGGGATTAATAATTTTCCTTTAAATGTGTGTTAATCAAAGACTTAGTTATTTAAAAACCTGAAGGATCTGAGAAATGCCCTTTGTCTTTGATCATCTCTTAAACTTGTAATTAAAAATATCTAAAGCTAATAAGAGATTTTTTTTCTCCAAAAGTTTGCCAAAACGGAAGAATCTAGCTAGATTAATTAATCTTTGCTCTTGCTGAGAGCAGAATGTATAGACTTGGAAGACTGAGAGCTGCAAAGCTTTATTTTGTGCTGAAATCCCATCCACATTTGCAGAGGAGTTTGGATTTATAAGGGGCTACATAAAGCCTTCTCTTTCTCAAGCATTTTTAGAAACTGTTTTCACCAGGCAGGAGATGGGAAATAAAGATTAGGAAAGGAATAAAAAATGCTTATATTCCCTTTTTTATTCTATCTGCAAATCTACAAAAAAATTACTGTGCTAAGTCACCAAATATTCCCACATTGAATGGAGGAGACTTTGAGTCAAAAACTGTTTATCATAACTAGGTAGACAAATAGAAGTCTAATTGCATGGAGACACAACAACAGCCTTCCAGTTTCTGAAGGGGTTCTGCAAGGAAACTGGGGATGGACTCTTCAGGAACTGCAGTCATAGGACCAGCAGTAATGGGTTCAAACTGAAAGAGGGAAATTTAGGCTAGATTTACTGTGAGGGGAGTAAAGCACTGGAACAGGCTGCCCAGAGAAGCTGTGGATGCCTCATCCCTGGAGGTGTTCAAGACCAGGCTGGATGAGACCATGAGCAAGATGGTCTAGCTCCATGCCAAATTCCCATGGCAGGGAATTTGGAACTAAATGATTTGTAAGGTCTCTTCCAGCCCGACCATTCTATGATTCTGTGACTCTTTATCCGTTCTATTCCAGTTTATCATGTTTTGTCCTTTTCCTCCTTTCTTCAGTCCTTGCCAGGGATTGTATTTTTCAGCACCAGTTTGCTCACAGTGGCTCCAGAAGAAACTGTGGCTCAAAAAATTATTCCTGTCTGAGGAAAGATGGTCTTTTATACATGGTCCCAAGGTGTATTACTACCAAAAGATTCATTCACCTAATTCATATTCCATGACTCACAATTCTAATGAGGTCCTGGTTATTCATGCAATAGTTATTCATGGCTTATTCCCTGCCTATTAGCATACAGTAACACTGGGCTCTGATACTTACTTTTGAAGAATACTGCAGTAATCAGCTCCTCTTAAAATATTTACTTCACATGCAACAGTTACCTCTTGTTTGCTCTATGAATGTATTCTCTGAAGGTGAGCAATATAAGTCAGGTAAGATTCCCAGCTGTGGAAATGTGTGTTGAAGATGCACGTGGTAACTCTGTAACATTTTGTCTTGGCTCTTTTTGTAATTTTACACAAGGAAAGGGACCTATCACTCGATAGATATTGAGAGGATGTCACAGTTATGGTGATTCACATATTGCAACTCTGCCATAACAGAGAAAGAACCACATGTACAATGAAGTAATATGAGCTGAAATATAGTAATACAGGACAAGAACAGAGAGTGGCATTACATTATTCTGTGGAACAGAATCTGGGACTGCTGCAGGGGAATGAATACATGATACATAATATGGACACTGTATCATGTAGATTATTTAATATATTGAAACACTGACATATAATGCACTGTTGAAATGGGGTGTATAATGTGTTTTCCATAGAGAGAATTTTCTTTCAGTCCTCCTCTCTTAGGCATGGACATAGTGGAATATATTGTGCTAAAAGACTAGATGACCTTGCCTCCATTTATGAAAGGAGAAGAATCTATAAATGAGCTGTTTCATAAAGAGGAGTATGTGATTAAGAAAATTGGTTTCCAAAAGTAACAGCATCAGGGTCAAATCAATCTTGGTCACAATCAAAGAGTATACATTTATTTTCTCTGAGTTCTGTAATAATATTTTGACAGTTGCAGTGCTCAAAAAAATTAGAATCGTTACATTTAAGAAAAATTGAAGCTATCAACAAGGAGAGCTTATTTATGTGGAATAAACATTCAGTCAACAGAAAAGCTTTAATTTTAAAGTGTTTACCCTGGACATTTTTCCTCTAGAGATTGGTTGCACATACACTCCATCAGTCTGCCCACATTCTGCATCCAATTAGGTTTTCTTTTCATTAGTAAGTAGTATTTTTTCATGCCACCCCATTGATTTATAATAACTGTAAGCTTAATTAAGAGTATCTCTTTTTTTTTTTTTTTTTTTTTTTTTTTTGGTAAGAAAATCAGGAGAATCAAGTGGAATTGCTTACCATTCCACTTAAAGCAAATATAATGCCTTACTTGTTGAAACTGGAAAAACTCTCCCTAAGGATTTTTAAATGCCTTTTACAGGTGTGAAAAAGATCTCGTGCTTTTAACAAATACATCCATAAAGAATTTTCACACATTTATAAAACCTGTTGCTAAACTGGGGAGAAGTCTTGTTTCTTAATATAGGTGACTAAATGCTTCAGGAGATGTGTCTCCCCCAAGGCACTCAATTTAAATGCCAGCCTATTTAATGTATTCTGTAAGAACAGAGGCACAGCTTATAAATAGAACATTAAAGCATTTTTATACCCTGCATGTTGGCTAAGGTTCGTACTATCAGTAGTTTTTTTCAGCTGTTGTTTCACTCATTACTTGTGTGGATGTATTCAGCTGTAGAAGGGGTTGATTTGTGGCAAGTATTTGGGGTGTCTTAGGGAAACATGAGGCTGTTTCAGTAGCTGGATCTAACTCCTGATCAGAGTTTTTTAAAGTGAGTGAGTTTATCAAGATGCAAGCTGAGAGAGATGCCTTTCTGATCCAACAGTGCATAGGGATTAATAAAATGGGATAATAATTTTATAGACTTATAGAATAATTTAGGCTGGAAAAGATCTTTAAGGTCATAGAGTCCAACCATAAACCTAACTTTGACAAATAACATTTTTGCATACAAGTGTCCAGGTTCAAAGAATGAAAACTATTTAAATTCTGTACACAGTATACATTGCAATAGGCAGACAGAGCTGAATTATATATGAAGATATAAATAAATTTATACTCTGGAGCTCCTCCCTAATCCAAAGCCCATTAGAGTCAAAGCAATAATCTAAAGGATAACTCAGTGGAGTTATTGTATGGTGTGCAGAAATCCCAATAGAGTAGCTCTTAAAACTAGACTGCTTGATTTTTCTCTTTTTTTCTTTCTCTTTTCATCGCCCAGCTTCTGTATCTGCGTTTCCAATGCCTAATTTTTTTCTCATACCTATTGCATTTTTGTTTGCAACTGACCAACCCCAACTTTTTTTCACCCTTCTCTTTGCTTCACTTTATTACTCCATCTCGTGTTTTCAGTTCTTATCTTTAGGAATACCCTTTCTTACCTTTTTTGAATGTATAAAATTCCCTCTTAGCTCTGTGCCTTCAGCTGCCCAATGAGATCAGTAGGGAGTCTCTCTTTCCATTTGAGCTGAGTCCACCTTAGAAGCAAAGACGTGCTGAGGCTCATTCACTCAGTATCAAAAGGATGCTTCAGGTGCCCCATTTAATTTGCTGCTTTGTTGGTTCATTGCATTGACCTGTTCTGGCACAGGATAGAGTTTTCCAAAGCTCTGAGGTCATCTGAAGAGTCAGAGGATGTGTCTGCATGGGAAACCCCAGTGAACTGGGCCCACTTTCTGAAGGGATCAAGAGCCACATGGCCTAGCAGCACAACTCAGTAGCCTCACCCTGTGCTAGGCAGGGTTTCTGGGTGCCACCAGGTATGTGAATTTTTAACTGCTGGTAAAAAACTCTGTAGAGACACCTTAGGTATAATGTGGGAGTACATATAGGCATGATCCTAAATCACTTCTGTAGGCAGCTTGTTGATGTTCTTTCAGAATTTTGTCTAAATGTGTAAATAGCCTTTGTCAAAGGAAATAAACTGATTTAGCTCTTAATCATTATTAGTTGTGGAATTAGGCAATATTAATTAGCTATCAAATTCTAAAGTAGACCCATACTTTAATGAGATTATGTGGATGAGTTTGTGTGAGATGGCTGGGGAGTGAGGCGGAGGAACTGGAAGCAGGATTTTGTGAAGTGATTACTCTGAAAGCTACCCAAGTCAACACAAATGTTGTCAAGTTGTCTTTAAAAAGAGAAAAAGAAAATTCCGCCAATATTTTTTTAAATTCCACAACATTTTAAATAGGTAACATGGGGTCAGTTTCTTCCTCCTTTCATGAGGAATGTGCATTGACTTTCAAGGACTGTGCTGTAATGGCAATGTGTCATTTTTAACTGAAATCAGTTGAAGGCCATGGAGGATTTCTAGAGGAGCAGGAGCATGAAGGACATGCCTGGGAAACTGTGAGCACCTATATTCTTTCAGAGTGCAAGAATTAGGGATCTCAATTAACAAAAATCTGGTGGCCCTGTTATTTCACTACAGTATTAAGATTAGCTGTTATTGAGGAGTCTCAAAGAGTCAGAGGATGTGTCTGCATGGGAAACCCCAGTGAACTGGGCCCACTTTCTGAAGGGATCAAGAGCCACATGGCCTAGCAGCACAACTCAGTAGCCTCACCCTGTGCTAGTCAGGGTTTCTGGGTGCCACCAGGTATGTGAATTTTTAACTGCTGGTAAAAAACTCTGTAGAGACACCTTAGGTATAATGTGGGAGTACATATAGGCATGATCCTAAATCACTTCTGTAGGCAGCTTGTTGATGTTCTTTCAGAATTTTGTCTAAATGTGTAAATAGCCTTTGTCAAAGGAAATAAACTGATTTAGCTCTTAATCATTATTAGTTGTGGAATTAGGCAATATTAATTAGCTATCAAATTCTAAAGTAGACCCATACTTTAATGAGATTATGTGGATGAGTTTGTGTGAGATGGCTGGGGAGTGAGGCGGAGGAACTGGAAGCAGGATTTTGTGAAGTGATTATTACCCTGAAAGCTACCCAAGTCAACACAAATGTTGTCAAGTTGTCTTTAAAAAGAGAAAAAGAAAATTCCGCCAATATTTTTTTAAATTCCACAACATTTTAAATAGGTAACCTGGGGTCAGTTTCTTCCTCCTTTCATGAGGAATGTGCATTGACTTTCAAGGACTGTGCTGTAATGGCAATGTGTCATTTTTAACTGAAATCAGTTGAAGGCCATGGAGGATTTCTAGAGGAGCAGGAGCATGAAGGACATGCCTGGGAAACTGTGAGCACCTATATTCTTTCAGAGTGCAAGAATTAGGGATCTCAATTAACAAAAATCTGGTGGCCCTGTTATTTCACTACAGTATTAAGATTAGCTGTTATTGAGGAGTCTCACTCACTACAAACTTTTCTGTATGTTCTGTTGAAATAGAGTTTGAGCAGAACACACCATAAATCTGAAATGCTCTTCATTTCAGTCTTCATCACAGCCTTGGATCTAACAAGCTCCCTTTTATCTTGAATGAAAACCTCATCAGTCTGATATATTTGAATAGATTCACACTCATGGCTAAGGAAGATGTGGCTGAATCCTCCCTAGAAGAATTTAATGCAATAGATTGTGGGTAAAAGCAGCCTGCAATCTTTTAGCGTTTGAAAGAAGTAGAATTTTTCAGCTTCAAAATATTTTCAAATATTTCAGTAACATTCCTTATATAGCATCACTCACAATCTGTGGCATCCTCTTCAGTTCTGCTATTGTTCCCCTTTTACCCCACCAAGAATAAAAGGATTCAAATGGAAGTTTGCCATAAATAGGGAGCATGTTATTGAGGTTTTTGCATTAATTTTGCCTTAATCACTAGCACCAAAAGCACCTCATTTTGTAGTTTTGGTGTGTTGTCATTTTCTAGATGGCAGAACTATTTGTTTCTCTTTAACTAAAGTAAAACAAAAAAGGCAAAACAAAAAAAAAACTTGGAAATTTTGTGTGGTTTGTTTGGTAGACTCTTTAAAGCATGAGTAAAACTGGATGTGAGTGTGGAGTTACTGTATATCATTAAATCTGTTTCACAGAGTTTGCTAATTAAAAGTATGATACAGTAATATTGCATGAAGTCATTTGATAAACACAGAGTACTCTTGTGCCTTTGCATTTTAAAGAGGTGCTGTTCAAAAACGTGTAAGCTATCTCCACATAAATTAATTTTCCCTCAATGTACAGTAGCTCAGGGTTTTCAATGGCATGATTTTATTATTTTTGTCACTTCTGGGACTTTTTTTAGTGGCTTTGTTTATTATTTTTATCATCCTGTTTAAAAGGTTAATATTTAGAATATGAGACTTTATTTGTATAGTGGATTTGTAATTAAATGTAATCAGACAATTTTATCTTGATGAAGCTGATCTGCATACAAAATAGGAGAGAATGACAGCTATTCAGTCTCTCCTCTGTAGCAGTGACTATTATTAGTAGTGGTATAGTAGTTATCACTAAATCTGAGCTATGTTTCCTGGTTAATATACAATATATTATTTCTTTGTTTCAATTGACATGTGTAAACCATATAACAGCTGAAATATCTTAAGACTAAGTGTTAGGGACTATGTTCTCTGAGGTGGTAAATGTGCTTAAATGTGGGTCTCTTAGTTTAAAATACTGCTTTTAAAAGTGGGAAAAGTACTTCTGTGCATAAAAAGTCAGATATGTCATGAAAACACTTAAGGTGTTTTCTGGAATAACATTACAGGTCTTCTAGCGGGATAACAAGAAATATAATATCTATAAAACCACAATATATATTATAGGAATGTAAAAAGTAAGTTTCTAAAAATCTGAACTGGTCCTCAGTTTGTAACAAAATATTAGGCAGACATGGCCACCAAGGCAAGTGAAAAGCTGCCCACTGCAGATCTGCTTCATTTGTTTGAAATGAGCAGACATACATTAAACACGTAGGTGTACACAGAAAATGAATAGACAAAAACAGACATTAATTTATTCCTTCATCTTATTTTAGTTAACCTACTTTAAAATGTAGAAGAAAGTATTCCCTAAAAATTCTGTCTAGCACACACCAACTTCCCAATTTTCTCTATGTAGCTGGGTAACCATGTGAAATTAAGTTTTGTACACTTTTCTACTCTGTACAATTCTGTACTGTTCTGTGTGACAGCGTGAAGGTTTCCTCCCTCTGTCCACCTCCTCTTCTCCACTTTTTTTCCTTCTCCTATTGATTAATGACAGGAAGAAAAGATGGGCTGTGGGGAAGATGCCACAGCTGGCCACTTTTTCCAAGGAACATTTCCATGTGGTTCTTGTTTAATTTCCCAAGTCTGGCTCATGGGACACTTAGTTTTCTCAGCATGCTTCAAGTTCCTTCTGTGCCAGTGAAATCTCATTGTTATTAAACACATGTGATGTGTTTACATTTTGCACTCATCACGTATTTGCTTTGTGTGCTCTTTGCTTGAGTTCCAAGGATGATCTGTGTTAGCAGGATAATTTACAGGTGTGTTTTTAGTTTTGCATTCCAATTCAATGTTTTACTGTGCTTTTCTGCTACTGCTGAGTTAGACAGTGGGATGTTTCCATTTTCTAATGCAGTCAGAATAAATACATGCATTTAATTACCTGCAAGGAACAGAGGCTTTTATGATGGATTTCTTAAAATTAGGTTCTATACCAAATCATAGAGAATCAGGCCTTCAGAAAACCATAACAAGAACTATAACATAACAAGAAAACCAAACAAGAATTATAAAGAGATTTTCTTCTCAAATGAATCTTGTGTCATACCTATCTAGTCAGTGAAACTAGGCTGGTGTAGAATAAATGCAGGTGTGCTCATAAGCAGACTTATTTTTTCCAATTTGTCTGCTAAACACTGTACTTTTAAAAAGTTTCAAGATTAAAAGGCAAGATGTTGTAAAGTGCAGGGGCAGTTAACTGCAACAAAAGGAACTTCCCAAAGGTTTGCTTATTTTCCTCTCTTTCTACTTGTTTCTGCAGAGAAAGCTTGAAAAGGCAACTAGAGTGAAGATAAAACTTGGGAAAGAAACTTTGAATTTTGTTCATGTGTTTGGCCAGTTGCAAAAACATCCTTGGGTACAGTCTGTCATTGCTACAGGTTTTTTGGCTCTTGTATCTTACAGATCTGTCATAAATGGAGATCCATCCAGAGTAGCACATAGGGCTGGGTTTTGCCCATCAGAAGAGTAATTCTTCTTAAATCCAGTTATCAAGAAATTCCACACTGGCAGCTTCCTGCATTAAAGGGCTTTTCTATAGTGTGAAGGTGACAGTGTGAGGATGTACTAATATTTGGCACTGTCCTCATTTACGTTGACCTTAGTAGTGGCTGAATTCTAAACCATAGAAATATCCCTCAAGTGGCTTAATGAAACACTGGAGATAATCTGAAGCAGATGATTTACCAGTGCTCTTTCTCAGGCCAGAGGGGAGTTACCATAAAGAAAGACCTTATATATACTCAGATATATATTTTCAGGGGAAAACTGGAATTCCTTATTTTGTGGATTTTAGTGCACATGGCAGTATCTTTAAAAAGCTGACTGTGAAACACATTTCAAATTTTACACTACAGCAGCAAAACTGCCATTCAAGGCACTGTAGTTCTTGCAATTTCCTTTTAAGTGAGAGAAGCATTGCCACTGAATTTAATTGCTCTGATTTATTGCTCTTGGACCTTCCAGCCACACTCTCCTTTCAAGTGAGCTTTCTTCTTTTTTTCCTTTTTTTACTGGATCTTTAGCATTTTCCCTTTGAGTCTGATTCTGTGAGGTATTGGGTGTCTTCTGGGAAAAGCCAAACGCTTTTAACTCTGAGGGACTTTTCCGGATGTTGGATACACTTGGCACATCACAGGAGAGTGTCCCTCAAAGTTCCCTTTGATTCTGCAGAGTGGATAAGAAACAGCAATCATGGTGCATGTAAACCAAGAGATTACTCACACTAGGAACAACATTTTATGGGGAAAACTAGAGCTTACATTATAATCCCTGCAATCTTTTGTAAGTTTTTCAAACAACTCTCTCCCTGGACAGCAGATAATCATATATCTTCCTAATACACCCTGGCAACACACAGCCACAAAATGTCATGGAAGTAAATGGCTTTAATCAGTAACTTGCTTAGTGCCTTATTTTCAGTTTTCCCAGGAGACACTCTTAGACTTCAAAGTGTACAATATATACAGATTGTGTTTTTTCTTTGCAGAGCACCTTATTTTCATTAAGGGATCCTTTTGTTTTTTCTTTCCTTGCACCAAAGGATCTGTGTCACTAATTTAGCCAGTAATTTCTTGTCATATCATGCTAAGTAATGTATTTGTTATGTGGTACTCAATGGCTTCTTCAATTGTTTATTACACTTTGGGCAAATTGAGCAATTAAGTGTAACATGAATTTTTAATCGAGAAAAAATGGTGGAGGAAGGAATATTCAGACAGTGTATTACAGTGTATTGGGTAAATTTGAATTTCTCATTACCTCATCAAAATGCCAGTACTTTATATGTATGCAGAAAAATTAATCCTTCTCTTTGTAAATCTGAAACAGCCTAGAGAAAAGCTGTTATTTTATTGGAACAAATACGGGAAACAGTCTGCTCTTGTTAGAAATTACCTTGTGCAATTGTCTTCCAAAGCTGTATTCTGGTTTTTAATTCAAAAATTAATTTCTAATGGTCTTTTACCATAGTGAGCACTAACAGTAACTGTTTTGTTCAGGAAACACCACTGCCATTTGAGATTCATAATTCTGCATGTAATTCTTTTCCTTTTTAAAAATTAATGAATTTACTAAGGATTAACTGATCGTGAAAAGCAGGGATTTATTTCCTTCCCATCTGCTCATTTCAAGAGACTTGATTCTATTGGAAATCAATATTCATTGTGTACCTGCATATCTCTACCTGTAATTTGCTTCTCTTGCATGCATGTACGTGAAAATAAATGCATTATTTTCCTGACATAAATATGTCAGCTTTTTATGTGGCAGTAGTATCTTTGCTATGTTTGTCTGCATCATGTTTTGTCATGCATTCATTTTTTTGATTTTTTTCTCTCTTTTAGCTTCTCCTCACTCTTACATTTAGCCTCTGAATAGTTTAGATTTGCTCTGAGTATTTTCCCCAGATGATCCTACGGGTTCCTTATGCTGATCTGAAAATTCTCACTAGCAAGATAGAACTGAAGAAGAATTCTTGAACAAAGAGGAAGGGCACGAAGAAAGGAGATGATGTAATGATTTACATTAAATGGAACAGAAATTCTTGAATTACCAATTAGGCAAAAAACTGCTCCAAATATGTTTGATGTCAGTGTAAATTATTCTTCCATCAACATAAAGTGTTTCCTATTTAGTTTGATCTTTTTACCTAACTTTTCCCAACTCTTTCAACCCAGTAAAATAATAAACCATGGGTTTTTTTTCCAACTGATACTATTCATCACAAACTTATGAACTGTGCAGCCTTAAGTCTGAAAATTTTCTTGCATTTAATGTGAATTTGTTCATAATATTCCCTGAAAACCTCACTGCCAGGTTCTGATGGTGTGATATTTTGACTGGAATTTGAGCTGAATACTGGGTTCCTGGTAGAGAAAGAGAAGTGAAATGCAAACAAATTTAATGATTTCCCTAAAGTCTAGATTGAAACAAAAACCAAATATTCAAGTTGTAACAGATTAAAACAGAGTTCTTCCCAAGTGCTGTTAATCATGAAAAAATTCTTCATCTCACTGCACAACATTTTAGGCAGTGAGTGCTTCTTTTTGTGCAAACCTAAGCGGCAAAGTTGGCTTTGTGCTACTCTGACCCACGTGTCAAACAGTAAATGTTACATTTTTGAGCTTGCATTGGTAGTTAGCCTGGGTTTGGGACAAGGCTCTTGTATGTTTAGGCAGATCGGGGGAAAAAGATAATATAACCATAATGATATGCATAGCAATGTCCACAAGATTTAGCACAGCTGTATGCCTTGTATATTCTGGGATACAATTTCCACTTTCAATGTCAGCTTAAAAAAAATATTTTAAAAGTCCTTTTATTTGTTAAAGGAGGTCTGGCTTAGACTATGTGATGTCAGCAAAACTATCTGGATGAGACTGAAATTACAGCTAGAGCTTCTCAAATAGCTCTCCTCTTTCCAGTTGTATCATAGCCTCAAAATTTTTATTTCCTATAATCATCAGGACACAAATCAATTTATTGGAAGGACAGTACTCTAACTTCTCTGGGCTTGCATAAGTAGTGGCTGGAGTTATGGAACTCAAATCCTTTGGGAGAGGAATTGAATGCAGACACAGTGAGCGAGAGCTTCGCATTACTCCCAGTATTTGTAGGACAGCATGGTTTGTTGCAGGTGTTGTTTGTGGTGACTCACAGTGACGATGAGGGCAGAGTCTGGATGTCACTACAGGGAAAGCTGGAGGACAGGGAGGGCCAGCTGGCACGAGTAGTGGTTTTGGTTTGCCAATTTGAGATTTCGATAATTTTGAGATTTCCTGGCCAATGCGCCAAAGAGTGTGGTGGGTTCAGTGCTGGCCAATCACCAGTGCACTCACTTCCTGCTGTGAGGTCGGATTAGGAGAAAGGCAAAGCAGGCTCAAAATTTTAAAAGGGTATAAAGAAAAAAAGAATGCACTTTGGGTATAAAGAATGCACTTTGCTTTGACCTTTTTGCACTGCTTTGGCTGAGCAGTGAGCTACATAGGGAATCCTCCATTTCACCCGGTCCAGGGCTGCCTGAGTTATGTCCTGGTAGCAAATTACCTCCCTGGCAAAAATGAAAAGTGTCATTGATGTAATGCAAGGCTTAAAAAACACCCAAATGTTGGAATGACCTTCCTGTAAGTATTCTG
Source organism: Pyrgilauda ruficollis (assembly GCF_017590135.1). NCBI lineage: Eukaryota > Metazoa > Chordata > Aves > Passeriformes > Passeridae > Pyrgilauda > Pyrgilauda ruficollis. The sequence continues at coordinate 1,742,249 of NW_024531377.1, forward strand.
CCCAACAGACCGGTGGGATTTTTTCCAAGATGATAATTTCTAATCTCCCTTCACTTCCCTACTGGATCATTCCTGAAATGCCAGGCAAAAGGAATGATTCACAAATTACCTTTTTCTTCCCAGCAAGGAAATAAGTGCAGACTTCAGATGTAATTGATACCTGAAAAGGCTAGAGAAACCTTGGCTATTTCCCCCTTTGGCTCCTTTTACCCAAGTATCACTCTTGTTCCTGCTGTCACACCTTGGGTGTGTGCTACATCCATGTTCCACATTGAGAAACTAGATTAGGAGTTGTTCAAATATGATTCTTTACTTATTTTGGAGTCATCCTTTTTTAGGAAACTCAAGTGGCAGAAACACTGAAAGCATGAAGATATCATGTTTTCTAATAAACACAATATTCTAAAATCTCACACTAAGACATAAATGTTAAGTGAAAGAACTGCAGCTTCCATTCTTGCCCTCCATGCTGAATTTAATCTTACAGGAAAAGATGAAGTTAGATAATATCCAGGCAATTTTTACAATTCTGTGTTCCACAGTGTCATGATGAAAAAGTAAAAAAGGAAAGTCTTTATTGATTTAGATCTAATTTAAAAATAGTGTAGCAACATTATCTCAGGATTTCTTTATGCTGATGTCAAAAGTGTAAACCATACTTTCAGAGTACATATGTGATAACCTAAAAACAATTCCAAAGAGAATCGTAATTTTTAATCTTATTTCTGCCTTTACTGGCAAAAAAGTAACTGTAAAACATACCGCACAAATGCAGTTGGGGCATCTCTGTAAGAGGAAATGTTTTTCAGGCTTTAGAGCACTTTTGCTGACAGCAGCATGGTGGAAGAATATAATATTGCTGTCATTTCAACTCTCCTCTGTAGAGTTTTATACCTAATATTGTATTAAAAGGTACAGTAAGTCTTTTATTGTTTTGCCATTCTACTAGCTGGGAGATTCCCTTAGAACCTGTGAAAAGTTTTTGTATGCAATGAGTTTGCTATTTGCCTTAATAGCAACCACCCATAACTAATTTCAATCAGCATGTGACTTCCAAGGTCACCACTGCCATGGAGTTGTATTTGCTTACATTCTGCTTTTGTTAAGGTGTCATCACATCCTATTGATCTTTCTCTGTCTGTGTTTTAAGACTTAAAAGCCAGGAGGAAGGCAGCATAGGCATCTTTTAAGGATGTAAGAAGACATTCTGGCCCCTTCCTTTCTGATAAACACAGGTAGGGACAGATTTTCAAATGGTGTAGCAGAATGAAGCTGCAGTTATGTACACTCAAAGGTTCTAAGCATAGCTTTGAAAAAGGCTGAATTGGAATGAAAATATTTTCTGTGTAGCTGAAAATGTTTGGCTTCAAACCCTGAGTTCAATTTTATCTTCATTCCTGTAGCATCCCCTCCTAGAGAATATAAGTCAAGTAGGGGTATTTGTAAAAGGCAAATGTGGATTTCCCATAATCATGTAAACTGAGCTAAGAGCTGTCTCTTTTTCCTTTTTCTTTTTTTTTCTTTTTTTTTTTTTTTTAATATATAACATCCAGGAAAAGGAAATCATGTTAGGTGACATAAGAATAAAACTTTAAAATAAAAATGCAAATTGAAATTAGTCTTTTCCCTGATTCTTCTAACTGCCTCCTAAGACTTATCTGGTTCAATTATATATGGCCTAGTGTTGATTTTGCAATTGCCATGGAGCTGCAAACCACAAAATTATGCATAATCTGAGATGTTTTTCGTGTGCCTCAATTATCCAAAGAAGAATTAAATGCTACAACTCATATTGATGAAGTAGTTGTTTCAGGGCAATATGCATTTCTAGAGATACGAAAAAAAAATATTACAGGAAAATTTAATGGATCATTCCAAGTAGTATGCTGTCCTTTGTTACTTTCCCAGAATTTATTTTTCATTTGTTTCATCCTATAATTCTGAGACATTACTGTTTTCATTTGTTCTTTGTCATCTTGATCACTGTGGGACCTCTGAAGATCATCTAGACTAACCTCTAGTCCCAGAAGTTACCATATATATATATATATATATATATATATTTACACACACACACACACACACACACACACATATAATATATACATATGTATATATGGCATGCTATGAATTGCTCACACTTTTGTGTAGTAAGAGTATGTTTATATAAATTGTCTTATGTTGCTATGGCTAGACTGCATCCGCTACCAAACTAGCTCTTTTGGACCTAGCTTAAATATCTCTACAGTGAGTTACTAAGTAGTGATATTCTTGGAAGTAAATTGAACAAAATCTCAAATATTTATGCTTTTCTGATATTTTTAATGTTTATATTTGTTTTATTCAAAAAAGCAAAATAAACTCTTATAAGGCAATTTAGAAGAGATTTAGATTTTCAAAATTTTGAAATTACATTAGAAATTTTTATAGCAAGTCCGCATTTCCATAGAGAATGCCAGGGTTTTTCACAACCAGCATGCTTTCTATAGATTTGTTATGTCAGGTTTTTGGGTGATGCCTACTTTATTTTCCCATGACATATGTTGGCCCGTGATCATAGTTTCTTTCTGAAGTCCAGCCTGGGAGGAGAAAGACAATACTCTGTTGCAGGTGTTGTGTTTCCCATTAGCCTTTAGGCAAATCTTTCAGTTCCTTTCTCTCAGTTCCTTCTTTATTGTGTCCTGAAATGGTCACACTTCTGTTAATGTTGTCAGGAGAAATACTTCTGCACTTTGCTTTGACCTTTTTGCACTTTCTCATATTTTTTCATTAGTCTCAACCCATTTAAAACTAACTAAGCTTGACTCTTCAAATGAAAACTGGCCGAAATCTCTTTGGTCTCTTTGGGAATTGTGGAGCCTCTAAGAGACAAAAAACCCCTCAATGTGTGATGTCTGGGAGTGAATTAGTTGAACAAAAAGGTTTCAGGGACTGTTGTTATAACAGACAAAATATTCAATAATTTCTTCTTTACAGAAATAGAGATAGCTAATAATCTTGGAAGAAGGAGGGTTGAGTCTAGAAGAGAATTTACAGATTATTTCATATGTGTGAAGATGGCTGACAGGCTTCCTTCTATATCGCTATTTTCCCCCCTCTGCTTATCTGAAACCCACATTACAAACTTTTAGGGTCATTTGAGTAAATTGTCACTCCTGAGACTGATTCCATCTTTTAGCCTCTTTTACTTTATACAGGCAGCTTTCTCTATAATGTCCAATTCCATTATCATTACTACCAGTTCATTTATAGGTAGGTAAAATAGCAGTGCACAATATGGAAAACTGCATCTTTCTGTACTAGATTACTGAAACATCAGAAAAATTATTCTAGTTCTAAGGAAAAAAAAAAAAAAAGGTGGATTTCAGTCCTTTCCACAATGTGGATTTAATTCCAATAAGATTAATAAAAGTATATATTATAATGTACTAAATAGACTCTCCTGACAGTAGGTTGCACAATGATGGGTTGTCTGTAAGACCAAGAAAACAAGTTAGCTTAAACAAGTCAATTTCCTTATACTTATTTAGAAATGACTTTTTGCACTAAGGATTTGAAATTGCCAAAGAAGTTTTAAAAAAAGGGAGATTTTTATACTGCACAGATCATTGTCAACAGTGAGAAGAGAGAAAAGTACTATGTGGACAAATCCAGGAGAAATGATCTTTGCAACAACTTGCTCAAAAAACTATCAAGATGAACATTTTCGAAGCTGAAGGTCTATTTTTAAGATGGTTGAAATAGGAAAATTATACTGATTGCCAGTTATCTGGAATTGTTGTCAGTCTTCTGGGTGATTGTACTTGGCAGTATTAAACACAGTGAAGCTTTTCTGTTCCCTGTTCCTGTTGTGACACAAATGACAATGTATTGCCTCAGTGAATAATAGGGTGCTGGTCTGATTTAACTGGCTTCTGAACAGACTTCTTTCTGCAACCCACAAGGGAAAAGACAGGGAGGTGGCAATGGAAGCATCTGTCTTCCACCTGCCATGCCCTCCTCTATATTTTCACACATGTGAACCAGAAATAGAGCATTGTATCTGACATATCCACTTGCAAATTAAATTTATAGTGAAATTTAAAAAAACCCTGATTGTTTAACAAAACCAGATTTTTTGTTTCTGAACAAAAATAAGCAGAGTAAATTGCTGTTTCTCTAAAAAGATTTGAATGAACAGAGAAAGGTTTCAATGTCAGTCCTGTGTACGCTGATTAATTAATTTATTATTTTATTTCCATAGGGAACAAACACTTTTGCCACTGAAATGAATGCAAATGTTACTAGTATGGCGGTATTGTGCTGCTATAACAAGAACCTAGCACGCTTTTTCTAGGGTCAAAAATCCTATGTAATTAATGAAATAGATTGAAAGAGCTGAATTCTTCCATCTACCAAAGTGAGGATGGAAGTCCAATCACTGAGTTGCTCTTTGCAGTGATTTTGTAAAAAGCATGTGTTAAAATTGCCTGTGTAGGGTTCAGTGCCTTGACAAGCACTTTCTATCTTCCTTTTTTGAAAAATCACATGCTACATCCAGCTCTGGATTCCCCAGCCCAGGAAGGACACTGGTTTGTTTGAGTGGGTCAAGAGGAGGGACCCCAAGTTGATTAGAGGGACAGGGCAATTCCTATACAAGGAAAGGCTGTGAGAACCTGGTAAAAAATAAAAAAATAAAGGCTTTGGGGTGATCTAATTTCAGCCTTCCAACATGTGGAGGAGATAGAAACTTTTTACAGGGACAGGACAAGGAGGAATAGCTTCGAAGTGAAAGTCAGCAGGTTTAGGTTGAATATTAGGAGAAAGTTCTTCACTGTGAGGCTGGTGAGGCACTGGCACAAGTTGCCCAGAGAAACTGGGCTGGTCTCATCACTGGAAGTGTTCAAGACCAGGCTGGATGAGGCTCTGAGCAACCTGGTCTAGGGAAAAGTGTTCCTGCCTATGACAGAGAGGTTGGAATAATCTTTAAGGTTCCTTCCAGTCCAAACCCTTAAATGATTCTGTGATCTGTCTCCTACTGAAAAGGCAATGCAGCCACATGTTGTGCTAGTGAATTTAATTTTACATACAGGCCATGGGGATTCAGGTAGACATAATATTTACCTTTATAGTTCACTGATTAATTAGTATGTTGAACACTGATTTGAAAATAGCAATTATAATCTCCAGTAGCAGGAAGTACTCCACAGGAGCCAGTTCTGTCTCTAAGGCTCTGATTCTCTGGAACTGTGATTTGGTGTTCTACATCCACATTTTTAGAGTTCTTAAACTAGTCATGCAAATCCTTCTTAATGTGGGGATTACTGATTGGCTGGGCTGTAACAGCTCCTTAGGAACCATTACAGTCCTGGGTGCAGATACCAGTGTCAGTGCTTTGCAGTCAGCTTGAATATTTCTAGTAATATTCTGGGTTTTGCTTACAAAAGCAGTAGAGAAATAGTGTTTCCAGTTTTTTTCCAATCTCTGGGTTATTTTGCACACTAACCGGTGTAGCTTTATTTAAGAAAAGCAACAAAATGCTCCACACTCCAAAGTTAACACCACCTGACGTACACTAGGCTGAAGAAAATCTGATTTCCTGCTACTTGGGGGTACTGCACAGGAGTAGTAAGTAGCTCCTCTCTGAGCCTACATGCTGTTTGCCTCTTCTGCATAACAAAAGCATCTATTGGGAAAATGGAAGTCATCTTTTGAGCTAACCTACTTGTAGAACATCGCTTTTAAAAGGGAGATTGTTCAATAAATGTGAACGAAAGTCTGTCAAAATGCAGCTTTTTACACTTCCTAAGTGATGTGAGTGAGGAAGAGCTCCCTTGTGCGAAAATAACCAAATAAATTGGTCCATTCATATTTTTTGCAGAATGATAGGGGCCTGAAAGAACATCAGAAATTCTGATTTCAGTTTACTGCCCTGTATTTAGAGACGCACTTCAGTTTTGTCACAGTAGGGTGAATGATGGTTCATCAGTGTGAGCATGAGGAAGTCACACCATGGCCCTTAGTGCTATAATCCGAGCTTAAGAAAAGAGATCTCTAAAGTACAACTAAGCATTTGATAAATTATTCAGAAGAGAAGCAGAAGCTTTAAGCTGCATTTTGTACTGTGTATCTTTGCAGCAATTGTTGCATACACTTCAGATGGCACAAATGTGGGTAAGGGTACAAAGGAGCTTCTCTTTGGTGATTTATGCATCCTCATTTGTGTGATACAAATTAGAATTGCTCAAACCATAGAATAATATTATGGAATCATAGTATTGTTTGGATTGGAAGTGAATTTAAAGATCATCTGGGTCTATATCCTCTGCCATGGGCAGGGAGACCTTTCACTAGACAAGGTTGCTCAGGGATTCATCCAACCTGGCCTTGAACACTTCCAGGGAGAAATTGGGGCATTCACAGCAACCTGTTCCAGAGCCTCACCACCTCAGTGTAAACATTTTCATCCTAATATCTGATAAATCTATCCTCTTTCAGCTTAAGGCCATTACCCCTTGTCCTATCACCACATGCCCTTATCAAAATGTCCCTCTAGCTTTCCTGTAGGCCCCTTTGGGTACAGGAACATTCTAAAAGATCTCCCCAAAGTTTCTCTTCTCCAGGCTGAATGACCCTGACTTTGTCAGCCTGCCTTCATAAGAGAGGTGTTCCAGCCCTCTGGTCATCTTCACAAGCCTCCTCTGGACTTGCAGCTCTGGACTTCAGAGTCCATATCCTTCCCGTGCCTGGGGACTCCAGTGCTGGATGCAGCGCTCTGGAAACAGCTGTTATGGGAAAATGATGTGCTGTACTTGGTTTGAAAGAGGGTTTTCTTTATTATTCTGTTTTTTAAGATTTGTGTTTAACTAGAGCATTTCAATGCATTGCTCACAGTACAATCATAATCGACATGATGGCTCAATCTCACTGTGTTATGTGGCAAGTGCAGGATAGCCTCCACATAAAATACATTCCAGGGGTTTAGAGGTGTCTTTTAATCCAGCCTGCAATGTTGTGCCACTGCAGATTTATGAATGATGGGTCATTAACTCCATTTCAGCTTCTTGAGTGCACATCAGCTGATGAGGGCTGAGCACAGCTAAGAGCTTGTAGTGGTGTGGACAGGGATGAGGACAAGACACTGCACACAGCAGTTTTTCCCAGGAAGGGATGCATGGTGCTTCTCTTTAACAGCACCTTTTTAAATATTCACAGTTGCTGTAAACTCCTTTCAGTCTCTGCATTGGGAATTCATATAATGCCCAGGCTGACATTATGTACAGGTATGACTATTATCATAGGATTAGAATTTCTCCTACTGAATAATTTCTCAGCATCAGTGAGCATAGTGATTTCTTATTTCCTCTTTTTCTGGAGCCAAGCAAACTCTCAAGAGCATTAATTTCTAGAGTAAGAAGAAACCATTTCCAATGTCTTATATGGACATATGCTTCACATGCTCAGAATTTCATACAGATTATTAATTGTTTTTAAAATCCTGATTTCTTATTCCATTACCTTCTTTCAAAGAGTTATGGATTTTATCCTCACTGTCCTTGCATCTACAATTTTAGTTCTGTTTCCACTGGTTTTTAGTTTATACTCACAAATTTCTAGAGACCTCTATTGCAGAATTTATGATTTAGAAACAATTCTTAAAGATGTTCTTCAGTTAAAATAACAGAGAAATTTGAAGCATTAGTATTTGGAATTACAACATTAGTGTGTACCCTTACACACATTTCTCAGAGTACAGGCTTAGCACTTTTTGTGTACAGGTGCAACATCTTTTGACACTTTTTTAGGGCTACTATCTGTACCTTTAAAAATTATGTACTGGAAATACTGTGAGTCCTGAGCTCTTAAATCAGCATGACTGTCAGCACAATCTGAGGCAATATTGCATTGGAGGCATGTCTGTGAGCTGAAGTGGGGAAGAGCACTTTGAACAGTGAAGAGCAGATTTATCCAATGTGGGATCCTCTGAGGGCCTCAGGAATGTAATTTATGCATGGAGTATGTGCATGAGATGTACTTCATCACGCAGGGAAATTTTGAGTTGTTTCTGTCAGATTGTTCCTTTGAATAACGTTATCCAAGTGAAGAATTACTTCATTTTAGAATTTGAACAGACGTTTTATGAAATGCACTTATTTCAGAAACGTATTGAAGTAATACTGATGCTTAAGACACAATTCAGAGCTTTTGAAGCCTAGGGCATGAATTTTTATTTTTTTTCCTGGAATTATGTTTTTCCTCATTCTCAGTTCACCAACAATCTGCACCTCTCTTTGTTTTCAATGGATAGATTAAAAATCCCATTACAGCATCCTTCTCTTAATACATACCCCTGACAGTCAGCTTCCAAATCTATGACTGGTTAAACAGCCTAATAAATGAGTCTTGAATACTAGTGCCTAATTGTTGAAACAGAAGTGGTGAGGTTAAGTATCCAGTGCCTTTCTCCCTCTGTAGTTGTTAGAAGCAGTGCAACACAGCCTGACACATCTGCCAGCATTTCACACCCACTTGCTCATGTATAAATGACTGAACAAAGAACAAAGCAGTGAAAAGTCAAGCTTTACCTTTTTAAGTAGATATGATAACAGGTTAGAGAAAACCCGAAATATGAGCTGCACAATACATTGGAGGAACAAAATTCTAGTGGAAAATATTGTGGCATTTTATAAGAGACTACAAATTTCGTCAGTAATTCATACATTTACCTAACACATTTTGAAAATATATATAGGAATGAAATTTGGCAGTGTGCAAATAAAAATGTTTGGCTCTGATGTGTATTTTGAGAGAAAAGGCAAGGAAACCAATCACTTATATTCTTTCGATTAAATACTTTTAAAAAAATTAGATTTATACATTCTTTTAAATCAAATTGAGTCCCCCAAATCCAACCATTAACCCTTAGAAAAAGGAATTTATTGAAAAAAATGCATGCATTCCTGGTTTAGAAAATAAGGACTAGAAAGAGAAGCTTATTAGGGTAGCAAGAAGGATGTTCTATTTCCCTTCTTCTGACCTGATTGATATTCTCTTTTCCGTCTCCTGACATGTTTTCTATAATGCAGACCACAGAAAAATAGCTGGCAATGTGGCTTGATTTTCTTCCAACCTTCAGACTTCAAATACAGAAAAATGTCTACTAATTTCTATTTCAGTGTTGCCATAGATACAGTTTCTATGATATTTTTATTTTTTTTACTTCTGTCTATGCCTCTACCTGTCTGTCTATAGATCTGTCTTTCATCTTGCTAGCTGAGAACTTTTATTCTTTTTTCTCCCTTTATTTTCCATGCTTTCCAGCTATTCCCCAGCACGTATTCCACTTGCTTAATTTAATCAGGTGTTGTGTTTGTTTGTTTTGTTTTGTTTTTGGTTTTGTTTTGTTTTGCAGTTCAGAATCCTCACTCTTGATGTTCTGGTCAGTACAGGAGTCCTGTAATGCCCCACAGGTAGTGTCCAAGGTATCTTGTTGGGCTTTGAAATACTCTTTCTTTCTACTATTGAAACTCACAGTAATTAACTTTGCTTCACATTCTGTGAAAAAGGGAAGCCTTCAGGTCCCCCCTTCCTGCTGTGTTCTCAGGCTGTGCTGGATTTCTCTTTGATTCTGTTTGCAGTGTAACACATGCTGCACTTTCCCCATTTTTTGTTTCTCCAAGACCCTCTTCTCTTGATTTTTTTTTTCTGTTTATAATAAATGCAAACAGCAGCAGCAGCTCAGGATGCACTGTGTGTGTAGGCTTAATGTACCTACTCATCTGCAGTCATTCATCACGGCTGCTGGATCTCTTTTTCAACTGCAAAGAGCAAGACAGTTCAGTGATGTACCTAAATTGGATGCTAACTGCTGCTGAAGAAAATGTTTCATCCCTATTCATTAACAAAAAAAAAAAAAATACTTTATTACTCTTTCTTAGCATGCAGGTGGGCATTTAATTCCTGATGCACTAGGTGAAATTTACAATCTCCCGATCTAGTAGGGATAAGACAGATCATGAAAGTAGAGCACCTGTGTTTTTCCATGAAAGTTACACTTTTCCCTCTAGGAACAGGGAACTGGGTCTATGAATATCTTATATATTCGCTTATATATTTCCTGGACATATTCAAAATTACAGATGCTCTGAATAATCTTCTGTGGAGAGTGAAGTTTCATCTTTGGACTGTCTATGATCCTACACAGATCACTAGATTTTGATGCCTAGAATTAGCTGTTGTTTTGTTTTCTTATGCACATTTCATGATGTGGCATTCTCCCCTTTAGGAACAGAGGTTGATTTTCCTTAAATAATAATTGTAATCAATTTTAATAGGGCTGTGCTCATGCTAATGTGTCTCTGGAGACATTATACCTTTGAAGTAGGGCAAAGATGATAATTTGCTTTTACTAGCAAAAGACATTTTTGTTGTGTTTTCTGTTTGTTTGTTTACCAGCAAGAGGTTTTTTGGTTTTGGGTTGGTTTGTTTGTTCTGTCTATTATTCTGTCCTACTGGGCATTTATTCTGGACTTCCCCCAGATCTTGGAGGAAGCCTTATGTACCACCTTGCTCCTTGTCAAATATTCATCTTCTGGCCTTTTTTTCGTTGAAGCAGCAATTTAGCTTAGGTAAAATTTGGTTTATACAAATCCAAGATTGATGTGGCTTGAGGATGAGATTGATTAGCAGCATTCTCCCTGTGCTATTACCTGTGTATGAACTGGAAGGAAAAATGCTTGCAAATCAACTACAGCTACAGAATTTTACAAACTACTTTGAAAGAACTAATTCTTAGTTAAAGTTTCAAAGTTACAAAATTAATGGTAAGCTTCGCACTGTACAAACTCGAGGCTGATGTAAAGAAAATATTTTGTGTGTCTCCTTTCACAGCTTCTCTGTTCTTAGCCTGTCTCCATCTGATGACCAGTTAACAAAGCCTAAATAATTATTTATCACAAGCTGTTCTTGCTATATTTTTTTAAATTAACAATTTAGGAATTTCTCCTTTGCTGTCTATTGTCCTCTGAACTGCTCCTCCTCTCCCCCCACCTGTGCTAGCAGGGAAAATCAGCCCCTCCCCATGCAGCTGAACTTGTTAGCAGTGTTCTTGCCTGCTTTTAACCAGCATAAACAGCTCTGGGATTTATTGAGGAAGTGTGAATCGTCTCATCTGGAGCGGGCATCTAAACTTGAGGCATTGTGTTTAAGCTAGCCACAGGCAGTCAAGCATCCCAGGGAGGAATTCTTTCCATTGCCAGTTAGCTCTTTAGGAAAGAGCTAAAGCAACAAAGGGAGACACAACTCTTGGAGATGTGTTTATGCCCTTTTCCTCCAAGAGGACAGCTTTATCCTTTTTTGTCTGTGTCTACCCCGGGGAGGTAGTGCAGAATCTACCACCCCTTCCAAGTGGTGCTCCCAGTTTTACAGCTCTGAAGAGAATCTCTTCTTGTTACACTGTGGGATTTTTTTCTCTTCAGTTGTCAGCAGGTGAGTTATTCCTATCAATGCTTTTGCTTTGAGTGCATTCACTTTGTCATATTGGCTTAATAAAATGAAAATAGGCAGAAATGAAGAGATTTTTTTTTTAATGGTATTTGCTAATATTTCAGACACTGTACGTGTACAGTATGGCTTATTTTTCCTCTCTTTTTTTTTTTTTTTTTTTTGTTTTTTATTAAATCTGCTTCCTGCCAGCTCACCCACTTTATACACTGGTCATGGTGTTCTGTGGTGGGGAATATCCTTTTGCCCAGTCTGGGTCAGGTGTCCTGTCCATGTTCCCTCCCAGTGTGGTTTCATATTTGGGTCTGTATTTTACTCAGGATAAAAAGAAAACCATTTAGGGCTGGTAAACTTGTTGCTCAGCTGGATCTATACAACTGCTGGGGTCACCGGGGAATGAGCAGGGTTAGCCCCAAACTGCTGGGTGAACTTTTCCACAGAGCTAATGGTTGTGAACTGCTAAAGCACAGTAGACCTGCCTCTGACTCTGCCTCCTGCCAGCTCACCGACTTTATACACTGGTCATGGTGTTCTGTGGTGGGGAATATCCCTTTGCCCAGTCTGGGTCAGGGGTCCTGTCCATGTTCCCTCCCAGTATGGTTTCATATTTCGGTCTGTATTTTACTCAGGATAAAAAGAAAACCCTACAATTATGAAGTGTTCTGCCTTGCTGTATACCAATCATTTCAGTTTGGAATTATAATGAAGTGGGTAGTTTCTGGGAAACCCTAATTAAATTTCAATGTAAGTTGTGGAAAATATCAAAAAGGTGAGTTATTCCTATCAATGCTTTTGCTTTGAGTGCATTCACTTTGTCATATTGGCTTAATAAAATGAAAATAGGCAGAAATGAAGAGAATTTTTTTAAATGGTATTTGCTAATATTTCAGACACTTGTATGTGTACAGTATGGCTTATTTTCTCTCTCTCTTTTTTTTTTTTTTTTTTTTGGTTTAGTACTAAATGGCAAACCTGACTTCTAAACAAGTAGAGGCTACAGATGCTATTTTCTTTCCTTATCCTCTATTGCCGACCTTGTGATAGGCCTATTAAAAAGAGTCAGTGTTGATCACTTTAAGCATAGTCACAATTTATGAGACTATTATCTCAGATGATCTTAATAGGCAGTGTTATTGTGCACTTTGTGCTAGAGTTCTGCTTTTGAGCTCAGTAAATGACTGGCTGCATTATTAACAAGTATTTTTATAGAAGCCCCAAGTGTAGTTAACGTTTCTGTGGACAAGAATCTGATAGCATCAAGACCAGCACAAACATAGGACAAAACATGGAATAAAGAGCTAGAAGATTACAGGAAATGCTGGACCTGTTTGAATAGCAGAGATATGGTGATTACCAGTCTAGGTGTCCTGCAACACATCCATAAGAATCTCCAACAAGATCCATAAGAACCCAGGTATCTCCTCCAATCATTACCATGTGGGTGGTAGCTTGAAGCCCTGGTAGTCTCTTCCTGAGCTGTAACAGAGCCTGGAGACAGCAGCTGGGAAATCTTTGGCTCATTTTCCCACTGTGTTGATCTCAGTGCAAGCATTCAAATCTTTACCTTTCTGTACTGCTTTTCTCTCTAGCTCCTAATAATGTCAGTCACATTTTCCTCCTGCCATTTTGTCCTTGATTTCTTTTCCCCTTCTTATTGCTCCAAAGTATATACTGCAGCCATATTTTGATTCCTTGGTATCATGCTTGTCTTGTGGTGTGCTTGCTCTATCTTCCTGTTAGAACATTATTTTTTCCTCCAGCTATATATCTGATTAGTATTCACCACTTTAAAAAATGCTTCATTTTACCCTCCCTGTGGACTTTCCTTTAAGAGTGTTTACTTCAGGCAAAGGATAGATTATGCTATCATGTTGTAAAATCCTAATAATACCAATAAATGCCTCTAATGGAATGAGTTCTGTCCCTTTTTTACTACAGTACCATTGAGTAGGTGTCCCAAAGCAGTGGGTTTATTAGAAAGGAAAATCCAAATTAAAAAAGAAAAAAAGCATGAAAAAGAAATAAAGCTTGCTGTATACTTTAGAATATTAGAAATAGCAGAGTCTATCAATCTAGACTCTGCTTGCAGTTTCCAGTTGCTCTGCTGGCAATAATGGGGTTACAGTAGTGTGAAAACTGAGTCAATAAAATCAACCACATCCCCTCTGAGTCGTGGAGCATATTGCATGGCATAGGATATTGCACTGTATATTTCTCCTAATAAAACCAAGCCACTTTTGAGGCAGTATAGAAGGGAGTCAGAAAATACAATGGCTGTTTCTGTTTCTAAGACAATGACTGACACATGCTGCTTGTATTTTGGCTGGAGTGTAGAACTATTGAGAATTAACAATGGTCATGATAGGTTTCCTCTTCGTTTATATCCACTTTGTGTTTTACTTCCCAGCACTGCTGCAATAAATGCTTTTGGTGATTTTGACCTTAGAAATCTATTGGAAACAAACTCTGGCCTATAGTGAAGCCCATTTGCTGCAGTAAGTGTGCTGCTGGGAAGAAATTACCCTGGTTTCTAGTGCTGTGTTGGGTAAAGACTGGAGACTCTTAGGTCTGTGCATGGAGCCATACACTCAAAGCCTTCCTGCCAGCTCTGTACATGTGCAATAGTGAAATTGGATATGGATTATGGAGGAGGAAATAATAAGCTGTTTATGGTGCCCTCAGGAAAACAGATGATATGAGATGTCCAGTCTGAGGTGACAGAGCTACAGAAATGTGGATAAATCTCTTCTGGCAAAGCTGGCAGCTGCTGGCAGGGCATTACAGTGAACAGTTCTGGAATTCAGCTGGTAGGTCCCAGACGCTCTGGGAGGGTTCACAAAGTGCTCATCTACAAGTGCTTTGAGAACAGGCTGTGTTACCTGACCCAGACCAGTTTTCTACCCAGGCCAGGCTGCTTTTTTTCTCCTTCCTTGTGTGTGACTGTTGGCTGCTGAAGGTACAGAAGAAGGTCACACTGGTTGTTGTAGTTGCAGAGTTGGGCTTTTTGACAATTGTGCAAAGGTCAGGCTGCTTGCTCTGTTACTATCTGTCTTGAGTGCAAGCAAATAAATGAAACACATTGAGGCAGAAAATCCCAAAATATAATAGTTCAGAGTATCTTTTCAGATGAAATGGCACTTTATTCTCTTATGGAACCTTGCGTAGAAGAGCATGAGGAAAACATACCAGTTTGATTTCTTTAGAAAATGCTTTCTTAAGACTGCCAACTTGGAAAGCAGCTGAAAGAAGCAAGGGAAAACATTGATTGTTATACAGGACGTGACAGCTGAAGTGTGTTCTTTAAAGGAGGGGAAAGTTCCTCAATAGCTCTCCTCCATCAGTGCAAATGGCTACAGAAAGCAGTTTACTATATGCTGTCCAGAATTAATAAATTGAGTTATTGATGAAGGATCCAGGTCAAGACCTCCACTGAAGGAAAGCCTAAGGGGCACAGTGTCTTGCTCAAACAGAATATTTTTTTGTTTTGGTTTGGTTTTTTTTTTTTTTTTCTGCACAAGCTGTATTTTGTCTGAGATATGGAGCTCATACTGTTCAGCACTTGAGATAATAAATCTTTTTCTGAAGCTGAGGTCTCTGCATAATAGTGACAGCAAAGAATTGAGGCTGAGACTGATAATGGTACTAAATAATCATCTCTTTTAAAACAGAAATTACTTTGATCATTAACATGAATATCAGCATAAGTACAGGGTGTGCTTAGTGCTCTTTAACATGACCTTCATTTTGATAACAGCTCTAATTAGGTAGGTTTTGTAGAAGCTGACTATCAGTTATGTTTGCATTACTGGAGAACCTCATGGATTCTGTTTATCTGCATTTTTGTGACTTTCATTCTTTTTTCATCAGTTTTGTCTTATACAATGAGCTTAATCCCTTGAGCAAATGAAACATCCACAAAATATTTAAGTGTTCCCTGGCACAGGTGCCAGAAGGAGAGGGCATTGACAGCTGAAATCCACAGCACTCAGAAAGGGCCATCCAGGTTATTCCAGAGGGGAAGAGGCATCAGTGGAGCTGCATCAGCTTCCTGAGCAGTGTACCACTAAATCTCTTGGACACTACTGCTGACCTAGGGAAGAGGGATAGCACAGGGATAACAGGTATTTGAGGGATCCAGGCTTGTTTGACATGCATTCAGAGGATTTGTGTCTGATTTGGCTGTACTTTACAATTATGTCAAGTTTATCAGATTAACCTAACAACAGCAGACTTCTCCAGACAGCAGCACAACAATTTAGAGCAAGATTTGCTCTTTAGGTCCAAAATCTTTTAAAGATGCTTGTTTGCATGAGCATAAAGAGGCTCACAGGGCAACATTAATTACTTCATAGCATCCTCTTCCTTGCTTGTGCCCTCTTGTGACTCTTTTGTAAGTGTCAGGTTAGTTCTGTTGATTTTACTCTTGGAGGGACAGTGTAATTCTAATCCACAGCTTTTTCTGTATTTTTCCTTTATTTGTGGCATGTGTCTGCCCTCAGCTTTCCCTTAAGCCCACACCTGATCTGCGTAGGGAAGTGCTCACATGCAAGTTTAAGTTTGAGAGAGGATGAAAAGCTGCTATGGAATATAAAAATTTCCATTTGAATTTACAAATTAGGAGGTTCCCTTCATTTTTTGAGGTAGCTTTAGGGTATTTTGGAGTCACATATGCAAATTCTCATTTCAGCTGTTAGTTCTAACAATCTATTCTTTCTTAGTAAAATTTCAGATTTCCTTAGTTTTTGATATTATTAAATTATGAGGCTACAGGGAGGAATCTGGTCCTGTGAAATGTCATGTTTATGAAACATGACATCTTTCACCACTGCTAAGATTCTGTGTAATACAGATATGAAAAAGCCATGTTTGGGTCTACAAACATTAGGGAGGTTTAGTTAAATTGGATAGAAATTGCTGTTTAAGGTAATACTCCCGCATTTTTCATTATAGCTCTAGTTTAACAATCCTGTGTCTAAACGTCATGTACAGCAAGATCCTGAATGTAGAATTTCTCCAGAAAACGTAGAAAAAGCTCTTTTGGGATTTGTGAAAAATTTGTTTTTCCTTGTATGCTGTTATGCATCATCTTTTATTTATCAAGATGTAATTTGATGCTTCCATTCCTTCTCTTTTAGCCTAGAAGGAGTTAGTAGCTTAAGGACATTGATATTGAATGTCAGATGGAAGGTATTGTTTTCTCCAAGCAGAAAAAAAATAATTTGGAGACATGTCCCGTGGCTTTGAGAGCTGCTCATGATGGCTACAACACTGTTAAAAACCAAACAATTTGTCAAAACTCTTGCAGATTAAGATTAGAAGAAGGGAATGGAGAATTGATGAAAGGGGAAATATGAAGTGACTGAACCCCTACTCTCATTACAAACAGTTGCTCAATATTTTTTTTCTATTGAAGGTCAAGAAGTGCAAAACATTGTGTTTGCTAATCAGATAAGAACTTCTTTACTTTGTTTCAGAGACCAAGGCACACATAATTTTTCACTGCAAAAGTCTGTGGTTTTACTTCACTAAGTTAATTGGAAGATTTGATTTAAAAAATAATAATTTAGTAAGGTATTTTTTTAAAGAGAGTGACAAGAAAGGTGCTAAATTGCTCCAGCTTTGAATAAGAGAAAATGTATTTAAGAACTGACGAAATTATTTTTGAAATTATGCCTAATTTTAGCAAAGATATTTTCAACCCAATAATCTATAACAGCAGAGTACAAAGTTGAGCACAGCAGACAGGGATCATTGAGCTCCTGGAGTTAAGGATGCATTAGTGTTTCTATTACAGTCTTGTATATTCTGCAAGATAAGATGGTTATGAAACATAGCCTGAAAGACTGAGACCTGAGATCACAAGTTATACTTTTAGAAATGTACTCTGGGAATTGCTTAAACTACTGTGGTTTGTTTATATTATGCTGGATTCCCAAGGTCCCCATTAAGGTTCACAGTTGCATTAAAGGCAATTTTGCATAAACAGCTAGGCACAATACCCATACAAGTAGTTTGTAGCCTCATACCCTCAGCTGAGTGTGTGGTTTCAATAGGTGCTTGATCCTACCAAATCAGGATTAATGAGTGTATTACTGAAACATGGGACTGAAATCCCACTTGGGCATACTGAGGTCTTTCAGGAGCACAAGGATCAACCTGCCCATCCTGTATCTACAGGGACAGCTTTGAGGTCCTTGAGGGCTGACAGCACCGTTGGCTGCTGGGTCTTTGCTCCTTGGTTGTCCAGGCTGACTCAGGGGAAGGGATAACCTATTCACCAGAGTCATTCAGGTTGGAAAAGACCTCTAAGATCGTTGAGCTCAACCTCTGAGTGCTTACCACCTTGCCAACTAGACTTTGGCACAAAGTGCACCACAGCATAGCTATTCCACACCCTCTCATTTGGCCCCCATCCTTGGTTGTGCACTGGCATGATCTCTGCATGTGCAGCAGCCTGAGCAGTGGTGTCATGTGAGCCAAAAAGACATGTAGCACTTCTCATTTGAAACTTGGGGCCAAGGTGCAAGCTGAGGAACAAAGCAAATTGTTCCCTGTGTTTTAGACTTCCCACAAAGCTCTTTGATTATGTTTGGCTCACACTACTGCTACCTGATCTGTGCATTTTCTGTGGCTAAGCCGAGCACCTGGCTAGGAATGTCTGTCACATTCACTAAGTGTCCTTCAGAAAAGTAGTCCTGGTTCTTTCCTAACTTGGGGTTTTAGTTTGTGGTTATTTCCTTTGGGATTACTGCTGCCTTGGACTGAAGAGAAAGAGGCTTATGGTGTCTTATTGCTAAAAGCAGGACAGGCTCTCCATGCCTTGCTCTGTCCTGGCTGTATCTTGAGGACAAAGGCGCTGATTTACCCTCACCATCTGACAGTGTTGTATCAGGAAAGTAATAGCTTTGAGAGCAAAGAACTGAACTTCACATTGATATATTTTCCAAACTATTATTTTCAAAAATGAGCATGAAAATACTTTCTTTTTCCGGTGTGAATGAGATGTTACTGTCGCACTTGGCCTGAGGTATTTATGATTTACTCCACAGAATCAAAACTGAGTCTATAAAGAGTTTGTCACAGAGCCTCAGGTAGTTAGTTATACACTTGCTGCTGAAAAAAGATAGCTGATAGGAAGAGATTTCACAGAATTTTTAGAGAGACAGACATCTGTATGTAAGGAACTGTGTTACTAGAAATACTTGTCTTTTCATACTGTTAGAGTTTTGAAAAGTTTTTTATGCTATGTATTAGTTCTTGCAAATTGCTTGCCAATTTAATATCAGCAGCATCTAAACAGTAAGTAATTGCTTATGATAATGAGAGCAAACTAATTTACTGGAATATGTTAATATTCACAATGCACTTTAGAACAGCAGGGTATTCCAAAAATACTACTCTGTTGTTTAATTGCAGTGTTTAGGTTGCATTGTTATAACAAATGCTGGCAATATCATCACAAAGCCAGACTCTCATTGAATAGCCTCCTTACTGAGACTCCAGCATGTGAGTAGGTAGTGTCCTTTGAGAACTAAACAGGATATAAACAAAACCACCTGGATTTAAATAATGATTCTTAATTTCTGATTGATGTTCATTACGTGAATAGGCAGAGAGCCTTCTTATGACTTTTAAAATTTAACTTAATACATTTTAAATTGAATAGCATGTGATTCCTATCTGAATATTTGTGTGTCTTCATTGGAATCGATATTTGTGTGAGATGTAGAAACATACCTAGAAATATGTTTTATGTTACAGAAATGCTGTGAGAAAATACTGTAGTGCAGGAGTCCTCAAAACTTTCAAGTTGGTGTGCTGCAGTTCATTCTGCAGGACTGCTGTTTAGTATATTTGAAGTGTTGTTTTCTCCTTATTTTCTTGGGAAATGTTCTGCTTTACTTTGGGTTGAGTTTTTTTGAGCAACTCAGAAGAATGCTTATTGAAAAATGGGGTATTCCTGAGCACCTTTCTTCACAGAATTATTTTCCACGTGTGTTGGTATCACTTGGAGTTTTGAAGGATTCTAGACATCTTTGTGTGTGTGTGTCATTATAAAGAACTGTATTAAAGTAAGGCTTTCCAAACTATTGAATGCTCATCTTCAGGGTATTAAAAGCAATTGTAATCGCCTCCAGCCAGACCCTTGGAAGTGAGTGGCCTACACAAAATCACTTTACTAATTAGGCTGGGTTAGTCATAGGGTGATTAACTACTCACCTTTCTTTCATGCACGAGTGAATTAAGTTACAGCTGATAGCACTGGCTGTATGGAGTGTCAGAGCCCGCACTTGAGTTAGCCCCTGGTGAGATGATGGAACAGTTTGGAGCACAAAACTCTTTTGTCAAGTTCTCTCCAAACATTGTTGTGAAATGCAGTGGTTTAACCAAGCTCTCTGATTACTTAACTATGTAACCCAGTGAAAAGCATTAAGATGCATGTTTTTCACTGCAGCTCTTTATCCTCTGAATCTGGCAAAGAATTGTTGCTTACAAACAGCAGCATAAGGGCTTTGCAGAGAAGAATGATAGCAATTATCATAATGACAAAGCATGTAGAGTTTCTCTGCCAGGCCTCAATTGAAAATCTATTATGTAGTAGAACAGAAAGAAGTGGGAAGGAAGTGAATTGGCCCAACCTGGCTGGCCCATGTTAGCTCTTATTATAATGGTCTAATAACCTTAAAGATTCAAGTACAAATACAGCTGTGTCTGTGTACCCCTATTAAACACTGTTTGTTTCATGCACAGATTTGATAATGTAAGTAAACACTGATGTTCCGAAGTCAATCCTTGGGATAATGACTGCAAAACCTCTCCAAATAAAGTAGTAGCATCATTTGTAGCTGCTTGCTGGTTCTTATTTTCAAGCTCTTCTGAGACAACCAAGCAGACACTTTTATATCATGTTCCTCTTTTACCTGATACTTTTTGGAAGTTTGAGTGCATACAATGCTGGAAAAGACTAGCTTTGGCTTTAAAACTTGGTTTGTATATAAGCTAAAATATCCTGAAGTTTTGTTCACACTTGAAATTAGGGAGATGGTACAATGCCACAAGACTGTAGTCAAAATGCAACTTGCTCATCAGTCCTTCCCCATGCCAGGTCTCCTTCTGAGATGCCTCTGAACAGCTGCTTCAAGGGTGGATTAATGTGCTTCAGGGAGGATTGGTGTTTTTCCAAAGATTTCATCTTTTGCTTTTCATATGATTTCATTTTTGTAACAAGAAGAATGGTTGCTATTTTTGCCTTTCAGGATGTAACATCTCTAAGAAACTGTGCTCTTTCTATTTTTCTTCAGCTATAGTCCATGTCTGTCTACTCAAAAACATTCAGAAATGCTACCACATGAATAATTTTGTCTGCTAAATATTAGTAGCTGAGTAATTAGTAGGAGAACGTGTATGCCACAGAACTTCTTACTACTCTTCACTACCTTGGCAAACAAGCAAAATTAAACTTCATTGCACATTGTCCATAATACAATTATCTGTTCTCAGCAGAGACTCCCTCTCAGCAAACCCTGTAACTTGTGTTGTTGCCAGCACCATCTTTCTGCTGCAAGCAACATCAACATCTTATCTTAGTCCATCCTTGGGCGTGGATCATTTTTCAGTGACTTTTGCAGGCTTGCAGTTAGCAGTGCTTTCATTTTCAGCATGCTATACCTTTCTTCCAAGAGAAGTTTCGGCTCTCTGAGGATTTTTCAAGATTAAATTATGAGATGCACTATTTAGCAAGGAACATAATATAAATGTCACTTAAAAATAACTAAGTTAATGCAGGACTGGATAGCTGGAATATTGTATTAGTAAGAAAGCCAATAAGAAATAAAGACTTTAGCCTAGAAGCATGCTAGGCACTTGCAGCTAAGCTCCTGTCCATTCTAACACTATTAAATGACTTAAGGCCAGCTATTTCAAATGTTTTGATCCCCATTTAGTAGAACTACTATTTTTAAAGGTTGCCAGAAATGCAACAGCACTTCTGAGAATCAGGACACTGCCATAGGCACTTGAATGAAAATATAACTTCAGGGACTAATGTTTTGCATGAAATAATGACTTACAAATAATTATTATTTCTCTGACAAGAACATTGCCTATTGATGGACCTATACAGAGAAAATTTAATTTTGTTGTCTCTTTTACTGGCTTTTGGCCTATGTGCACATCTGTGCAGAGCAACTTTTGTGAGAGAAACTCAGGTTCTAGTTCCTGTTTTCAACTTACTGGCTTCCCAGCTGAGTCAGCAAGCTTGGAAACTCTAACAGCTCAAGTTATTTGGCTTAGGGAATTTTTTTAACTTTGCCAGGTATCTGTTGAGTTTGTAAAGTCCCTGGACTGGAACCACTGAATGATTTCACATAGGGCACCAACAGATGGTGACAACATTTGGTGTCTATCAACCTGAATAGTATTTGAGCTAATGTCCTAGTTCCTGCATCCTGTTACAAATCCCTTCAACTAACCAGCCTGCATTCACTTTGGATTTGGAACAACTAATAGGCCATAAGAAGCAAATCAGTGCATGTGCAGCTAGTTTATTTTAATGGAACTGATTGCAGCTGTGGTTAAATTGAAGACTAGGCCTTGACCATTCCTGATGTCAGGAGTGTGGAGACTGGAATAGTCCTATTGTCTTTGAGAGTACTTGACTTTACTGACTTCAATCAGACAGTGGTGTCGAGGAGTACATTTAGTGCAGGTACTGTGGCCCTGCCAGGGGACTGGACACTCAGGGACAGCAGGAGCCAACCACATAGTTTGGTGCTCTTGGACTGTGAGGTTATAAAAGCTCAGGATCCCTCCTTGAAGGCACCAGCTTGAGCTATTATTTTATTTTGTTCTCTTATTCTGTTGTTTAGCTATTGCACCATGACTAAACTATTTTAAGGCTCTGGAGTTCTGAGACTCTGCTTTGGGAAGTCCAGTGTGGAGCTGGGAAGGAGACTTGGTGTGCTTGGGTGAGTGTGGGGGTGTAGCTGGGAAGGGTCTCTGGTCCCAGCTCAGGGGATGTGAGGGTGACTCCAGAGTGGCTCCTGGATGGTCAGATAGGGAAGTTTCCTTAATAGTGCTTTTACATTTTATCTGTTTAGAAATATACTCTTCAATCCATTGCCTTCTCATATGTGTTTCTCAACCACACAATTTCCCCTTCTGTAGACAGTGTTCAAGAAATTTATCTTTAACTATACGTTGACAAGGTTGTAGGAGGAATAAAGCCTTCCTTTATTTATAGATGCTTGGCTTTTAATTTCCATCTGACTTTTTGGCAAGCTTTAAGAATCAGACGTTGTATCCTTGTTAGCTTTAATATAATTTTAATGGATTAAAATGTTTTATGTTGAGTGCAATATGACATTTAAAGCAGGCTTTAAATTTCCCAAATATATAATTTTCCACCCATCTCCATTGCATAAAGGTCCAAGGCCCTAATGGGGAATTACTTACCTTACATTTCATACAGAAATGTTTCAAATTGATTTTAAACAGTATCAATACTGGAAAAGTGATAGGTAACAGGCAGCCCATAAAATTTTTAAACTAAGAGAATCCGGAGAGGAATAATAATTTGCTTTTATCACTCTGTGTCAGGTTTGTGTTAGGCTGTATGCTTTCATAAAATAGTGATTTTTTTTTGTGTAAGTGAACATATTTATGAGTTCAACAACCAGAGAACTTTTTTCCCTGTGAATGTTTCAAAGCGAATAAAAATAATTTTACAGAATCAGTGCCATAATGCTATCAATTGACATTGACAATACTAGTCCATTGACATTCACTTAATCAATTCATGTTTTGGTAATAAGTCAGATGAACAGATACTCCTTATTTCTATTCTCTTAGGAGTACTTTCAGCTACCTCTTGCTTAGCTAAGGTCCTTCTCAAAATTATATTCATTTTAAACACAATTGGAGGCTCTTAGTTCCATGTCCCCACTCAAACTGAGTAGCACTTTACTCCAGTTAAGTGATCTAATCTAAATCAATGGGGTCATTTGAGGTGTAAGATGCTACTTGATTTAAAATATTAAAATCACTCTAGTTGGAAAATTCCTTAAATTCCTTGAAACTTTTATTATGTCATTCATGATGCTAAGAATGATGCTGACTTGGAATACAGATGCCAAGCTGTCTCAGGGTTGTTCTTTGTAGTTATAGATAGATATATATAGATATACATTTTAGTTGAGCCATTGTTACTCAAAAATTTTAGTTGTTTGTCACTTACTGACCCTATTTTTCAATAGAGCTTGATAGAAACTGGGGAATTTAAATAACAAAAGCTTTTGGAACAGGAATGGAGTATTTTTTCGCCCAGTTTATTATGCATGGAAGGTAAAACATAAACAACTGTCCAAATACCAATGCCATAGACTGGAAGAAAGCAAAAGTAGGAAAAGGAGTGATTTTCTTAGGATTTTTTCCTGTGGTCTGAGGAAAAAGCTTTGCTTCTGTGTTAGTACCCTGAATCTTCAACAAATTCCACTGGAAAGGGCAGGATGCTCACCGTGACTTGGGATTGTGTTGGTTCTATTATCACTTCGACCTTTACCTGGAGACAGCTCTTAGGCATAGCTGAGTATAATAAACCACACACAACACTGGTTTATAGAGCTCTCTGAAAAATTGGATACAGGGCGATGAAAAGTTCTGTAGGCTCCGATAAAGCAAATCAGGGTCACCTTAGTGCTTTGGGAAGAGGAGTTCTATAATGCAATGCAAAGTTGTGCTTGAATTAGTAGTAGTAGGTATTGCTTTGTTGGTTCATTTAAATTAATCGCTTTGGCTGATTGAGTTGGTTGAGGTGTTGGAATGATGTGGCTTCAGCGTCTCTCACAGAAACACTGAACTTTAGAGCTCAGCTGCAGCACAGTGATATATGGGTTCCATCAAAGGGTGACAGGACTCTGTGATAGACATTTTCTATCTGCTTTATTTTCCTCAACATCTTTACCTGAAGAGAGAAGATGATATCATTAATGACAATATTCACAACAAAACCTGTCTCCGTCTCTCTGGGTGCCTCCCAGTGAACCCCGGCCAGCACCCAGCAATGATCTTTGCCAATGCTGCTTTGGTCAGTGAGTTTTGTTACAGTTGCTCTGGAAGAAGGGAAAATCAAGGAATAAAATAATGGAATTGCTAAAGAATTATGCTGTGCAGCTTGTGACCTTACAGGTGACAAATGTTAAGACTGTTTGTAACAGTTCTAGTTCAGGCATGCAGTCAGATGGGTACAAGGACCTAACTAGAAATTGTTTGGAGCAGCAACCAATTTCCAGGAAAGCTTTGAACCTTTATCAAGGTTTGCCAGCCTTGGTCAAAGGAATACTATCAATATTCTCCTAGTCCTTATTATCCACAAATCTAAGAGAATCTTTCCAGAAAATAAGACACCCATTCCTACCCTTGTGGCTCAACCTCTTTGGAGAGCTACAGGCAATAATCCCTTTGAACATTTTCTCTTTTCTCATGCAATGCACCTCTTCTGCTATTAAATAGCTGATGTTGCTCTTGTGTGAGAGCAGTTACAATCATTATTCAGGCTCTTGCATTTGTGGGAGAGAGTGTATCAGAATGCCTTCAGGAAGCATTCAGTTCAATCTGGTCTTTAGTTTGAAATACTTCTTCCAGCAGCTCTTTCCATCTCCTTCCCATGGTTAACCCTAATGGCCATCCCCTCCTCACCTCAACCCTGTGGCATATATTCTCTCTCCTGTGTAAATAATTAACAACATATCAAAGCCTAGGAAGAAGTAATACAGAAGGATTGTATTTTATTCCACCAAGTGGACTATTTTGAAACCCCCACCTCTCCCTCTCTCCCCCTGGCATACCATGGTTTTGTCTTGAAGCATTCCTTCATTTACTTACCTTAGAAAATATTTGTACAAATATATGTACAGAAATTTTGTGTATTTTTCTGAATTTCCACTTGTGCAGACTGAAAATACGTAGACGAATATGTAAAAATTACTGCTAATGGAGATTTCTATGCTCCTCTGAACATAGTAAATATAATTAATGCCCTCATATAGATGCTTGGACAATCATGTGTGTGTATATATATGTGTGTGTGTTTTCATATTGTAAATTCTTCATTCTCCTTAATTAATAGTAGCCTACACAAATAGTCTCACTGGATTCAGCAGGTTTATCAATGCAAGTAATTACTCTACCGATGGGAATAAGGGGGTTCACATTGTATCCCAGAATGAAGTACTGATAAGATACAGAAAGAAGAAAATTACATTATTGGGCAATTTCTTGTTACTAGCACTCCCTACCCTTCATATTTTTAATGATAGTTAAATTTTGCTTTTCTGTTAATGAAAGTGCAGTTAGTAGTTTTCATTACTGAACTTTACAGGCTTCAGTCTTCAGTTTTTCAGTCAGAGTGTGATGGAATCATAATTTATGAGGGTCCAGAACTCAATCAAACCATTGCATTCACTTCATCAGCACCTGAATGTGAATGTTGAAAATAAACATTATGCTACTTACAATGTATGGGATAAATGGAATTATGTACATTACCCTTCAGTTCAATATACCTTAAACTCAAAATTGGAATGAACATGAGGAAGGCAGAAAGCTGTTGATTTGAGCAAACTATTAAGCTACATCAAATGTGACTTCAGAGCAATAAATATTGTAAAGCTTTGCAGTCATAAACAATAATAAATACAGTGAATGGGTTCTAAACAAAATATTTATCTGCTTAATACTGTAGAGGTAAGCAGATGTCCTTGAGTTGCTGCCAGACTGTGCTGAAATGAATGCACTATTTCATAAAGATGAATTTTGCAAACAAGTAGGGCTTCAGAGACCCAGGCCATTAAAAAACATTACTGTATCTTGACCACTGGCGTTTTGTTACAATGGGAACCATGCTTTCATGGGTAAGAATCTCAAAGAGCTGTGTGGACATTTTTCCTAAGCATTGTGTGGATGCATGGAAGCATAAAGAATTATGCAGTAAATTCTGTGTCTGAGAGATATAACTGGCATGTTACAAAGTTGCCTGCTTACAAGTACTGTGCTGATGGCATTGCTATTCTTGACATTATAATTCCACTGCTTTCAATTCTCTGGAGATGATAAACCCCAAACAACACAGTGCCACAAGCTAAGGGAGATGGCTGGGGTTTCATGACAATGCTCTGAAAGAGCGGCAGAGACATTATGAGGTTTGTCAGAGAGCATAAAAGCCTTTATGAAGCAAGTGAATTAGGCTTCCTTTGTTGTTCCTTACCATATCCAAAACTGATAGTAAGGAGGGTTGTTTCCAACAACTGCTCGGTTTCTAGCTTTTAATAGTTAATGGGAGGTCGGGCTATAAGCTGAGATCAATCTCAGAGTAATAAATTTTACATTATTATATTTGTCTTTCTTGAAATATAAACACCAGAGGATCTATTCTCAAATGGCTTCCGACCCATTTTTTCCATAATTAATACAGGAAATTCGAAGAACGTGACTCCCCATGCAGCTCAGACAGAGGAAAATCGGTATTCATCAGCATGGATTAATTAGTCTTTCACCAGACACACAGTTACTTCGAAGAGCTACAAAATGGGCAGTTATAAAGGAGGGAAAGCTGTCTCATAAAAACCCATAAGCCACATGTTCTCGTGAATAAGAGATACTTTTTTTAACTTTGATGTTTATTCTATGTAGTTTAAGATTTACAGCTAGATTTATCCAGCTCCACTGACATTGACCTTGCCTTCAATGCAGCAGCAGTATGGAATGAATTGCTCTTCCCTGGTTGATTTGAAGGGCAGTACTTAACAAAAAAATGCAGCAAAGATTCACTCTGAATAAGAACAGCAGAGCCTCTCATTGTTCAGATCTGAAGCCTTACTTCTGGGTCATTGTATTCAGTATGTCTCCACCATGCTTGGCAGGCTTTTTCTTTGTCTTTTAATTGGGTAAACACATCTGTTACAACCAAGAAAAGGAGAATTATGCACTGCCACTTAAATCTTAGGGACTATT
Source organism: Pyrgilauda ruficollis (assembly GCF_017590135.1). NCBI lineage: Eukaryota > Metazoa > Chordata > Aves > Passeriformes > Passeridae > Pyrgilauda > Pyrgilauda ruficollis. The sequence continues at coordinate 1,769,738 of NW_024531377.1, forward strand.
CTAACGGCTCCATCTGTGACACTGAGGTGTAAGGAGTGTTTTTTCTTAGTCTTCTCATTTTTGTTACTTATAAGAACCTCATTCATGACCTGACACAATGTTTTATGAAGTCAACAGAAAGGCTGTCACTGTTTTTAATGAGCTTTGGATCAAGCCCTCAGTTTTTCATCAGCACAGAACAAATCCTTTCACTCCAGACACTGCAGTGACATAAACTCCATGAAGGTCCCAACTCGTCAGTTGGAGATTTGAAGTCAACAGCAGCAACAAAGAGGAGAACTTGGGGACCATCAGCAGTGATATTACCTGTCTAACATGTCTTTGTTCCAAGATGCATTGTAACTGGAGATTTATGACGCACAGCAGATTATTGTACATTTCAGACCACTGCCTAGGAGGAAAGCAAGGGTGGGAGAGCAGGAGGAGGAGGGCTTCGTCACACACATTCCTAAACCAGACACCTTTTGCCCGTGTCCATTACCAATCCCTGGCACAGCCCCAACCTTCATTACTCTTGCAAAACTTATCTTTTTATAATAAAGATAAAATCTGATTTCACTTAAAGTGTAAGTGAAATCTTAAATAACAGACCTGCTATTGTCTTAGTCTTTGCTGAAGAGGTTGACAGACTCTTCTGAAACACATGCTGGTTGGTATTTTGGCATCAGGAGAAAAGCCAGCAGATCCATCTGAAGCGCAGTGAAACTATCCCACAAATGTATTAATATAAAATGAGATTTACAATGACTTTAATGGTATGCACTGTGCATAAATTATTAGAGTGATGGCACTGCCAAAAAACCCTAATTAACAGGCATATAATTTCGTAAAGGAAAAGTGAGGTTAGAAATAAATGTGAGATCTTTTCAAAAAGACCAAGTGTCCTTTTTGCATTACGACTGACACAAAGCAGTTTTGCTCAGCAGTAGAGTAAGATTTTGAGACATCTGGGAGCTAAACAAGTGGTGTAAGTGTAGAGTCCTTCAGTCCTTCTTGGCTTTGGCTTTAAAAGTCCACATGTTCAAGGGATTTTAGATTCCTCGGTCAACCTTGAAAGAAAGTAAGAGAGTTAAAATTATATTGTTAAGTGCGGTCTCCTTACATGGACATGGGAACTATGGAATGAGAGCATTGGGTGGAATAAACTGAAAAACCATTCCATGATTCTATGAAAAGTAAGAGTTGGAAGGGACATTAAAGATTATCTAGTTCCAACCCCATGCCATGGACAGGAATGTCACCTATTAGATCAGGTTGCTCAAGGCCCCACCCCACCTGGCCTTCCAGTGATGGGGTATCCACAACATCTCTTGACAGCCTGGTCCAGTGCCTCACCACCCTCTGAGTAAAGAATTTTTTCTTGGTATCTAATCTAAATCTTTTAAACTTTTAGTTTAAAACTATTCCCACTTGTCCTATCATTAGCTACTTAATAAAATGCAATAAAGATAAAATGTAATATAAGTAAATAAAATGCAATAAAACTGAGAGTAGCCACACTTTGAGACAGTCTAAGACAGATAGGTTAATTCATTGTAAATACAGAAGTCTAGTTTCGCTATGTTGCTAAGTTTTGACCTATCCTCATGGAAAAGGAGTAGATAACTTGTAATGACTTTTCCAATGGAAGATCAAGTGCATGCACAATTTGCCTGCTCTGTGCTGTTTTTAAGGTACAAGTTTTAAATGGAAAATATCCGGATATGCTGCTATTTTAGTTCTGAGGAAATATGCTGGTGATGAAGTTAAGCACCTGAGTGCTAAGTGGTTTTGGATTACAACCTTTGTTTTGAACAGATTATAGATTTTGTAAGTGCAGCCTGGATGTAATGTGTAAAGATTTCCACTTTTGAAAGATGTACTTTGAGCGTTATGCAAATGAGCCGTTGCTTACTCAGATGGTAGAATAATCTCTTTGTCCTGATGTGACAAGTAAAGTATGTTTCCACTTGTTATCCCCATCTGTCACAAGATGATAAACCTCAGATCTGTAAAAGTCTTATCTGAATGTATTTGTTAACATCTGGCTTTGCTGGCCACCATCATGTATCATTTTCATTGTGTAACTAAGGAGCTGCATTTTTTTGTCAGACACGAGGCAACTGGAATTACTTGATTTCTCCACATAGGTCCAGTTGGAGAAAGCATTTAGTTTAACTCACCCCTGTTCTACACATCACAGAAATATGTTTATCAAGCATAAGCTTAAGAACTCTTCCAAACAGATCTGATTTCTGAATCAGAGCTATGGTGTTTCAAGTTGTTTCATTCGCAATTAAGTTATATTCAGTGCTGATTGCACAATATAAAACCCTCTAATATTTCACTTGCTGCATAATTTTTAGAGATAAAGACCTCTTCACATTGAAATACAGCCTATGAATCCATTTACTGTGTGAGAATCTGATTTATGTAGGGCATATGATTTACACGTGGGTTTGTACCAGTGCAAGTGGGCTGATTATATTTATTCCTTTTTTTGTTTGTTTTGTTGTTTTTTTTTTCTCTCTAACAGCGGGGACAACGTATATCTTTAGCAAAGGTGGTGGACAAATCACTTACACGTGGCCTCCCAACGACCGGCCGAGCACTCGAGCAGACAGACTGGCAATAGGGTTTAGCACTGTGCAAAAAGAGGCTGTGCTGGTGCGAGTGGACAGTTCTACTGGCCTTGGAGATTATTTAGAGCTGCATATTGTAAGTAATAATCTCACCAAAGGAGTGAGGTTTCTTCTTGTCTTGCTTGTTCTTGCGTTTGTGGGGGTTTGAATTTATTTTGTCGGAGTGTGGTTATAGCGGTAATGAACTTTTTGGGGTAAATAGTGGACTAAATGGTACTGGTTTATTGCATGTGATGTTGTACAGGGTCTCAGACATTCTCAAAATGCCTTTTTTTTTTTGCTATAGTGCTACTTTTCCTGGCTTTTCAATTAAAAATCATACTGAGATACTACCTGTACAGATAGAGCAGTTTATTGCAGTGTAGTTACATGGAACGGAATTTAGCAGTGTCAGAGGAAGGTATGTTTATCCTGGGGGATTTAATCTGGAATCTAATAGTGGAATTCCAGTGTATCACAGCTGACTGTGCTTTTTGTAATTATTGGAATTTGTCCCCTGATTTCACAATTCTGTTGTGATGGTAAATCTTAAGCAGGAAGACTGTCAGGCTAGGAAGTCTTAGAAAGTAATTTCAGCTGTCTTAAAGCAAGGAACTAGCAGTCAAAATTGAAAGCATATGGAGTTTTATGGCATCATAAATAAATGATCAATTGAGAAAAACATAACTGGAGCAGTGTAAGGTTTTGTTGTTTAGATTAGTCTGAACTTTGTTAATGTGTTCATTTGATTTTTGAGAATGTCTCTACTTTCAGGAAGAGTTGAGTTCCTTTTGAATGAAATTACTTATTGATCTATAACCAATTACACTTTTACCCTCAGAAAACATTCAGCAGTGATAATTTTCAAAATTAGGTGGGATTATGGTATTCAATCTTCCCAGACTCCTTTTTCTGCAAAGGCACTCTTAACATTGTGGACAAAGGTGATTTTTTTTATTTATTTGTTGGCTTGAGTAAATAAAGAAAGAAAGAAAACCTTAAATAAAATTCAGAGGTTGTCTATGCCCTTATCTTACATTGAATCGCACGGATGAAGTAGTTGGCTGGTATTCTGCAATCTTAGTTTGAAAATGTGAACAAAGCAACTTCTCCCAGGTGCCAGAAAAACTGAGAGCCTACATATTTCAAGGCAAGTATTGTGCAGCTAGATAGAATTTAAATATTTGCTTTGCAAACACCAGGTGCCTTGTTATAATTTACCTCTTTATTTGCAATCTCAGAGCAAACCCACCCTCTGTGGTCAACAGAGTTACATTCTTCTTACAGTTTTTTTCTTGTTCATTAGCATACAAAGGAATGTTTTCCTTGTAATTTTACTATACCTGAAGTCTATCAAAACTACAATATTTGTTTGCTCTTCCATCTAGCCATGATATTTCTATTTTAAAGCAAACATTATGATCATTAATGAGAAGTTGGAGATGATAAATTATTGCCTGCTCATAAATGTTTGTAGTTTTCAATTTTTTTTCTCAAATAACTTACTTATACCCATGCTGTAGTGAAAGATGGTAAAAAAAAAAAGAATAATTGAGAGTTTTCTATGGTCAGAAACACTACCAGCTTAATAGGGATGGGGAAAATGGTTAAATTGTACTTTAGTGATTCTTTTGAAATTTCTGTGGAGCAGCAAAGCCTTTTATCATCCTGCTCTGTGAGGTGATACTGGCCTCCCCCTGCTGCCTTTGCAAGGGACTTTGGGAATCTCCCTGAAGCCTGTTCTGCTTCAGACCAAAATGGTAACTGTGTGAAATTTCACTGGAATGAGGTTTGACCTCTGAGAGCAGCTTCAGAGTAGTCTGTCCCTAGAGTGGAGACACTGAGGGATTGACCTGAAATCCTAAGACATTTGGCAAGGACTTTTATAAGAGTTGTCAATGATAGATAAAGCTTGGAAAACTATTGGGATATTGTTTCCCAGAATGTAATTCAAATAAGGATAGTATTCAAAGCAAAGTTGAAAGGCAGTATTTTCAAAAGCACTTTTGACACCAAAGACCATATATCTCATTAAAGTCAGTTGAGCTGCAGATACTTCTGAGAATTTTACCTGAGATCCATTTTAGCTCAGAAAGATATTGTGAGATCACAGTTCTAAAAATGAAGAGAGCATCGAAACAGGGAGGTCTACGTATGTGTTATACTTGAAAAATAATTTATTGGATCTAAATGTTTCCATATTGGCAGCTACTGTGTTAAACCAGCTGATAAAACTAGGAGGAGGGAAGTGTTTAATTCTGCATGTTCTTTTGCATGTACCACTCACTGTGAATATGCATGAGCAAAAAGTGCCTGTGTACCTGGAGATGCACTGTGCATGGATAACTCATCTGTGTGTAGTGGCAAAAAAAGTTCCCCTGGAACTATTGTTTGAAAAAAAATTAGATTATAGCCCTCATTAGCATGTTGGGGAGGGTGCTTGGGAGATTTGAGGTAGCTTGCTCTAAACTTTGTTCATTCTAGAAATGGAAGAGGAAATTACAAGTTAGGTTATGGTACTTCAGTGTGTGCTTGCCCTCTTTATTATTCTGTTTACTTAAAGACAATGTAAACCTAATAATGAAATCAAGCTTGTAACAAATTCAGGTTTTGAAAATTGCTGCTTGATCATCTGAATCACACTTTTGGTGTTAGGTTAGGAACATATTTATTTAATCATTTAACCTCTCCAAATAACTATTGTTATGAGAAACATTTTTAAAAATGTGTAGTCTGCATTGCTACCAGACGCTTAACAGTTCCAGTGCAATTTTACATTCCAAGATACATTATTATAAAACTCCACCTGTACATATTTATGTAGCAACATACATATAACGGACTGTTTGTGTGTATGACACCTATGAAACACAGTACTTCAGGAAAGGGATTTTAAAATGTTTTAGTAATCCAGAGCTGCAGCAATTAGCTTTCATGTCAATCATTTGACTTCTCGTATGGAAGTGGGCACCTGTGCTGTCTCTGTTGGGAGATCTAGTTCAAGAGGAAATAGATATCCTACCTAAAAGTATACTGCCACTTCCTCTCCTGTTGATTGATAAATGAAGGACAAGTAACTCTGATAATTACTGCAAGCTTCCTTTTTTCTTCTTGTCATGACATGGTCTGCATCCATCTCCATGTCGCATGGAAAAAGGCAGCAGCTTTCATGCAGTGTCCAATTAATCACCATGTGCACTCCTGCCCTTAACTTTTTATCTGACTTTTAGTGCCCTTAGGTAATTCTGTCAGTGATTCCTGTTCCTACCTCCACTCTTTTTCTCTTCCCATCCTGTTGTCCCACATCATTAAAAAGCAAAATGTACAAACATATGAATGTCATTGTCTTCCACAGGCACTGTGCTGTTGCTGCTTTGAATTTTTAGCTTTCCTGTGGTGAGGAATAAAGTGAAGTTAGACAAAGATATCATGTCAAAGGGCTAAGAAGTCCTGTTAAATTGCTCTTTCTCTCAACACTGGAAGCATAGAAAACTGTAATTCTTCTGTGTTGCACAAGGGGTATTTGCTCTGCTTGAGAAGGATATATTTCCATCAACAGACTTCAGCCATTATAAAAAATATGTAAATTATTTTCATCTTTCATTGTTAAAATGAAAGACTTTATAAAAAAATGTAACTTTTTTATGTCTGTTGGAAAGAATCAGCAGTTTCTGTGTCTTCTTTGTGTCGTTTGTTTGAAAATCAAAGTGTTTGCAGAGCACAAAGCAGCTGTTTTTATGGTGATAGCTGATTTTGAAGTTAAGAACAAGAAGTTTGTATGGAGCATAAGGCCAGCAGAGCATTTAAAAAGTATAAAGCTTTGGCATTCCAGAGAAGACACCCAGCCTAGGGCACATGAACTACTTAAGCTGAACTGGTCGCTTCTCCTAACTCAAGCAGGGTGAGACTGTACTAATTAATCTCATTTACCAGCATGGACCTGCAGAATTATGTGAAGTGGTGATGAACATTCTCATAGGAAACATTCAGAGGTCTAAAATAAGGAATAAGGCAGATGTGGCAATGTTTTGAATGTTGTCCTAACCCTCTCTGGGAGGAAAGTGGGGCGAAATGCCCTGTGAGTCCAGTGAGAGACAGTGACAGTCTGTCTGTACTTAAGATATAGAAAACATATTGAAATAAAAAGAAATAAAACTCAGGATAGGTGGTGGTAGATTTTTTTTTTTTTTTTGTTTCATTCTATAAAATGTCACTAGGAAAAAATATTTTAGGGGAAACACTAACCAAGAAGATTAATACTGTGATGATAAAGCATGAAAAACTGCTTCAAAAGATTTGCTAACACATTGCCTGAAAAAGTAGGATATGGTTAAAACAGATGGCATCAATATATGCAAGGCACAACACAATTAACCTGAAATACTGGGAAGATGTAGCATTACTGGCATGATGGATTAATCAATATTGTCCTTAGACTTCCAAGATGTGTTTGTGAGTCCTTCAGAGATACAATTAATGACTGAGGTGAACAGTCACAGGAGCGGAAAGATTGTATGTTTAACAGAAAATAGAGTTTGGGATCATGAGTAAACTCAGTTCATGCTCTTGGTCCCAAATATTAACATACTACATATATTAAAATGTATATTGTAGAAATGGCATTTTTAAATTTTATTCTTGAAACTTTCAGCAAACTTAAAATGAGTATTATTTCCTACTCCCTCCCTCTGTCTCTTAGTTATACATGTGCAGTACTCTGCTACACCAGGCTTTTAATAGCTGACTCTGTTAGACTCTATTGGACATATCCATAAAATATGGATAGTTTTAACTTGTGCAAGTATAATGACCTTCTCTCAAGTGAGCAGAAGGAGAAAAACTCAAGTGAGGATCAGAGTTCTGTGTTTGAGTGTACCAGGGGAAGAGCTCCAATATTTTATGATAAATGCGTTTGATGCATTTGTTATTCTCTTTTGAATACTTCACATGTCTTGGGCTTAATGTCTAATGGAAAGTCAATTGATTTTTATTGACTTGGTTGTATTTGGATCAATTCCTAGAGAGCTGGATGTACTTTCACTGAGATTGATGATAAACATACCTTTGATTTTAGTGGTTTGTATTGGAGCTAATTAATTTTCCCAGGAAGAGTTTAATAATATTAAAAAATAATATTTCTAGAATATGATTTGTTCTAATAATCATCATTCAAATCTAGAATTCCTTATTATATGCATACCTATGGAAAGCAAAGATTTGGGAAGGCCAGTTTGGCTTGTATATTCATAAAATAATAATGAGGTTAAAATTGAATTATTCACGTCCAGGAAGGGATTAAAAAAAAAAAAAAAAAAAGGACAGACCTAGTTTTCAGAAATCTGATATTTTAGAAATGCTGAACATGCACAACAGTGGCTAAAGTCAATGGAAGCTGAATGTAGTCAGCACCTCTGAAAACCAGGTCATCATCATATCAGCTAAGTGGGCATCAGGGATCACTTTGGAGCCCTGGAAAGACTTTAGACCATTATGTTTATCAGAGTTGTGGTTTTTAATATTTTGCTACCTTGAAGTACAAGAAAATTTCATAAGGCTGATGTTATCTAATTCTGAATTCTGTTATTATTTGATATTTCTTTATTATGCTTATAGATGCAATATTTATTTGTGATTTCTTTCTTCTTTTATGTATGTGAATGTAAAATGCCATAGGAAGTTTAACTATTATGGACAGTGTTTGTTTTCTTTGGGGAACAAAAATCTCAGCAACCAGACTATATGTTAACCTTTGAACTAAAAAAAAAATTACTGTGGAAGAAGGATTTACAGACTTGCTCATGGGTTTGAATAAAAAAAACCCCAGTGCAATCAAACACTCATTTATGGAACTAGACAGGTAGGTGAGAATGCAATTCAATGCACACAAACATTAAGTTAATTAGAATGGGAGCAATGAATTAATCTAGAGAATTTGTACTAAATGCAGCAATCATTTACCTCACTGATCAGGTTAAAGATCTAACTTTGTAGGAAAGAAAATAAATGAATCACTGAGATGGTCAAGTCATGCCTTGAAACCATGCAGTTAAGTTATTCTTTTGTATCAGCAGAGACAAAGATTAAAAAAGCTCTGAAAAAGGGCTTTTATTATATAAGCAATTTGTTAATGCCTCATCTTGAATACCCTGCACAATCTGTTATCACACATTGAGCAACAGTGGTCTGTTCTTGCCATAAACAGGCCAAATTGCTGAGGGAAGGTTATGGAAATGTGCTAATTCTGGCACAGAACAGACTGATACCTTACTGTATGAAAAAATATGAATGAAATTTGCACAGATGATGTAATTAAGCAGTTTGACTCTGACTGCCATCACAGAGCACTGCATGGAGAAATCCTGATGTTTTGTGGAAGGTCCAGTATACCAGTGTAGCTGATGTCCCAGCCAATTGCCTGGTTCCTCAGCCTAGAAATGTGCTTGAGGGAGGCAGCTCCTCTCCTTTTCTTCCTCTGTCTTGGGATAAAATAGAAATTCTTTCTTCCCTCTATCTGGCAAATGACTCCTTTACGCATCCTGCTCCTTTTGTGCTTTTGGGAGAATGCAAGCTTCCTTCCCAAAAAAGGAAGGAAGCTTGCATTCTCCCAAAAGCACAAAACCCTTTGTTTTTTGACCCTTTGTAATGGGTCACCACCTGCCAGCCCTTGACCAGAGAAAATTGCACAGCCAGTAGGACCCAACTTCCCAGCTAAAGTACTGTGTTAGTGGCACAGTGCTCCAGCCCTCAACAATTATGAACCTCCTCAAGTGTTTCCTTCTAGAAAAGGTGTAAAGCCTGGCTGAAGGTGGGTAGATCTTTAGAACACTTCTGGTGAGCTCACATATATCAGAATCAGCTGAAAACAATATGGAAAGAATTGCATGTTGCTGTGGTGTTGCATGAAGTTATCATACAGATCAGGTAGTGGATTCTGAATTCCCTTCTGATCCCACATATCTCAAAGTTGTACTGGAAATGGAATCCATCTGTTGGCAGAACTGCTCAAGATCCAGAACTTTGGTACTGAATTTGATGGCAAGTCTTCCTTATGACTTTATTGTTGCAAACTGTGCACAAATGGAACCTTAGATCTGGCACGAGGAGAGAACATAAACATGGAACTTAATTTTCTTTCTGAGCTTAAAAAACACCAAGATTAGGAATAGAAGGGGTTTGGCCTGGGTCATGTTATATTAATAACAAAAACTCTGCATTTTTAAGAATTCAAGTGGACCAATTTGGAAAAGCAAGCACAAGACGAAGCATATTCAATTAGCACAAACTTGAAGAGGCTCATGACCTCCTCATAAAGCTCCTCTAATTTTTTACATTGTCACTTTTAAAGCACTGAAGTACTCTATGGATTACATGCAGTCATATTTTCAAGGATTATTTATTTCTCTTCCCTTTTCCTTGTTCCCCAGCTTGTTCTTCTGCCATGTCCTCAAACACAAATTAGTGTGTTGTGCAAATTCAGCAGTCCCAGTGAATCCCAGTGAAACAGGTGGCAAACATCCAGGGGTCTCAGGGATTGCATACTCATTTCTTTCCCATGAAATGAGGCATAGGAAGGAACAGGGAAGTCACCTCAGGTTGTGACTGTATGGTGTGCTCACATGGAAGAGCTTCTTGATGAGAACCATTCATAAGTTCCTCTTAATTAAAAAAACAAAAGCAGCAACAACAAAGCAAATAAGCATGTGGCCAGAATTAAGAGGTATATCCTTGGGTGTAAAGGCTTTTCATGTATAAATAACAAATTTCTGGCTTCAGAAAGGAGGACACAGGAATTACTTTATGATGAACAGATAAATAAACAGACCATCTTGCCTCCCACCTTTCCTAGTTAATGTTGTATCCTCTCATTGACGTTTTAGATCCATCACAATCTAATCACATACTTGTAATTCAAAATTCCTGGCACTGGCTACTAGCCAACATCCTTCTGTATGAAGGTTGCAGATATTTTAATAACTTGGCACCAACTCTCCCAGAACATTGCCATGTATAAAAAGCACCGATGAAAAATTTAGCAGGCATTTTAGCAACTTTATTAAGATTAAAAGGATACTTGACTATTTGAAGTAGCAGAGCCATTGAGGTGTTCACTGTAACCTGGCTGATCATCCAAATGAAGACGGAACTGAAATACTGGAAATTATTGTCATTATTTGGAGAATGAGAGCTCTGGATGACTGAGAGTGAAATCCAAGAGCAGGCTACTTTTATCCACTTATTCTATGGAGGTAATATTCTGTTTATTATATTTAGACACAGACATAGTAGCATCCATATTATATACTTATATATATATATAATAAGCATATACAGTTTGTTATATGTAAGAGAGTCAGCCCTGATAATATTTCCAAGCTTATTCCTGCCTAGTTCTTGTCTAATTTTAGAGAAGCACAAGAAGATTTGTACTCCCTCCTCCCTGCTGGGCATGCCTGGCTCAACACCAAGTGGAAGGAATGTGTACCCAGTGTGTCAGAAGCCTTGACAGTGCGGGCTGTAGAAGGTTTCAGGCACTTTGGGCTGACAGTGTGTGGTTTGGGAAAAAGAAAAGAAAAAACAGACAGACTGGAGCAATGGCATCATGCTCAGCATATCCTAGACTATGCTTTTAGCTCCTAATGGCAGCTTGAATGAGGGACAGTGACTCTCAGACTGCTGTTGACCCACTGAAGAAGAGCCAGGTTTGCACTGGACAGATCAGGGTTTGTTTCCTACAAATAAAAGCCAGAATCCATGATCTGGCCATTAACTCCCTGTCTTTTGAATTTATGAGTCCTAAGTGAGGATAAGGATGAAGTGTGCACTGCAGCACAAAGTACCAGTGGTCTTTCAGTGGATATGCAGTATGAACAATATTATTTTTAATACTAGTGAGAGTGGTTAGCCTATTGATGCAAGCAAGATGAGGGCAAAAGTGCTGCTGGTGATCTGAACAGATTCTGATCCTAAATCCAAGTAATCCTCATCCCATCGCTTCAATACTTCAATTTGTTTGAAAATAATATGAGTAAATACAAGCCGGATCTGCATCAAGACAGAGAACTACTGTTGGAAGGTGAGGTGCAGAAGCAATTTTACAGAGCCTGCTGCTTTCATTCAGTCATTTGTTTAAGTAAATATTGCTAATGTAGTTAATCACTTTGTGCAAATAAGGAAAGCTCATCTTAATACTATTCTGGTTTTGTGAGATACTACCTTAATTGTAACTCACAATTAGCTAATTAGACCACTTACTTAATTCAGGTTTTGCTCTGTGAAGCCTCTGACATCACCAAATTGAAAACTTCTTTTAATATTTAATGCTAGTTTGCTTTTCTCCTTCTAGACTGTTTCATGGTCTTGAGCCTTTCTCCATTTCCTTACACCACTGTATCAGTGAGGAGAAAGTGGAGTAAAATCGCTGGGTGGGCGTAGGGGAGGGTGGAACTGAACACACAGGGCTTGGCTCCTACCTTCATCCAATTAACTTACTTAAATTTTGTAGTCTTTGGCACTAGCTCATTGTACCAGACTTATTCAGGAAGCAGAGCCAGAGCAGGAAATTTGTGTTTTCTGAAACCCTGGCAGCCAGTTGTATCTTCATCTTCTTTTCACTTACTTGCCTATGCTCTTTAATCACTGTCTCTCTTACCTTGACACCCTTGACACCAGTGCATCTCCACTGCTGGTGGATCACTGAGCAGCCTATTGCTTTCTCTCTCAGCAACAACCACAGGTGTACAATATTTGCCTTTCTTTGAATCCAGCAGTGATTCTTCCCACTTGACAGTAGGCTGCTGCTGCTGCTGAGTCTATATTTTTTTTAATTTTTTTTTTTTTTTTTTGCTTAGTATTTACCACTCAGAGGAATTCCTGCAACAATAACAGACAGGATAAAGATTTAATGAACTGATACTGTCAGTGTTCTGTGTTCTGGTGGCTTATGTTTAATGTAACAATCCCACTAACAACAGGTGAGTTTCCCTGTTAAGTGTTTGGAGAGGCTTAAATATCTTGCTGTTTGTGAAAGCCCATTTACACTGAAACATGCTAATGCTTCAGAGGGTGGATTAGCTGAAGGAACTGACTCATGCATTTCCTGCCTTTCCATAATTACCTAGCTTATGTTGAATAAGGGATGCTGGGGAACAAAGGAAAGACGCAACCCTTCAGTTTTGCCAGTTCTCCGTGAAATTATCCCCAAGCCTTCAGTGCAGCAGCATGAAGCTGCTAACGTGGCTTTAACGTCTCGTGCTGGAATTTGTAGGTGATGATCTATGCTCAGTCAAGGGTGAAATGTAAGTCCAGATGTTCCCTCGGGGAGATGTAAATCACACTTGCTGCTGCAGCATTACACATTCTTTGTGGGCTAGAAAAGCTGCCTGTGCAGGACTGGGAATTCTTCCCTCTTATTCTGCCTTTGGGACAGGTACTCCTCTTCATCCCAGGCCTCTGGATTGAAGGATGAGGATGAAGCATTACAGCAGATATCATCATGACCTATTTTGGGTCCAGAATATCTTACTTTTAGCTCAGCCCTGCCCTTGATGGACTTGCAACTTACTGTCTACAATAGAACGCAACAGACTGCCTTTTTCCTGTCTGCTGTGGCATCCCATTAATGCCCTTGCTCCCCATATGGGGCTTTTTGCCCTGACTCAGTGAATTCCAGGTAGCAATGGAGACTTCCCCCAGCAAAAGTACTCAGCGTCTCCCTGGCACAGCAGATGGGATTTTTAAGGCTGTCAGTGTAGCAGTACCTTCTCATTTAGGGACAAACACAAAGAGCATTATCATACGTGAAGCTACTTTACAGTAACTTCTACCAACCAAAATAAAAAGTGGAAAGATTATTCTAGAGGGCTGTAATAACCACTCAGCATATTTGATAATGCCACTGCTGTCGGTATCATGCTCACCACGATGTTTAATAGCTGAACAGATGCAGCTCACTAGAGCACCACATGGTAGGCAGCAGCAGGGAGTCTCATTTGACAAGTTGGTTTTGGTTTATTTCCTTCCCAGAGAGCCTTCCCTGATATCCCAGGTTTCTGTAGTGTTTTGATTTGCTACTCAGCAAACAGGAAAAGGCAAGGGAATTCTCTACTGCTTGTTTCCAAAGCAAACGGGGTTTTGACGTGTTAGTGAATATGCTATGAAATTCATAATTAAGTTCATATAAGGAACATTTAATGTCAAATTGCCTGCCCTTGGTCTGAAAAGAGTTGGGTTTTAGCAGGAAGCATAAACACATATGCATGGACTGTTTGTAGGATAGCAACTATGAGGGTTTTTGGAGGTGACTTCACATTTGAGGATTTTTTATTTTCTTTTAATTGCAAGATTTTGTGTATACATCTGCAAGTCACTTTGCACAGTGAGCAGTAACTCTTGCCTGTAGTAGTGCCATGGGATGCTGCAGTTGTTTGGTGTTTCTAGATTTGCTCTCCATGGAACAATACAGAGGAACATTTTGTAAGACTTTTCAGTCTTCTAATTGCTTGCCTACAAAAACACCTGAGTATGTACTCTGAGGCTAATAGAAGATTGCTCTGCTGTTAATACATTCTAAAAAAATCAATGGATAATGCAAAGGAGATAATGAAACCATGGCTATATGATTTGGGTATTTCTTTCCAGGAAACACATAAGAATAATATAATTAAGATGGGAATAAGACTAAAAATGCTGCAAAAAAAAAAAGACTAAAAATGCTGCATGTTTTCCACCACATATTGCCTGGTCCATAAATAAACACAGAAACTCCCTTGGTTGCATTTCTTTATTAATGTGGTTATAGAATTAAAGATAGGTGCTGCCAAGGGCCAAATTAGTGGGCAATGCCTTCCCCACAGCTAAAAACTTGTCACAACTTAGTGCTCAGCTGAGATGATCCTTTGGAAGATATTTAAGATTTCTGGGGTTTTGTTCCTAATCTACTTTTTGAATGTTTTGCTGGCTATTTAAACTGACATTCTTAAAGCATTGATTTTCTTTTCTTTCCTCTTGCTTTTCACTGCATATTCAAACTCAAAAAAACCACCAGCATGTCTCCTTGTCACAGCTGTAGTGTGGTACATGATGACACCAAGCTGTGCTAGTGTGGGAGGAGGGGAGACAGGGGTTGCAGGCACTATGGAGAACTGATTAAAATTCAAAATGAGCTTGATAAAGTGGAGAAATAATCTGAAATCAGGAAGATGAATTTCTACAAAGGAAAGCGCCGATTCCTGTACCTTAAGATGGAAAAATCAAATGCACAGCTATAAAATGAGGAATAATTGTGGCCTAGAAGTAGTTCTACAGAAAAGATTGGGAAGTTACAGCTGATTGCAATTTGCTGCAGACACAGACAAGCATCAATCTGGGATGCATTGACAACACAGGGGGTGGCAGAGGAGGAAGAGTTTGATGTTCACACAGTTCTGTGGGATCTTAGCTGAAGAAGGATGTCCAGTTCTGAGTACCTAGCTTTTCAAAAGGAGGTAGGGAGAGAAGGCAGCTACTAAAAGAATCAGCAATACACTCTAGTTTTTTGAATGCTCTAGTTTATTAAATTCCCCAGAAGAAAATGAAGGAATGGGCTCTGTTTCATTCATAAAGGAGAAGACAGAGAGTGATGGTCATGAAAGCATACATGTAGTACATATAGGTTATTAACAATCGTGACTCTGGCTAATCTGTGTTGCCTGTCTGTCAGCATAAGGTAAGAAATAGGTGCTTTAATAGCAACAATGCTGCTGGGTATTGCAAAAAATTTTCTCCTTGATGGCTAGCAGTGAAGCTGGCTCTGTAGGCTGGCCCTGTTAATTTATGTATTTGAGTTCAGGCTCCATTCCTATCGGTATTGGGAATGCCATGGAGACTTCTGCTGTGTGTTTTTGCTAAAGTTAGCCTGGATGCGTTCACTGTTGCCAGCAAGGGGTGGGTAGAGCGGGTTCTTCTTAGGTTGCACGCTCCCATTTATGCTGCAGTTTTTAACTGGAAGGCTTGGGTCCAGGAATGATGTAAGAGGAATGCTTGGGTGTAACCACAGTGAGGTTCCCTGATATCGTTCCTAAAGACCCAGAAATGGGAGTGAGATGCTGCTGCTGAGCATTTTTTTAAAATATCCATTGGTCTTAGTGTCAGCAGCAAACTCCAAGACTGTGCAGCAGCACCAGCTAGAACCTGCTCTCTCTCTCTCTCTCTCTGCCATACCAACATCCTCTCTTTTTTTAACACTAGAGAACTGCTTTGCTGCTGAATGTGGGAAAGAAATGTGGATCTGTAAGGCTGGGAATTGCTCTCCAGCCCTGCAAAGGCCTGTTGCTGTGTTCTTCACTGACTGCTGGCATGTGCCTCCTCGTCAGCTTGTGGGAAAGGTGGTGGTGATGTAACTAAGTTTGCCTCCTCGCCCACCTCTCAAATGTTAGCAAGTGTTTGCTTTGGTTGATGTGTGGGAGTGGTGAGGTAATTTGAACCATCCTGGTGGAAATCCAAAATAACCCCAATGGGCTAAATAGATTGCTGAGCAAAACACATTTGGTTATATTGAGAAAATAACGTGCAATTGGGGTGAATTTATTTTGCAGCTTTTTGAGCTATTTGACTGGTTCACTGGCTGCAGACTTAGCTGTGCAGCTCTGTGAAATGTTTTTTAAGGTTTCTTGTCACAATAGTGCATGAAGTTTATCTAAAAGATAAAGATCACTCACAAGTCATGGAGGATAAGCTTTCCTGTTTAATTTCTAAGGTAAACTCTCTAGTTTATTAACATTGCTGACTATTTGTGATGCAGCTTTCTAATGATTTTACTGGAATGTTGATTTAAAAAAACTCCTTTGGCTGTTGAGAGTTGTCACAACTTCAGGCTCATATTATTAAAGCTCAGTCTGCTTTAAGCATGGAAGAGGTTTTATCTCTTTGGCATTGTTCTCTGGGTCTAAATCTCAATTCTCTGTGTGTGCTGGTGTCAGATAACTGTGTTCTGGGGTTTACTCTGGAGCACTCTCCTTTAATCACCCTGTCTCCCCCAAGCTGTGCCATGCAGCTTCACCAGCTTATTTTGCACTTCTGCAGTCACAAAGGTAGGTCGTGGATTTGCTTCATTGACCCAAAATATTAGAAGTTGTCCAGATTGATAATGTACGTCCTTTCATTCAGTTGGAAGAAAAACAATGAATAAATTTGTTGCTGTGACTGTCAGGATTGCCACTTTATCTGTCTTGTAATGGAGATATTGTTCAGCATTTCTAATTATGATATTAATCTTCACTATCCCCTGCTACACGGGTAATATCAGGATAGTGGTGCATGGAATTTATTACTTTTGACCCTTAGAGACACCAGTCACAGGCACTTCTGGTTTACTGGCAAACTTAATTGGTTCCCTACAGTCCTTCCTTTTCACACTGAAAATATTTGAGAGTTTTGTGCTGCTTTTTTCCTGTAATGTACAGTAACATGAAGAATCAAGACAGGGAAATGGTTTTGCATGAATCATATTCTCCCACACATGTACCACTGATAGGATTATCACAACCATTCCTAACGTTGTTAGCTTTTTTTTTTTTTCAAGTATAGCCAAGTTTGATTTGTACATCAGGAAAGCTTTAGAAAGCTTACTGGTTTGGAGTATTTTGTAATTGTTTTTTAAGGGTCAGATTGCAAGAGAGTTGCTGATCACAGGCACATCACTAACCTGTAGCAGGTTAGTTGAAAGGTAGGTGTGGAGAAAGCAGAATAATCATGAAATCTCTTCAGGAGGTGGAGAAGATGGTGGAGCCTTCCCTGCACCCCACTTTTGCTGTGCTTCCTTTTGGGCCTGACACATTCTGAGTGATAATAAATTATGGTGTCAAGAGAAAAGCTGGTGCCTCTCCTCTTGGTCCTATTGGGGAAGTAACAGCAGGGCTTTGACACTTAGGGCTGATTTTTAGGCAGATAGCAGGCTTTTCTGCTGGTATTCAGCTGGCTTTTTTATAAATTTCCTGGCTGGGATGCTCAGATTTCTTTCTTTTCTTTGTGGGTTTTTTGTTTTTTTTTTTTTTTTTTTGGGGGGGGGGGGGGTTTTTTTTTTTTTTTTTTTTTTTTTTGGGGGGGGGGGGGGTTTTTTTTTTTTTTTTTTTTTTTTTTGGGGGGGGGGGGGGTTTTTTTTTTTTTTTTTTTTTTTTTTGGTTTTTTTTTTTTTTTTCTCTCCCTATCTTAAGCATATACATCCCTCTCAGGGAAACCTTTATAGGATTTCAAACTTGTTATTTTGATCTCAGGTAGGTTAAAACCACCAAACCTGAACCTTGCAGAGGCAAATCAAGGGTTTACCCATTTGCTGTCTGTGAGCTCCTGTTCACTGCCAGGAACTGGTGGCAGCAAGAGAAACACCAGTGGTCTGATCTAGGCAGTAGTGCTCTGTAAGCTGGAAAAATGAGTGTTCTCCCAGTCTCATTTCTCAGTGGAAACCAGAACATAGAACATTTTCAGGGTTGTGATAGAATGTACCAGGCAGAAAGAAAAGGGTTTCTGCTTGGCACCAATAACCAACCAGTGCTGGCATCAGTGGGAATGGAAGAAACCTGGATTCAAATTCTTTCCCCACCTAGTTCAGACTGGGACCTGATCCAGACTCCCACACTTGGCTTCAGAAGTCAACTTTTGTCTCACTTTGGTAACTGAATCTTTGTTTCATTCTTTGCTTTTAGAAATGTACAAGGCTTATTTTTCTTTCTGTGCATCAGGAAGGAAAGGGTTTTGAAAATTTTCTTTTTCAATAAATATATCAACAAAAATGTTTTTTAGTCAATTTTGGTGAAAGCACATCTTCTGTATATTGATGATGAAATGGTCTTTTTTATAATCATTACAATTGTGATTGCTCTTGCTTGCTTTTTCTAAAATCAGGATCCATAAGGCAACAACTTCCTGAAAGGTTTTTAATCAAAATTCAGGATGGCGGCCTATTTCATATTTTGTTAAAATAAACAGAAATTATTCCTAACTGTTGTTTCTAGAATAACTTAAAGTGCAGGGGGCAAGAAACTTTTAGAGCGCTGCAAGAGCTGCCCAGCATTAGGGACAGATTAAAGGAAAAATGTCACGGTGCATCCGCTCTTAACATAAAACATGGCACATCCACAATTCCTAGAACCCAACGTACATTTCCAAAGGTCAAAACCTTTTCTAAATCCATTAATACTGCTGAATTTGTCATCTTTTAGCACAATTGAATGTGTCTGGAAATGTGGACCAGGGACATGATGATTAAGCACTGTAGTGATGGAAAAGACAGAGCAGTTAGGTGACACATTCTCTTACATGTTGTAGTGGGTATTTTTCTAGCTACGAAAGGAGTTTACAACATTTTCATTACCAATTCTAGCTACCTGAGATGCTTTAAATCTGAATTCTGTCTCCTAGTTGCTTGATTTATTAGCATAGGCAACATAATAATTCTCTGTATCATTTACTTGTTATAAAACTCAAAAAAAAAAGAAAAAAAGCCAGTAATCGTAACCAAAAATCAGTACATTAGAATGAAAGATGGTTTTAAAAGATAAATCCTGCTCAAAATGAATTCTGGCTGTAAAGTTAGACAGAGAGCTAAGTTCTTGGGTTGGGTTTCTATTGGCTATCATGCAGTTCAGAGGGTATTTGACATAAGTGTAAATGGAGAAAACTCACATTGCTCTTGAGGCAAAACATTTTGGTCACTTTTTCCTCACCTCACATTCTCTGAATAATAAAAAATAAGTAAGTATGGTTGCCAGTAATAATTATGTTTCTTGAAAAGTCAAAATACTCTTTTGACGAAGACTGTGCCAAATTTGTTTCATTCTATTCTCACTTCCAAGATATTTCTAGTGGAGCAGGTACTCAGTGCATAATAGAAATCTGTCATTCAGAGCTTGTGTATTTTGAGCCTTCATGAAATGTAAACTTTGCAATTTCACATTGCAGACCTGCCACATAAAGATTTTTTTACTGTATGGCAGCAGAAAAAAAAATGGTTCTAGCATTAGACAGAGGTAATCCAGAGGATTACCTGACCAACATGCAGCTCCTTGATTTTAGTTACTAATGTTATTATTAAATGAAAATAAAAATGGGAAGAAGTTTCTTTGGTGTTACATCACTGTCCTGTTTGCTTCTTTTTGAATGAAAATTTTAAATGTTAACCATTTGATTACCATATCTTTGGTTATGAATTTAGGGTTTTAAAATAATGACAGAAATTTAGTCACAAGATATAATTTAAAAGTAAAATACATAGGATGAGTTATTTCATTTTTTTTTGCCTTTTTTTTCTTCATTAGGCACAAGATTATGTATTTGTTCTGCATTCTGGTACTGTTCCAGACCTGTACAGGAGGAGCTAATTCCAATTTCAATTGTTTAAGTTAAAATGCATTTAGAAAACATAGCTCATGCCAAAAGTAGATACCTGAAGTTTGTTATGTTGGCATAAGAAAGCAGAAATCTTGGATTCATTTGATATACTTTAAATGTTGGTGCTTTTGGTGACTTTTTCAACATTTTCTGCAAGATCATGAACAGTAGGTACTTATTTATTAGTAGTAGAAGTGTTTTTTTAAGGAGCGCAGTGTAAGCTATGTCTTACAGGAGAGGCAATGCAGAGAAAAATGGTTCTGCAAAACTGTAGGAAGGGGAATAAGCAGTGAGAATATTCCTGGGCACTGTCTCAGTAACAAATGCACCAGAAAAGTGTCTCTCTGGAGAAATGGAGGCCTGAGACAAGATTTATAACCCCTGTGTGACTTTGAGGATCGCTTGTTAAAAGACAGATACAAAATGCAAGGGTTCAGAGTTTCAAGTTTAGTTGCAACACTTATTTGAATATACAAATCAGGAGCCCTACCAGTGTCCCCCTTTTAAACAAAGATTGAATGGATGCTTCAGTGGTGCAGTACCAACCAGATGAGGGAAATGGGTTTAAGATTTGCCCTGTGGTTCTCATTGGAAAGCACAAATGAATTTTTAATTCACACCTATGGGTTCTGCACAAAAATAATATCCTGAGGAAAAGGTGTCAGACGTGATCGCTGGAAAATTTGTTATAACTGCATTGTGCATCAAAATTATTATATTGGATGACAATTTCTATTATTTTACACAAAGTCCATTCAATTTAATTATAATTTACCACTCAAGTATACCATTCTCTTCATGCTAATCTTCAAATTATTCTTGTTTTTGCTCTAATAGCTATTTATGAGTCATAGAAAGTACACCTAATTAATACCTCTGCACATTGCTACAATTAAACATTAATCAGATTTGATTTTTAGAGTAATGTGCTACCAGTCTTCTAATCTTCTAAGTTACGACCTGATAAAAATTTCATTACCCTAGTTAAAAAGTTCTCAATGGGGAAGGGATTTCCATTTAGTGCATGTAATACTTAGTGGTGTCTTCCATGCAAATTTTACACTCTTTTTAACACACTCTATGTAAATTGAAGTAGAGACACAAGTAAACTGATGTTCTAGAGATAAATTTTTTTAAAAAAATTCAGTCGTGAGCTTGTCAGGAGGATCTGACTGAATGGTGATTTTTTTATTAGCATGGGAGGACAGCATTTAATCAGCATATTTCCTTCTTCCTTTTCAGTTTAGAGGAGAAAGCCAGATGTAAGCATGAAACAATGCATAAACTTTCAAAAAGCCGCCTTAACAGGGTTCATATAAGCATACTTGGTTTAGTCTTTTATTTTATTTTTTACGTTCCAATTGCGGTGGGGGAAAGAAAAACAAAACACCAAGGTTGTTTCCCAGTATGTCAGAATAGACGGATGACTTTTGTCTTGATCAGTGATTGCTGTCAAATCATTCACTGTGGCTCTTCCACTCCTGATCACTGCCACACAATGCCCTGTTCCTCCCCTGCCCCAGCTCCTGGACTCAGCTGCTGTAAATCTGGGGATATATGACAAGGAGTGGACAGGTGGGGAATTAACTTTATCACATCCCTGAAACTTATCTCCGACTCTATTAACTTGCTTCCAATGGTGAAAAATCCTTTTTGAATCCTCAGAAGTTCAGAGCAACAATATGGAATGAGCTCTGTGTCATAGGTTAGCTTTCCCAGATCATCTGCAGCTTAGAGGTATTTCTTACACTTTTTTTCTTCAGAGAGCTAAACCCCTTCTCTTCATTCAGTAGAAAAGCTAAAAGATAATTTGATCTAGGCAAGGGCACAGCAAAGACAGTAGATAACCTATTAGCACAGCTTTGGGTTGGAACTGGAGAGATTCCAATTTTCATTTTGATCCTTAACAGGTTTAATTAACACTGTTTCTTACTCCGGCTTATTGCACTGCCAGCCCAGATTTGTTTAATTCTCTAGCATTTCTACCTCATGCAAAGAGTTTTTAAAGGCAGCATCCTCTTTTGAATTGCTTTTGTTGAAGTAATTGTAACTTCATGCATGTTCTCTTGCATATTTCCCAGAAACTTTAGACTATTCAACCAGTTATATCAAAATGATGGGACCATTTCTTCCGGGGGGGCAGGGGAAGTGTGGGTAGTTATGAAGCTGTCCTTTCCCTAAACTGAAAACGTTTCTGGCTCAGAACAAACAGGAACATAAACGGTAGCCTGTTTATAGGATGGGTCATGTTTTGTCTGTTGTGCAAAAAAAGTTGTTTTCTTGGTTCCTCACAGGTGATCTGAAGTCAGAAGGAATTCATAGGGCCTGCTGTGAAGGGAGGGTTTGGGGCTCTTTCAGTAAAAGTCTGGAGCTGGAGCTCTGCTCCATCAAGGTTTTGTGAATCTTGGAGAGGTTCAAGTGATTGTGCTTGAAGTGGTGGATCCCAAAAGCTGCTCCTTTGAAAACTCTCTTCTTGTGAGCTGAGCTCTTCTCCACCCCTTTTGGGGAACAGTGCTGTGTGTGTTCAGCAGTGTGAAATGTGTCATGGACTCCAGTGTTCCACGTTCAGGAAGGGATGGCTCATCCTCAGGGAGCTGCTAGCATGGCCTAGCCTTGTCTATGGTGGAGTGGGAGCAGTGTGCAGGGTTGCTGTGGACATCACATAGGCTGTGGACTAAAAAATACACAAATGTCCCCATAAAAAGTATGATTTCCTTCAAGTCTATCAGAAGGATGCTAAATGTGAGTTATGTTGTTTTCTAGAACACATAATGTAGTGTAAGAGATGAAAATCCCTTTTTTGTCAGTCATAATTGAAGGTTATGCCCATTGTCATTGGGGTTCCCCCACCTTAAATTGCATATACTGAGGACTCATCTTTTTAAGATGTAGCTACCAATGGTTCCCTTCTGCTACATCTCTAGAAATATTCATGGTCATTTGATTATTTATGTCAAGGTTCAGTGCCTCTCTGATTTAATTTTTTAGGTATTACATCACTCATGATTGTATCTCTGCTATGCTTGCCATCAAACCTCTACTAAGCCCTTTTCTAAAATGGTTGGTTTTCGTTGGAT
This sequence comes from Pyrgilauda ruficollis, assembly GCF_017590135.1. NCBI lineage: Eukaryota > Metazoa > Chordata > Aves > Passeriformes > Passeridae > Pyrgilauda > Pyrgilauda ruficollis. Next base: position 1,792,776 of record NW_024531377.1, read on the forward strand.
GGGTTTTTTTAAATATATTTACTTTTTATTTCCAACACTTTAATGAAGACTCAATACCTAGTATTTTAGCGAGGTCACCAAGGAATTCTGCTGGAAAGATCGATCATAATGTTTAAGAATGCTTTTAGGAGGAAGAAAATATTTTTGTCTTTTGAAGACTGTGTGGAATAAGGGAGTAAGTTGTCACTCAGAAATTAAAAATAATTTTTAAAAAAGTCAAACCAGTCATTTGTCCTTTACTTCCAAAGACAGAGCTCTGAATTAACTTCCCTATAGATCCCTCCCACAGAACTTTTTCTAATCTTGACATCTACTGGTTATTTCAAATAGCCCTGGGCACAGGGTAAGGCTTCCAAGAAGTAAAAATGTAATGTTACACTTGGCTCTTGTTAATATTAGCTGATAGGGAGCAGACTCTGGCACTGTTCAGAGGCTCTCTGCCACATCGATAATGGGAAAAAGGAGTGTGGAATAAGTGTGGAGTACATGCCCTGGCATGGAGAATTCAGCACTCTGGTCTTGAATTCTCTGGCATGTTTTCTTGGAAAAACATTCAACATCTGATATTTACCCCAAACCAAAGCATGAACTGGCAGCTTAAATTTTTAAAGGTTGTTTCTTTCTGGCAGTTCCTAAACTGAAAACATTGGCGTGCTTTTCTTTGTCAATATACAATTTATTGCCCCAAACACCAATAACAGCCAAAAGTCATGTTGTTTGTTTTTAATTCAGCCAAGCTGTTACCAAAAAAAGTTGTATGTCAAGCAACCCTGTAAAAACAACAGCAAAAAATGGACGAGGTCAGATTCTCTTGTGTGTGTGATCTACCTGGAGGACTCAAGGACCCTTTTTGCCCCCAGTTCTTAAAAAAATAAATACCTTTACTTGACAAGTTTACTCTGAATTTTGAATTGTTCCATGCAATTTTTAGCAGTGTTTTAATGGTTGAATATTCCAAGCTTGCATTTTGGATTTACTGGAAATGCTGATCATCTTTAGACATAGTTTTTAAAAGGCATTTTTAATGAGAATAAAACTTGTAGAACATTAAACCAAAATATTATCACTAATATGGAAAAAAAAAATTACATGGTTACTGCTGTGGAGGGACTTTTGTCCATTACTGCTATTGCATGATTTTAGAGCAATGCCGGGTCATAAATTGGAAACTTTTACATTCGTAAACAGGAAACTTTTACATACAATTTTCTTTAACAATCAAACCTAAACTGTGGTTTGTTCTTGCGATGCAAGTGACGAGCTTTGCTTTCCTGGTTTTCAGCAGTCACTTGTGCAATGTGTAAATCAAAGACTGTATTTGGGATTTTCAGGGGGGTTGATTGAGTTTTTTGGAGTTTGTTGTTTTCCAATTTATCTCATCCTCACATATTTGGGCTTGCATTACTGTAGCTCCCATTTATGCCTGTGCAGGTGTGTGTTTATCTGTAGGACCTTGCATAATAGAAATCTGTGATGGACTTGAGTATCTTTCTAGGCTATTACTCTCACATGTAAGAACCTAATGCTCAGGAGGATTATTTTGTCCATCAGACATTAATGCAAAGTATGACAAGTTATTGTTTTGCTTGATTTATAGCTTGATTTGCAACATAGACCCCAAACAGAAATGCTGACCTCTCCAGATAGTCAGTAATGTAACAGTTTTATTATTCATTTAAATGTCCCTAGGGCAGCAACCTTTTTGTTATTACTTTAAAATAATTTTTGGAATTAAGCCCATGTTTTTGTGTTTGTCTCTTAGTTCTGAGCCTTGGGCAAGATGTAGGGCTGGACAGAAGATGACCAGCACAATGCATCTTGATAACCATGACAGGTTTCTCTTGGCCAAGATAAAATATGGGTGTTCTACCTGGATAGTAAATGGAAAAGACAAAACAGTGTAACGTTTGCTTATACTTCTAGCAGTAAGATTTATATTTTTCTCCTGTATTTTCTAGTTTGAGGGGGTTGATGCCTTGTCCAGAAATGGCCTTTTATTATCATGGTAGTCTGAAAAGTCCATAATGGCTGATGGAGGTTTTGTATTTTCTGGGAAGGGAGCTTGATTTCTGAAGAAAACCTGTGTCTGTAATCATCATGTCCACCAGTCAATCCTATTTTTTCTCCAACAACATTTGAAGCCTGTGTTAGAAAAATTTAGTAGAAGCCTAAGTTATCAAAAGTACTAAGATCTTGCCTTTTTTCCTGCTTTTCTTTTTTGGTTTGGGTTTTGTTTGTTTGTTTGGGTTTCTCCCTTTCTTTTTTTCTTTTGGTGAAAATCAGCAGTTCAGTAATGGAGGGAGACCTGTTAATCTCCCACTGGGAGAAAAGCAAGGAAAACTCAGATACGATCTGTTCTTTTTGGCAGTAGCTGAATGATCAATCAGCAGCAGAACATTCTGGCCAGTTTGTGTGCAACTCCAGGCTGGGGAAGGCATTTACTGTCTTTTATTGACAGGGAAAGACAGAATATAGTGGGAGGAAAAAGAAAGAAGAACATAATTGGAGAAACAAGAAAAGTAAATCTTTTGAGAGGCTGTGGGGGATCTTGAGAGGGGACTGTTGACATGGAAGGGACAGAGAAGCATCAGAGTCAAATCAGTAGCAAAACATCTGTGTTAATTGTGCTTACAGAACAGTCTTGTAAAGATGCCATGAAATAGAAATAGAAAGCCAAGAGTAGCTGTCCTTGCTTTTGTCTTTTTAATGTGGCAAAATCTTCACTTTTGGTTACCAAACACTCTTCTGATAAAGCAGCACACTAATTAGAGCAGAAATCCCACAGCACTTTTCACATTTAAGTACTATTTTATGTTGATTTTTTTGAGCTTAGCAACAATTGTATGCCAGTTTATTACCCCTGCATAAACTGGTTCTAACCCAGCAGTTATGCTGCATTTTCCTAGTTTCCTCTGGGGAGCACACCTAGCCTGACTTGTACCAAGCTACCAGGTAATTTTGAAAATTGGTTTAATAGGCTCACAAATGGAATAAGAGAGCTATAGCTGTAATATGCTCTAACCAAAATAAATAAACCCAACCAACCAAAAAAAATAAGCCTTTATGAAATTTAAAAGCAGATTACCAAAGTTTGTGGTATTAAAATCAGTACTAGGAGTTGTCATTCAAAATGGTTAATAAAAGTTTAGTTTACCAGGAGGAAGGAATGGCATCAGTCTCAAATTGTTGCAGAGGTGATTAAAAACTTCTGGGACTTCTTGTGAATTTTCAAGCTAACAGAGATACCTGGGATACATGAAGCTGAAAATTAAAGTATTTCCAAATAGGTTAAAATAGCTTTTAAAATTCAGTGGGTTTTATAGCTTGCCCTCAATTCTTAAGTACCTTGAATTACATCCACCTATGATTGTAATAGCTTGAGTGAAGGTAAAAGCACACAGTAATATGAGTAATGCTCAGATGCAGAATTTACAGTATTCTCATTGCTTTGTTGGGTCAAGACTATGTAAGCTGTAGGAATATTAATATATTGGATGGCTATATTGTACAGCAGGGGGAAAATTAATGAGGCAGATTCAGTATAATTTCAGGCATCTGACAAAGCTGGTTTATAGCTGCAGATAGTGTGTAAGTTATGCATGAACTTCTTCCAGCTAAAAATAATAGTTCACATAGTTACCCAGTGTGGGGGGCCAGGGGAAAATATCACCATGATATACATTAAGAGACACTGAAGTATTAGCAGAGAAGCTTCTAGGGTGTATACTTTATTGATGCCTGTTTTCATTGCTAAACCAAAATATTTATGGCAATATGTAATGAGCAGATTATCATTCATAAAATATGCAGTCATAAAAATGAGGAATAGTGGGATTATTAGCAGCTTTCAGCAGTAGAGAGGCTGTCTCTTAATGGTTTCCTCTTTCTCTAGCCATTAGCACTGCAGCTGTGAATTATAGTATTGCATTTTATTGGATTCACTAGAAGTATCGGTCCAGGCAAAAAATAATAATTAAAAAACAAACAAACCAGGAAATTATAACAAGAGTGCTTCTTTTTAAACTGCCCTAGTAATTACGATTGCAATTCTGACAGTGACATCCAGAATTCAGTCTGTAATTTTGGCTGTAACACATAACTGTGATGGTCATATATTGAAGAGAAACTGATACTTGCATAAACTGATATTGTAATTGTTCATTTTGTAGTACCAAATTCTTGCTATCTTTACACATAAGTAAACATTACATATGAGCACTTGCTGAAGTCAGCTCATTCTGTGGATGGATTATTTGCATTAGTAAGCATTTTGAGTTAACTCTTGATGAAATGGGTGCACTTGGTCAAACAGAAGTGCGTGGCACATCAGTCTCACTGTTATTTTATTTCTGTCTCCATTATTGAGTTTGAAATGTGTTTCTGTTAGGATCTGTAGAAATCATCACCAAGGCCAAAAATAAAATGCATAAGCAAACATAACCCAGCATATAGTGACTGCAAACTAAAACTGCTTTCATGTAGAGCAGTAATTCTAATTAATTCATCAGTAATTCTAATTAAAATCTGTTGTAAAAAGACCAAGGCTGCAATCATGCTTTATGAAAAGGTTATAAAGGTACAAGGTGAAAATAAACATAGAGATAAGGCATCTGTTTTCCTTATTGAAGAGATTTATGATCATGACAACTCCAGTCACTCTTCCTAAATTACTTCACCCTTTCAATAGTTATAATTTGAAGTACATGAATTAAAGTAATAGCTTACACTTGCATATGATGAGAAAGAACTGAGCATATTAACAAAAATGAAAGAGCATAGTGTATGTAAGCCAACTGAAGTGTGCAGCTCTTTAAGTCTATGAATAAATGGAGTACCAGTTATTGTAGACTATTGCAGGATCAACCCAGGTAGCTGACTTCTTTGGGCATTTCAGCAGAAGTGTTTTCTGAATAAACAGTTGAAGGACGTAGTCAATACTTTGGAAAGCTACATGCTCAGTCAAGAATTTGGAGGTGTTTTTTTAGAAAAATGAAGGGGACTCATGCTTGGTTTTCTTATTGAGTACAGTGGGAAGGCTGCTGGGAGAGAGTAGAAGGCAAAGAAAGACATAAATTTTAGGGAAGGCAGAAGTGGGTAATGATCTGGCCACAGCTGGAAAACCTCTATAGCTCTATGTCTTACTGGTTACCTGATTAATTAATACAACTGGTTTTTGTCCATCTTTATTTGGGTTACACCTTATTTTCTGTGAGGGTGAGATATTTAAATTATGGATTTGAAAACTTTAATGTTCCTAGTGATTTGAAACTGGATTGAAACATTGGTGTTCTTCAAACTTACCTGAATGAGGGACTAGAAAACTTAAAGCTGATATTTTAAGGTCCAGAACTTGTGTATATGAGATTATATTTATTTTCATGCTAGATGCATTTTTACGTGGCCTTAAGTTGAAATGAAAGCATAAATGGCCAAAAAAACTGATCTAAAATAGCTTGGTTTGGCACACAACTCGACATGGCTCTCCCTCCTTTGCTAAAATGCAAATGCTCTTTCAAATGTGATGTTTCTAATGCTTTTTGGTAAGCCAAGCAGAAGGAGGGAACTGAAATGCAAGTTGTTCTAGAATTTTCTCCATTAGATTTCTGTGCTGGCTTGATGAAGTCAAAAATTTTCTTGAGAATTCCCAGGTTTTGTCAATACCTGCATTTTTGGTTTTTCAGAGGGTGCATGGGTGGGTGGGTGCTGAGGGGGAGCAGATGTTTGTCCTGTTGGAGAGTGGATGGATTCGGGCAGTCACCCAGCACAGAGCAGACAGGCTCAAGCATTCCTCACATTTTACCCAAACAGATAATCCCAATTGTTCCATATTCCTTGTGCACATTCTCATTGTCAAATGAATGGCATTTCAGGCTGCTTTCAGAATCTTTACTGCTTTATCTAATTACTCAATTTTTATGTTGATCAGGATCTGAAAGTGTCATTACTGAACATGGATATTTCTTCTCCGGCTTTCTCCGCACCCACTAATTCATGCTTTAGTTCTTACTTCTCTGACAGCTATAAAACCTGAGTTATTTTTATAATCTAGGAACTTAAATGTTTTATTGCAGTTCTAAATTTGTGTGGATCAGCGTTTGAAGTGGAGATTTACGATGGTGGTGCTGAGAGAATTCTAACCATTAACATGCAAACAGACAGCTCTTGGACACTGATGGTGTCTCCGTTCCATCGGCGTCGCTCTGCCAGCTCTGTGGGTTTTGGGGGTGGGAGGCTGCACGTGCCTGTAAGCTAAGAAGGGGTTAGGTAGGTGCAGAGCAGCTGTGGTAGCAGCATGTCTCTTTATTTATTGATGAGAAACCTCAGGAGGAAATGGTGTGGAATGGAAAACGAGCTCAGCCAAAGCTGGTGTCGGATTGCAGGAGGCAGCGTGTTGTGTGATGTATGCGGTGGTGAGACCCAACAGCACTGAGTCACCTCTGCCTCTGCGAGGTCACCTGCTCTGGCAAATGTAGCGGGAAATCCCTGACTCCCAGACTCACGGCCTTGTCCAAATTTTAGTGGTAGAGGCAGGTTTGATTTAGATTACAGATTTGCACTCCTCATCGAGAGCAAACCAGCAGGAATTTGGCAGGAGTGGAGCTGTCCTCAGTCTTAGTGCACAGTTCCAGTTTACATGTGGACTACACCTGAATTAACAACAACCACAGCTCAGGAAAGGCAGGGCTGTAGAGAAGAATGGGTGGTGTAGGGGTCCTGAACCAACACTGCACAGATTTCAGAAGATTTTTCATCAGGATGCCATTGGCCTGGTTCAGGGAACTACTGAATGCTTCTGGTGACAAGAGCACTCCTGAAGCTCAGCTTGGCTTTGTCCCAAAGACACCCAGTTCAGGAATGCTTAGATATCATGCTTTGGCTCCCATCTTGGCCAGATTGGGAACACAAGGGAGATTTGCTTCAGTAGAGGAGCCCTGACGTGGGGTAAGGAGCTGTACCCTGTCCCTCCAGAGGGTGCTTAGCTGTTGGCCACCTGGACAGGCAGGATACCTGCCTTTCAGAAACGGTGTCCTGTAGTTTTCTAGAGCAGAAACTGACTTTGACAATGATTAACCCAAAGAGGAGAGGATCAAGTCCTTTCCCGGTTCTGGAAGATGGGTGGAGGAAGAAATGTTCCTTCATTGGCACAACTGTATGACTCCACCAAAGAATTGAGCTCTATTCCTTTGACTAACACCACTTTAACTAAAACAAGGGTGAATCTCCAAAACACTTGTATCAGCGTAAGGCAAGTGCTGTTGCATATTTTTTTTTTTCTTTTTGACCAGTGACAGCTTAATTTCTGGCATATTTTTTGTAAAGATATTTGACAGGTGGTCAAAATGGGGATATAGTTAACATATGTCTTGCTATATTTTGCAGGTACTGTGCTAATGTGTGTGTCTTAACTCCTCCAAAGATCAAGTGACATTAATGCTTCACAAGTTTCAGATACTGGATTAAATTCAAACTCTTGTTTAAGCAAAAATTATTCCTACAGGCACCAAAAGACCAGTGGTATGTGAAGTAAAGTTGCAGAATTTTCTAGAATTTGTAGTTATATTTGTACACTTTTGGGCAGCACAGACAGAATGTGTAAGGAGTAGAATGAGCCTTTTTCTGAGTGTGGCATCAATGCTGATAGCAAATGTGCAAGACTGTTCTAAAAATTAAAATTAACTGTAACAAACAAGGAGTAAGAATGGCTACAGTAATTGAAATGTACTAATGAAACTCTGTAGTTTGTTCCTATTATGAGCAGTCAAAAATCATGCATAATTCAGGAGTGCAATTGCTAACAGTAGGCTCATATAAGATCATTTAAATTTGTTTCTCTGGCCAAGAGAAGATGATCTTTGAAGGGATCCCTTATGAGGTTCTGCTTGGTCCTGTCAGCATCTTGGGAAGAGAGTGTTCTATTTTCCCCTTTTGCATCAGTGAATATTTATGGGATGTAAAATAGGAAGAACTTTAATTATGTATGGGGAAGGAAATATATGCAGTGCTGAGCAAGATACTTCATTGTAAAATCTACCTGAAAATCTGACAGGTAGTATGCTTATGTACTAATTCAAGAATTAAGTTTTGTTTTCTGCTGTGGATATATGTGGATATATAGGTTTATATTAATCTGTTTATAATATTTTCTTGTTTTGATTTTAAGATTCTCATTAATTTTAATGCTCATGACTATGTTGCTATTCCTTTTGTTATAATGTCAAGAGAGAAGCCTACTGCAGTTTGCAGTCTAAACAGCTAAGGGACAATAAATGTGGGAGAAAGGGAAGGATCACCATTCTTAATTTCATGTGTGTTATCAGATCTTGCTTGGTATTATACAAAACCTACAGAACAAAACACAGAAATAAGCATACCTGTTTGCCTCTCTAAAAGCAAGTCCTGTCCAATGTGTTCAAAAATAAAATAATTGGAGAAGCTATGCCCCACCTGAGCTTATGTTCACAATTGCTTCACCCATGGTGTCCCCTAAAGGGTAGAAATTATTCCTTCCATCTGCTTCTTTTTTTTGGAATATTTCTCAGAAAATGCTGAGTTTCCCAACACAGAGAGAGACTTCAGTCTACAGAACTTCAGAGACTCTTATTTTTGCTTTCATGTTACATATAACAAAAATGTTTGACAGATTTTCTTCATCTGAATGAAATGCTAAGTGCCAATTACTGACAGGTTTTAGTTGCACATAGAAATTAGCAGCTGGGAAGTTAAGTGAATTGTAGGATTAGGGCCAGGTTGTATTAAAGCATTCAATAAAGGAAAAAAATTGTTGAAGAAAACTGAAAATTTACTTGAAAGAGTGTCATTTGATCTGAATTTCTTAGGAGAGGTACAGTAGCAAAAACCACTTTGAAATTAAAAAACTGGCTTATACTAAATCTTGCAGATTTGTTTTGGAGATGGAAAATAATAATAATCAGGTTGGGATTTTTTTTAATGCCCAAGCTGAGTAGAAATCTTTCACATGTTGTTACTCAGTATGTCAGTGTGCTGTGGGTGTTGAAGGGTGGGGGCTGTGCAGGCATGTGCAGCAGATGTACAGCATGTGGGGAAAAGCTGAATCCACAGTGAGTCAACAAACACAACCTACTTTAGCTACTGACAAAATGCATCCAAGATGTGCAGTTGAAGGGAGCTGTGCTGAGAAAATTACTGTCATCATTTAATGATGTAGTTACAAAAGCTTCAAAATATTGGCATGATGTGTCCTTCTGTGGTCATCCTTCTACTTCACTACAACAGAGGAGTTGATTTATTTTTAAGAGGAAATATGTCAAAAAAGTCAGGAAATGTAGTGGAGTGAGTGCTGTGTGATCTGTGATACTGCTCCCAGGAACCAGGGAGGCAAAGTCTGGAGGAAGCCTGGCTCTTAGGAAGGACTGAAGCAGGTTATTCAGGACAACCGTGCAGGAAAAAACCCTCCATAATTCAACAAAAGTCAAATTGTGATGAGTGTCCCTCATCCAATTCCGCCTGTGACCTCCTGAGCAGGGAGAACACACAGACAAACTCTTGGGACACCCAGGGCTTTTAGCTCCTCCTTGGCCTCTCTGCATCTTGGCTGACACGCTTTGATTAAAGCAGAGACACTGGGAAATGTCTGCATTCCTTCTTGGGGAACGGGGAGGATTTAGGCAAAAGACACATGTGCTAATTGCAGCTCTGTAATGGATCTGTTTTTCTGTTGGATACTGAAATCCAAAGTCAAAACACTCCCATAAAAAGGTAATAAACAGAGATGTTTTATTGTATTTTTATGGCCTCAGTCTGCCATCAGTAACTGAGCATCCACTTTTTTTCCTATTCCATGTAATTTGCTTGATTAGTGAATTGTATCACTGTCTTTCTGGGGAGACATTTAGTGTGTTTTTCTGTATTTTTGGGAACTCTGAACAGATATGTGGTAGAAACACAGCTCACATCTGAGGCAGGAAAAATAAATCAGACTACTTTTCTCATATTTTTTCATGAAACACAGCAAAGTATTGGAAAGTAAAGTCATCTGACACTGCTTGCAAACTGAAATATCATTTGACAGTAGTTCAGAGCAGGCAAGAATTCCTCTCCTCATTACTGTGCAGTGCACTCTGGATGTATCTGCAGATTCCTGTGTAATTTGAGTACTTTTAAGATAGTGAACTAAAAATGAAATTATATGTCAATGGAAGCATGTTAATAGTTACACTGAAAGTGCCATATTCAGTATTTTTGGTAATGTTTCATATTTTATGAACTTTGATGCTTTAGTTGCTAACAAGGGAGTAATTTCAGACTTTCCATGCAAGAAATTACTCTTTTATAACTAGTAGCTGTAATAATATAGCTATAGTTTGATAAGTAATATGCTATTGTGTGCCATGGAAGTGTTGAATGCAGTGTTCCTTTTGCCATTAAGTCTCAAAGAACTTTTAGGCCACAAGATATTTTGCCAGGCTAGAAAGAAATTCTGTGAATACTTGGGTCAGGCTTGTATTTTGTATGTTATTGTTGACACACAAATATTTCTATGTATTATGAAGTGCATCAATATCTTAGGAAGTTACTGATTAACATCAAACAGCTAAAAATTATGTGAACTTAACAGCTGGGAGTCTTCCTTCTCCTACTAGGTTTGGTTTTATGGTTTTCTATCTTCAAGTGCAGATCCAATGAGGGGCAAGATCTTTTGCACAAGGTGGAGATATTGAATTTCCATTTGCATTCGAAGCGGTTCTGTTTCTGATGCCTGTAAAGATCATTGAAATTACTAATTACCTAAAGAATTGTTAGTTAAAAAGCACTGTCCAAATATCAGCTGATTAACTTCCAGCTCATGTGAAAATGGCAGAACAGGGAATCTGTGGAAAAATGAAGTCTTTCAGCAACTCAGATTGCTTCCAGGGACCTATATTCTTCAACCTTTTAGTCTTTTGCTTACTGAAATAAAAAGGTATTGAAGAAACATAATTTTAAAATATTCTAAGAACTTGGCCCACAATTTAGTTGAACCAGAGGTTTCTCCCTATCTTGTCATTTAGAAATGTCAGTAGTATTTATTTTTGTCTCTGTCCTGAGAATGGAACTGTTTCCATTGAGTAGGTTTCTCTGGCACAAAGGTGTAAGGTGTGAGAGGGTTTTCAGGTGGCAGCTCATTTTTGCTCCCATGCATGAGGGTCTGGGTGATGTTGGAAATCTTAATAATTTTGTGGCAATGAACCTCAAAGACAAAAGTCAGGCTTAGGAAATTTGAGTCCTTTAAACTGTTTCTGCTTCCAAGTATGTCTGTCAAGGCTAGTAAATGTCCAAGATTAAACATGAGTAATACTGGCATGTTTCCAAATGAAAAATATTGAATTTGCTTCTTGGCCTTCAGGAATCTGGCAAATAACAAGTGTGAGGAAGGCAATCACAAATTGCACTCACTTCTTCTAATTATTCTCTTCCAGACAACATAGTTTCTGTAAATTATGTAAAGGTCTTATGATAAAATCAGAACTAAATTGTTCATTCACAAGAAATAAAATGAGCCATGTTTAAGACACCATGTGCTAGTGCCTGTAACATGCTCTGAGAGAAGAGCACATGCACCCATCAGATTCAACTGCAGACAAATGATGGTAGAAAGTTTGGGATTCTGCAGTCCTAACACCCAGGATGCCTTCGTGCCAATAGGAAACAACTGCAATTTGGGATGACAAGTCCTTCTGGCCCACCATAATGCAGGCACACTATAATTTTATGACATGTGAACTCTGTGTCTTATTCTTTGGTTCACTGATATATTACACAAGAAAACTGTGGAGAAATATCAGAAGTATAGGAAAAATATATTGCACAAGAAAAAGGAAGAAAACATGGCTAAGACAAATAGCACATATGGGAAAAGATATATAAAGAAGTAGAAAATCTCTTCAGGCTCTATGTATTTAGCAAGTGCATAATCACAATATTAAAGACTATGATTTAGGGATTAGGATACTAAGTCTTAAAAGATGCTGTAAGACTCATTTTGCTTCATAAAGGATTATGTTTGCAAAGTTTTAAATAATAGTAAGTTTATAACATGGGAAAAAAAAAAAAAGTTGTCAAAAGGAAAAGACTGGAATACCTTTTGCGTTGTTTTGTGTAGATGTGTTCGCTCACTCGGCCATTCTTCTATCAGATATGCCCAGAGGAGGATATCTCCTCCCTCCATTCTGGGAAAACCCATCACTGACTTGGAGTTTTTAATTTGGTTGGCTGGTGGTTGTTTTTCTTTTTTGTTCTCTTTCTTCAGCTATCAGAGAGTGAGACATCTTCAGTATGTTACAGTAAATCCGTAGCTCTCAACTCTTATAGTTGATCCTGGAACCTGAAACTTGAAGTGATTCACAGGTTACCCTTCTGTATCAGACTTTTCTAGGCTAAGCATCTGCCAGCAAGCCAGACACTGCAGCCTGGGAGATTCTTTAGTGGCCCTGGCCTCTAATGTGGATGTGGCCCTGTTATCTGCCACTGCACTTGTAGGCACATTGCTGAATCAGATAGGCCGGTGGAGAACATCTTTAATCCACTGAAGCAGAATTGCTCCTCTGGTTTGGTCCATCCCTTTCACTTCGTTGAGATGTAAATTTACGAAGAATTCTTGACAGCTGCTGCAGCTTTGTTCAGTGTAAAGCTTATTAGTTTAGCCATATCTCGACTTATAAGTCCATGTAAGTATGATTTTTAAAAGAAAATGCCGACACTACTATGGCAGCATCACTTTGTAACCATATTTTTAGGTTGAAGAATTTGACTTTATTTCTGTTGATAATATTTAGGTTAACAAACCATTGAAGTCTGGATTTTTTTTCCTTTTTCGAAAGGTAGTTTTGAGTACTGAAAAAAAGATAGCCCATTAAATTTTGATATCTCTGCAATCTAGCTTCATCAAGCTGATGAGGAATGGATTACATCCGAGTTTGAAGCACATTCTTTAAAATATTTATTTTTGAGTAGTTGCCTTCTAATAAGTTCCTCTATGCTAGGTAAAGAATGGCCTTAAATAAATCTTGGTGAAGGACTTGCTTTTAACACATTATGAAAGTAAATAAAAAAGGAACATCAATAGCAGGAAAATCAAGCACCAGCTGCCCTTCTGGCAAGCAGAAATTCTGTTTTTTCTGATTTCTGTTACAGTTGTCAGTAATGTTGACAGCTGCTAAATGTAAACCCTGGTAGTATAATAAATGTTTGCAATTAACATCTATGCTTCTGTTGGCAACTCCTAGTCTGTTGTCATATGAGAAGCAGATCCTCTTAAGAAATATTTAACCCTGTAGCAATAATTCTAATGGTAAAAGTAATAGGAGTTCTGATCACCATTTTAAATTTTTATCCATGAAGATATCTCTTTAAGGGATCAATTTTCAGATGGAAATTGTAGCATCTAAAACTTTACATAATTTAATTGAGAGCAAGCTTTATGATATTTAGGAATAAAGCATTATATAAACAAGGTAAAAACTTTATCTTCTTTTGTATTTCACAGAGGACGTCTTTGTAATTAGAAGATGAGGATAAAATCCTTCCTTGTCCAAAATTATTGGCAGAATACCTACTGCCTTCAGCAGTGCCAGAATTTCATGCTTAGTCGCACAGATATGTTTCACACAGAGGTCTGTGTTTGGATATCATGGCTTTTCACAGACACCTTGGTGGTGGTGGTGGTATTTACCTTCATGGGTTGCTAACTTTGGCTGTGTTTATGGAGATGAAACAGAGCATGGGAGAGTGGGAGCAATCTATTCTGCCTTACATCTCATTAGGCACTAATGCTGTTTTCAGCAATAGGAGGAGTGCATTTTGTTGGTTTTCTTTTCCTGGAAAAGCAGGCTTTATCCCGCTTAAGAAAAAGGTTCATGTGAATGCCCACTAATCTGTCCTGCTGTAGCTGATTAATAATATTGGACTAAATCTTTCCTGAAATCCTTTCTCTGCCTCTGACTTGGGCACCTTCCAAGTGCTCTGCAGTTATGCTTCCATCACTGGAGTGAGGTAGGATCATTAGCCCCATTGTCTGCTCTGAATGCATGCCACGAAATCATGTGTAGACACACACACACACACATTGACTCCATCAAAATCCTACAAAACCTTTTCCTGAGAGCTCCAGCCCCTCTGAGGGCTGGGATATGGAGTGGGATCTCGCTGCTCCAAGAGGCAGCGTCGGGAGGAGCAGACTGAGCAGGCTGTGAATCCAAGCTGCTCCTGGCTCGGATACAGCCATGTAGGATGCCTGTCTGAAGTCATTGCTTTGGAAGGTGCTTCTGGATACAGCTCTAAGTTATGCAGCGTTGTAAAACATATCAAATTCCTTCTGTCAGTTTATCAGCATGTATGCATTATCAGGTGTGCTGCTGGATTCACTCCAATGAGCAGCACATGGCTGCTGGACTCAGCATATGACTGCAGTGCTTCTTTCCCTATGGCCTCAGAGTTGTGCCCTTTATGACTCTTCAGAGATCTGCATAACCCTGATAATGATCTTTAGAGCCTCAGTTTGTCTGTAGAGGATATGTGTCTGTCTTTGTCTGTCTTGTACAGAGACTTGCTGTAGCTGTTTTCATCCCATAAATTTGCTGTGTGGAAGTATCCTAATGGTTGGTGTGAATGTTGCATGAAATCTCTGACAGTCTCTCTCTGTGTAGAGACCACACAGAATTATCTGGTAGACAGGTGTTATGTGTTGGCCTTCCTTTTACACTGAAGACACTGACATTTGGGTGTTAATTTGTTTTATTACCCATATAAAAAACTTTATAGAAAATGGTCAAAACCATGGTTACATTTGTCCTTGCTTGGGGATCTGATACAGTGCTCCTGTTGCCTGCCCTTTTCTGTGTTTTCATGGTCTATGGTAGTTGGACACGGTTGGGAGTTGTCAGCCAGGTGTGCAGCTGGAAGATATGGCAGCTGCCTCTGTGTGCTCACTCTTCCAGGACTTACCCATTGTGCATGTCACACTCACATCTCATTCAATCTTTATCATCCCATCTTTCCCCCAGATCTTATGTGACAGTTTTCTTCCCTATAGTGTGCCCTAGACACAGATGTAAATGCCAGAGGAGACAGGAAAGAAGAGAAAAACATCCTTTATGTAAGGAAAAGTAGGCCAGGTATTTTCTGGGTTTTATGCCCAGGTCTCTAATACCCAGGGATTTCATTCTGTATTCACTGATAGCACTGGGTTTTGCTGACTGTATTTTGCACCATCATTTTCACTTGCAGAGAATGTTATCTATTAGTTTAAAAAAGTACCAGAGCAGAGTGGTTGACTTAAAACTGTCCTATGTATGTGGCTATAGCAAGTGCAGAGCAACAAAGTCACAAAACGGTTTGGTTTGGAAAGGCCCTTGAAAGATCATATAGTTCCAAATACATTAACCAAACACCGCAGGACTCTGAGATGCATCTCATTAGGCCCATGGACTTAAATATATAATAGAGAGTTCAGTCCTCTGTGTACTATTTGGTATAAATATTTCTTTTTCACTGACTACAAGATTGTCCTTATCCTCATAATGGGACAATTAACAGACAAAAATAATATCTGATATGCTATGAGACATAGCCTTGACCTTCCAGTATTTCTAGACAGCAGAGCTGTCTGGAGTTGATGGAAGTTGACTTACACGCTAATGAGGAGCTGTGAACTGGAGAAGTTAGCAGGAGATGGTGGATAATCCATTTAAGCCCTTGTCATTTAATAATTGTAATAATGAACCAGCTGGTCTGCATGAACACACACTCCCTTCTCTGAGATGTTACAGAGTACAGCTCTCAGTCCAGCTCTGAAGTAGCCAGGGTTGTACTCTACATTATCTTCATGTTCTGCAGAGTCGTAATCCCACGGGATTTTGGCCTCATAGCTACATCCCCAAGGACCTGAGTAGTCCAGGTCTTCAGAGGGAGCTGCAGAACTGGGAGTCACTGTTTTTGATCAGGAGACAGTCACAAGTTCAGGATCTGGCCACATATTCAGTCACAGAGCAGAAGCAGGGGTAATGCACTGAGCTGACTTCTCGCTGCTGTAGAACACAATTAAAAAAATTGGTCTGCTTTCTTACATTTGATGTTTGTCAACTTGACTTTTATTCCTCTGAACTGGAATCCATCCCAAGATGAAGCTGAGAATTCATGAAAAACAGATATTTAAGGTTGGTCTGAGACAAAATACCCATGAGCCTGCACTGTGATGTCCAGGTTCTGCTGTTGGCAGGATCACAAGAAAGGAAAATATCATTAGTAAATGTGCTGAGCAAACTGGAAAAAGTTGCATTTTTAGCTCCTTATCAGAATTTTACAGCTTTTCCTATTTTCAGAAGAACTTAATTATCTGTTTCTTATGTAAACATTTCTTTATGAACCTAAGGCACTATCTCAGTATTTCTTTGTTAAGGGATGAGGTCTAGAGTTACCTTGTGACAGATTCATAAAAGGGAAGTCTGAGTGAGGAGGGAAAAAAATGATGGTTACTCATATGTTTCTAATTAATTTCCTCACTATCATCTTTAAAATGAAGAGCATGAACAAAATATGTGCATATCTTACCCTTGATTTAAAAAAAAAAAAAAAAGAGAAAAGCTAGCAGAGAGTTTTTAACACATTCAGGCTACAATGTAAGAGGTTGAAAAGGACTAGTGTTGTGTTTGCTTAAAAATAGTCATATTTGTTCAGACCAAATAGAAAATTTAGTTGAGCTTCTGTGTGGTGTGGAAAGAGCTGGAAGGCAAGTGCAAAGCTGAAATGAGAATTGTAATGTAAAAATATATTTAATTGATATTTTTTAGAAGAAAAAGAAAATTTAAATAAGGATAAGTGACTGGGGGGAAGGTCATGATTCACGTTGAGGAATATAACAAAGTACAGGAAGAAACCTCAGTAATTTGATTTCATGGAACCTGTTAGCTTGAAGGAGAAGTGAACTTCATGTGTGGCTCTGGACATTGGTGAATCCTTATCTTTCTTAGGAAAGGAACTGTTTTCAGGATCAACTGTGTTTCAGTTAATAGCTGTAACTTTTTAAAGACCTTAGTATTTGGAGTATTCTTACTTCTGTGGTCATGCAAGACATGAGCCATTTACCATAAAAAAGTAAAGTATAGACATAGAGGATCTAAAATTGGAAGCATTGGAAAGCAGACAAAAGATTTCAGTTGAAGATATTTCTTTGAAAAGACTGTAAAAATTATAATTAGTGCCATATTCCACTAAAAATATTTATGGGGCATTGCTTTGTATGTGATAATCCAGGTAATTGCCTTTTGATTTACATTACAAAAATCATTAAGTAATATTTGGGGACTACTTTGCGATGGTCACAGGGAAAAAGGGATCCTGCATCTGCTGGTAGAGATGGGGAAGATATCTATCCTGGCTGAGTAACCTCCCTGTGGTGCAACATTGGTTGTACCTCTGCAGACAGAACAGAAAGTAAGTAGCTGGGGTCCTCCTTATGTGGGATGAGATGGGGTAATAATGGATAAAGCTCCTAAATACCTGTTGGACACACCAGTTCTGCAAGTGTTGAAGAAGTTCATCAGCTGTAGAATTAAGAGCAGGAGTAGGTTTGGCAACTCACTCCCAGTTAGGAGTGAGCTTCTGGGAGCTCTCAGTGATCTTTTCCTCTCTGTGCCACCATGGAAGGGGGAATGGCCTCTGGCAATTAGGGTGCAGAGCTTTTGGTGGATGTTTCTGGTCGGGATGCTTTTGCAACAAGTCAGTAAACCAAAACCCTGGGGAAAAGCGATCAAAAGGCGGCTGCTGCTGAAGTGTTATTTATCTTTTCCAGGAAATGAATTCTACCTGTCACCTTTCACAGCACTTGTTCGACACTTGGTAACTGCTTATGTGCTTTCACAAGTTGGAACTTTTAATTTTTATACGTAGTGGAAAGAATAACAATTATAATTTCTATCTCCTTGAATTAATGAGGGCTCACAATGCAGTTTTTGTGAGCGTGTTGAAAAATGCTAGGCTTACATGCAGCAGACCGATTGCTATGAGAGTTGGTAACTGTGTATTTTGAAGCACTGTTTAGAACAAATAACTCTTATTTCTGTATAATCTTTCTTCATATTGACAGGCAAATGTCAAACTGTATAGAAACTTCAGGAAATTTTCAAGGTTGACATCATCTGTTTCAAGTCCTTATAAAGCAATGAGGAAAACAAGCTGATTTTGTTATATGAAATTTCTTTGGGAGGAGGAAGGGAAATTTGTTGTCTTCTGAGCAGCTTGATAACTTTATTTGTCAGTAAAGAAAGATGCTGAAGGTTAGAAAATGTGATGGGGATTGATCAAGATGCTTGCTGGAATACAGAATGTGGAGCATTCCAGTGATATGTTCTGCAACATCTTGAACAAAACATAGGAATCTGTGTAAATTCTTTGAGAACAGGCTCTGAAGGGTGTAAGAACTTAAGTTCTTAATAAATAATCCTATGTTTGGCTTAACCTGGGTGTAGACTGGGCAGAATGAATCATTGGTGTGGTGGCCTGTTCAGGTCTGTACGAGCTCACTGACCACCCTTGTGCAGCCAGGACTTGGTTCAATGGTGTGGTCTGGAGCTCCTGAAGAGCTCAGGCTGATCTCTGCTTGTGATGGCAGGTGTTCTCTCTTGAGCAGCTGCTTGTTCACACTTTGTCAGTGTAGCCCTGATAACTGTGATAGACAATGCCATGGAGTCTGGTGTTGGGCAAGATCTGGGTGCCCAGCAGACTTAAACCTTCTTATGATGAGTGGGAGAGGATTCCAGGTGGTGCTGAGCTTGGGACTGAGCTAGAGCCTAGACCTGGACCTGCTGTAATGGCACTGATCAGCAGTTCCTGGTAGCAGCTAGTTGGTAACACCAAGTTCCCACTAGCAGTGCAAAAAAAAAAAAAAAAAAAAAAAATAAGCCCTTTCTGGGTTTTTTTAAAAAAAAAGAACACAAAAAAAAAAAAAAAAAAAAAAAAAAAAAAAAAAATTAGTCCATTGCTGGCTTATTTATAAATAACAGTACATCAAAAACCTCCCCTGTCACACTTTGAGTTCTAATAACAGATCTCAGTGACAGACTGCTTTTTCATTAGTTTGAAACTCACCAGTCCTCAAATTGATATCTCAGCTGATTTAGGAAACTGCAATTTGCTGTTTGCCACGCCTTATTCTAGGAAAAGGGCTGTTGGACATGGAGAGATTCAGCACATAAATATAGGGTTCTAATACCAAGTGTATTCCATCCTGGACTGTCCTGCCGGGGCTCCAGCTGTGGGTCCAGAAGGTTGCAGATGTCCCTGGATCCAATGTCAAATCTGCCAGATCCAGGCAGATGTCTCAAATGCCTAGTCTGGCTCAAAGGCATGTGTTTAAAGCTAGTGGGTCATTATTCAAGTAATAATAATATGTACAACATTGTAATGCAAACTAAAAATATTAGTATACAGATAGTTTCTCCTATTTCACTGTGTTGCAATGAAAGAAGAAATTTATGCAAGGACTTCAATCACTTTTTTTAGAAACATATTCTCATTTTGAATTCAATGGATAATCTCCTAATAACTCCTAGTAAGTAAGAACAGGATTTATCTGCAGTTTATTAACGAGAAATAACTTGCCTTATTTTTCTACTTTGATGGAAAAATTTGGAGAATTGCACAGATCTTCTTGATTAGATCAAAACTGGAATAACGACTGAGTGGACATTTGCCCAAGACATTGTTGCAATTTCCAA
Source organism: Pyrgilauda ruficollis (assembly GCF_017590135.1). Taxonomy (NCBI): domain Eukaryota; kingdom Metazoa; phylum Chordata; class Aves; order Passeriformes; family Passeridae; genus Pyrgilauda; species Pyrgilauda ruficollis. The sequence continues at coordinate 1,812,506 of NW_024531377.1, forward strand.
CCAATGGTAGCCAAGTGAAATAATTTTGATGTAAGGAGTTGTTTATTGTCATTCTATTGCAAACAGCCTGCATCATTGTTAATATCCATGTACTTTGTATTGCATTAGTCTGCATTAATTTTCATCATTTTTACACTTGTGGATAGTGCTTATGACTAATTTATAGATTATGTGGTACCATATTGACTTAAATAGACTGGATTCTAATGCTATTATGAACATTTTCTAGTAAAATAATTTAATTACATTGAAATTTAATGCTATTACAGTGGATAATTGACTGCAGATCAAAACCATAATATACAAGAGTTACCTGGAATGTGCACAAAATCAATTGGCCCAGCATTGAAGTTGTTCACTGTACCTCTTTTTAAAAGGTTGCAGCCCAAGGAGTCGTATTCTGGTGTCTGCTCATCCAGCAATCAGATGAGTTTTAAAAGCACAGCCCACCTCTATTTTAATCTCACCTCTGTTTGTCACATTTTTTGTGTGACCTCGAAGGAAGCATGCTTCAGTCTCAGAGGTGAAGAGAAACTGTTGTTATTGTACAGAAAAGGTATGCAAATTTTTTTTGCCAGCAATTGGGAAGGAACGAGTTTTTATCCCATCAAATTCAGTGGGAAATCTAGCTCTGACTAAGAGCCAGAGCTTCCTCCAGGTGCTTTCATGCCAACAGAAAGGCATCCAGATCTCTGGAGTCCTTGTTATCGTTTGCTGTTCCAGCATCAGTTTCGTGTTCAAAAGATTTCTTTTTTCTTGGTTCTATTTTTAGTTTCCCTTGTGTTATACCAAAACAGGTAGTCATAGAGGCTGTGAGATGAATTTTCACTAAGAAAACAAGTTAAGTTTGAACAAATTCTATCTGGTTACTTGAAAATAAAAAGCAAGCCATTTTCTAACCCAACCAAAATTCAGGTGTTGGTGTAACCTTGGTTCTGTCTCTTTTGACCTCAGGATAATAGAAGTAAAAATAACTTTATCGGAGCATGAGAGGAACAGCTTATTATGCTGTAAAAAAGAACACCAGATTAATCTTGACTAGTGATTGATAAATTCCTCCTGCTGGTTTTCTTGTCAGTCTTACATATATGAGGGGATACTTTTGCTTGACCTCTTCTAAGTATGTGTCCCTGATAAAGTGTGATGAGATTTTTTAACCCCTGATGGTAAGATTCTACAAGATTATGTACCTTTTCTGATAAGGGAATATTCATATCATCTCAGCTGTTGAATACCTATGGCTATAGGTATTGGTATCTTGGGTTTCCAAATCGAAAATCATACCCTGAGATACATTAAGTCCTGCTCTGATTTTCCTGACTTTGGGCATTTCTGTGGACCCTGCAGAAAACACACTTGGGTCTACAAACTTTTTGTTACAAACACCCCAAGGCACAGTTCAGTTGAAATGAGGCCTGGGCTGCTTCTGCCCAGCTTTTCTTTGATCAGGTCATTCTGGCAGCCTTGACAAAACAAGGCAGCACAGAAAACCATTAACAGCTTTACACCCTTGTAAAGCAGTTAGGGGTGAAAACCAGAGGAGTGATGAACTCCTCATGTGGAAGGTGGCAACTCCTCATGGGCCCTAGGAATGAAGAAAGCCAAACAGCTGGCAGGTTATGCCAACCCCCCAGACTGGGGGGCAATGCATAGCTGAGACAGTAGCACATGCACAAGTGTCCAGCACCTTGCAGAAGCCTGAGCCCAAGCTGAAACCACAACATGTCAAGTCCAGGCCACCAACTGGGACTTGAAGACACTGCGCACCTGGAGTTTTATCTTCTTTGTCTTCTTTTACAACAGTGTAGTGCAAGTATTGTGTAAATGGTGTACAAGTCTATAAAAGTGTGCAAGTCTAATATAGTAAAAACCTTAGGGTAACATCTGTAAAAAAACAGGGTTAGGTTGCTTTTTCATTCTTCTGCTGATTATTTTGCATATTTCGCCTAGCTTAGTTTGCTGTAATTTATTCACTGAAGTCTGCTGTCTTTGTGTGAAGAACAGTTTTAGGAACTTGCTTAAAATTTTTAATTTTACTCAGTTATTTGCTCAGAGGGTTTTTAAGGCAGGACATTGTACAAAACAGATTGCCCTCCCAGTTTGATCTCTCCTGAAATGTAAAATGAATGATTTTGTTTAAGCTAGAAAAAAAAAAAAAAAGGGGGGGGTTTTTTTTTTTTTTGGGGTTTTTTTTTTTTTTTTTTTTTGGTTGGTTTTTATTTTTATGAATTCTGCTAAAGAAATTTTTAAAAGTTGGCCTTTGCCTCTCTGCTAATAGTTCTCTTATGGAAGAATGTGGTTAGTTTCTCATTACTTCTTAAATAAAAAAAGAGCACCTTATTTTTCAATAAAGATAATTTTAACTTAGAAGAAAATTCTCATAATAGGACCTTCCATGGTGTAAAAAAATTGTTCCCATCCTTGTGTCCCAAACCAAGTGGTGCAAGTACTTTGATCAGATTCCCACTGTAGGAGAGCTCCTTCCTACAAGTAACTTGTTGAATTCTCTGAACCTTCAATAAACCTGGTTCATTGAATATTAGATAGATATGCCATCAGTAAGATTTAGATGAAGCTTAAAACATCTAGAATTCCAGGGAATTACAGGTTCAGAAATCACTACCAAGTCTGACCTGGATAGATCACTCTTGCTAACTTCAATGTACATTGTAGAATCAGTATTCAAGAGTATATCATGTTCAAAACATTTGTATTTTGGTGAGAATTTTCCTGACAGAGCAAATAACTGACTGGTGAGGACTTACTCTTTTGACTGTATCCATTGTTACAATAACCCCACCGAACTTGCTGCAAGTCTGAAAGGCAGCAAGATGTTAATTAACAATTACATCGGTACAGAAGGGAACTTTATAAGAATTTTAAATGTTTTATGAGTGGATCAATAATTAATTCTTTTTCTGAGGTGATATAGTGATAATTGCGTAGGAATAACAGAATAAATGCAAGCCACAAAAAGAGTGGGAAAACCCCCACTTTTTGTATGACTGAAATAGGGGTCACTGCTTAAGTTAAAAGTGAGATGTGCAATACTGTCTGATTTTATTCTTTACTCAATTTTCTTTTCTGTATCACACCGAAAACCAACTCTATCTTCACTGGAAGTTATACTTTGAGGACAGCAAATCATCCCAGATTATTATCCCACTGGAATTATCTTATCCCTGTAAAACTGGGTACCAAAATATTTGGGAGGTGGCATGGTCTGATTTCCTCCCTCCCTCCCTCAGTAAGAGCTTTGCTCCTACAGACACAGACTTTCCTGAAGTGACTGGGAGGTCCTGCTTGGACTCAGCAAGTGTCAGAAGTATCAGAAAGTTCGTAAGGACTGAGTGGGTGTTTTTTCTCCCACCCCATCCTGTATGTAGAGGACTTAATGGGATAAAAGAGGTACTGCTTTGCTAATAGCTTGTACATTTTGACAGTGCCACATGAACAGAAAAGCTCTGCTGAGAAACCTTTTTTTTTGACCTCTAAGCCAAAAATTTCTCCTTCCAAGGAGGAAAGAAATTAACTAAAAAAAGAAAACAAGAAAAAAAAAAAAACAAAACAGCAACCCTTCATCCCTAGATGCAACATTTTACTTCTCCTTGATCAGCATTGGCAGCTGTTCATTTGCTGCCTGAGTGAATTCAGAAGAAGTCATTTACCTTACAAGTGATGAATGCTGTATGACACTTGCTTGTCTCTATCTCAGTAGCATTTACTGTCAGCCTGACAAAAACCTCCTATTTATTTCTATATCTGCTAGAAAAATCTCATTGAACTAATTATTTATCATGTTTCTGAACTGTGTGAGAAAGGAAATCCTCTGATAGAGACAGCATCTCTGTGCCACATTCAGATGAATTCATGAGGGAGATAACCCAAGCAATGATGTCGGTGTTACCAGAAAACAGGGTTTCACATTTGAGCAGCAAGTGTTATTAGATAGTAAGTTGTCTGCTCTGAAACAGATTAACTCTTATGCACTGCAATTTATTCACTTACCATCCTATTTTCACTTTGAATGTACTCCTCAATCCACGAGGAGGCTTTTTTTTTTTTTTCTGATATTTTTCCTCTCGTGCTTGACACATTGGAGTTAAACACAGTGACTTTGAGAGAGAGAAATGAGCATTACTGTTTATGGAAAAGTTAAGGAGACTACTGCTGTATTTTTTTGCTTGTTGTCTTTTTAAATTCAAATTTGCAAGACTGAATTGAACTATTTCAACATCATTTCGATTGCCATTTTCTGTAGTGCACATTAGATTTTGTACTGTAGCTGTGAATGTTAGTTACAGAGCAGTAATGGGCAGCCTTTCCAATAAATGTGCTACACATAAAAGGATTAAAAATGTGCAAGTTCAGTTTTGTACTTGCTAATACTCAGCTGATCGGTAATGCTTTAGAAGACAATGCATGCAAAGACTGACTAATAGATACAGACAGTCCTTTGAAGCCAGCACTTAATACTGCCACCACTGCAAGGGGGAAAGTTGTGTTATCAACCACACAGAAGAGTAATAAAAGTGTAAAATATCCTGAGTAAATGTCGTTGCCTTCATCGTATTTGCAGATGTTTGGTCCTAGTATCTAAATCTGAAGGATTTTAGGTAATGAAAGCAGCCACTTGTCAAGAAGATGGGAGAAGGCATTACACAGTCACTATATGAGGAGCAATTTTTAGTATAAATGGTCACAACTTCACCAGTGACAGTAGATGCACATAAAATTTATCTCAGCTGGGAGTGTGTGTCTTTCTTTTTCCTCCCTGTTAAATGGAAAGGGTTTTATTCAGAAAGAATGCATAATGTAGTATTTGAGTGCAGTGCTTTGTACCTTCTGCAGGAAATTTAGGTTAAAAGCTGAGTTTTAGAGAAGTTGGAAGCCCAAATTTTTGATTGCTTGGAACCGTAAATCAAATGTGTATAAGTGTTTCAACCAACAAGGATATAATAAAGGATATGACTTTGTTATACTTCAAAATATATTTCTCTTTGAAAGATGAAGAGCTAATCTGATGGAGGAATTTAACAAACGGTTCTTACCAGGTGTTGCTCACATGATTTTGAAACATTTGCTCCAGGGAAGTCATGTCCTGTTAACAAAGTTTGCTGCTTTTAGAATTACTTTTCTGGTTCCTGTAAGAAATTGTTAACCTCCAAAAGGAGCTACTCCAACTATAGCTTCCATCAATACGTGTACTGCACCAGCAGAAAAATGCACCTACAGGCTTGCAGCCTTTTGGATGATTAGCTGTAGCATAGTCTTGGGGAGAGCAACAGACAGGAGTCCTCCTGGTGTTCCTTCCATGCACAGAAGATTTGGCTTAGAGAGGTTGCATTACTTTTTTTTTTTTTTTTTTTCTTCTCTGTAATTTTAGCTCATTAACCTTTTCTTGTGGGAAAAGCTAGCATTCACAGACCTGAAAAGAAAATCTCTCATTTAGAGGTGAATAACAGAAGAGCCAGAGTGAGTATGATGGCCAGGGTTCAAAAGCAACATTAGTTAGGAAGATGAGGCTCCTGTATTACGGATTTTTGTGATGTGTGACCCCATTAAGGGGGTTAAAAAGAGAAGTAGGATTTCAGTTACTTTTTCAGGATATTTTACCCCTTTGGGGAACTCTATTAGATGGCAGAAGTGGGCAAAGTGATGCATTTTGAGGACGTGGGCGTTTGCAGGACATGCAAACAAATGAGCTATGCTATTGATCTTTCTCCTAGTATCAGTCTGATTATTCCCAGAGTAAGAAACAAGCACCCTCAGGAGTACTCTCATGCTTTCAATTGTGCTTTCTCAGATATTTAGGTCTAGACTTCATGGGAAGATTGTGGGGCTGGATGGGGAAACTGCTTTCAGCATGGAATAGGCAGCAGACTCAAGTATGTCAGGGTGTAAGTCAGCTCTTTCTGGGGAATGGAAGTATCTGAACTCAATGCAGAGGGGGAACAGTCCTATTTTATATCCTGAATATTTTATTTGCTGTTTTCTATTTGGGTTTTTTTGTGTCTCAGATTTATCTAGGTTTTTTTCTTCTTGTTGCTTTTGTTTTCAACTCTTTCAGCACATTGTATGCAGGACACTGGTAGATTGGTCCTGTATAAAAGTCACCCAGAGTTATTACATCAGAGTATGCCTGAAAAGCTCATTATTCCCATTATACATTCCACTGCCTTTAATTGCACTTACATCTTTGCTCCAAAGTAATTTGGATTTCTCATAAATTTCTCTTTAAAGTACTTAAGTTTAGGCTGTTGGGTATATTCCATCATCTTGTTGTCCATTTTAGAGCTCAATCATTGAAAAAAATGTATTTGACAGTATTGATCACTGAAATTACTTCCTTGTAAGTAATCTTCTTTCTAAAAGGCAGCCATTAATTATGCCTTTTTTCTCTCTTAGGTGGTTATTAATTCAGAACTCATTACCTTTTTCTCCTTTTTCTCTGAATAATCTCACATGAAAGGTCTTGACCAACATGAAATAAATTTTAAAATAATCAATTCTGAATGTAGCTACAGGCTCCCACTTGTTTACCATTTAAGAACGCTGTGAAAGAACAGATTGCAAACTGTAAACCTTTTTTACAAAGCCAGTCTTCTGGTTTATTCAGTCTGTACTTATCACGTGTTATTCCAGCATTACCTTATGCTTTAGGACTGATCATACAGGTTGGTGACTGGGGCTGCCTTGCAGATCTTTTTTGACTGTACTGGTGTATTGCCAGTCCTGGTGCTAAAGGCAGCTCTGTTCCTTGGCTTGGCAAGTGTTTGAACCCTGAGCCTCTCAGTGGTGCAGTGAGAATTAACTTTATTTTTGTTTTGGAAGATGGATCATGTGGGAATAGCTTGCCTTACTCCTTAGGATTAACAGCTTTTTTCCTTGGCTCTGCTCCTTTTCCTTTATAGTCTTCAGGCACTCAGCAAACTGTCTGGCCCTGGGCATTTAATTTCTCAAGCTGTTGTGTAGATTTGTGTCTCTGGCATGATGCTGTAATTTCCTTCTAAGTTTGGACACTCCTGTTATAAATAAAGTCATCCAAATTGTTCAACTCTTTATCATCTTGATGCCTTTCATTTCTGCCTTTATCCTTTAATAGCCAGTCTACAAAGGACTGATTTTCCTCCAGGCGTTTCTTCTCTCAGCTGACAAAGACCCAGACCTGCAATCCATACACCAGCCTTGATGGTAAACAATCACTTGTTTCCTTTAATAAAATGATGAGACATTATTAATGAAATAAAAAAGGAAATAAAGGAAGCGCTAGGATCCCACTGCTTAGGCAGGGATGGGATCCTGGTGGGGTTTGTCTGCTGTGAACTTTAGTCCACATTATTATCTACTGCTCCTTTAAACAACATACAATTTACCAATTAATTGTTTGAAAAATCTGACCCTTCTCATCCTGTCATGCACCAGTAGACATTTTGTCATCATATCACTGACTTATGCTTAAATTTCCCTTGCCTTGCTTCAGTGCCATGCCAGACTTCCTTCAGTTTTTGGCTGAATGGTAATAAGGAGTTGGAGTCTGGTTATAAATGGCTAATATGGTTATTTATCCTGCTACCAAAGACATCTGATTCTTGCTGCATTATAACTCTAAATGCTGAAATCTGGTGACGTCATCCCAGTATCAGCACTTAAGCCTTTCAGAAATCCTATGAAAGCAGTTTCTGTTTGTTCTCTTGCTTTACAAGTAAATTTTACCACATCAAACCCTACACCAGAATTCACCTATGCCCATTTGACCCTTTTTATTCTATTTGATCTTTTTTATTCTTTTGTATATGGGAAGATGGGGTCAAACTCATCTTAAGTATCTCAGGGTCTTTGTGTGCATGCTCTTCAATGATTGATCCTTTAATCCTGGGACATGCTCTGGCTGGCTCAGTCACAGGAGCACAATTGGAGATGCTGGAAGAGGCTCTGTCACCCAAATCCAGGCAAGGTTTCCCTGCCTAGAGAAAGATCAAAGGAGAATATAATTTCTACCTCTTTCTCCTTTTCTGGAGACCTCTGGACTGAAGAGATAGTGGGAACACCCTTGATGTGCTGTTCTTTAAAACAGGAGAGCAGGAAGGTTGTGAAGTGTCTTAGCCTCACCAGAAGTAGATGATCTACAAGAGCCCTTAGGAGTTGCTGGAATGAATATTGATCTAATGAAAATGCTTTTCCTAAGTACCAGGTGTCACATCATCCTTCACCACTTGCCCAGCGTTATTTCTAGACCACACCTTTTGTCTGTCCTTTGTTTTCATTCCTGCTATCTTCAAGAAACATCCATTTGTAATCAATTCTGTAATTACCGGATGTGATTTTGATTTTTAGAGGATTGATAATAGCATTAGTAATTCCTCTGCCTTGCTTTGATCTCTCTTGTAGCTTTAGTTATGAGATTAATAAGCAGAAGCTTTCATTGCTGGATACCTTTCCGGTATTTATGGCTGCTATAGCTGTATTTTCTCAGCTTTGCTCCTTTTAACCAACGTCCTGAAAGCCTTAAATGCTTAAAATTTAGCCATTTGAAATTCATCACAGCTGCTCCTCCCTGATGATTGTTATCAACTAGTTCTTCATGCACAATTGCATACTCATAGCAACTGCAATGCAATACTTCTTTCACATTATCTTCTAAAGACAATGCTACCCTTTCTGCATATTGCACAAGATGTAATTGAGAACAGCTTTCTTGCTTTTATGCTGCAGAACTCTCATACAGAGTCAGTATTTGTCTTTAAGTTGCCTTTCGTATGTTCTTTAAGTACCCAGTTCTGGGAAAGATGACATAAGAGAGGTTTCATAAGGTTTATTTATGCAAAGCTGATCTGTCAGCAGTATGTGCATAAGGTTTCCTGGAAAAGTTACAGTTTGCCAAGTCAGTGGTATGTTTCCAGTAAGGTAAGGAATGAAGTCTCTTCAAACTGTCACTGAATGACAGGCTTTGCCTACCGTAGGCTGTGCGATGAGCAGAGGGGAGTTATTTTGGGCTGTGATTTTGAACATTGGCATGGTTGTGTACAAGAAGCTTCATAAGACTAGCAGAGTATTCCTTTCCCATCTGGTATATTCATGTTTTTGTGGTAATAAATAAAAGTGTGCTTTCAAAATGGGAAACCATTTGAATTAAACTATGTCTAAATATTTTCAGACATGAAAATACAGTTTTCAGACCTGGAATGAAAATTGCATCAAGAAATACTTGTATATATAAAATACTGACTTTGTTTAACTTTGGCCATGAACTTAAGTCTGACCAATTGTTGCCCTCTAACTTATTGAAAGCCAAATTTCCTTTTTTTTTTTTTTATTAATTCTGAAAATTTTGTCTTATACTCAGAATAGGTTCCTATACTTACTGCTTAAATAATTGAAACTTTTATATTCAAATAATTGGTAGCTTTGTCTTGTTAAAAGTTGTGCAAGAGTATCTGAAAGCCACAGAAAAAAAATAAATGAGGTTCTAAATTCTCTAGTAAGGAAAACCTATCAGTTGGGGCCTGTAAAACAAATAATGTCTTGCAAGGATTTGATTTGCTCCATGCAAGTTATCAGGTAGCTGCTCTGCATTGCACTGGTCCTCCCTGGGCTTAGAAACACAGCCCTGTCCTAATCAAATCTCTGTGCTAGTTCTGTTCTCCAGTTGGGCAATTGCAGACAAGCACCAAGGCAAAGGGCTTTGAAGATGAGGATGCCTGTTTAATTAGCCTAAGATTCATTGCTTTCCCTCTTCTTAATTAAGCTAAGGTAATCATGAAATCTGTTTGACAACTGTACTCTCAAATGTTGCTCATCTATTTGATAAATGGGCAGGTAGAGGATAATTAGTTTCAGTCCTTTTGCTAATTTTCTGAAATGAAAGAAGAAAGATAGAGGTAATTTAGGAAGATGTTTTAGAGTCTCTTTTCTACAAAAATTGGGGTAGTAATAGCAAAATTGTACAGAATAGAATTCTGCAAGCTTCAACCAACCTCCCAGCCAAAGAGAAAATCCCCACAACTTAACAAGACATCTAAATTTCCCAGTTTCGCTGTCCTTGAGGCATCAGAATGTTTTTACAGGCTGAGGACTTCAGCTTCCTTCCCCAGGGTGTTAGCAAAGAGCCATTGAATGAGTTCTGTACATGAACAAACACACAGTTTTCCAATATTTGATTTCTTTTGCTGGTGTGAGAATGTTGCCTTAACATGATTATTATATATGAATAAATGTCACCATGTGGTGTTAAATATTTAGATAAATGCCTAAAGGAAAGTCAAGGAGACAAACTATTTCCTTTCAAAGTGTTTTTGAGACATCAATGTTAAAATCTAGCTTGTGCCTCATTAATGAGGAGGAAATTCCCGTGGGAGTGACCCAATAGTCAGGCACTCTGCAATATTCTTCAAGATGCAAGATGGTCCTAGATGATGGACCATGAAACTATAAATATACAAAGCATGCACTGAGGTTTGTTTTCATATTTAAGTGCATCCTTTTGCTAGAGTGAAGTAGTATTGGACTAAAATTGACAATAAAATCCATGAAAATTCTTACCCTGATCACTAAATATATAAATTCCTTATGGAAGTCCCTATGAATGGCCTAAAGGTAGTAGGTGGGGAATAATCAGGATAAATTAAAGACATTGTGACCTTTAGTATTTAAAGAGGTAGTAGCAATGCTGTAAACTGTAAGAGATACCCAGGATTAGAAAACTTCAAATGTGTAAATACATCCATTTAGATTTTGCAGTCTTGTCCATAGTATGAGCATTGGGCTTGTGCAAGATTAGTGGGCAGAATGTTTCTTATTGTCATTCACTTATAAAAGACAATAAATATTACATCAGCTGCCAGAATTCTGCTTGTTTCTGTGTCTGATCTTGTCGAATAAATGTTTTATTAAGAAATAGATTTTGAGAAAAATGACCTTGTTCCCTTTTAACTCTGCTGGACTGACTGTTCAGCATTTACTGACTGTGGTGTTGTGGGTCAGGGAGGTGATGTAGCTGTTAATGGGTTAATCCAGTCTGGAGTTTCATAGGCCCTTCCTAATTTTGTAGGTGTAGCCACAGTATCTCAGCAGACACTTCTGGATTAGGAGAAAGGTGCACTGAACCTTAGGAATGTCAGATTCAGAGGAGAGAGAAAACAATGAGTTAGCTCTGAGACACCGTGACACAGTTCCTTCAGTTGTGCTCTAACATTTTTCCAGGTCTGGGTTTCTACTTTCTCCATGCTGGGGATCAGACTGCATTGCTGCCCACTTTGTAATGACAGGCTGGAAGGAGCATCTGCTAAGGATTGCTCTCTAGCCTGTGCTGTTAACAGTGATGAAGATGTGCTGGTTTGTTGCTGGTGTTGATCATGATTGGACCCCAGGGAATTAGATGTTTTCATGAATCAGTCCTGAAGACAGAAGTACTGATAGATATTTATTAGCATGGAAAAAAAATAAATCTGCCTAACATGACTTATTTGGAGCAAATGCTTTGGAGTACTTGCTTGTAATGTCCAAATCCATCTACCCAGCCTCTGTGTTTTCGTGCCTCTAGTCTTTCTAACTTCAGCTTCTCTGCCATATTTTTCAATACATCAGTCACACTGAAATATCCAAAAATAAAAATAAATATAAGTCGTCTGGTGGGTCACTTCCAGTATTTCAAAGATTCTCTTCTGTCTTGATCTTAGGTATCAGATATCACTAACTGTCTTTGAAAGATTGTACTTTTTTGCTTGCACTTGTGTTTCAAAAACATCCAAGTGACCCTGGAATCCTGCTGGGAAAAAATGGCATTTCCCCAGCAAGCTACAGTGTTCCTAGGGGACCCACAGAGGATACATGCTCTTTCATCTTCCTCTTAAGAAATTTAGACCTATAATTTATAGAGCTAGTTTGAAGCCTTGTTTTCCTTTTTATTCCCTTTTCTTTTCTCACAATATATTTCTCCTTTGGGGAGAACAGAACATTGTCTGGAGTAGTCCTGCTTCAACAGAGCAAGCCTGTCTTTTCAAGGACAGATCATTAATTCCTGGTGTGTGCTGTTAAATTTTGCATGCCGATATTATCGAACTCTTCAACAGAGGTGTTTTGGAATCTTTTTCCCAACTACCTCTGTAGCTAGCCCTCAGGAATAATTTTTTTCCATTTGATTCACATGTTTTTGCTGGGTTGTGGTTATTTTTTGTTGTGGTGGTGGTGGTTTTGTTTTCTTCTCCTGCTGTGTGTATTTTAATCATTCTTGTGTCTCTGGAGAATCGCAGATCCCATTCCACCCCAGGGTCAGCCACCTAGAAACCTTCAACAAACTTTGGATTCCTCGAGCAGATTATATACTTTACATGGCTGATATTTCACAGCCATAAGTCATAACCTTGGGAATGATTTTTCAGATAAAGTTTGTTGTTGTTTATGAGGAAAGCACATGGCTCTTCATACCAGGCAGTTGTGAGGAGGAGGAGTTAACCAGGTCAGTGTCTTGAACCATGAAGTCATGCTGTGGAGTGCTCTGATGTCATTGTTTTTAGTAATTACCTGATAGCTTTTGCAAAGTAGCATGCACAATGGAATAATCAGAGATTGAAGCAGCTGTTCCTGGAAAGTATTGGGCCATCTTCCTCTCATTCTGTTTTCTTCTTTCTTCTTTATGTGCTGAGTAAGGGGAGAGAGGAGTTGTTTAGGTGTTTGATATGTGCTTTTGATCACTGTTGTATTACTGAAATAAGTGATTCATGCTTTCTGGTGGTTGGATTTCCAAGCAATCTGAGCACCTATGGTTCTTACTGCCTTCAGTTTTGCAGCTGGAAGCACTAAACTTTAACCATCAGTTTTTTAGGTCATATGCATTTCTTCCCATTGCCTTTATTCTTTATTTATTTTGCTTAAATTACTAAAAGCTACTGATTTTTTTTTAATGAACACTTTATTTTAACATGTTTGATGGGGTTTGCTATATTTTCTCATACTCAAATTCTTCTTTCTGTAAAGAGCAAATGAAAAATGATAATGCTATTTAAGTTATGTTTAGAGATGCTTAGATTTGAGTTTAATCTCCTGCACAAAGGGGAATTTAATCTAGCAAGACGTAGAAGACAAACTAAGTTTCATGTTGTTTTGCTCTGAGTAACCTGAACATGTGCTCAATGCACCTTTTCTCATTTCTGCAAGAGGTCATTGTTGGAAGCATGTGCTCATTTCTGACGCTAACTCCATCTCGCCATGGATCTTGGAGATTGCTTCTTGTCATGGATTGACTCTGGCACAGTGCCAGTGCCCCCCAAGAAAGGTGTATTCGACTAAGCCCTAGCTCCTCTAGGTGTGTGCCTTTATGAAAATCTCAGCTGTTGTTTAAAGGCGGGTGTCTGTGAATCCCTATGTTGGAAGCAAATTTGGGAACATGTGCCCTGCTGCCCAGAAAACTGCAAACAAATATACAAGTATATTTTTAATCCGGCTTTGTGCTTGGGGTGTGTGGTTCATGATTTCTCAATGACTGAATTAGAATCTGTCTTATAAACAGAGCCTAAAGAGAAAAGAGGTTTTATTGCTGAATTCCTAGTGTACAAAGTAATACAAAATTGACAAGAGTCAAAAAAATATCTTTGCTTACTGGCATAACTTTTATAACCAGCAACTAACAGAGGATATATGAGTAAGTGCTAATGGCTGTGGTATGAAAAGCTCTAGAAAGGATGGAGGAGAAAGAAGTGGTTCACCCAAACTTTCTCTTCCCGCTGGTTCCATACACAGACCAAAATAGAAATTCACTTCTTGGGCTGTATTGTAGCTGGAACCACTGAATGCCTGGTTCCAGTGAAGTACAATTGTGCTTTTATTCCTTCAATTGGAATGCTAAGATGCACATTTATAGAACAACTTGAAGTTGTGGAGCTACATTCTGAATTGGATGCCAGAGCTATATGGCTGAAGTCTAAATTGGTGTTTATTTTGCACACTGGCAGAGTTTTACAGCAATTGCTCTTCTTCCCTCTATGTTTCTTCGGACCATTATAGCTCATACCTAAATTTTTAAAATAATGCTATTATAGCTACAATGGTTGCTTATCCATTGTGTAAATGAGTTAAATTACTTCTTAAGATGTTGTTCTGAGACTCTTTTATTAGACACAATAAAATCCAAGTTCTCATTACTGTTCTTGTAGACTATGCAGCTACTCCAAAGAAAATGCCAGACTTTATTCTGATCTGAGTATCTGCAATAGATCTGCCATTTCATGGGGGAAAATTCACCTTAAGATTTTACATGCTCTATGAGTGTTGATTGTTTTATTTTCATTACACTGGTAAAATATTTTCTCAAGTGTATTATGCTAATTTTCTTTAGGTTGAAGTGAGCCACATTTATTTTAGTGGTGCAAGGCCCTAAAATTTGCCTTGTGTAGTTTATGGATCTGAAACACTGCCCTTCCTTTCTTGCATCACATCAAACTCAAGTCACTGATGCTGGGAGAACTCCTAAGATGTCTTTTGTCAAGTTTCCCCCGCACCATCCTGAAAACATCTTTTAGAATTTTCGTTTCCCCTCTGTTTTTGCTGTTGTGTTTCTTTCAGACATTCTTTCTCTTGACTGTTCATGGTAAAGCTCCTATCCTTCTTCATACACAGGTCTCTGGTAAAGTCTAATTTCTGAAATTTTCATTTTCTGTAATATTTCACTTTTTTCATTTTTCCCCTTTAAATATAATGCCCAGGTCTACTGCTCAAGGGATGTTTCGTCTAGGCTGGTATAGCAAAACGTCTGTGCTTCTTTTTTTATTGCAAATTCTCTCGGCAGCACAAACAGCTAGGCACTTAAAGATGATGAAATGAAGGCTCCAAGTCTGCAGCTAATGACAAAGTTGCAGAATTTGCATTTTTTTCATCTGCCTGCTTTTCCCAACATCCTAGATTTTTGTTTCAAGTCCCAATTTGGGTGACTTCTGGCCTCATGTAAAATATTCATTAGCTAGAGTCACAAAGGTTCTGTTAAATACAACAGAGATCTGCAACTCAGCGGGGTTTTTTTGTTTTTTTCTTTAATTCCTACCACCACCACCCCTGCAAAATATCCAAGCAGAATGTTTTACTATTTTGCAGAAAGGGAGGCTAAACCTCCTGTTGCATTTTCCGCAGGTAGGAATTGTTCCAGCAGTGGTTCTTGGTTGTGCAGTCACAGTCATACTTTGAGAGCAGGACCCCAGACATCCTGATGTAACTCCCAGAGATGCTGCAGACAGACCAAAGAGGTCGTTATAGATCAGGAAAGCAGGATGAAAGATTCATATCAGGTTCTCAGTGACTTCTCTCCTCCCAGGCTGTAAATACCTTGCCCTTATTTGCTCCGCTTTTTTGCTGGCAGAGAGGAGCCTCAGCTGGGGGAAGGGGATGGTATGCCCAGGGAAAGCCTGCTCCTTACACACCAAACTATCCTAAATTATAATTATCAAACTGGGCTCACAACAGGTATTTTTCAGACTAAATCCTCAGATTGTTTCATATTGTTTTAAGCTATAAAATTGCCCAGCATTAATAATGATTAGCATGGTATTTAACTAGAGAGAGCATTAAATTAACTTTTCTTCCATAAACACATGCTGTATCTAACATGAAAGGCGCCTTTGCCTAGAGCTTAACTGGTACCAATAGAAATAACAGAGTTAATTAATGTCAGCTCATAAAACTAATGACTGTGTTGTTTCCAAGTGGTAGCACCCTTTCATTCCATGGCATGTACAGATTCTTTACTCTTAGTCAGTTCCCTGGAGTTTTTACTTTATGTTCGTCATCTGGCAGGCCCAGAAAGCTTATTTCTCTTCAAACAAACCGAAACCAGGACTAGGCAACTATGCTCCATCCTCTGTATTTCTTTTTTTTTTTTTTTGTTTATTTGTTTTTTGGGGGTTTTTTTGTTTGTTTGTTTTTTTGTTTTGTTATTATTATCTCTGTATGTTGCTTTCTTTTAGTCTCATTTCTCTTTGGAACTTTTTAAAATTCTAAGCCAAGTATTTTCAATTCGCAGTAATCATCAGGGTAGGTCTTTTTGTATGACCAGCTTTCAAAACTCCATCTTTCAATTTGCATGTCTATGTCAGCACTTACACAGTGCAGGCATTCAGGTATGGAGAAGCTTTTCAAGGCCACTTATTTTGGAATTTCAGCATTTATGCAAGAGATTCTTTCCACTTGGGATAAGCTCTGTTAAATTCAATTGAGCTCCTGCCATGCTAAGTATACACTTTTCTTTGCTGTGGGGCAAACTGCGCTAAAGCTTCAGGCTCCTGGGTCTACAGTTGCCAGAAGCAAAATTCCAGCTGAGTTCAGTGATGTTATCCCACCCAAAACCTAAAACTACTATTCACTTATCCAGGGATTATCACCTAATGGAAAGAAAAGTAGTTATGGGCTTGTAGCAAGAGAGGGAGAAAGGAGTGTTCTTGAAAACTCAAGAATTGCAAGGAGAGGAAAACTGAGGCCTGTGAAGACATACAAGGCATTTATGGTTCTGCAGAGCTGGAATAATTTGAGCTTTGCTGATGTGCCAAACCTTTGGCCACTGCAGTTGGAGTCAGTGGAATTGCATGAAAGAACTTGCTCTCCAGAAGCACCTGATGTAAAGCAGCTGTGAGAACTAGAATTCCCTGCTGGAACAACAGCAAATTAAGAAAAACTCCAGAGGACATCATAAGGGTGTTCAGCTCAGTTAGAAAGGATCATCCCTGCTGCTTCTATCAAATATTGATTGAAGACAATGTTGCTTTATCACAAGTCCTAATCAAAAATAAACTCATGCAAAAAATCTGTTCTATAAAATGTGCTTTTAATCCCACTTTATAGACTCAGCAGCAGGAATACATCAGAGCTTTGTTTAGTTCCACTCTTCATCCAGTTTTACAGTTGCTGTGTATTGCCAATAGTGTATTCATAGTTTCTTGACTAATGAAAACAATTTGTTTAAAATTAGATGACAATAAAATGCACGGAAAGACAGTCTTCCTCTTAACTCAGATTATACCACAATATTTCATTATCAGGCAGCTCAATTCAACTTGATTGTTATAGGTTTCAAAAATTAGCTTCAGTATGCAGCACAAAATCGTTCTTCTGAGAGCAAAGCCTTGGCTTTCAAAAGGAGAATTGGATAGGCTTGTGGCACTGGCATATGAGGAAACAGTTAAAACCATTCCCTTGGTAGATGGAGTGCTGAGGGTTTAATGAAGGACATGTTCTTTTAAAAGACTTCTTTTTAAATGAATTTAAATGGGCTTGGTGTTATGTTTTACACAATGTCAGGGAAACAGGTACCACTGTACTTGTAGCTTCGGTGTACCTTCCTGGTAATCATAGTTCCTCTGACACTGAGGGTCTCCCAAAAGGGCTGCACATGAAAAATACCTGGTGAAAAGACTTTCACTGCTTGAGTAATTGTTTAGAAAAAATCTAGGACCCAAGAGGTGCAGAATCAGACTTTAAGGTAGTATTTCAGCCCCTGACCCTACCCCACTAGCCTATCAAAACAAATTATTAGGTATTTTTCTGCTCCATGTAGCACCATCATCTTTCTATAGAAGCCAATTTTAAGAAATATGAGTGGTTAATTATTTTCTGGAAAGTTTTCTCATAGTCTCTAAAGCTAAGGAGATAAAAGGCAAAGGGCTAAGGATCCAAGAATCTCAGCTAGCCTTTTCCCACATATGAACAACTTTCATTGTCTGGATAGCCCTATGTATGGAAAGTTTGAGCTTCCCACTTTTCCTGGTAAACCTGTCATAGCATAGAGCTGAGTTGCCATCAGTACACATCTTGCTGGGTGCTAAAATGGCCAACACGTGGGATCTCTGTCTTCCCTGCCCTAAAAAGCAAGGGGCCACTTCAATGGCAGTGTTTGGTTTGCCCATGGGATCAGCCTGGACCCGCTGAAGTCCTTTGAGAAGAAGTGGAGTAGAAATCCTGCTGGGCTCTCAGCCCCTTTTCTCTGTGTTTCAGTGGTTCCAGCAGGAGGGCTCTATCAGTAGCCCAGTGCAGAACCTCACGGTCTCAGGTTTGTTCCCTGGCTTGTTTGCCAGTCCTGCTTCATTTTTTGGAAATCAGTTATGACATGGGGCTTCCTCTGTGTGACACCAGCCAGGCAGGCAGCTCACTTTGGCCCTGTGTGCTGGCTATTGCACTCCTGTTGTGTGGTGTTTGCTGTTTGGCAGCTTTGTCTGTTCCTGAAGAATATTATTTTTTAGCTTCATAACTATTGGGGAAGAAGCAAAATTGGGAGAAGCAAAGGGAAAGGAGTTGCTGAAATGTTAAAAAATGCACCACTGTTGCAAAAGGTAGCTGTTTCCCTGCCAGTCATTTTTCCTTTTGTTCCTTAGAACTGAATGCCTTATGTTCATTTAGATGAATATTTTAAAAAGTCACCTTTTGCCACCAGAATTTATCATCTATATTTTCTTCCTTGCATCATGTTTAAAACTCTCTACTTAGATTTTGTTATTTGGCATATATTTATTTATTTACTTGTTTACTTACATCCTTATGCCATTAAGCAGCCTGCCACCACACCAATAAATGGGTAAAGAAATGAATGTGTTGAAAGAAACTGTCTGCACTGTGATTTATGCAGAAGCAGAGGACTCTTTCAGGTTCTTAAGAGGTGCATCACAGCTTTGAAAGTGACAGGCTTGAACAGTGAATTGAGTTTCCTTGATGGAGCTGACCTCCAGGAATTGCTTCCTTTTCAACTAGAAGAATAAAAACTTTACCTAGTTCCAAAGTTTCTCGCTTTCTTTTAGTGTTCTTTTCTTTTTTTAAACTGCTCTTGAAAAATGTTAGAAGGCTAGGACCCCAGAAAAGGTGTTTTTGTACCATTTTGCTATTTTGCTTTTTCTTATGCTCTGGCTTTGATGGATTTGCTAAGGAACTGGAGCTACCCAAGCTTGCTCGCTCGATGAATCACTTTATGTTTTTGGATCTCAAGCTTTATTCTTCTCTGTCTCTAGCAACTCCTTTCAGAGATGAAGAATATGGCAGTAAAGATGCCTCAAAAACATGATTCCTAAATTTCATGTGTAATAAAGTACACATAAAGCCGTACTGAGTTCAGCCTGAATGAGCAGTGACCCAAAGATTCTTCAAAACTCTGAGGTATGCATTTCACAAAACAGCCTATAAGGAGAAGTGGGAAAATAACATTGAGGGCTACTTCATTTTCACTTGGTTCTTTCATTCCATTCATAAGGAAAATAGCCCTCTACTTCACTCTGTCTATCCAACTTTTGGGCAATTTGGAACCAACATAAATGAATGGGAATTGCTGTAAGTAAAACAGCGTTCAGCCGTTATATAGTTACAAAATGAGTAGGAGCTAAGAAAGTATTCAAAATGCAGGTGCAAAAAACTCAAGAACCAAAGCAGTATTTTTATTATCCAGTCTAGCTCCCCAGCTTCCTGTAAGTGCTCTAAGTTTATTCTCAGTGGAATGATTTGACTGAAAACCAATTAGAAAATTCCTATATGTGTCACTCTCCTAGAGAAAGGTGTAAAATGCTATAAACACCAAGTAACCAGGTATTGCTCTGTCATTAGACTTTCCTACCCTGAGTCTCAGGATGTTATCTGAAAGAGAATTTTGTGGCTTCACGGTCTTTAGGTGGAAGTTTCTTCAAGGGACAGCATTGTGTCATTTAAAGAGCATTGTACAAGTAAAAAGCTACTAGGAGGTTGTGAGCCCTTCTCTGTGAGAGCTCCCTAATATGTCATTAATTAAAAAGACTCTTTGTAAATTGTTTTTTTGCAGTGGTATGGATGGAGGACGAGTAGATCCAGGGTTGGTCTTCATCAGTTTGAGGCATTGTTGTCATTTCTCCTAAAAATCCTCTGAGAAATTTTTCCTTTAAGTACTCTGGTGCAACACTGAACACACTTGGAGAACAGGACTCAGAGAGGACTTAGTGAAAGAATTCTCAAAATCTGATTCAAAAATAGCCTAATGTGATTACCCTTAATAGTCACACTGGCCAAGAAAGAGATGAAAGGAAACCCAGCTTTCAATGTCTGTGGAAATGTCTGGTTTCAACTATGGCGCCTCAGGTGGCTGGGGAAGGTTACCCAGAGTTTTAAGGAATACCTTTTTGAATTCTTAAATGCTTCAGTGCACCATGGAGCACCATCAGAGCAAATACTGCCCTCAGTGGTAGCTCTCAGCTATGCTTTTCAGTGGTCCATTCAGCCCAGATGCCCAGACACATGAGCAGTATCTCAAAGAATGTCTAAATTAAGTAGCAGATAGAGTCAATGTTTGACTGCAGCTGGCCTGAGATTAATGGCACTCAAGTCTCCTCCTGTGAATACCTGAATAAAAATCATCTGCGATTGGTTTTTATTTTTTTATTTTATTTTCTATTTCCCCCTTTGGCTAAACTAAAAGCCAAGAGCAGAAGATGTTTTGTATTCAGTGTGTATTCCACAGCCAATTGCTGCAGTCGTTGGGTTCCAAACAGGAGAGTGTTTTTAATGGATTTATGGTATCTATTTTTCTTATCTAATATTAGAGATATCTGTCTCAATGCTTTTGGTAAGCTTTCAAGGATTATATCAACTTTCATGTTTGCAGTTTGGGATACAAAGGCTATTCAAGCTGGCTGTAAATGTACTGCTTGGAGGTCGGGAGGAATCTATTGTGGCATCGTGGAGCTCCCTCTTAAGATGATTTACTGAGCTGAGAAGTCAAAGGAGAGATGTTCGCTGAAAGCTACCTGAGGTTTCTGTGCATTGCACAGAGTTTGTGGGTGCATACCTGAGCATGAGAAGCAATTTCTGCAAGATTTGTTTAGCTTGTCCTTTTTCTAAATGATTCATTCTTTATTTTTAACACCAGCGTCATCAAAAAGAGATGATACAGTAAAATAGCTCATGTCTGAAGCTGAGTTTGCTGTGGGCTTTCCATATAATAATTAGTACATCATCTTTGCATTTCCATTTTTTTACAATAGAAGTATATACAAAAAACAGAAAAGGAAGAAAAGAAAAAAAATAGAAAGAAAAAGGAATATTTCTGTGCCTGAAGGATATATTTTGAATGAGTGTGGCACATTCAGCTCCTGTGTGGCTCTAGTCTATGAATGCATAAATGACTAATGTATATTCATTCTGTCAGTAGCAACTGAAAGTCCCCTACTCTTCTGACCACAAGTAAATACATTCTGGATTTTGTTCTCCAGTCATTGTGGCTTTTCCACTCTACCCATGGGGAAAATGGCCTCAAAACCTAGTAAAACAGAAGGGATTGCTGGAGAGTGTTCAGAGAATGCTTCTCTTTGTCCTTTTTTCTGTTTTGCTTTTTCCCCAAGCTGGCTTAGTCTGTCCTCTACTATAAAGCCTGTGATAGTCTTAAACTCTGCACCCACAAGGACACTCATGACACCTTTTCCTTGCCCAAATGTGCCAGCCCTATTGGAATTACCCCAACCATTTTTTAATTGCACTCCCACTGCTGCATAGTTCTGAAATCTCACCTCGACTTTTTTATCAGGTTTGTCACGGTGCCAATAAGAACTATATGAAATATGATAAGCAAAGCATTTCTCACCTGTTTCTTTTTGCACCTTCAGGAGCCCAAAGGTAGAATCTAAAAGCTCATTGAAACAAATGGTTTGACTGAGCAGTTCTGGTGAGATTGATCAAATTTTTGACAGTGGGCTTTAGGTGAAAATGCTTCCTTCTTATAGTCCTGCTTCAGAAGATGCTAGAAAATGGTCTGCAGCATCTAGGAAGGCAGCTGCAGTGGAAGAAAAAGAGAAAAAACGAGGTGGAATAGTGGCATTGTTGGACAATAAAAAACACGTTGTCCTCACTTGAACTAATGTGTTTAGAGTGGCAGCCACACCAAGAGGGATGAGAGTGAAATAACCTCTAATTCAAGCAATTTTGCAGGACTAAAGTCCTTAAGAGTGAAGATGGAGGGTAAGGAATGCTGGGAGCTCTTGGGTTAGATGGGAACAGTGCAATGGTAATGAAAAGTATCAGCACTGCACCAGGGTTAAAAAGTGTTCAGTCTCCGAGTGCTGAAGTCTCTGCAGGAACCCTGAACAGTTTCAGGAATGAAGTGGGCTCAGAGGCTGAGAAAGGAAAGATGTTCATCTGCAGGGTCACACCACTTTTGGCTACAAAAGAGAATGGGAGAACACTTGAGAGACTTAACCTAGGAGAAATACTTGATTGGGATGAAGATGGCAATAAAAACAAAAGGTTGGATCCTGAATTTTCTTTTGTGTAGTATCATTGACATCAGTCAGGTTACTGCAAAGTAGAGATAATAAGGCTTTGGCTTAGGTTAGATTAAAACTATGAAACGCATTTGAAGATCTATGGGTTTACATCAAGCATCAGATTTTTAGCTTGAACTGCCTCTTGACATCTGCTTCAGCAATAATAGTCACGTTGGTGGGCTTGCAGGAGTTTTTTGTGCTGGTCTTATTTCTTCCACAAGTTTTTCTGGTCCTGACTTCTAGACATATTTGGGGCTGGATGGCTGGTTTGGGTTAGTTTCCCCGCTTTCAAAAGTCTTTGCCCTACTTGAAATGTAACTGCAAATCAGGCTTTGTCTCAGTTTCTCCCAAAGTGACACAGCTCTTAGAATAGTGGTGTGTTTCTGAGGATGAGGATCTTGCAGGAATATGTGCACAGTGAGGACAGCATTGTCTGGAGATACCACTGGGTAAACTGCTAGGACAGAGAATCTGACATTTCCCATCCTGCAGCATCGCACTTTTCTTTCTTTGTCTCTGAATTCTTTAGAGCTTCTGCAAGAAACATCAAAAGAGGATTACCAAGTGCTTTGTACTGATGATATGCTGCAATATTTCTTTTTCTCTTTGGCACTTTTAAACCAGTTCTGACAAAGACTTCTGTTGTTGTTGTTTTGGTGGGTTTGTTTGTTAGGTTGTTTTTCGGTTTAGTTTGGTATATCTTTTGTCCTTGGAAATTTTGTGGCTTTCTCTTTTGTCTTTTTGATAGCATGGCTGTTTCTCATAACTGTTTTATGTCTGATTCCTAAACAGTTCACGTGTGCATTTTACACATGTGTAAATGGAGTGTTATAATTGACTTTCCTGAGATAGCTGGGGGGGAAGGAAGGGGATCATTGGAGATATCAGAAAGCAAGAATGCTTTTTTCAAGTGCCATCACTTCTGCCTTCAGTTTCAATGTCCTTTGCTGGTTAAAAGCTACCTTATCCTTTTACAGGGGAGATGTTAGACATAATGAGTGTGGTCTGATGTTTAGCAATTTGTGTTTTTGACCACTGGCTTTGATTGCTTGTTTAGTGAAATCCTGGTATCTGATACGCTCCCTTGGTGTGTTTAGCTTTCAGTTATGAGAAGCAAAAGCCTGTGCAGAGCCCAGGTTTGTTGAGAATTAGGCTCTGCACTTTTAGTGTGTTTATTGAATCATCTGCTAACTGATGAAGAGAAAAAAATATTGTGATTAATGCAATGAAGGACATGTTTACTACTACTGCCGGTTTATTTATTCGGTATACACTTTTGATTTTTGCCTTGTGGACTGGATTATTTTAATGCAATATTCTTATGCTACTGCCAGAGGTATGTAGGAAATACTCTGTTAGACGCACTAAAAAGATAGAGGGCTGATTGATTATGTTGTGTGGATATATCCTGTGGCTCAGAGAAAAAGCTCATCCATGGGTTTATCATCCAACGTATGTGTTCCCCCCAAGTCTGGGGAAACGTCTCATGATTTTAGGAGGCATGAGCACCTTAGTGATAAAAGATAAAAATTAAAAATTACAACATATGTTTGTTTATTGCATAAAAGAGTACATATTGGAGGTTAGATGGGGACATAGTTTTCTGTAACCTCTTTTGAAAGAGGCAGTAAGAGAGCATGTGCTCTTTGTTGTTTTGGAGGGTCACCTGACAGTTCCATAAACATTTTCCGTGGCTGAATTATAGCTAATTTTGGTGAGTGATTATAGTCACTGAAACTTTATCACTATTCAACTTTTGCCAGTCTTCTGGAATAAGGCAGAACTCTGTGAATGTGGTCAAGTGTCCTCCTCCACCTTACACTTGAGTTAATTTTGGCCTTTTAAAAATTTTCATGTTTAAGAATGAGATAGATCTTTTATATCATGAAAGGAAATTTCTGAGTGATTTTTCTGTGCTGTACTTTACCACTGATTCACCCTAGTGTCCACTGGCTTTCAGCAACCCTCTCCAGGCCATTTAAAGAGATTATTGTTTGGAGCAATATTATTATATTCTTTGATATTACAGCTAAGTGGAAAAAAAAAGTTAATGCAATTATTTTCTCATTGGAAAATGCTGTTCCATCAAACTGGTCCCAGTGTATTAGATTTGTTTATTTTCTCTCTGAAGATTTTGAAATTTGCAGGTTTCATGCTGCTTTGAACAGCAGAGCACTAAAATCCAAACTCCTTTATCAAAGAGAATTTCCATTCTCTGTACATCTCATCTTCAATTACGGGCAAAGACTTCTGATTTCCTGCAGGCTCAAGGCAGGAGGCTAAAGATCATCAGCTGCACTAATGTCCACTGCTGGTTAATCCATTATTAGTATTATTATTTGAACCACACCAGTGCTTAAATGCCTTAATCAAGAATGTGATCCATGTGTGCCTATGCATGCACATATAAATAACAGGAAATAGTTTTGATCAAATGCCTGACTGAGCCAGCAAGAGAAGGGTAGAAGTTTGAGAGGCAGTGGTGAGGACCACAGAGTGTGATATTGTAAAAGGGACATGATGAAATCCCTAGTGCTGCTCTGAAAGAAATCTCAATGTGAAAAAGTTGGGGTTTTTTTCCTGTTTTCCCATTGACTTTGCGGTACTCCTTTAAAATTTCCTCCCTTTTTACAACGTCCTCAGTTACTGTTCTTTGTTCACCTGATTCTCATGGTGCCCCCAGTGGCTAATGGAACCAGGACTGACTGAAGGGACTGCAAAGCAGACCTGTTGCCTTTCTTTTTATTGCTAATGATTTCAGCTCCTGGCAGATGGCCTAATTGCCAGAACCAAAGGAAGCTCATGAGAATCATAGCGATGGAACTGGCCCGGCGACTTTCAGTAAGATACATGGCTTATAAGAACACACAGTGCATTGGCATAGTAAACATTATTGGTGCTTAAATGTTCTCAAAAGGGTTTGAATAATGGGTTTATGAAATGTAATTTACAGCCAGCTATAACTTAAAGAAATGAAGCAAAATATGTTTAGCAATTTCCTTGCATGCCTTCTTCCAGGCAGCCACGAGCATAACCACTATATCTGAACCAGAAATTTACTTCACTGATGCCTTCACTTCTCTCCTCAGGTACATAAATTCTCATTAATGTTATTGAACAACCTGCAGATATGAGACACACAAACATATATTCCAACCAAAGGGAGTTGTACATATTGACTCAAATTGGCTTGTTTTGGGAATATTATATTAAGTATTTTCTGTCAGACTTGTTTGATTCCTTTGCTTGCCTACTTGCCAAGTTTAATATTAAAGTTGTAGGGTGAAAAGACATATATTAAAAAACTTGCTAGATGGCATATGTGGAATTGGAGTTTATTGCTTGTACTGCCTGTAGCCATCCCACTGCTCCACCTTTTCCTGCTGTTTATCTTATTCTTGCCATCTTTTTGGGGAAGTCTGCTATCCCCCTCTAAATTTAGTAGAGACAGAGAAGGAAAAACCAGTCACTTCCCTTCTGTGTTTCCTTAAATTTTTATCAGGCACTGGCTTTGGTTGTGCTGCAGCTCTCCCTGGCACAGCAGCCCCTCAGGGTGTTTGTCCCTGTGGCCATAGCTCAGTAAGTGGCTCCCTGCATCCCTTGCTGCACAATGAGATTGTTGATACAACCTGTTAGGCTTGCGGGGTAGAGCTGCTGTGATAGCAGCTCCAGCAGGGTTTTAATAAGGCCAGGGAGCACAAGGATAAATGTTACCAGTACATGTTTTTATTTGCTTGCCTTAATGTTATTTGTTGCTGATTTCCAGTACATGTGCAGTTTTCTGTCCTCTTCCTTTTTCCAGAATATAAATGAGCATCTCATTAAATTTAAAGCTCAGCTGTGCTGGAAAATATTACTCAAGTCAGAATCTTCACTAATATCTTTACATATGAGAAAACATCGATACTGTCTTTGCCTGCCTGCTTCAGAGCTGCCCCAATTTAATCAAAGCATTTTATGTCTGGGAGACCTGGTTATCGTGCAGTGCTGTCCTCTGTGAAGTCTGGGAATTTTTCCAGCCTGGCACTGTTGCTGTTTGCACATAGGCATCTATTTGCTATAGGACAGGCACAGGTCAGAGTGAAACAGAGTTATTTTGCTCAGAATTGCAGAGAATTCCCTTGACACTGACATCAGTGTGGTGGGAGGTGAAAATTCTGCTCCCAGCTTACAGATTTGCATGGGCAGTTGATAGAGCTGCCCTAGATTTAGATCCTTTCCTTGGTTTGAGTGACTGGAAAGCAGGCAGGGCTGAGGAAGCAAACTAAGGAGACTCCTCGTTACCTCACACTTCCCTCTCTCCAGCAAGGGCTACTGCCAAAAGAGTGAATTCATGGACATGAATTTACTCTGTCGACATTTGTAATAGGAAGAGGTCTGAGAGCAGAGGATAAGTTGTTCAAAGAGCATGTTTTGAAACCAGAAAGAAAAAGGCTGTCTTTGTGGAAGTGAAACGGTGCAGGTTCTTCTTCACCAATGCTTGTTTGGCTAATTCTTGCTTGGCCAAAGTGGGGAAGAGAAGTTTAATCCTCTTTACCTTCCCATTCTCAAAATAGTGTCACTTCTACAGACATGTCTGGTGCGGTGTTTGCTGAGCTTCTCATTAAAAGCTGTGTTGCTGCTTGAGAGAGTTGTGAACAATGGCAACGGCACCCAATCCATCTGCTGAGTCAGAACAACATTTAATTATAAAAAATAATTGTGCTCATTTCTGCTTATTGGAAACGGTGTTTTATGTTCTGCAGAAATTAGTGGTGTGAATTCAGATGCCTATTAGTGCAAGTTTTTCTTTATAGCTAATTCAGTTGAGTTCTGTTCTCAAGCAGCACATGCTTTATTCCCTTTCAGCATGTGAACTATGACACTTGCATCATTACATTACGTGAATCTACCAAAAAAAAAGTAAACTTGACCCTTTTAAGCTCCTCAGCTGGCTTGAACTTTAAGCTGTGTTTTTCATAGTTGGAGATGTTACTTAAAAAACAAAAAGAAATTGAAATATTTGCATAACATTAGCCTGATAGTTAAATTCTTAAAATAAAATAATTAGCCATTATTTTATTATTATTTGTGAGACTTGCAATGAGGTAACAGGGGTAAGAAACCTATCATGACCTTGTAGTTTGCTTTGGAAACTGCTGTTGTTACTTTAGACTATTATTTTTACATCCTTCCTGGGATATTGTTTAGGGAGCTGCTCCACTGTAGTTACCCTATCAGAATAAAGCCCAGTTTCCCTGACTTTCTCAGTACAATTATGGGATACAGTATGATTTCAAAAGCTGTATTTCTTTCTCCTTAAGGAGAAAACATCTGCATGGAGAACAGTTTTGTTTGAGTGTTACATTAACACTTTTGACTGGAGAAAGAGGACAATTTCTGTAGATAGATCATTCCTAAAATAAGCTGTGACTTATGAAAAAAAAATCCTCTGCTACTGTAAGATTTATATACTGGCTTGAATTAAAGCAAGTTGCCCAGGCATGTTGCAGACCTGTATTGATCCCATTGAAGTGGTTTATGCCAGACGTGGTAAAAATGGCTTTGCCACACCTGGTTACTGAGTTGAAATGCAGAACTTCTGCCATAAGGGGTACACACCAGCTTATAATTCAGAACAAGGCTGTTATTCTTGGGAATTGTCTGCCAGGAGTAAAATTCTTAACAGTTGGCTGAAGCTAACAAATACAGTCAAATATTTTGCATTGTTGTGCTCTTTAAGTCCCCAAATTTTTTTTTTTTTTTTTTTTTTTTTTTTTTTTTTTTTTTAACCTGGAAAACTTAGCCTTTGTGTTTTGGGCAATGATTTTCTGCAAGCACTGAAGGCATCTCACAGCCTCTGACAAGTTTCTGCAATTCTCCATTATCACCTTACATAACAGAAGACAAGGTATTTTTCCTTCATTGTTGTATTCAGATAAGAAAGGGAGGAATTTGCAGCAAGTGCAAATAGAGCCCTGTAAACACAGGGGATTCAGTACAAAGGAGACACCCAGCACTCAGAAAGAAGCCTTTGGTGGGACAAATGTTCTGGCTACTATAGTAATTTTTGTCATCTTTGTGTTGCACAGACAGAGTCGTACATGGTCATTGGCAGGACAGCCTCATCCCTGAGGGATGTGTCTGGGAGATGCTTCCACAGGAACACCATCCTTGCTCCCTCTGCTTCACTGGGGCTTACTCCTTCTTCTGTGCAACACTGAAGGAAAACAGGCATTTCAGCTGTTCCTTTGTTAGTGATTTGCATGCTAGCCACAACCCAAAACAAACCAACCTTATGTTATGCTTTTTGCCTCGTGTGAAAGTTAGTGAGCTTCTAATGTTCATTAACCCCTCTGTTAATTAGCCACCAGTTGTGAACACTAATAATATATTTAGTTGATATTAGAAGAAAGCACCCAAGCCCTGTCACTAGTCCTTCAACATAGTGAGGGTGTATTTCTATGCATTTGTTTTGGGCTTGATTGTCCTGATATGTTACTGTAAATGAGATCAGAATTGAACAGACTGGCCTTATTATGTCTTCATAATAACTGCAATAGCCTGAATTAGCCTGTCCCATGCCCTCTGTTGTCCTCTGCTTTGTCGCAGTTGCTGTGTCTATCACTTCTTGCAGTCGTCTTCTACACCAGAATTAATCACCTGTACGTTTTTCATGTGAATTCCAGGAATTATTCAGAAGCTAATGCCCATAGTCTGTTATCTCGCACTTGCCAACAGTCTGAAATCTGCTCGAAACAGTCACTGGGAAGCCATAGTTCATTTTGTTGTCACCTAATTGCATGCACCTGCTGGTGACAGCAGTAAAATGTGATATCTCTGACACGATGGCAGCAGATGGGATGCTCAGAAGAACTGCTTCCATTTTTCTTCCTAATGAGCATAGTCTTTTCTCTCCTTTTGCCTTTTCGCTGTGCAGGGAAGATACAGAGATATGCTGGGAAAGATGATGGCTGTGGCAGTGGAGCTGAATGCGACACTGCTGCTTTTCTCATACTTTTCCTAATAATGTGTCAATCAAATATTCATGCCTGAAACTTTCTTTTTAATGGAATTAGTAGGAGAAAAGACTTTGAGAACCAAAAGGCCTCACAGGAGCTCTGTAATAGTGGTAGTACATTCAGTACATGTAAAGCTACAAAAAGGTAAGAGTTCCAGGGAGAGCAAATTTCAATTGTTTTCATTGCTTTTAGATGCTTGTGC
The DNA here is from genome assembly GCF_017590135.1 of Pyrgilauda ruficollis. Classification (NCBI taxonomy): domain Eukaryota; kingdom Metazoa; phylum Chordata; class Aves; order Passeriformes; family Passeridae; genus Pyrgilauda; species Pyrgilauda ruficollis. Next base: position 1,841,950 of record NW_024531377.1, read on the forward strand.
CTAAACATGGCCTTGTCAGTATGAAAGTTTGTCCTTTCTCCCCTCCATTTTTGGTTGGTTATTGGAAGAAATTTCCTCTCCCTTCAAGCTTGGTCTCTCTGTAGCCTGACTATTGTATCAGGAATTTAAACACTGTACCCAGGTGAATGGTAATGCTGAAAGGATTTACACTTTCTAATGAGATAAAACTAACATTGCCAGCTCAATGTATTCCAACTGAAAATGTGCTTAATCAGAGCAAAAAATAGAAAAGTTGGTCATAAATTTTCTGGCAGGCTGTTTTTGAGGGGGTTAAAATGCTTATACATCAGAAACTAATATGCCTTGGAAATAAAGACCTTTCATGAAAAAATAGCTCTGAAAGAAACAATTTCTTTTTTTCATGGAAGGTATTTAAGGTATTTTTTCAAGGCCAGACTTGGCAATTGAAAAACTAAATGTTATTTTGAATGGTGTGACGATACACTGCTGTTTAAATTTATATTACGGAATCTCCAGCATCCTAGTGGTGCTCTGCCTCACACATACCAGTCACAGACAGGAATTTCATTGTCTGTAACTCTCCTGTGGTGGAACAAAAAATCTAGGGTGGCATCACAGTTTCAGAGTGGGCTTATATGAAGATCATCATAAGACATCACTCCATGTTTCTTCTCCTTAGGTTGTTAGGGAGTTGTGACCTGATATTGGGCTGCATGTCACGGAATGATAGAATCACTAAGGTTGGAAAGGATCTCCAAGATCATCAAGCCAAACCTTTGACCAAACACCACTAAAGCCAACTAAACCATAGCACTAAGTTCCATGTCCAGTCATTTCTTGAACACTTCCAGGGATGGTGACTCCACCACAGCCCTGGGAAGAGGCAGTGTGTCAGCGTAGAAATTCTTCCTGATGTCCAACTTGAACCTCCCTTTGTGCACCTACAGGCCATCTCCTCTTGCCCTGTCACTGGTTGCCCGAGAGAAGAGACTGACCTGGGTACAACCCCCTTTCAGTTGTAGAGAGCAATAACATTTTTTAATATTGTGGCTCCCAAAACTGCCCCCAGCACTTGAGGTGAGGCTGCCCCAGTGCAGAGCAGAGCACAACAATCCTCTCCCTTGCCTGGCTGGGGATGCTGATGCCTCCAGGACAGGGTTGGCCCTCCTGGCTGCCAGGGCACTGCTGACCCATGTTCAACTTGCCATCAAGCAGGACCCCAGGTCCCTTTCTGTGATTTCCAGCGCCTCATTCTCCAATCTGTCCATATATCCAAGGTTATCCCGTAACTTATACAGAGTTTGGAACTCACCCTTGTTGGACTTCACCTTGATCTAAACTGGGAGTCACCAAAGCCCTCTGGCACACTGCAGCTGTGGAACTGCAGTGGTCTTTATGGAGGCGTTTGAGTTCGTGTGAATAGACGATTCTTCATAATTCTGCTGCATAATGCTTTAGTCAGTTGTTTGCTGGTGTAAATGCAGAAACCTTTCATTCCTGCTGAATTTGATTCTATCTTGTTGTTTTTGCAATAAGCATAACAAAAAGGTTCATCTGGTGATTCCCACTGCTGAGCTGTATTTTGTTTAGGACTTTCAAAAGCACTTTAAATGACTTAGGAACACAACTTCCATTAATAGCCATTTAAGCATTTTTGTAAACTTCTTCTCATCATTCAGTCCAGAATTCTCCCAGAGGAATGACTCAGGTAATGTTTGCTATATAAAGCTCCCTGAATCTGAGCTGAGGATGGTTTAACAAGTGGGGGTTTATTTAAAGCATTCTTTGGACTTTGTTGCTCCATGCTGATCAACGCTGCTGGTGGTGCAGATAAATACATTGTGCAAATGAGCAAATATGAGCCTCATCAAAGCCTACCGAAGGCCATCAAAAATCTCCCACTGTGAGCAACGTTCGCTCAGATTCACAACAAATAAATACAGGGAAAAAGCAAAGAGATTGTACCACTGATTGCCCTTTATTTTTGCAGTTGAATAATTGCATAATTTCAGTGTTAATTATTTTGTTTCCCAGCTCACTAACACGTGTGGACACACATTCACTCCCCTTACCAATTGTCCCCTTTCTCCAGTGGAAAGGGTTCTAACTATCACACCATATTGCAAGGCTCCTCTTTGAGGAGAGGGAGGTTATTTGGGATCTTGATGCACGTGGTTTGAAACAATTGATAGAACTTAAAGTCACAGCCAGATCCCAACCCAAAACTTACCTCAAGCCCCGCTCCGTGTGCCTGCAGACCCCTCTCGTGGGAGCTGTGCCATACAAGCTTCAGATGAGCTCTTCCATCATCAGATCCCTGCCTGTGCAAGCTCAGACACAAATGGTCCTGCCCAGTTCAAGGCAGGAAAGAGCTCTACTGGTCCCACTCCATCTTTTCCCATCCCTTGGCGTGTTGGTCCCTCTTGAAACACAGGTTGATATTTCCTTGCAGATGCATTTTTGGTAATACCTAGATAATATTCCTAGGTAATACCTAGGAATTGCTGGTGGGGTAAAATACTTGGTTTCTTTAAATTCTCCAGCTAAGCTGAGTTTTACTCAAGTGCAGTGCTGCAATTTAGGTATCAGTTGAGAGGCATCTTCAAGATATATCGTTTTTGTTTTCCCTTTAATCAGGCTCTAAATCTAAATAAATAAATATGTAGCAGTAAATGCTCCGTGGTATATTTGTTAAGATTAACAGTCTTCCAGTAGCATAACAGCTCATGATAGTCTTTGCTATTTATGTTCCTGCTGAGAGAAGAGGAAAAGCAGCTAGTTCAGTGAACAAATTATGAAGTATGTGGGTTAATGAAGTGCCTGTCATAAAGCTGATTGTTGCTTCTTCACATCCTCTCTCTTTCTGCTAACAAAGCTCTTAACACTACAAAGCTTGGAAGACTGAACCTTCCTCTTTGTTTTTCAGTACACACCCATATTCAGAAGGAAAAAAAAAAGGAAAAAAAATCTAGTTAAATGTTTACTTTTACTAGTCCAAGTACACACTATGAATAAGTTAGGGTATGGAAGTAATAAAACTGCTTATTGAAGCATATAAATCCTCAAAGTTTTCAATTCCATTTCTACTAACAAGGTATTTTTAAGCTTGGATTACTGCAGTTTTTCATGATGCTTTAGTCTTATAACCTCTATGTCTTCTTGATAGAGACAATTTTACCTTCTATTCAATATAAACAAGAGGCAAGGGATCAAATACACCTTTCTGCATATCCATGTTCACTGTTTTATGTATCTCCCTAAAGCCATACATTCGTTCAAGAGATTATTGAGGTGGTTCTTATACAAAAAAAATGAGCTTTTGATTCCATTTTTCCCCTTGCCCAGTAAGGACTTTTGTATTTGGCATTAGTACCTATGCTTATAGCTGAGGAATAAAACTAAATAAACCCCCAAAAATCATCCAGAAAAACCCCAAGAAACAAAAAACAGTTTGTACCTATGACCCAATAATTGATTTGCAGAGAGGACAGGGAGTCATAGAGAGCATGAGTGAGTACTGAAGGCATTTACTACCCCATGTTTAGGCAACACTAAGACTCCGGTAAGATCTAATTGGGAAATGTGATTGCAGATGCAGTTTCTCAGTGTATTTTCCCTTCCATCTAAATTCGCTCCTACCCCAATTCTAAATATAATTTCTCGAAGAGGAGATGGCAGAAACATTTTCCAGACATAATATGAACATGGTTAATCAATATATATCTTGTTTGCCTTGGCTTAAATTTCCTTTGGAAAACACTTCAGATTTTGCAGCATAAAAGGAAAAAGTGCAAAGGCACACAAAAGATCCTCTCTTTTTCCAAGTGTCCTGACTTGCACTTTGCAGACCGAGATGTGTGATTAAAAGATCTTGTTCTTGCCAATCTCTATGGGTTCTGTTATCGTATTTTTGGGAGCAGCACCATGTCCTTGCGTCTTCTCTGGTGTCATAGATGTTGTCCCTTTGTTGTACAAAGGATGAACTGAAATGGAGGTAGTAAAATTACTCTGGCAGCAGACAGCACTAGAAAGTATTAAGTTGGGAGTCTCCAAACCCTGAGACTCTTTAGTTTCTTTCTGTATCCTCTACAAGAGTGAGACAAGCATTGGCAGGTGCAGGCAAGTACTTCACATCCATCCTAGCTGTGTTTATTCCATGAGGGTTTGAGGTTCAGTTGTATTTAATAATAAACACCAGCCATTTGCTGCTCTGTGGAATCTGTAATGGGATGCTGGCAATCATATCCTGAAGACTGTGAAAGGGTTTTTTTTTTTGGTTGTTTGGGTATTTTTAAAAATGCATAATGTCATTGTGTGTTTATTTTTGTAATACAGAGCAGCGAGGTCATTTTAGGGGACGAGTGATGGCACTTTCCTCTGTCAGCCCCCTTCACTGCTGCTTCACTGCTGGTAACAAAGAGAAACTCTCCAGTGAAAGACTGGTGAGAGTCAAATAGTTGTTTCTAAGGATTACCGTATTAAATTAAAGACTGGTCCATCCCACCCTTAGAAAGTGGTGCAGGAGGTAGCTGTAAAATGGAGCGGCTTCTTCAGGCACAAGAGAACAGTATGAAATCTCAGGAAATCTTTGGTGCTTTCCATCTCTATTCTGTTTTAGGTGCTGTGCTCCAAAACGGAGGTCCAGAAGGGAATTGTTTTGTCGAACGTTTGAAATGCAGTGAATGGTTTTTATCCCCTTAGCTACATTGTGGCTCTACCCAAACTTGATTTATTCTCACATATTGAATGTCTGAATTATCAGGCACTGGTCAAGTGCATAGGCCTTTTATGTTTTGCTGCATTTCATTGGAAATGTTGACAATATAATTTCAGCGGGTCATTTTGTTACATTTGTAGCAAAAGAAGTATTTACCTGTGTCTCCCACCCTACAATTTAAGAAACTGTTATCAGTTCACGCTCCTGGGGCCTCCCCAACTCTTGTTTTCCAACAGCATGTTTAAGGTGAGAGACTGAGTGCAAGCACAGTATATCCAGGCAGAAATGTGAATATATTGTGCATAGATGTAACCAAACCATTCTAGGTCATATGAATAAAAGCAGTAATAAAACTGGGTTGCAGTGTTTTATGCAGCACCAGCTCCTGGCAGCTTTGCATCTGTGTGCCTTAGACACTCTTGAAAGTTTATCATCCCATCTTTATAGCTTTTGTTTGCAGGAGAAAGTGGCCCAACCTGTTCCTCAGACACACCTCCAGCCTGAAAAAGCTGGTGTCAACCCAAAGGCACTGACTGATGTGTTGTCCCACCTGAGGCCCCAGGCTGCAATGGGAATGAGCTTTTTTTTCCACTTTAAGGAGGAGGGGAAACATGTGAGATTATTAGAGAAGGGAGGGAGAGCACATGGTTCAGTCTCATGTCATGCTTTCTTAGGATGGCCTAGCCTTGACTTTTGAAATGCCTTGGTTTTAAGGAAGGGGATCTGCACTGTGCAAGGTGAGCGAGGATCCCATCACCTTAGCCCTGAGTGCTGGTCGGGGGAGGAAGGAACCATCAGTGATGTATCAACATGTTATAGATGAGGTGACTTCAAAAAAAAAAAAAAATCCACATAGTTCATTGTTAGAAATCTGTTTCCTAGCAATAAAAAGAAATATCCAGCCCATTTCTTCTTCCTGTAATTTTGTTTCCAGCAGAATCTGAAACCCTCAGTTTTGATTATTGCTGTTGGGAATCATATGTCATGTGTTTTATTTGATCCAAGATCAGATGGAACAGGCTGAGGCTGACCACAATAAACTTCTGAGTAGCTAAACCAGAGAAGCTGCAATCTTTGCTATTCCCACAATGGCTATGCTGGCCAATGCCACTTGCACGTTTTTGTCACACATCAATAGGAATTTAAAGCTGAAAAAGCCTTTTTAGAAAAAGAAAAACAATCAATAGCTTTTCGTGACGGCCTGAAGCTTTATGATTTGGCTCACTGGGTTGGTTAGAACTGTTTGCTGAAGCTCTTCTAGTGGCAGCAATAAGGTATGAAATACTTTTTTCTTCTGAAAATATCTACATTGAATTTTTTTCTATGTCTACCTAATATAAAATGATTTTTTGCAGCCTGTGCAATTATTCAATATGTATTTCTGCATTATTTTCACTGTTTGCATTTGTTATTTTGCACTTATTTACTTTTTAAAGCAAAGCAAATTATTATCAACAATAACATCCCTAAAGGGATTGTTTGGGTTGCAAGGTGTATATATATTATAAGGAAGAAGGAGGGCAAGCTTTAATTTCATAATGTGACGCCACTGATTCATAGGAAAAACCTCTTCAGGACTGTGTTTGGGAAGATCTTATAACACCATAATGTGTTGTAATTGCAATCATTAATGTGTTTTCAAAGATCCCTGAAGGCCCTGTCAGCATCTGCTAACCTGACCCTTCACATTACAATTCTCTTATATGTGGCTTTTTCTCCAGGAGCAGGGCAGGTGTGGAGTGGGGTCACTCCTTTGTCGGGCTGTGCCCTAGAAAAGGGAGCCAAGGAAGCTGGAAAACTTCAGCTTGTCCAGGAAATCTTGGGTGGGAGGGAAAGCTAGAAACTGCATAGAAACTTCCATTAAGCAGATATATTTCTGTTTTTGGAATGGTTGTGGAGTACAGTGGTGGGAATTGCCTGATAGGAAGGCCTGGACTTAGCAGAGTAGAAAGTATCCCAGTATTCCACTCACCAGAGTGGAAAGTATCCCAGCCCTTAATAACACAGTTTGGAATAAGTGTAGAGTGTTTCCTAAACCTGGTCTAAATCCCTCTGGGTTAAGGATTGCCCAACGACAGCTTTTCTGTTTTTACAGCTGTAAATATGATGCAAAAAGGTTTAATGAGTGATTGGAATCTAGGTCATACTGTGGATTTATAATCTGTTGATTATAAATTGTCAGGAAAGGAATACTGAAGTTATAAATCATAAACTACATCTGCAACACTAAAGGCTGCTTCTACTGTGCTGCTCCCCACACTTTTTGTTTGCTTTTATATCGAAACAATCCTTACACCTATTGTCCAACAGATGCAGGAATGACAAATGAGTGAGATGCTGGGTATGGAAGGTTTTCCTCCATGTCTTAGGTTCCTTTATTAAAAAGCTATGCCAGCATTAAGTGCTTTATAGTTGGCTATGTATTTTTTCCTCTTTTGTTTATTTTTTGTCTAAAGCTTTGAAAACAAGTATCTCTAATGGATCATAGGCTGTCTCCATGTGAGCCACATCCTGAGGCTTCATATTGAGTTTCATTACTTTCTAAGACTAAACAACTGTTCACATCTATTTTTTCCTATTTTTATCTATCTCACTTACTAAGAGTCAAGCTAAAAACCTTTCCTTACTCGATATCAATGCTAATAAGTCCATAAAGGTAAATACAGGAAGCAGGAGTAGTTTTATAGTCTGAAACAGTGAATCTGTGATATCTTTCCAAATGCAACAACTTTAGCCATGTGCCAGAGGGGGACTTTTTTTTTTTTTTTTTAATAGGAAAATTGTGGAGCTTGAAATAATTGTTCTGAGAGTAATGAGAAGGAAGCTACCATGCCTTGGAGTACACATGTACACATAGTTATAGACAAGTACCTGTGACAGCACAAGATTTCCTGTGTGTCTGAGTACTTCTCTGTCTGGGAATGCATCCTGCTCTTTCACTGGGATCAGTACATCAGCTAAGAGTTTAAGGGGCTGAGAGCAGCCCCAATCCCACTAGCAGTGCAATCTCTGCAAGAATTGCTTCAGCAGGATAACAGGATAAAAAAGGAGGAATCATTAATTTTAATTACTTATGACACTTGGGTCTTCCTCAGAACAGATACACTGGTTTCAGAAGGTAACATTTTAATTTCTTTTTCCCTTAAAAAATAAAAACATAATTGAACAGTGTGAATTGAGCTGCAAATCAATTGTTCTGCAGAAAGAAATGTGTTCACACAGAAACTGAAGAATGAATTAAACTGTCTACCTCAGAACTTGACCCTAATTAAGGTGATTCTCCTTGATAAGTAATTAATCAGGAATCCTTGTTCTTACCCCTCTGCATGGAGAATGGGCAGGAGGAGGGGCTGTTTCACCTCATCTCTCCCCATATACATCTCCATACATCAAATATAGAGATATGCAACCATTCATAGAGGTATCTGCAGGTCCTGATGGGTTTATATTGGTGAGAACAGGTGAGAAGGTGGATTGTTAGCACCTACCTTTCTGCTTCAAGGTTAGTATTTGAGTGTGGGATGCAGCACAGAAAATAATCATAATTAAAATTATCCAGGCATTAAAGTCCTCCTGTAATATAAGAAGTGGAGCTTTGTGGTGGAGCAGCTTTGGTGGATTCCTTGCTTGTGTTGTGTTCTGTAAGCTGAAGTTTGTGGAGTTTCCTCACAGCAGGGTGGGCACAGCACTTGCACAATGCTCTGCCTGGGCTGAGAGAGGAAATGAGAGAATGTTTACTGGGGAGATCTGTCTATCACAAATGTCCTTTGCACCGGCAGAGCCAAGAAATCTGTTAGCAACTGCACTGGCAAAGCAGAAGTGGCAAAAACTTAGAGCTTCACCACAGGTGAAAAAGTGTGTGTCTGAGGTCCTCTAATGGTGTTACTGTTTAATGAGACTATTGGTGGGTAAAGAACAATTTGGAAAAAATAAGAGAAGGGAAAGAAATAGGGTTTTCTTTTTATAGCCTTTAAGTTATCTCATTTAGCACAGAAGAATGTCAGAAAGTCAGTATGTGCACAGCCATGCACATACACCTGCCTTGCCTGGTGCTGTACTAAAGCCAATTTGAGTCTAATGTGCTTGAATAAATTGCTCGAGTGGTTTGCTCACCCAAGTGGAAACCTCACCTCTGTGACACTGGCAAAGTCAGCAAGACATTGGGTTATCTGGTGCAGATCACAAGATATATAAAACATAAGCTTCCCATGAGGCTATTTAAGATGCAGACATTTTTCCCCTGCTGTGCTTTCAGCAAGTCACATTTCCAATGGGTCTCAGTAGGTTTTTTGATTGTTTTTTTTTCCCTTTTAAGAAGATGCCCATTCTTTTGTCTGCCATCCTAATGTAGTTGCAAAAGCTTATCTGGCCAAATAGCAGTGAAATTATTAATTTTTTTTTTCTTTTTCAAATGGTCCCTCACTATCATTAAAGCTGTGGAAATATGAAAAGGAAAATAGTTATATGTCTGGTTTCTACTAAGCTCTTTCTAGCAAAACCTTGATCTTAGTAAAGACAGAATTTAAAAAGAAACAAAAAATGGAAAGCACATAATTTGCATCAGCTGTCTTTCAAATATTTTACCATCACATCTCTTCCACAGTGAAATGTGTGAGAATAGCAGTATGCGGCAGAAGCTCTGAAAAAGTGACAAGTAACTCTAATGAGAGATGCTCTGCTTTTAGCATGTTACTATTTCTAAAGCAGCCATGACTTCTGTGGAGTTCCTTCTGACTTTTAACTTTGCAAGGTAAATATCTGCCAAGTATAATAAAAAAACAATAAATGAAGAAAGTAGCTGCAGTAAGGGCAGAAATCAGGAGTACACTACCAATGAGGTTAGAATGCTGCCCTAAACCATTGATTGCTCGCTGCCCAACATGCCCTATTTCCAAAATGATGCTTTCCAGCAGTAAAAAAAGCCTGCTCTAAGTGAAGAGTTTATAACTAAAAGGATGATGCTGTTTCCTTCCCGTGTGCTGTTCGAAGCTAATGATGCATTTTGCAGTGTTGGCTGTTAATGGCTATTGTTTTACATCAGCAAATACTTAGATATTGTTAAGCAAATACTTAAGTATTGTAAGCAAATACTTAGATATAGTTAGGGATTTTTAAAAATAACATTGTGTCCGTGAGCATGAATATATTTGGACATCATTCAAGCCTGATACTGACCCTTCCAGTAAGGACAACAACATTCGTGAATGTTCCCTGCTTCAGAGAGGCACTCAGAACCTGACATTACAGAGCTCTGTTATAGGCAAAGCTCCCTTGGAGTGGGTTAAATTCAGTTTTGATCTTTTTCTGATTTCCTTGAGATCAGCTTTTCCAGTTTTGTGGCAGATTTCTTCTTAAGTACAATTAAGGAACTTCTTGATTATTGAAGAGCATATTGTCAAAGGTGCTCATGTTATTTTGCTATGCTTCCCCCCAGAGATTTCTTCCTTGTAGTGACTGTTCACAAACACTAATGATTTCTTGTACAGAACCCTTTCATTTGTAACATTTCTCTTCCACAGGGTGGTGCTTTGTTTTGTGGGGTTTTTTTTAAGATGCCAGAACAATGTGTTTCAAACCTTGGGGGTTGTTAGCAGCAAGAGCAGAGAATGTAGAGGTAGCTATGAGATTTTGCTTTCCCCTTCCAGCTACCTGAGGGATTTCACAGTCCAGTCAACGAACACTGTTTGATCACTTCCTGTGCTACATGTATTCGGTGTGAGGATTTTTACATGCTCTGTAGCATTAAGTGATCAAAAGAAGTGAGATCCTCTGTTGTAGCATTGATAATAGGCTACTCTGCACTGTGTAGCACAGCACACCAGTAAATTGTCAAGCTGGTTTTGATTCTGAAAGATCTTCAAGATGAAGAAAGGTAAGATAAAGGAAACTGCTACCATGGAGGAAAATATACATGGCATTAAAGCTTGCCATAGAATGGCTCTACACTTGAGGATAAAAGGAAGAGAGCTGGCAACAGAAATTATAGCAATTCTCAAAAATTGGGACAGCAGCCAGGACTTGCCTTTCTTCCAGAGAGCCCAAGTTCTACCTGTGCCATGTTGTATCTCTGCTGGCTGGGAACAGCACAGGTTACATATCCTTGTGTGGGGACTTTTCATTTCAGTTCTGCATTTGTCTAATAGATCGGTAGTCAATTTTTGTGTGTGTGTGTGTGTTTTCTTTTGTTTGTTTTACTTTTGCTGATTGACTTTTCAGTTATAATTGCTTCAGATAAACAATTTTCTGAAGTAAGCATATCATGCTTTCTTCATTTTAAAGATAGGAAGCAAAAAATATTCATCTAACTCCACTATTCAGGTGCCTAACTTTAAAATCACTGTGTGGAGGGGATTTTTTTTCCTATTCCTTTCAGTTTTCGGTCATGTAAACTCATGTCACTAATGAGTACTTAGCAGCAAAGATGAATTAGGAACACGTTATTTTCAGCTGGTGACCCCAAAGAAACAGAATATTTAGGAAACAATTCTGGAAATGTATTGGCATGCAGGCAATCAGAACAATAAAGGAATACAAAGTGTACATTTAAAAAGTCTTTAAAAAGGGCTTTTTCCCAGTGTTTGTGGTAGGAATCTGGAAATATTGAAGATCCTGGTTAATATCAAAGGGGAGTTTATCAAAGATATGAATGACAGGTAGGCGTTCATTTTTCATTAAAGCTCAATAGGAGTTGGCTGTCCAATGCCATTATTGGTTTTTAATAATTCCTTACAGGCTTTTAGTATGAAAAGTCCTTTGACCCAGATTCTCAAAAAATTATTAATGGTACTTTCATGAGCATGTGTGTTGATCATATGGCTATTAATCATTTAACATGAAAGCCTGTTTGAGAATTTGCTGATTCTTTGCTTCTGGTCCCAGTTATACATCCTACTCACTCTGACTTTGAATTTGTTTCAGACACACAATTTATCAGAAGAGTTCTCTGAAACCTTTCTAAACGCAGAAATCAGTGCCCTCAAGCCAGGACAATTTCCATTGTGGATTAGATTGTACTGATACCAAGGTGCTACTCGTTTGTTTTATGCCTTTGCATGACTGTATCAAGTTCCAGGAATACTGTTTTAATAACCTCTGTATAAAACCACTATGAAAAACTGGAAAGCAAGCCTGATTTTCAAACCTCATTGTGCCCATTCGGAAGCAATTTGTGAGTAGCTGGAGCTTCCAATGAGCATGGAATTCCTCAGGCTGGCCATCCTGTATTTAAGGTACTCAATATGTCTGCCCACACAGAAAATAAGTGTACAGAGGAAAGTCAAGCCCTGTGAGCTACCTTGGCCAGTAGTTAAGACTTTGTTTCCTTCAAATTATGCTCTGTTTGTTGAACAGCATCTCTTTAAACCATCTATAACATCTCACCATGACTAAAACCCCTGGGTAAGATGCTGGCAAGATCAAGTTATTTCTGTGAAACATTTTATTTTGAAAGAAATACCACATTAAGGGCTGGCTATTTAAATTTTTTTTTACTGCATGTTTTCTCAGAAAAACTTAATTTTGTGTACCTCAGTAATGATGCTGAGTGGATAATAAGATGCAGTACATTGCTGCTGTGGGCTTTACACCATATGTCTTTCATAACTACTGCATTTCAAGGTTTGGTTGTTCAGGTAATTGTATTGTCTCAGGAATTCATCATCACGGTAACCTGAAATCATACACCTGTAAGACATAGAATTGAGAATTTCAACATTTAAAACTAAACAGGAAGACTACAGAGTAAGAGTTGAAGTGTCAGAACTGTAGATTTATAAATATTTCTATATTTTCTGCTTGCTGAGATTTATGTATAAATCAAATTGCTATAACACTTTAAAGCAGACTGTGAGGACAATTATTTTAAAGCAGAAAAGTGATTAAGTGATAAAGCACAGTCATTTTTTCATAGTAGTAAAGGGTAGTTGCTTCCTACCCTGAAATGCTGGGCCAGTGAATGATTGCTCTCATGGTATCTTCTTTCCAATTTTGCATGACACACAGAAATTTTGTTCTGTGTGTCACACAGATGGCGTTTGGGGACACAAAAAATTGCTATGCCACATGTTGCTCCTTCCATCTAGGGAGCCACTTAGATGCCTCCTTTTCTAGGTGCACCTCATTTGTAAATTAGTGGGATGCTGAGCCCATACTTCATTTACATCTTTTAAGGGTCATTGGTTTAAGGCTGGAAAATGCTTAATTTTTATTGGCCAGTGCTTAAGAGAGCAGTAGCTCTGGTAATGTCTGTATATATTTGCATACATAACGTTGTTACAGTGACAGTGCTATTTCTTAACATGTCAACCAGGGACATCTGGTGAACAATGAATTTTTATTATTTCTGTATCTATTTAGAAAGCCTGGATAATTTAATGGCATGAAATTGGGGTCATGTAAAGGTTTATTAAAGGATCTTACAGAAATTCTGAGTAAAGCAGGAGAGTGAAATATGATGCAAAATTTTCCCTCCACGTCTCTTTTACAAAATTCATGGCACAACTAATTGAGTATCCTGAAACTAGAGGAGGAAAAAAAATGTTGCTGTATATTAATGATTATCGATCTGTTGTTCAAGTGCTTTGTACCGTCTCTGGAAGGATCTTGGTGTAGACGAAAAAGGTGCGTTTGTACTTAGGCAAGCATGCACGGGTGCTGCAGGAAATACTGGTAGCATTTCTGGCTCTGCAGACATTTTTCCTCTGTGAATAATATGAACAGTGGCGTAGCACAGTGCTGGGCAGCATTTTGTTGCCAGGATTGCATTTCCACTGGGTGTGTGTAAATGGGTAGCGTAGATCTGACCGCTCTTCTCACAGGAACCCGAGGGCCACATTTGGATTCCAGCCACCACTCAAACCCAGTGATGATTTAACAGGATTTCCATTTCTTCCTCTTGGTCTGCCAAGAGTATCTCGCAGGCTTTGGGTTTTAAGCTTTTCTGTACAATTATCAGGACTGGTATCTTGGATTAAAATGAAAAGCATTGTTTATCTTATTTTGGTTTGGGTTTTTTTGTTTCTTTGGTTTTTTGTTGTTGTTTGGGTTTTTTTCTCTCATAACCTAAGGTCTACAAAGATGTGAGTTTGAGAAATAAACAGATATTGGGAAAATAAATGCTGCAAATAAATGGTGAGAACTTGCAAGAAAGAACACTGGGAATAGCTTAGTGTCCTTACCAGGAAACCAGAAAAAAGAGAAAATTTGGTTGGTTTGTTTTGTTTTCTTTGCTTTTCCATGCTAGCTACAGTTTACCAACTTTTAGGAAAAGAAAGAAAAAACAATTAGTTTCCCACTTGTCAGATGTCAAAAGACTGAGTACCAGATGGATGCATCCTATCAGACATCAGCAGAAATCTTTGCTTGAAGTGCCAGCCTCTGAGTAGTAACTTTGCTTACTAGCACTCTGATAGAGGTTGCATGCCTCTCCTAGATTTTCTGCAGTATGTCAAGCACTGCTATACTGAAAGCCTTTCTGAAATGCCTTTCTGAGTTTATGACAGGGCACAAAACCTGACTGTAAGTACTGAAGATGAGGTATGACAGGTCAAGATGAGGTATGAGAGGAGAATGCCTGTTTCTGTTGTGTCTTGACTTGCAGTTGACTAAGAAGGAGTAAATGGTTAATGTTGGAAAAAATAGGTTGGATATTTGTCAATTCTCATAGAGAAAAGCAACAACAAAAAGAAAATAGCATTAGGTTAATGATGTAAAACCCAAGAGAATGAATTTAAAACTCAGTATTCAGGAAACTCTTATATTCAATATAAGAGATACCTTCATTCAAAGAACTCTTCCCAGATGATTTATATTTTCTGTGCCTTTTCCAGGAAGCATTTCCTCTGGAAGATGCCAGATGGTAATAAGAAATAATGATGGATTATTATATTAAAATATATATAGTTACTCCATTAATCTTGAATTCAAGTGTATCTTCTGTCTGTTGTGTATCCCTCACCTCCTGAAGCAAGCAGTACTATTTTAAAATATGCATCTCCTTACAAGACTGAGAAAACCACATATTATTTTATTTATTTTGCAGAGCTTTATATCATACAGAATATTAAACTCTGATTACAATTGAATGAAAATTATCTCACTCTTAATAAAACTCAAGAAATCAAATAAAATCAAAGTAAACCTTCAGTTAGTTCTAAGACTTTGTTACTGCATTCACCAGACAGTGGTGCCTCAGGGGCTGATGATATAAAATGCAAGTTGGCACGCTTGAATTTTTTCTTCTTAGTTTGTCCACCTGTTGGAGTCCCAGTGTTATTGCTTTTCCTTGGAAGTGGTTATAGGTTGTAAGTATTATGAGCTTAGTTTGTCTGCACTCTGTTCTAAAACTACTGTTGTGCCAATTTGCATCACCCATGTTTGAGTAATTCCAAAGTTATTGCTACAGAGAGCAGCTGATGTTATAGGAAATATCAATTATATATATATATGTGTGTAAGAGTGTGTATATATACACATATACATATATATACAGATATAGATATATACACTAGCATGGTTTTACTGCATTTTGGCAGATTGGTAGCACTGAACTAGAGTCCAACAGGGAACAAATTGCAGTGTCAGCTGCTGGCTTGATTTGCATTCCACCGTTATTGCTAGGTTCTCAGGTTCATCGTCATTCCTGGTGCCTCCTCAGAAGTCTGTTAAGTATTTAGAGTACACAATTCATAAAACAGGCTTGAAAATACTCCACTGGAGTTGCTAGATTACAGCAGTTGCTGCCAGAGCTTTTGAAGACAAAACATTTTGAAGTGATTGGTATGTACACGTGCACACATACACTTCCTACACTATTGGAGCTATCAAAGCTCCCAACATTTCAGAGCACATTAGGAGCATAGAACTGGAGCTGTCTAACAGTTTTATCCAACTGTTTTGAAGCCATTAACTTATTTATCCTTCGCCTGTGAACTTGGACAGCAGAATTTAAGCTATACACAAAGCCTACATTGCATGTTACAGTAATGTACAGGCCAACAACAAAGTAACTTATCTGCCTGTGTAGGTACTGTAGAAATAAAAGCTACCCTGGCCTCAGAAACAGGACAGCTACATGGCCAAAGCGCCTCCAAACCAAAAGTTTGGTGTTTCTGGAGAGTTGCTGGCTGGGGCTCAGAGTGTCTGCAGGTGAATCCCAGGTCCCTGTGCTGCATTGCCCCAGGGAGAAGGGGTGGTGATGTGGCTTTAGCATTATTGATGCTACCTTCAAATCTAAGGTTCAAAATAATTTCCAGAGACACAGTGTTTAAGCCACTTTTTGAAATGCATCCCTCCTCTCTTTTGGTCTTTCTTGGAAACTCTCCCACCTCCTGCATGACTCTGCTCTGTTATTGTGGCCTTAGCAGTATGGAATAGATAAAGGCACAGTAGGAAAAAGGAATTGGTTCCATTACCATGTTCTCTCACAACTGGGTGAGACTGAGAAAAAGAAAATATGGGCTGAGAACCATAAACAGTGCAGTGTACTTCTATGGGCTGTGTGTGCAGAGCTGATTTTTACCAGGGGAGCTCTGAAATTATCATCTTTGCTTGTAGGCACAAAAATGTTTGGTTGTGGGAATGTGAGATTGTGCTGGTTTGGGTCATTGGCAGGGATAGCACCATTCAACAGTAGTGCTGACTTATTGCAGTATTTAGTGATGCACAGACATTTCTATAGTGCCCATCAGCAGGATGGTGAAAAGGGAACTTCTCACTCAGCATTTGTCTGAGGCTGTTTCTGACAGGAAGGATGACTTCTAAGATTATTTTGAATGAACGAGTGACAAAGGAAAATTTCTACCACTTTACTATGCAACTGAGGCTGGCAAAGTGGAAAATTTAGTAGGCTTCAGTTTTATCAGTATCTTTCCTTTCTGCACTACTATATTGCTCCAAAAAAAAAAAAAAAGAGGAAATATAAAAACCAGCTCTTCCTAAAAGGCTACAGGCCCACTAGATTAAGCATAACAAGGCTGAGGGCTGAGATCAAGTTATCTCCACAGGTTACTGTATGTCAGCTGATCCACAATAATTCTGTGTGCACATGGTCTTAACCTAAGACAGATGAAAAATAATGCGACAAAGAAAAATGAAAAATAGTAATGTTATCTTGCAGTGGGGGAGGTGTGCAGTGAGTCAAATTCCTGCATGATAATGCAATGGCTTAGGAAACCCCCTATCTACATAGAAAGGTGATTATTGCAGCATCATGTTTTGTTTTGCGGTTCTAAGGGCCATGCACAATGGGGTTGTAATTCATATAATGTTTGATGTGATGTCCAGAAGTCAAACTTAAATATGGATATAATAATCAGGAAGTCTTCAATTTGAAAAACAGACTTGCTTCCTTGTTTTATGGAGGTGTTACTGAGATGCCCACAGGTGCTGGAGAAGTGTGTAAAAAATTAAATGTAACCTTTAAAAATGGATTTTTTTTGTGGTTTCAGATACACAAATATGTTACAAATAAAGACAAAAGAATCACTGTAATATGTTACCAGCTTTTAGGGTGATATTTGCTCTTGCATCTGTGTTCTTGTTGCCTGTGCACAGTATTTGTGTACAAACGTAGGGAAGTCAGGAAAACTTGTTTTTTTCACTAGAAGTGTATATATCTATAAAGGAAGGTTGGAAGTCTGCTTTCAAGGCTGCAATGCATTCATTTCACTTGCCAATACCTGATCATTTGCAAATGGTAACTTGGCTGCAGCCCCACATGCTCCAGCTTTGGGAAAACGGCTGATATATGTGCTGTGTGTACCACTTCTTTTTATCCTCACCATTTCTATTCACTTTAAAGCTGTTCTGTTTACTTTGTAATTTTTTAAAATATCTAAAATAATATATGTATATGCATATATATAGCAAATAAGAAAACTGGTATATAAAGTGTAGGTTATGAATGGTGTAATAATGAATAATGGTAAAATTAGTCAGCTTTATTTAATCCTCAGAGCCTTTGATTTCTTTGAAAAGTTGCATACGCCATTATCATTACATGCTGGTTTTCTACATTTCAAAAATTAGTAAAAGAGGAGATTGCTTTAAAGCAGGACAATGTTACATTTCTTTGTATATATTTCTGTGTAAAGAGAGTAAGCATAAGAATGAAACAGGTGAAACAAATAAGCTACTGCATCCATGGGGGAAAAATGGGTGAAATTTATTCTGAGTCTGGTTGAAGCAGCTGAAATTAAGAAGAGCTACAGTTACCTTTCCAAGATAACTGGGAAACTGCTATGCAGCTCACACCAGAGGCAAAAGAAGATGAGCGTGAATTGGATAAGGTGGATTCATTATTGACACTCTATAGACATGGAAAAGTAGGACCAGGAATGGAGAAATATTAAAACAAGGAAAAAAAAAAAAAAAAGAGGAACGTTTAGAACATTGTTCAATCAACTGAGCCAGCAAAAAATATTTTTCAGACTCTGCAAATCTCATCAGGAAATGGTCCTTTAGTTGTTTCAGAAAAGGTCATAGCTGAGGAGCTGAGAGCGTGGTGCCAGAATGTTGAGGAACTGAGGAGGTGTTCAGCAGCTGCTCAGCTGTGTAACTGCAGCATGCAAGCAGTGCTGGAAAACAAAGTCAGATGTTTAAAGAGAATAAAATATAGTGGAAGAACCCTTGAGTTCTTTGCTTGGGGGACTTCCAGAGACATGGAGCTGCAGAATGCACTTACTGCAGGAGGCAGTGCTAGGGTAGTAAGACAAAGAGAGAGCAGACACAAGAGTTCTGCTAGAGAGGTGAAACTGGTTCTGGAAGATTTGATGTGAATGACCAAGACATACAAAGCAAAATATTTCATTGTGTTTCATATGGTCTTGTAAAAACTTCATGAACTTTTTTAACTTTAAAGAAGGATGTACCAGTTCCAGGAACATGAAATTTCATGTAGAATTACCAATTATTATGAATAAGTCCCTAATCTCATACTGTGCAATGCTTTTCTTTTTTTCTCCTCAGTGTAATAAATACTTTTATTGAAGAGTAGAATTGATTTTATAGGAGACAAAAAAAAAAAAAAAATTCAAAGCCCTTAAGTTAACTCTAATAGACATTAAAAGACACTGTTAAATGCAGGTTTCCCATTAGAGTGAACATTTTAATAATTAAGTCAATAAAAATGAAAACATGCTGATATGACAATAATTTGGAAAATCTACTGCTTTGCTCCCAGGTATTGGTGTACATGGGAAGTCCCCTTAGCCCTAACAGCACTCAAACACAGAAGTTTATAGGCAAATCCCAGCAAAAAACCAAAAAAGAGTCTCTGGCCTTAGTGAGAACAATACCACATCCCTGTGTCAGCAAATGCCTTTTCCTGCCCTCTGGCTCTGAACAGGGAAGTCCTTGTTAATCAGCCAGTGTGATCTTGGCTTAATGATTCAGAATCACTACAATGTGATGCCAAAAATCTCTCCAAGCGAAAAAAAAAATAAATAATCTCCTTCTTCGTTATCATTTTTGAAGGCTCTAAGTATGAATGAGGTTTGAAAAAAGGAAAAGCAGGGCTGGAACTTGTCTTTTATGGCCAGAAAATTCTTGTATCTCTTCCAAGTGACACTGTAAGGCTTTCTGTTTTGAAAGTCTAAAAGGAAATATTTTGTTTAATCTTTATGGAGGTGAGGGAGAGGACAAAGACAGAAACCTTGAGCTTTCCTCCATCTTCCCCATCCTCATCTTGATCTGAATCTCTTGGAAAAGGACAGAGCTCAATTTGGTGAAGTTACTCATTTGAAATATCAATTATCCTTCAAAAACATGTCCCAGACTTCCTAAGCTGTCAGAAGGTTTGTCACTGCCGCACGCGAACCTTTAGAAGTTACATCTGAGGAGGGAAGATGTTGTTGGAAATCTTCCCCTGTGTTGACACACTATCTCAATTTCTTCTAAAAAAAACTCCTAATTAGTTATTTCTCTTTTTTTTTTTTTCTTTTTTTTTTCTTTTTTTTCCCCCCTCCCCAATCAAGCAGCACCAGGGAAAAATTGGAGTCAAATTTAATGTTGGGACGGATGACATCGCCATCGAAGAGATGAACGCCATCATTAACGATGGGAAGTACCACGTGGTGCGCTTCACAAGGAGCGGTGGCAATGCCACCCTACAGGTGGACAACTGGCCCGTCATCGAGCGTTACCCAGCAGGTAAGGCCTCACACAATCACCTGGCACTAAGAGGGTGGGGGGTGCCTGGAGTTTGCCTCGTTTTGCTCCTCTCCTAATGCAGTATCAGCTCCTTTGAAGTGTTTTAGTAGCTACAGAAGTAGTTAAAAGAATCCTGAGCAGTACATTTTATGATGATGGCATTTCCTAAGTGAGTTTAAAAGCCCAAATTCAAGTTATTACTGGAAGTGGAAAAATGCAGTTATTGAGGCATGAAGTAGTAGTTTTGTTTCTTGCTATCATTTGTTTTTATTGTACTTTTGGTTTAGTGGGGGAAAAAAAGGCTTTGACAAAAGCTACACAGTTTAAAGTGACTCACAAGTCTATCCCCAAGTGATGGGGTGAAACATTTACTGAGGAAAAGGTTGTCTGTGTTCTTTTGATTACAAGATTACAGCAATCTGAAGCTTATGAATTTAGCAGAAGTCTTCCAGCAGACACAAGCCAAACGGCGCCGCAGTTATCAATTGTACAGCCAACCGCCCAAACTGAGGTGCCTTAACTCCAGATGCAAACTGCAGGATATTATTTATGCAGATGATGCTGGTTACTTGAAGAGGACCACTAGTATGACAGCAAAGCTGTCTTGAGCAGGCCCATTTTAATTTTATGCAAATGCTATGTGCTGAGGATTACTATGCTGCTAATTTTATTCATTTTTAAAGGCAACAAGTTTTTCAGATACGCAATCCCTTTCTTATTGAGTAGGACAACTGAGCCATGAGTGGTAACTTATGCATCTGCATGTTATCTCCTAACAGTTGCTCTGTGTGTTTATATTAAGCAAAAGGCAGCAAGTCTAGAGGTGGAAATGAAGGCAAATATGCAGACCAGAATGCTGATTGCACAAATGGCAGTTCTGATTTATCGGTTTAAAAGTAGAGAATTCTTCATTTTTGGGGGTGGAGTGCAGCAGGAGGGTGTGTTTCACTAGTAAGGAGTGCATAAACCATTCCCTGAACTAATTATTAGTATTTAGGATGGAGATTTTTGTTATTGTTGCTGCCATTTCAGTTGTAGTCCAGCTATTTTAAAAAATAAAAATATTTCTTTAAACATCCACACATGAAATATAACCCTTCAGATAATTTCTTGGAAAAAAATCAGAATATATGAACTAATGAAAGTATGTATTGGGAAAGAGACTATGTACAGCAGAAGTTGTTAATAAGCCTACCTATGTGCTAATGTGCTATAAATGAATGACAGCTCTGGCAATTAGAACCATTAATGATTTCTAAGTTAGACACATCTATGAAGGGTGATAAACACTTGAGGGAAAGGGGGATACTGAATGAAATACATTCAGTGATCTTTCAGATATTCCTGTTTCCCCTGTGGCCCCCTAGCTTTCTCCTTTTGAGGTGTTTGGTAAATGTTGCTGAAATAAGGTGTAAGCTGGGGAAGACTTGTCAGAGTTTGTGTTCAAGACCTATTCAGCACAAAGGGGAAAATAGGTTTGAGGTGTTTTTCTGTTTATTTTGGTTTTTGCCTAAATGTTTAGCGTGAATTCCCCACATCCAAGATCAGGAGTGATGCATCCCAACAAGAGGAAGTCAGGCAAACATGCCAGGAGGTCTGTGTGAATGAACAGGGAGCTCCTGGACAGGCTCAAACACAACAAGAAGCCTTGAGTTCTGAAGCTAGTGGCACACAGAGCTTGTTTATACTGAACAAAGATCAATTTAGAAAAGAGAATTCTTTCCTTGGGATGGGATTGGTGGAGTTGGAAGAAAGTTGGATGTTTTCTTTGAAAAAAGAAAACAAAATATTAAATTTTTATTGAGTTTCCATGAGCGCTGTATGTGCAGGCTGCATTTCAAGGCATTCTCGGTTGCTTCATTAGCTGTGGTACAGAATCTCTTGGCTTGTTTTATTGTTGGATCTTCTAAAACTGCTGTTAGCCTGTAATTTTCTTTGACTTTTCTACAGTAATATTTTATGACTCC
This sequence comes from Pyrgilauda ruficollis, assembly GCF_017590135.1. Classification (NCBI taxonomy): domain Eukaryota; kingdom Metazoa; phylum Chordata; class Aves; order Passeriformes; family Passeridae; genus Pyrgilauda; species Pyrgilauda ruficollis. The sequence continues at coordinate 1,863,763 of NW_024531377.1, forward strand.
TGTATGCCATAGCATTGCTTTTGGCTGCTATCCTCCCCCTTTTCACCTTCCATCTCTTCTCTCTTCCCAGAAAGCAACCACCAAGCCACACCTTTCTCTTCTTTTACTATGCTGCTCCATCAGATTTGCCAGTCTTGTTGTTTTGGGTTTTTTTAGTTTTTAGTAAAACCAAGATTAGGCAGCCTAATGGGTAACGTTGCTGTATTTACATATGCTGGATTTTTTTTTTTTCAAAGATAAAATTAAATAATCAGTTGGTTGTCTAAAGCTTACCAACAGATCAGATTCTTCTTTATGAGGAAAGATTTTTCTCAGAATTCCTCTTCAGGTTGGGATGCCTGATTACAAGACATTGCTTGTTTGTGTTTGGTGCCTTAAAATGCTGCGTGAAGACTTTCTGAGAGAATTTTCTGGTCAGAGACTTGGGAATTTCCAGTTTCATTGCCTGTGTATCCTTCATCCAGCCCCATGAAACTGCTGTGGATAAGGATACCCAAGGCCCAAAACCAGCTGGTACCTTGCAAAAGAATATCAAATGGCAACACTTCATAGAGCTTCCATGGTGGCTTTGTGGGTTTTACCCAAGAGCTGCATAAAATGCAGAAGAGTGATCCTGGAAGATGAACAGAATGCAGTCTGTCTCTCCTGTGACATCAATCTTGATCTAGATTTGAGTTTGCTCTGGGCCAATGCACCTTCAATTTATATCTGAGTGGGTCTGAAATGAGAGAGCTGTAAAAGGAAAAGAGGCAGGGGTCAGTGGTAGAGGATGATTATCCTAGTTAAGGTAGATGGGGTTTTTTTTTAAATATAGTTGAGAAAAATATGTTTTAGTCCTAGACAAATGTGAAGATTTCAGTATCCTGAAATGGCTGGATGATTTTCAGAAACAGAGGTTTGGATTTACATATGTATGTTCTTCCAGACTACCATCAAAGTAATTTTTTTACTCTGAAGTTTCTTTCCTGTCACCTTTATGAATAAAATAAAATGCTAGAGCTATGAGGATGTATACTTTGATTTCTGCCCTTTATTAAATGTTGATCCTGTTTTCCCCACTTCTTATGTTTGTGGCTGGTGCATAGCCCTGTGATTGTGAGTGGCACACTGTAGTTTTTTGATAGTTGATTAAGATGCCCATATCTTCACTAGATTTATTTATTCCATCTGTCTTAACTAAAATCAGTGCTATGTCTCTTTGCTGAATTATCACCATGCCTCTGCACCCTCCTGAAGAAATTTAGTATTTGATCTTGATCTCTTTTTCAGATAGTAAATTCACATTAACTTATCTGGATGCAGCCTAATTGATGATCATATTAAACAGGAGTGAGAAAACTGCTGACTATTCAGTCAGAGCTCCTAATCAATAGACTATCCCCATTTCCAAGCAGATCCTTTCTACTCCTTGTGGCTTATCTGGTCTGCTCCACTGTCTAGTTTTAATTTCCCTTCCCAGTGGTCTGGCTGCTGTTGTGGTGATGGGACTGCTCCACAGTAGCAACTCCAGCTGCTTCTGTGAAGAGGCTGCTCTTGTAACTTCAGTTAGGTGATAATTCTACACTGAATTGTCGGTTTCCGAAGGGTGCATAAAACAAATAACTTGCTAATTTGTGTCAATCTGAACTAAGAATTATGGTCAAATTAAAAAAAAAAAAAAAGGAAAGTTGTTTTAGTAATATGAAAATATTAATTTCAGTATTTTCTGAGTAAAATGTTCTGACTTTTCATGTCAAGATTTCCCAGTGTTTACAGGGGACTTAGATAATCTGAGAACAAAGCATTTTGTTCCATTTGAAACAACATTTTCTTCCTTATCTGAAAGAAAATATGTTTAAAATAAGATCAAAAAGGGAGGAAGAAAAAAAAAACCAAATCTTTATCATAATAGTGCTCATAACCATATCTGTTTATCATGAAAAACAGTTTTCTTAATTATATATTTTTCTCCTTGGTAGTGAAGTGTGTATATTTTACATAGTTAGAGAACATACGTCAAGACAAGGTAGAGGACACACTACTTACTGTGAGAGAATTTCAGAATCACTTTTCTGACACTAACTCTGTGCTTTCTGTGGTCAAAGGCAATTTTCTCAATGATGATTCTTTTAAAACACACAGCACAACTAATCATTTTATCAGTGAGGATTTTCTCTTCATGATTTCCATCGTAAATCACACTGATGCAGCATTTTCTATCTAGAAAATGACCTAGTAGATACTGGGCAATGGGTCTATGGTTTCAAAGCTGCTCAGTCTGCTGAGAATGCTCAGCATTCCTGAGACCCTGCAGCAATTTGGAAGATACTGTCTGATGTAGGCAAATATCTAAAATGATGCCCTCCCAGTCATCCCTGGATCTCTGCTTAGCCTTAGAAAAGCATAACTTTGTTGCAGCTGTCCTCACGTACCCCATGGGTCAGGACATGTCAGGGATGTGTCTGACAGACCAAGATCTGACAGCACGAGCATGTCACTCACATTGTTTGCAGTAAAGAGCTTGTCCAAAGCATTGCCAGACTGCTGGAACAGATGCATCTCTGTGATTAGGAGATATAAATCATGGTAGAGCACAGACACCGAAAAAGAACCTGTGTGAGAGACCATGGATGCTGGCAGAAGATCAAACTGACGTTATGCTAAGTGCCAGTACCTCTGCAATATGGCAATCACCAGCTTGAAGGGCTTTGGTATAATATAGAATAATTCTATAATTGGTTTTTTTTGTTTGTTTGTTTGTTTGTTTGTTTAATTGAATTGGGGCTTTCTTGGTGGTTTGGTTTTGATTAAAGAGCTGAGATCACACATCTTGTCTTCTTGTCTTTAGGGACTGTCTCTGGATCTGTGAGATAAAGGTTGTTCCTGCAGAACACCCAAGGGCTAGGGGAAGGGGAATGTCATTTAAATGCTTCTCTTGGTCCCTGTATTCTAGAAAATAGAAAAAGCGTCTGTCATCTTTTCATGGGATACATGTGACTTTAAGATAAATGCTAGGAGTCAGCTATTACCATGTATCCTATTTAGGGTAAATAACATCCATTTGTCTTGCTTTTTCTGTGTTCAGATTGACTATAAAATTAACAGGAGACATTTGTGTCAGTACATTTGTTTCTCCAGGAATGGATTAGCATTTCCCAAGTGATCCATGTACTTGCCTAACTTGCTTACTATTGGCTTAGAAACAGCTTCCAAATTCAAGCCCCTACAGCCTCTTCTGAAGAGGACCAAAGATGTTTTTCTTGTATAAGTGTGGTGGTAGGGAGACATCTCAAGCACTTTCACAAATGTGTATTTGAATATTCTAATAAAAGGGACAGTCAGCCTGTTATCACCGCATCCATAATGGTCAAGGTGATGTAGGAACCTAAAAAGTAAATGATCACTGAGTGTTTGCCTTGCCTTGTGCCAGAGAGCAAATTTTCAAACCTCTCTGGCCACTGCTGTTTGGACACAGGACTTTCAGGGTGTTTCACAGGAAAAAAACACAAACTTCTGACTGCCATTTATTTGTCCAGTAACATATTGCCTGTACCCCTTTTTCTCACTGGGTTCCTCCTTTGGATAAAAGACTCCATCTTGATTCTCTTGTTTGTGTTCCTTTGCTATGGCCGGAGTTTTGACTCCTACAGTCAGATTTGTCATCTCTCAATCCTGATGGTAAGACATAGAGGATATGAGGAAACACCACCATCTGATAAGCTGGAAAGCTTACAAACCTGGAAGAATCTCCCATTACTTCTTCCCAAAGACAAAATGAAAACTGTCCTTATGCCCAGGAGGGAAGTCCAATGGAAAAGACTTAAGCAATTAAGAAGAGAATTAAGCAATTTAGCTTCTGTGAAACACAGAGTGCCCTATGTCTCCTGGTTTGGATGTCATTTTCCTGTTGTGGGAAACCAGTGGTGCCGGTAAAATAAGGACATCTCATAAGAATTTACTTCCCTTGGAGGTAACAGTGTTCAGAAAAATTGTGAGGATTTCTCAGGAGCTCTCCATCTGGGAATATGTAGAAGGTGAATGTGCAAGAAAACACTTTATGTATAAATTTATGCCACATGTATAAAATCAGGCTTTAGAAGTGGAAGATGTAGGTCTAAAATATTTACACTATGGAATTAATAAGAAGCGAATGGGAAAAACACCAGCTAGGTCAGTAGTTATTTTGTGACCAAGTAAAGTCTCACCCTCCCTGATCTGGAAAACAAAACTCATCAGTGTTATTTATGGCCTTACATGTGCCCATGGAGTCACATTTCTCTGGGGTTCTGTCTGTGCTGAGGTCTCCACCTGGGAAGGTCTGCTGGTACCTGGTATAGTTAAACCTACTCTGGTTTTGGAGGAGATAATGGGGTATAAATATGAATGAGTTAACTTACTTGGTGTTTTTGATTAGCAAAAAGTCTTTGATGAAGTTCCATGTGAAAATATTCAGGAAGAATTTACCCAGCCCTGGTGGTAAAGGTCAAGTTCTTTGATGGATCAGACTCTCTCTTAGGGAGAACAGGGTCACAGATTCCCACCTAATGAAAATCAAAGGAGTAAATAAATTAATTCTCAATGGAAATCTGATAATCTAAACCTTGTTATATATTGAATAACATTGATTTTTTTAATATAAAAATCAGAAACCATACAGGTTGTAAGAGAGACAAATTCGAGATTACTACAGAATAAAAAGATTAGTGAATGAAGAATTAAAAAATTTGTGCTTCCTTTAGCAGGCAATGAAAAAACAAAATGGAAAAATGAAAGGTAGAAAAATCTAAAAAGGTATTTTGAAATAAAAACGTTTAATAATCCCAAATTTTTACATTTTTGAAATTCAGAAATTATTGGTTTTGTGCAATTTATTTGCAATTTTTCTAGAATGAGAGATTTTGCAAAATCTTCATTGGCTTAAACATTTTAATCAAAAAAAGTATTTTCTATTCTTATCTTAAAGTTTAAAAAACAACTGACTCTCTTGAATATAGAGTAGCAGTAAAGTTGACCTATGAAAGATAATGCACATGGGTGAGATAATCTGAATTTTCCTAGAAAATATTTTTAATTGATTGCACTGGCTCAAGACAAAAGTTTAATGCTGTACACAGCTCATGGATTATTGCATTACCAGTCAAAAAACAAGTTCTGAGAATGTTTAGAATGCTAAAGAAAATATTAATGGAACTATATTTAAATCAATGGGCTACTTTCCCTGTAAAGGATTAGTGGCTTGGATGGTTTTTTTTCCCATTTCCTTTTTTTTTTTCTGCATGTGTATTTAAGAGTAAGGTTAGTGACAGAAGACCTTAAGAAATTAGAAATTAAAATGTACTGGGTCAAGTCTGCTTCTTTGCATAAATTGTTTCTCTTAGAGAGTAACTTAGAAGAAACATCCTACTCAGAAGAAATCCTTTTGCTTTCAGTCCAAGCACTTTCCAGTTCATCCCACTTTGTTCTAACATCTCTTTTTCAGAATGGTTTTCTCATTTCTCTGCTCATCATAATGACCTTTCTTCAATGTTTTTTCTTTAATTTGGTTTTTAACTGCACATGTGTTTGAAAATGGACAGTATGAGAACATGAGGACCTCAAGGATATTAGACATTAACGCAGATATTAATTCGGCATTTTAAGACCTTAGTTTTCTTTTTCATACCTCAGAACTGGAAAGTCCAATGTCATTCTGTAGCTGACTACCTGTTGAATGTCTTTCCTCATTAATTCTCTATCAGAGTATCCCAACTTAGGGCAAGTAGTATGACTGGTCCTATATCTTAAGTGTGTGACCTGCACTTTGTAGTGTAAGCCTTGGTGTCACTTCTGTTAATTCAGAAGGGCTCTTGACTGATATCTGCAGCCTCTTCAGCTTTACCACCATGTCTAATTTCATGTCATCTACAGATTTCTTTGTGTGGATGGCACTTTATACTCAGATCAGTGAAGAAAATGCAAAAGATGATTTATTGCCAAACTCAGCTTGGGTACTTTCTCAGGAGTTCCACCGAGGTAGTTTTTCTGGGGGAAAACCATTGTTTTTCCTTGCAGTTGTATCTGTAGTGGCTTCTGTGATAGCTCTGATGGCACAGTCTAATGAAATTTGGGAATTCACTGTGGCATTCGTCTTGTTAACTCCAGGTAGAACTCAGCATTGAGTTTATCACGTTTCCATGACTAAAACACATGCAGGCCTTCCACTCATTCATACCATAGATGGTATCAGTTCCCTAAAATACGTGGAGAGCTTTGGTACATCTGACCCACCTACTATGTCTCGAGGCTTTATATTTTTCAAATATAGTTAATTTAGTGGGGAACATAAGGGCCAGAATATGGTACAGTTGACACATTGGCAGGTCTGAATGTGACAAGCAAAGACTGCTTATCATCTGTGTGAATGATTCACCAAGAAGCTAAAGAAGAAACTGAATGAAGTGGGAATTGCAGGGAGGAGAAAACTCCAGGGCTGGTTCCTGGAAGGAGATGCATCCTGGGAAGATGGGAGTCTCAAGTGTGATGCAAGAAAAGCAGCCCTTGAATTCAGAACCTGTCAGTAGCTGCAGCAGCAGGATATCAGTCTCTACATGAGATATAGGAAGGAGAGAAAAAACCCTTGTTCGATGCTATTCTTTGGTGGTTTTTTTTTAATTCAGCTTTTTACCATAGATTTTTCACACTCCTGTATTTTTTCCAGAGTTAATCCACGATTTGCTACATGACATCATATCAAATGCTTTACTGAAATCCAGAAAATTAGATATACTTCATTTCCTTCATCTAGAAAATGAGTTAGCTTGTCAAATACAGCGGTTAAACTGGCCTAACATGATTTGGTAAAGTTTTGCGTTTTATCTCATTTTCCAATTGCTTTCATGTCTTTAATTATTTATTTTAAAATTTGTTCTAGAGCAGCATGTATGGCTAAGGTCAGACTAAATACTTCAACTGGGTAGCTTTTAAATTCTTCTCATGTAAAGCTATTACATTGTCTGTTTTCTACTAGAAGAAATAACACATCTTACTGGATACCTGGATTTAAAAACTCCTGGCTTCTTCTTTTTAAGTTCTGGGATAGAGATCATTTTTCTCACTTTCTGGCCATGCAAGTTCAATAAGAACATGTACATTGCTTTTTCCAGAGCTGTGGAGATCTATATTAAACACATTCCTGTTCGTCAATTCAATCTGCTCCTTTGGATCACCATCAGCCTTCCTATAAAGTAATTCTCCTTTACTCTATGATCTCTTTTTGTTTATAGCACTTTAGAATCTCTGGCTTTTGAATTTAGTTTACTTTCTTTGGGAGGTTCTTTGGGCTTAAATTCTGGCAACTTTTCTTGAGTATTTATTTCTTTTTCTAATTCTGAAAGGTACTGCTTTCTTTACTGAGCAAGTCTGGGGTTTTCACCTCCTGTAACATAGCCTGTGATAGTGTAGTTGTTCAGTCTAGCAAGTCTCCTCTGCTATATTTTAACCTTGCAGGTGCAAACTCAAAAAAAAAAAAAAATCATCATTTTAATACTTTATAGAATTTCCAAGTGTCATTTCTGGCTGAATCCAGGCCCTTACACTGATTGCATAACCTGACTTCCTTCGTGTTATCAAATTTTGTTCTTTTTAAATCAAGAATCTGATTTACAGACTTATTTTTAGTTGTCCTCATACTAACTTAAGTCAACTCCTGATCACTCAATCAAAAAATGTTTCCTACAATTAACTTTTCTATGATGTCTCCAATACTTAGCCAAGGCAAAGATAAAATTGTGTTATTTTTTGTTGGTTTTGTCTAGACAAAATCCTCAATAAGGATTTCCTATTGTAGGAAGCTGATATCTACCTTTATTCATGTTGTGATGTCCAGTTACAATATTAATAAAATGAGGCATTATACCAGAGTGTAAAATAATGGCATGGAGAACTGAAAATAAGACAAGGAGTTATTTAAACTCAATTCAGTAAGTTCTCCAGAATAAAGATGGAAGAAAGTATTCTGGAAGCAGGAATCAAAATACATTAAAAATTCATCTAAGTTACTGAGACACAAACCAGCAGTTAAGTGATGGATGTAACTAGGCCAGTGTGCTACCTTCCCTTTGTAATTGCACAACTGATTTCTTGCATGTTTTTCTCATTTCATACAGCTCTGACTGCTCTTTGGTTATGATTAAATGTATTTGTCAGCATGCACCCAGGTCTCATATTCTGTATAATTTTATTGTCAATGTGAAAGATTGATGTTAAAAAAAAATGGAACTTTATTTTCCCATTCTCTTTGGGTGAGCCTCTGTTGCAGCTTACTCAAAGTCAAGGAATTTTTTTTTTTATTTTTTTTTGCTTTTAAAAAAACACTGCTGCCCTTTGAGAGATTATGAAATTGTTCTATCCTGCTGCTGTCTTTATTTAAAGAACCTAGGTGATACCCAAACAAAGCACTACAGTAAGCCTCTTTTCAAAAAGTGGTTTCAGTAAAATTTCCCAAATCAGCTTTTTAATTTGACAGCTTATCAGGTCTTTCTGTCAGATAATGCAATATAATAATGCTTCTCTGAGTCTGCAGACAGATTTTTCCCCCCTTTATTTTTCATCTTGGATATCCTGGTGAAATACAAAGGCTCATCCCTTCTTAGGCTTGTTAGATCCTGTAATTAAATTCAGATCTTGATAAAATGTGTGGCACAGTTGTCATTACTTGATCACAGAAGGTATAACACCTTTCAGTTAGATACGGCAAGGTGGCACAATGGAAGGAGAAAGAAAATGTCAAATGAGCAGTGATTCAGAAAAGCGTTTTTAAAATACTGAAAGAAACAGAGATGTGCTCTTTTCGTGTCTTTTGGCAGAGGATGGACCAATGCCTGCTTTCCATAATTAGGCGCACGGTGATATGGAAATGGAATTTCTGAAGACAGCAAGCTACAGGGATTCAAGCTAGAGGAATAAAATGCTAATGAAACAGGGTGATATGGAAATGGAATTTCTGAAGCTACAGGGATTCAAGCTAGAGGAATAAAATGCTAATGAAAACAAACCTAAGTATGAGACATGGCAAATCTGACTCAGATGGTCCCTTTCAACCCTTCAGGAAAGCCCTTATCTATACAATTCCCAAAAGTCAGATCACAAAAGATGAAATATTGCCAATACTTAGAGATTCTTTTACAAACTTGTATTTGCCTCGACATAGGTTTTCTGTGTAACCTGCAGCATCATACTTACCCAATCTAGTAGGGTAAGTTAGAAATGGAGGATTAACATCTTGTCAGTCAAGAAGAGAACAATTTACTCAAACTCTTCCCCAAGGAATTTTAGCTGCATAGTTTCCTTAACAATATAATGCTGGTATCTCCGATGGCATCAATGATTTAAAAGAAATTCCTCATTCTTCTTTTCTTTCCCAGGGGCAGGACTGTGTTGTCAGTGCAGAGATTTGAACAGATTCCTTTGTTTCTCTCTCCTTCCAGCCCGCAGTGGGTTTGTAACTACCTCATTACACAGGACTTTATATAACATGTCACTCGCTGGGCCAAACCAATAATTCGCTCGCCCCAGTGAAATGATTTCTGTGTAACACTGAAGTTGGTATGTTTGTGACAGTGCCCCTGTCCTGAGATGCCTCACTGAAATGAGCACACACATGGGTCAGCTCTGAGGCTCCCACTGAAGCTCCCAGGGGCTGGTTGAGCGTGCAAGAGCAGAGCACAATGCTGTGTGCTTCTTCTGCAATGCACTCTATTTCCATTATCTTCTGGGGCAAACCAGGAGTCAGTCTGCAGCGGGAGCCTTTCTCAGGACAGAAAAAATCAATGTGGTGTTGAGCCTTCCAACCAGACAATCTATCATATGGAAAACAAAATTATTTTCTCTGCAGTGCTGTTGTGTTTTAGGTGCTCTCGGAAGATGAGGTATTTTTTTATTTGGGGCACATTCGTGCATGTGTCCCCAGTATATTTTACTGGTGGCATGAGGTGTGACAGCAGTATAGTACTTTATGTCTGCAGGATAAGAACTTCCATTATACCAACTAATTCATAAATAGTCACTATAATTCATACTGCAGCAGGGAAAACAGCAACTTGCTCTGTCCTGGATATATTTTCTAGAGAGCATACCGCATTAAGCAGGTATCCAGAAGGATGCAAATCATTGCTGTCTGAAACATATGAGCATGCACATTCTTTAGACTCTCTTTCTCTCCTTTGTGCCCTGTGAACATGGGAGAGAAGCTGTACACCCATCTCTTCATCTTGTTGTGTGATTAGATTTCTTCAGTCTTAAGCCCTCTTATTTAAAAAACAAACACACAAAAAACATCTTCCAACTGCAGCATCTGCACTTTCAAAATATTTCTTTTTTAATACTTTGGATTTGAGATTAATGTTGCAACTTAGTTGCAACAAATTCTACTGTTGTATTATATCAGGTATATACAATTAAGTTCAGAGTGTTACAGGAGTTTCAAAGAGCTACCTTGACCCTAGCAAGGTATAGCTAAGCCAGAGGATGGTTGTTTTTTTCGGGTTTTTTTTTTTTTTTTTTTTTTTTTTTTTTTTTAGTCTATCCTACCTGTCAAAGAAGAAAACCTTGTATGAGTTATATAACCTAGAACTCTTATGAGTTTCACAAGGGGCAGATTGTGTAGTATACAGCATTACAAATAAATTTGAAGCAGAAACTGAATATCCCTCAGTGCATCAGAAGCATGAAACATTGTAAAGGGCATCCTAATTTCAGCCCCTTACATGCAGAAGTTAACTGAATTAAAGGCAGTGAAATTATGCTTTTACAAAATGGTTTAATTGAGATATGAATGGTTTATTTTCCTCAGTGAACTATTTCTAAGGCATAAAATGGCTTTTCTGATGCAGCATCGGGTATAGTGGACATTAAAAAATGAATGAAACACACTATCATCAAGGTTAAGTATATATAAAGACAATTTTGATTTTCCTGTTTTACAGATCTGATGGGCATTAATAGAGAGGTTTAAATTTTTTTAAATTGCAGTTTATACAATAGGGAGAGAATAATAAAAATGTCCTTTACAAAAGAACAAATGGTGCTAAAAATATAACTGTAGCTGGGTACAGGGCTCAGTCTTGAAAGCATACTCCCATTTTCAGAGCTTGGTAATTGCCTCATAGCAATTTTTAACCAAAGGATTCTTTAGCATCTCACTTTAGGGTCCCAGTCCTGGATATTCTCTCTTGTAAATTCAAGTGAGTTTCTGTCTGCACTAAACTGCAAACTCAGTTATGGTTGCACCACCAGTTCCAGAAAGCTGTGGTGGATATGGTACACATGAAGGATTTGGGCAGAGGTTTCAGACTCAGTCTCAGCATTCCTCCTCCCCTTTTATTAAGTTCTCTGGTGCTCATTGGTATCCTGTGTGTAAAAATCATCCTCTAAGAGCCAAATTAGAATCAGAGAGGAGCAGCACTGCAGAGGGCAGTGTGGCAGTGACTTTGGGGAGCCTGCAAATCACAGCCACAGGTCTCATTTTCAATCCCAAAGTTAGTGGATATTCCCCATCCAAGTGGTGAACAGTGAATATAGTTAATTTTTCATTAGTCAGCCTGAGGTAATAGGCTCAGTGTTGCATACAGCTGATGGTTCTCAGTGAGGGGCATTCACTGACTGGAACTTCCCCCAACCATTGGGGTTCTCTACTGACTCTAAAAAGCTCATGGCAATGCAGACAGTGTCCTGTAGAAATATGATTCCAAGAATAATCTTGTGGGGGGCCTCATCTTTCAGGTTTCTCCACATGAAGCATCACATGAGGCTGTGACAAAGGAGTTCATGGAAATGGCTTTGTGGGCACAAAAGGCTAAAGCATTAAGAACTGGGGAGAATTTTAGCACCTTTTGCAGCACTTTGAAACAAGCTCTGGAACAAGTGTCAAAGTCTGTACCTGGGGTCTGTGGTTTTATGGAAGAAAACAAATTGGTGTGTGTGTAATGAGAAACCTGGAGAGGCACAATCTTAAGTGATTTATACTGTCAAAAAGAAAGCTATGCAGTGACTTGATTACAGTCTAAGTGCTTTCAGGAGGAAAAAAACAGTAGATGCTTAGAGTGCTCTTTAGCTGTTCCTAGAAAGCTGTAACCATCAGCTAAGAAATTCATGGAAGAAATGAGCACAGAATTTCAACAGTGATCCTTGGTATTCACTTCTGAGAGATTTACCTCATGGTGTGTCATCGCAGCAGGAGAAGGTGGTTCCCTGGAAATCCTGATTGAGCTGGTTATAAATTAACCAAAGAATAATTTCATGTCTGAATACCTGCTTTAGTCATATCCTTTGATGTGCAGTTGGCATTAGTCTTATGTTTTAGGAGTGTATTATCAATACACCCCTAAGAATAATGCTATGGCACCACTGTGTTCATAATGCTGATATAGCAATAACTTTCCAGGAATTAAAGTCAGAGTAGGAAAAAAATAAAAGTTTCCAGGTATCATTTCTATACCCAGAAACATTACTGTGCTAATCAAAAGCCATGTGATGCCTTAAATAAGTCAGTACTATTGCATCAAACTGAGACTGTACTTACAACAGAGCAGAAAGAGAATACTGGAAATATTACTTAAAACCTAATAAAACATTTATCTTCCTCTTTCTCAGCTTTGTATATTTATACATCCAAAAATCCTGATAAATTCCTGAAAGGAATGATTTTTAGTTAACTGCTTGCTTATCCATTCCATCTGATAGCTCACAGTTTGTTGCATGTAATTTTTGCAGTAGCTGACTTTAGTTAAAGAGCATTCCAGGGAGCTAGCCTGCATGCATCTTTTCCAGCTGAGCTGGAGAGATGAGCCGTGCTGCAGGAGGGTGTCAAAAATAAACTGCTGCCTGTACGCTTGCTTCCCTTATCTGTCATAGCTCTGTGGATGCGAGCACCATGGGTGTTCTGTGCAGAAAACAAAATGGGATGTTACTCCAATCCTTGTCAGAGTCCTGTTTTAGCCTTGTACTTTATTGGTGGTAACAACCCACCCTGGCAGTTAGACATATTTTAGTGTTAATTGAATATACTTCAGCCTCATACTTTCTAAGTTTTAGTGTTCTGCTTTAGAAGCAGTGGCAAAGCTGTGAACATAGGAATAAAAGCAAGGACAGGAGGCAGCTTTCTTTTCCCATGGAATCTACTGAGTCCATGCCAGTACTTTCAAGGGTGATGATGAACAGTAGATTGATGGACTGATGTAGTCCTTCCTGCTCAGAGGCCTGAATATCTTGAATTATGCTTATTAAACTGGAATGTATTAATATTTTATTAGTAAGTCATCTGCCCATTTTAGCTGTTAGTGTATTATCTGCTTTGAATTAGATGCTTATTTAATACTTTACTTTGCTCAGTACCATCATTTAGAAATAAAAATAATTTAAATAGCATAATACATTATATTTAATAATGCATTAGTGCTTCATGTTAGAGAAGTTACAAGAGTTCATAAAGCTGGAAAGATGATAATAGCCTTATTTAATTTCAACATGGTGGGTTTCAGTATGTTTTTAAAAGGTCAAGTGGTTCCCTGAGAAAAAGTAGATGTGTAAATTGTGCTAGCAGAGCTATTTTCTTTCTAAAGCTGATCTTTTTCCCATTTAACATTTCATAAGTGTTTCAAAGTAGAAGTCAGGTCTATACTGTGGGTATTACATCAGCAAATGGATTTTTTTTAAACAAAATGAAAAATTAAACATATTGACAGCTGAATAGTGATAATCTATTTCCTCGCAAATTCATATATGCTTAAATAGTTCAATACTGATTGTTTCTTCGTTCTGGTGTTTCAGCTCAGATTTGCTTTGAAAATCAAGCCAATGAATTTAGACCTACATGAAAGTTAGCTGCCAGCTTTGCACTGCCTATCCAAAATGTGTCCTTGTTACCTTTTAAAACAGAGCAGCTCCTCAAGTGAAAATGTGTCCTGGGCAAGAGCTTAAAGCACAGGGATGCCTTGGTTTAGCTGGTGCAGGATTCACACGTGTTAGGACTGGCTTTGGAGTTACTGGCTTTCTCTTCTGGAGGCCCAAGGCTTCCTTGACACCATCTGTCATCTGGAAACACCCCAGGAGAGATCTATTCAAAGATGTCTTCAGGCCATGATTTAGGAAGGCACCAAAGAAATGCATCCATGCTCGATGCCCAGTGTGTCTTCGTGGACTTTTGAAGAATAGGGTGCACTGAAATGGCCTTTCCATGGATGTGGTTTGTGCCAACACTGGCAGCCTTCTCCTGCCTATTCCCCACGCAGGGTCTTTACCCAGCAGTGGGTCTTTGTCCCATTTTTAAACAGAGAGTATGAGAAGTCACGAAGCAGAGTTATCAGGAAAGTGATAAATGTGTTATGGTAGCCAAACTTTCCTTTCCTTGAAAACCTCCTAAACCATACAAGAAGGAAAATATAGAAGAGTTTTGAACATAGAAATTTAGAGTATCTGAGCACTGAACTTTTTGATTATCTTCAAAATTGCCATCTCAAAACAAAATCAAATGTTTCACAACAATTCTTAGTATTCTAGGCTGTACTACACCAAAAAAAAAACCCCAAACATTTATATATAAAACATAATCACAAGGGGAAAAACCTTAGCTAATTGGAAATGTGTTGCAGACTATTAGAAAATGAGCTGCATTTTATAAAAAGTTAAAATATGCAACATATCTTAGGTTACAGGGGAATTATTAGTGATTTAAAAAGAAAGATATTATATAAAGGACAGCAGATTATTTAAATTTTTAACAGATAAGATTAAATCTCTTCTGGGAGTCTACTCACAGCCATTATACTTTTCCATGGTGGTCGTCTCATAGTTCTGCAGTCCTAAAGCACTCCTCTGCTTTTATCTCAGTGAGCATCTGTTTCTATTATTTACAGTTTCTGTTTCTGTGTCTTGCCAAAAGCATTATATGTGCAAGTTTAAACCTTTCCATTTGAAATAGATTATTCTTTTATAGTAAAATGTCTGCAAGGTTTAAATACACAAATTGAAATGCCACTTTTAGACAGAACTGAAAGTTTCAAGCTTGCTTTGCCCAAGGGCTAAGTTTTTTTCTTTTTTTTCTTTTTGTCCACACTGCTAACACAGAACAGATTTTTATCTCTTAAATGCCATTTTCTGTCTGTATGGGCACATTTGGTTTTTTCTGCTTGGCAAAATCTGGTCCAAATAATGGCATCTGTTTTCTTCCTGTTGGCTTGTGTGTAACTATGCTTGTCCCCAGGAGAACAAGCTGATACAGCCTAGGCAGGTGCAGCAAGTGTGACAAAGCACCTGTATGTCCCAGGACTTTGGGACATAGGGGTTAACTCCAGCATCTTCATGTTTTGTGAAAGAACATGAAAACAACATCTTTAAAATTTATGCTGCAGTGAAGTTAGTTTGTGTGCTGTTGATGAAGGTTGATGCTGAGTGCTTTGGATTTCATACAGTGTTTATGAATCTGGTCATGGAATGAGCATGACTTTATCTGTACCCTGCACTGCCCCTGAACCGTCTGCTAAAGCAGTCCAATTGCAGCAGATTTGGAGATCACAACTGAAGGCAAATACTCTATTTTCTCTTATCAACCACATAACCAAGAGTAGAATTTAGCTCCAGAAGATTTTTCCAATTGTTTCAGATAACTTTTCATGTTGCAAATTGTCCACAAATACCTATAGGAAAAATAGATTTTTCCAAAGCCTTTCACCGACTGCAATAAAATGCAAGGATATGAGCAATGACCTTTTGGCAGTTTGTCCTTATGCTGATCTCAGAATTTATGTGGTGATTAAACTTAATTAGGAGACTTACCACACAGTTAATAAGTCCTTTCTTATTGATGGCTTCTACCTGAATACTGGATATTCATGCAGTTACAGCCCAGTGGGAATTTAAAATGAGAGCTGAGCACAGTGTTTCCCATTTGCCATTGTTCATTTATGTAATGTATTGTTTCTGTCAAGAGACATTCTATATAGTACTTCTTTTCTAGCATGAAATGAAGATCATCCAGATTGCTACCTGGAAAAAAAGTCAGTAGAAAACCCTCAGCAGCTGCTATCTCAGACCTAGCTAATTTTCAATGCAATGGGCTTGAAACATTCTCCATTTCTCGGTTGTTGAAAATCTATGGAATAAGAAACTGCTTACAGTCAACTTTTGGTTAAATTCTTATAGAAAAGGTAACATTAAATGCTGTGATATTACGATTTAGAAACAGTTCAAAGTCCTTTTACCTTGGAGAACTACAAAATGTCACTCTTGGGGTAATGTGGGACATGGCACCATACTTACAACAATTCATTCCTCTTCAGTGATTTCTATCAATTGTTCTGCCTATTTTAGCAGCAGCCCTATCATATTGGCTCCTTTAATACTACACAGGCAGTACAAAGGATCTTTGTAAAAATCCAGATAACAAAATATGACCTTTAATTTATCAGACAAGTCTTATGTTTTCTTATCTGCTTGATGCTTTTCATCTCCCCTTGCCTGTTTTAGATATAATACACCAATCTCTCAAAACAAGCCATCCAACACTGCACAAACTGAGACACTGCATTATAGTGAGGAAGTGAGAGTCAGGAAGAGAACACTCTTCATTTAATTAGTAATTAATCCAGTGAAAAATAATCAAAAACAAAAACAGGGCAGAAGGTAGTTGATTTGAAGTGAAGGTGGTTCTCCCCCTGAGAGGTTAATGAGAGTTCACACTTTAATCCTGTACAAAGTTGTAAAAATATTATTTGCTTTGTTTAATACGCAAGCATGAAATAAGGAGCTTACAGGTGAATATAAGATGTTTTGGTAGAGTCTGTAAGATAAATGGACATTTTTTAATAGATGTGATAATTGTATTCTTAAAGACAAATCTAAGTTTTGCTTTGTTTTTAGCAGTGCTATAAGCCCCTAATTGAGAGATTTTACTCTTCTATGAAGACTACTCATTCTGTGGCAAATAGTCACTTTGGATGCTTAATATACATTATACGGAATTTGGGAGTTCCTGTAGGATGTAAAGGGTCATATTATATTATGGTAATTTAGTATGCTACAAGTTCTTTCTCTAACTTAAGAGCTTCTTTTCATTTTTATCTTCTCACTGAGCTGATGGTAAGGTTTGTTCAAAATATTCATATTCTGCAACTCTTCCCTCCAAGCACTGGAGGAGGCCCAAATCAGCCTTCTGGGTAACTTCTCATACAACATCTTCAAGACTGGCCACTGCATCCTCCTGTGTCTCTCCC
The DNA here is from genome assembly GCF_017590135.1 of Pyrgilauda ruficollis. NCBI lineage: Eukaryota > Metazoa > Chordata > Aves > Passeriformes > Passeridae > Pyrgilauda > Pyrgilauda ruficollis. Next base: position 1,880,985 of record NW_024531377.1, read on the forward strand.
CACACACTGTTACAAGGAGAGCTAACATATTTCAGCAACAGAAAAGGACATACACCTTCATCTGATCCATCCAGAGCTCACTCCTGGATCCAACACTGGCTAGACAAGTCTGTAAGCACTCAGCAAAAACAGAGGTCAGAGCAGTGTCCCCCATTAACACAGTGACTTCCTGAGGTGAACTTGGACCTCTTCTCTACCCCATGCACTATCAAGAATGTGTGCACAATAATGGAAATAGATGGTATGAAAGAACTTTATGGGCCATTAGTGAGAGTGGGATTTCACTGTGATTCATTTCCTGGCCATGTGAGACCATTTGTGGACTGTTTGCTCCCATATCCCACCCTCTGAGGTGCTGTGGCTTCCTCTCATTCCATGCAATTGGCATTTCAGTCAGATTTCATCCCTACCTGCATCTGGAGGAATGATGTGGGTCTCTGCCTTCGTCTTGCAGATGTCAGGGGAGTCATGATTCAGAAAGAGCCATGTCAAGATCATGATAAGCAAAACTAGGGAGAGAGGATTGTTTATAAGTGGAGATAGACCTTGGTTTCATCACTTTGTTATTTATTTCCCTAACAGATCACTGGGACTAACAATGTGAATTTGTATTCTGTTAAAGGGTTTGTTTCAAAGAAAATACTCTCTAGCCTAGGTTGCTCTTCACAGACTCACGATTTTCAACCTTCTTACTTATTCCCTTTCAAGGATGCTGCTATTTCACATCAATAACTGACACCTTTATTTCAGAGCACAAAATAGAATTACACTCCAGTCCTGACAATATAATAAATCAGGAGGGATAAAATACATATTAGTGGAGTTCACATAGTTGGTTTGTCCCAGCTGACCTATAGATATAAAGGTATGATTAAAGTTTTTTTGGACTGCTTCTTCTCAGTTGTGACACAAGATTTAACTCTGACTCAAAGATTTGACCTTTGCTGCTCTTCTCTGCTTACCTTGATTCTTTGGAATTATTGTTATTCCCTTGAAGCCTTTCTGCCAGTATGGAATTAACACTCAGTTGTGACAAAATATTGTGTATTTGGCAGAAGAATGAAGCAATCTAGAATTCAATCAGGTTAGACAATGTCACTGTGCACATCCTGGGTGAATCATTTCCACCCAGCTTTTTTTAATCAAAGAAATCTTGGCCATATAACCTGGAAGAGTAATGCTGGATAGTCACATAGCTGTCTACAATTAAAGTTTAGGCACATCAGGGGTTTTTTTTATGAATTATGATTGAAAAGGTGCCTGCCAGAGCACTTAATCTTTCAGATGGGTAACAGAATAAAATCTCAAAGCTGCAGGTTTATTTAGAGCATGAAAAAATTTATTAACCTTCTTGGAAGTGTTTTTACTGAAGAAGTTCCTTGTGGTTCACCATATGGGTAAAAACAAACATAAATAAAGGAAGGTAGAAAAAACGTGAACTGAATACTCCTGAGGAAATCAGTCTGTGGTATTTATGATTTCTCTGTTGGGGATGAGATTATAAGGTGAGGGAAATGCATACAGTTTTACTGGGTCTATCCAGATTTGTTGTAGCTGAGTGTGTGACCCAAACCAGATGTTTGGGAAGAAGCAGTTATTGAAACTATATGTGTTTTTCATTATATAGTAAATAGGACTTTTGTTGCTTTTAATGGATTTTCTGTTATTTTCAGTTCTATGTATAATTTTTTTTTCATGTAGTTGTTATGTGTCTACTGGTTTCATCATTACTAAATCCATGTGTTCTCCTTGAAATTAAATCCAGATAAGTTCCACACCATTTCCCTCTAACCTTTCAATTTATATTATATACTAGAAGAATTTAAGCTAACGTAATAGTGCCAAATTGAGATGTATTTCACAGTGCACTTTTCCTCTGATGAGGAATGGGCTAATGTAATCAGCAATTATTTTTTGTGTGACCTTTACAAATCAAATGGTTATTTTCTTGCTTTTCATTTGAATTTTGCTCCCAGTGGTGCAGGACTGCTGCAGCTAGTATGAAACATAATTTATTGACAGAATCACATTATAATAGTCTCAAAAACCATACGTATTGTATGTTTTAATTAAATAATTCAAAGAAATGTATAAGCTGGCCAAGATTAAATTTATGCTGTTAGTTCAGAGAGGAGTTTCCAGGATCACCGTAGAGATATTCTGGAGCAGCTGCAGAGTAGTGAGAGTGGACCTTGCCTTGGATAGATCTTGTGTTAGTCATGGAATTACAGCAGACTTGCAGTAGCACTGAGGATCCTGTCTGGTGGCTGCAGGGGGTTCTCTTACCACATGTTCCTGATCTGCACCTACTGGGTGAATAAACAACACAGTTTAATGCCTTCCCAAAATAGGCAGTTGTGAACACTTAGCCATAACTTCCTGGTTCTTTTGGGAACTAGAGAGTGTTTGCTCATGAAAGGCATCCAGTGAGTAACTGTGCGTGAAGCTGCTGAGTGAATGATGATCTCCATCCATGAGACTTATTTCCATTATGTTAATGCATTCCTTATGCCCACAGACCTCTTCTGAGCAACTTAGACTTTCTTATAAATGACACAGAAGAATTTCACCCACTCCCCCGTTTTTTTTTTAAATATAGATAAGCAAAAAAAACCCCAAAAAAAGGTACACAACACTAACTAAAACTCATGATTCATTTACTGTAAGTTAAGGAAACCTTTTAGAAATAGGATGTTCTCTCACTTATTCAGTGACTCAAGTGATAAAGCCTGAATAAAAACTGTCAAAACATCTTATTGAAAAGATAAATGTGTTAAAAGTAACTGACTATCAGAAAATATAAATTGTTACCTCCCTAGTTTAGTTATACATATATACACACATATTTTGATTGAAGATACAAATTCAGAACAGCAACATGTAAGATCATAGCTTTTTTTACTTTTTTTTTTTTTTTTTTTTTTCCCCTGTGTTGGTCATATGACAGTTCTTATGGGTTTTTTTTCTGGTACTTCTCAAATTTCCATTCAGTCACAGGAAGTTTGCTGTGAGAAAAGGAGGCCAGGATGAAGAGAAACAATTTTAAAGATCATAACAGGAAAAAAAAAAATTAAAACTTTCTCTGTTATCACATCATCAGAGTGGTTGTGTTGTGATGTGTTTAATTCTAAATTTTCACTTTCTTGGGGAAGTACAAAAGGGAAAGTTTCCATAAAACGTTTGATGTTCAGTTTCAGTCCTGTTTTATGGAAAATATGTCTAAAAGCTTAGAATAGACAGAAATGTACATACAAACAAAAGGTGTATATTTTACATATATGCATATACATCCATGTACTTTTTTAATATGACATGCACTTAGATGTTCACATAATATATTTACTCAGAGAAATTGTGGAACCACCTTCTGCGGTTGTCCAAAGTTGTGGATGCCCCATCCTTGGAAGGGCTCAAGGTCAGGTCAAATGGGCTTTGAGCAACCTGATCTGGTGAAAGGTGTCTTTACTCTTAGCAGGGGGGAGGGAAGAGATGATCTTCAAATGTCCTTTGCAATGATGCCAACCCAAACCATTTTATGATTAGATATTAGAAAGGGAAGGAACAGAAAAAGGCCATCTCCTCAAAAGCAAATAGGTCAGCCTCTGACATGGTGAATCATGTCCATGCTAAACCAAGTGAGGGATGCATGAAACATGGAAAATAGCAGTTCTCAGCACTGTAGAATAAATATCTGCATAAAACCACCATGGTTTCATTTGCAGTTCTGGGGGGCTATTGAACTGACTCTTCCCTGCAAGCCTGTTATGGCTTGTAATTTTGTGACAAACTGGAACACTGGTGTGTCCTGAATTTGGATAATATTTCTGTTTGACAGTTAGCACTAGGGTCCTTCTAGCTCAAAAACATATCTTTCTGAGCACTATGTGGGCTTACTGCAGCGTGTGCTTACATTTCCACTGCAGATACAGGACTTGGTTTCTTGGTTGGTTTGGTGCGTTTCGAAGTCAAAGATAATATCCACATTTGAGTCAGTAAGATTGACTGTGTATTTAGACATGATTTATGAATGACTGCTTTTTTACTCATCTTGCTCTTCTTATCTCTCTAGATTCTTTTCTAATATGAACCAATACAGTGAAAGGAAAAGATCATATTGTTCTAAAACTCTGCTGCCACCAAAAGCCTATACATTGAAGGAAATATTTAGGTTTGCCATTCTCCTAAGTAGCTTTCTAAGTGGTATTCTGAGGGATCACAACTATATCACTCAAACACAAAAAAAACTATAATTGCAAATAAATATTTAAATTGTTTTGCTAATTATTCCTCATCTGCTATTTTTCTGACTGAGCCTTATTTTATCTCACTGTTTTAGTTAAAGAAGTCCGAGATCTCTGCACTGACTGAGAATAGATACAGTTGGCAAATATGACAAGTTTGTCCTTTGCATTGCTGGGTTTTGGTTAGTTCTTAACTTATGAAACCCCACCACAGATGGCCTCTTGCTAAATTTTAAAGCACTTGCAAGTTTCATAACCAGGCTACCTTTCAGCAAGTCACTTTTGTCAAAGCCTTGGTGTTCCTTCAAGACATTGTCAAGGAGTCTAAAGAAAATGTACAAACTGTGAATGACCTAGTCTGTTCTGTACCATGTATTTGAACCTCTGAATATTATTTAAATGAAGCGAAGAAATGTGTATTTTTTTTCTGCTTAGGAATAAGTTACAGCAGGACTATTATTAGACAGAAGAAGTAAGTGTGCCTTAGATGGTGATTAAGAGTTGTGTTCTTCTTTAAATGACTAACCTGGAGTGAGAGGTTGGATGTCTTTTGAAAACTTAAACCTGTTTCACCTGAACATGTTTAACTAGTTAATAAGAAACATCAAAAAAGACAAAACCCTGAGGTCAACTATCATTTTTTTGTAAAGCTATTCGATGATGTTTAAATTTTTTTTTTGGGTCTGTCTATAACATAAGTTTAATAACCTAGCTCAAATGCAGATTTCTAATTTTCAATTAACATAGGAATAATTTTGTTTGCTAAAATAAAATAAATGAATGAATGAAAAGTCTGAACCATGAAATGTTCTAGGTAGCACTTTTTAAAATTCCAAATTTCAAAAAATCATGTGGCAACTGTATAGCTCAAGCTTTAAGTATTAACTTTTAACCTTTGACCTTACAGATTTTAACCAATGAAATGTCTCTTTAAACTTTAAAGGAAACAATGATAACGAGCGCCTGGCGATTGCTAGACAGCGAATTCCATATCGACTTGGTCGAGTAGTTGATGAATGGCTACTCGACAAAGGTAAAAAACATTGATTAAAACTTCAAATAAAAAAATAATTTGAACATAACCAAGTAGTGCTTCATTGTAACACTAATAAACATAAAAAATAAATTTCAGTAAAACTAAATTAAAACAAATTTTAAAAAGTAAAATGTAGAGTAATATTTGCATACCTTGTATAATAATTTCTATACATTTCTAGAAGTACCAGCTGTTTAATAATCTTACCCTGTTAACTTAAGGTTAAAGGGACTGTTAAATATAATCCACTAACTCAATCTATGAAGGTACTCATAGCAAACATTAACCAAAAATTATAAATCATTCATAGATTATATTACATGTTCCAGCATCTAAATTATTAACTAAAAATATCTGTAGTTATGATATCTTCATTATGGTCCTGAAAAAAAATTTGTTTAAACTGTAGGTGTCTTAAATAGTGGGCAATATGAATTGCCAATCAAAATGAAGTCCCTTTAACGTTTGCAACCTTCTAAGGGGATTTTGGAACAAACACTAATTAAAACAGAACTTAAAGTTGTGTGCATGCTTTTTGTGAGCAGAAACCAAATAGTCACTAAAGTGACTATTCTATTTACTAAGAGTGGTACTGTTGCTGAGGATTTCTCTGTTTAATGGAAATGTGCCATGATTTCTCCATCGGTATGTGTATCATTTCTGAAGCCGCTTTTACATCTAAAATCTTTTATTTTAATTGATAGTCTTGCTGAAAGCCAATCAGACATCTATTTTTGAATCTGCCTCTGAGATACTTAGTGTGAACCAAGTGTTTCTTTTCAGTGTGTATGTTGAAGGGAAATAAAACATTTAACTACAAAAAGGAAATATTTAATTAAAAATGTAAATATTCACTTACATAGAGATGCAACAAATTACTGCATAAATTCTTTAAAACTCACTTGACCTAGTGACTTGATGGCATATATAAACTTTGTGTGTATATACATATTTGTATATGTCTATACATACATAAACTCATTTGTAAATAAAGCTATAGGCTCTATGCTGTATTGTGTGGAAAAAAAAAACAAACAACTTTTAAATGCTGGCAGACTTGAAGAAAAAGTTATCTTAAGGAATTAGAGAACCTGGCATTCTTGAGACACACGAAAAGGTTAACAGTGCTTTCAGGTAAAAGGGAGAGGGGTATATCTTGTAGTGTCAAACACATTTGCAAATATATTTGATTGGCATTTTAGCAAAAAACATATAAATCTCAAAATGTCGTAAATTAAGAAAAATGCAAACGCTCTCAAAATTTATGCATTTCATGGACACCTCATTAAAAAGCAATGAATTATGAGTCAAATCCTTTTCTTATAGTTTATTGCTCTCATTTTTCACCCCATGACAATCTGTTATCACTCGTGTAGAGTACAGCGTTCACAGTCAACATTTTTGCATGTATATAATATTATCTTCACAGGGCGTCAGCTCACAATCTTCAATAGCCAAGCAACCATAAAAATTGGAGGCAAGGAACGTGGCCACCCTTTCCAAGGCCAGCTCTCTGGTCTTTACTACAATGGCTTGAAAGTTCTGAATATGGCAGCAGAAAATGATGCCAACATCATGATAGAAGGAAATGTGAGACTTGTTGGTGAAGTGCCTTCCTCTATGACAACCGAGTCCACAGCCACCGCGATGCAGTCGGAGATGTCCACGTCAGTCATGGAAACCACCACCACCTTGGCCACCAGCACCGCCAGAAGAGGAAAGGCTCCGACCAAAGAACCCATTGGTCAGGTTAGTCAGCTTCCTCACCTTTTGCAAATATCCTCTCACCTCTGAGCGTGGCTTCCTCTGTCGCATTCCCTCTGCAGATGAAATTGTTCCCCTTAAAGGAGTGCGTGAGTTCCTGTTGAAAGTTCTATACCATACACGTCTCACAGATGTGATATTCACCAGCATTTTGAGGGAAAGTAAGGGCTTTGAATTTCTTCTAAATTAGGTAAACTTACCAGTTCAGACTGTTCTGGTGTTGAGTTACATTGCTCCATCATCCATCTTCATAGTGGTACATATTTTTAAGAACCCTTTCTTCCTTTGATGGCTTACATCGATTACGTTCAGTGTCGGAACGCAGGATGTCTGGAATTGGAGATAATGAAATGAAGTGGTGACTTTATCCATGAGATAGAGAAAAGAGACCCAGTTTTAAGAGAGAACAGGAAGGAGGTGTGAAGACAAAAAGTTGCAAGAGGCTGGAAAAGAGGGAATTAGCACTTTCTCTAGTCCCACGATTGATCATCTTCTCTGACAGTATTCCTCATAAGAGGCAATGGCAGCAGAGGGAATTAAGAGAATCCTGCACCATGGGAGACTCAGGCTCCAAGTCATGGGCTGTTGTTTACTGTTTGTTGAGGTTATTTGCATCTCATGAATTTGGTAATATATAGTAGCTTTTAGGTTTTGTCAGGATCTCTGTATAATATGTGGGAGAATTTAATTATTGGGAAAGGAGGGGAGAAAAGAATGTGAGCAAATTAACCTTCATCTTGTGTATATCCTTGAGTAACAGCAGTCAGACATTGTGCTTTAAATACCTAAAACTTATTTTATATTTATTCTTTCTTTAGGAAGAAAAAAAAAAAAAAAAAAAAAAAAACAAAAAAAAAAAAAAAAAAAAAAAAAAAAAAAACCCCAAAAAAAGCCCCAGACAAAACCAACACACAAAAAAACCCTCAACCAAACCAAGAAAAAAAAGTACCCTGCTAAAAGCTTTTCTGCTTTCTTTATTTGATTAAGAAATAAAACATATTTCTTGTGTTCTTCTGGTTCACATGCTTGTGTGTCCACTGTGCCACCAAGCCATGACAGACAGCTACACTCCTGAGATCCAAAAGTAGGACAAGGAACACAGAAAGCATCATGAGGGAGAGACAGGGTGTGCTCCATAAGGTTCATTTGCTCAAGAATGAAGCACATGCAGGTTAGGCAGAGGCTGAGGTCAGGTTGCCTGTTTTCTGTGTAAAACCTCAAGTCACAGAGTGAATTGGTGCATCAAATTTGACACTTCAGCTTTTCTGTCTGTAGTATCTTTGTATGCTTTGTATTATGGATCAAAAACTACAGTAAAGTAAACATAAAAATTATTTAACAAACCTGAAGCAGTACATTTGAGTTAAAAATAAGCCTTTAAAAAAAGCATTTTGACTTGCAGGGTGCAGAAGGTTTTAAATAATTATTGTTGTGAGTTACAGAGTTTTAATAAATAACAATATCTTTTCTTTGGTCTTAATTCTGTTTTAAATAGTATCTTGCACTCTATTATCCAACTAGTCTGACCTCAGTATTTGCAGCAACGAAATCCAAGACTTCAGCAAATTTACTGAAGGGAAAATATGTTTCTAAAATGTAGAACACCCTCATGGTGTGAAATAATTTGAGCTAAATTAATGTTACTAAATTAAAATTAAACAAAGCTGTTCCAGTTCCCAGCATACTGTTGGCCTCTGCCACTCTTTCATGCTACTCCCAGGCACAATTTTGGAGGAAAAATGTCACAGGGACCATTCTCAGTTGTCACCCTGCATGATCTGTAGGCAGCAGGCATTTACTGGTATAATTGCTTTGCCAGTTGGCCTCAGTTTCTGGGAGTATTCCCCAGTATAATTTGCACACTATTTGCATATTTAGCCACTAAGACTTTTTTTTTGAGGTTTTACAGTGGGACATTTTTGGAAGAAAATTTTCTTAAGCTAACAACTGTGGTGAGGTATAAATTTTTCTGAAGAGGGGAAACAAAACAATTAGGGCAAAATTATTTTCCAAAGCTTTTCTGTTTCTAGGCTGTGGTGCCTGAAATAAGATATGGCCCTTATTGACTCTATCAGAACATCTCCTCAATTTTTTAGAGAAGCTCACTGCCACTGGGGCTGAGTGGCCTCAAGGCAGTTGTGCCATTTCTTCATCCCTTTTGGGCTGAAGCGGCTATGCTACAATGCCATGAGCTCTTTGATACCCCATCCTGAGGAGCTTCCAGCAGGCTCCAGGACTGCCCAGAGGTGCAGAGCATGGCTGAAAACCAAGCCCTGATGGTGAAGGTTTTGATCAGCCTCTCTCACCTGTTAGCCTGGCTGGAGCAAGGACTTCATGCATCTGATGGGAAACTCCTGATTTAGGAGCCGGAAAGCAACATTTGTGAGGAAAGCATCCCATGGTAACATCACTGCAGCACTTGGGGCATCCTGAGCGTATAAATGAGCCTTTCTTGACTTCATCTGTGTCTGAATGTCCTGCCTGGTAGCATCTCTGTGTGTCATTTCGTACACTTAATTAGTTAGGGACTGCACTGAAGCACAGTTTGGCATCTGGCCCATGATTTCATTGTGGGAGATTGATAACATCCCAAAGTCAGAGCTGAAATTTGTCTGCAGGATGCTATACTACGCATGCAACAAAGACCTAGGAAGCTATTGAATCACCTTAGGGACATAATTTCTTCTCTTCATTCATACCTAGTTCTTTTTCTCCCTGGATATAATAATTTCTGAGCTTGTGACCCATAGGGCTCCCATGGGTCTGTCCTGCAGGGTGCTGAATAATCACTTTCCACCTTAATGTCACTGGAGATGAAGGCACTCACCATCATATGAAAAAAAAAATAAAAATCCACCTTTGATTTCTTCATTATCTTTCATTTTTGTCCTTTACATTTTTTTTTCTGATTTTTGCTTATATATAACCTCTGCAATGGTGTCAACTACAGACATATGGTAATGCACAAGAAGAAAAGTTACCTCTCCAGCATTAATTAGGTTACTGAGGAAAATATGCAGCTGAACAGCAATTGCTAATGAAAAAAACCTTACATTACTGCAAACCAGTGCATGGCTGAAATAGAATAGAAGCAAATGATCTAATCAGTCAGAGATTGTTTGCTCCATTTGCAGAGGTATTGAATTCAATTAAAGATTGCAATACTTAAAGGAGATCATTTAAATCTCTATTTATAGGAAAGGTTCTTTTAAGAAACCTACAATGTTTAATTGATGGAGTCTCTGCTCCCTCACAGATGTTAACAAAAGCAATATATGATGCAAGATCCACATGGGACTCCCAGAAAGTATGCTGAATACTGTTGTGCATGATTTTAGATGAAGGAGGTCTTAGTGCTTCTGAGACAGAAATGCTTTTTGCTGAAGACTCTAAATGAAGGTTTTCCCATCTTGGAAATATTTTAACAGTGGATGTTTTGGTGATGACAGACATCTTAATTATTGCACTGTGAAATGTAAATTTTTTAAAGGGGAGAAAGGTACTCAAAGCTTATTTAATGTCAGTAGTAGGTGAATGCCTGATTTTTCTTAGTGCCTTAAATCCTCCCCTCTACTCCCCCTTTGATTATAATGGCATTCAAGCTGTCAGCCTCCATGCAAGGCACTGGGTAAACACAGAGGAAGTGAGAGTCCCTGCCTCCAGTATCTCATATAATAAACAAAAGGTATCAGTAAGGAGGAGGGAAAAAAGAGGAATTCAGGAGGCGGGAGGAAGAGGGAAATGAAGCAAGCATTGTGTTGTTTCAGTGTCAACAAGTGTGCAGATTTGCAGCCATTGGGAGGGACACTTCAGTGCCCGGTGTTTTTGGTTTTTTTTATCCAGGCTTTTCAGACAGCTGTAGGGTGACCACAGAGCTACAGCAGATTCTGCACTGGGCAACTGGGCTGCCTGGTCAAGCAGTTGGTGCAGAATTGGCACCAGCTGGGTGGTCAGTGAGATGTTTCCTCTGCTTCACACTTTGCCATTGACACCTGGGGGAATCCCCAGCCATGCCCCTGGCAGGGAAGCTGAGGACCGAAGGAGAGGTCCTTTGCTCCCCCTACACTGCATGGGAGGAGGCCAAACATTTTGCATACCTTCATGAGCATGGAAAGAAAAACCCCAGCTTAATTTTTGCAAGAACAGGACTTATGTTACAGGAAAATATGTGTTGCTAACCTTTAGGGAACCTTGAGTATGCACTTGGACTCAGAAATCATGAATTTCTTCTAAGAATATCACCTTTTTATGAAGCTATTCAGCAAAATGATACAATTAAGTTCTTCCTTCTTTTTGCCTTTTATTTTTAACACTTTAAAAAAAGTCTAATTTGCAAGTTTTTCTGTTGTCATAAAGGTGATAAGCATATTTTAAAACTGAAAATAAAGATTCTCATGTTGTAGATCTCCAAGAGCTGAAATGTTAAACTAAACAGAGTACTGCAAGGCTTGCAATAAAAATTGCAAGAGTTGGCAGAAGCCTGAAAGGCTTCAAAAGGACTTAGATAATGGGTTTTGCTTGAATTAGGAAAGCCCAATCAGGCCTTTAGTATCTCTTTGGCACGGCTTTGTGAATCTGTATTAACTGGAAATCATAAATGAAGTGATAGTAAATCAAGAATAATATGCTCATTTCTCATCCCTTTCTAAGCATTTGGTTATGACAGCCTATCCACAGACCAGCCTCTACTCTCATGTACTGGAAACCATTTCTGAAAATTGTGTGCAAAACAGCTTTTTTTAATTTTCCATAACATATTCTGGCAGTCCTCCTTGTTCTCATCAGGGTGGGCTCTTATCAATAACACTAAGCCACTGAGCCAGCAATTGCTCTATACTGTGAGATGATTGCATGTTTGGGAACAATAGGCACTGATTTTTGGTCAGAACTAAACCAATGAACTGAAGTTTGGTCAATTGCCTTGGAGGGCATACATCAGGTGAAGGGTATGTTTCTTTACATATACTGAAGCAGCAGATTTAAATAGCATTCATTGTAGCAGGGACAGTGACAGTCTTCTCTCAGAGACTTCACCTGCCAAATAAAAACAAGCACTGGAGAAAACAGAGGAGTTATCCATGGAAAGAGTTCAGTGTTAAGAATGGTAGTTGAACACATGACCTATACACAGGATAGCCAACGTGAGCATGTTTTATGGAGATACACTGATCATTAAATGAATAAAGATAACATTGATAGGAGGATGAGTTTTTTCCACCCATTTTGGTTTAAAATTATGTACTGTGTGGTTTTCAAAGTCCTGTTTCTATGCACAAGCGTGTTCTTTTCATGTATCTGCTCTTCCACTTCTTTCTCTGGACGGTCACACCAGCTACCAGAGTTCATCAGCCCCAGCAGGCAAAGCTCTCCCCCAGGGCTCTAATAAATCACAAGGATTTGACTCAACAGATGCTCACTAGTGCAAAGTGAATCCCACAGCTTCCAGTGTCCCTGTGCTCAGCATCCACAGATGTCTCTTAGCTGACAGATCCTGGGAAATTTGATTGTTCAGGACAAATGTCATTTGCAGTAGGATCTCTGTGCAGAATGATAGTTGTGAAGGTATCAATTGCAGGTAAACAGAAATTTAACTAGATGCATGAAAACCTTGCACTTTTCCTTGTGTTTTTTTTTGTTGTTGTTGTTGTTTGTTTGTTTAAAATATCATAATAAGAATATTAAGATGCTTCTAGTGATTTTTGATCATTTCATTAATTGTTTTAAAACATAATTGTCAACATCACTGACACTCAAGGTGTCTAATAAATTGAAAAGAGGACCCTGAACATTAAACTTCTTTGTTTTAATATTTGCTACCTGATCACATTAGATTTTCCCAATCTACTGCAAAATATTTGCATATTGAATATTGGCTTTTCTGCTGGAGTACTGGAGTTGTGTAAATAGGCTGTTGTGTAAATTTAGAAAATTCAGTACAATTGCCTCTTGAACTCACTCATTGTTTTGCTGTCTTCAAGTATTACTTATATGATCTCATGGTTGTCTGTCTGTCCATCTCAATAAATATTGCATTCCTTGACCAATTCAGTCAAATCTGGTTCAGCATAAAGATCTCAAGGATATTAAGCTCCCAGAGAAGCTAAATTATGTCAGTTCTGGCACCCATCCTGGTCTCCTGTTGCATATTGCAGAGCCAGATCTTCCCCTGCTTTGTGTTTAAAAATCAAAGATGAAAGAGAAGAACAAAGTATGTATGTGCTTAGGATGAGTTTCTCAGAAGTTCCTCAGATTCATTAATGTTTCTATATTCCATCAATGTTTTTGAAAATCTTACCCTGTGACACTTTAATATATAAAAACTCTAACAGTATCCTTAATTGTCCCAAGCTCAGAGGATAAGATTTGCCATTTGTTGTTGTTGGCATTTGTTGGAGAGGAATGGTCCATAGAGGCTCATTGGAGAACAGTGGAACAGCAAAGGCAAATCCTAACCAGTTGCATGGAAAACTACAGGCACAGAAACAGCTGAACGTGATCAGCAATGCTATTTCATTCCTACTGCACTGCACAAAAGACTTCTGGTGTGTCTTTGGCTCTGTTGTGGATTTACTTCATGAGGCACCATCCAGATGGGATGGCTTTCCAGCTCCTCCAAAGGAAGTCACACCATGGAATTTCTGTTCAGCCAGTGGGATACATCTAAAACCTTGAGCACGGCTTTGAAACCTACCCCCTATGGTGTATACACACAGGGAAAAAAATCTGCTTGTAAATGAAATTACAACAGTGTTAATAATCCAAAGAATGGCAAGATGCTTGCATAAATTGCTGATTAATTAGTTGCAAAAAAATTTCTTTTTAAGTTCAGTTTGAGAGAAAAGGATCTCAGGCCACTTGCTGCTTTAATTTTGACGTTCTTTCATGTTTAAATGACCAAGTTAATTTATAACAATTTGTTTTATTATGGTTTTGTTAACCCAGATTGGTTTTATCCAGTCTCAAATTCTGACACATTACTATTTTTAAATGTGGTGAAATTTAGTAGAGCAATCACCTTGGCACCAATGTTTTTTCATAGCATGCTGCCTTTCTTTATTCCCAGTAAGTTGCTCATGTCATGTTAGGACAGCAATATTTCTAAACCATCCCTTTGCATAAAACATGGGACAGCATCAAACTGTTGCTGAGCAAACAACAAATTCATGCAGTGATTTGTTGCTGGTGAAATATTTCTCCTGCAGTTACAGCTCTTTGTGTCAACCTCTTTTCTTAGGAAGGGTCCTCACATGAAGCAATGCTTGGCTCTCTCTCACACTCTGTGCCTTCCACTGTTCCTTCTCAGTGCCTGCCAGCACACTAAATAAACATTAGGATTACACAGAAATGGGATTGTTTCACTCAGGTGGAACAAAAGGTTGTTGCTGAGCTGGTGACCCTTAACTGTACCATCACATGGCTGTAATGCATTTTTCTGCATTTGGGGTGCTGAAAAAGGCTGGGTGTGCTACAGTCACTGATCCTCAGAAGCCTTGAAGGATAGAAATCCTTGTATTGTGTCTCAGAGCTTCTGTTCTCCTGTGAAAAGAAAGCGAGAGTCGTTCAGTCCCCTTATCACTTTCTGGAGCCGTGCTAAGCCTGAAGATCTCATTAACCACTTCCTTTGGTGCACTTTTATGATTGAAGTGCTGTGTGTTTTACAAGCTTGGCTCACACAATTTCCTTTCAGAAAGCGTGGAATAATACATTCTATTTCTTTTGTGTGTGATTCCTGAGAGCTGAGAGAAAGAAAAGCAAATTGACTCAGGGTGTGACCTTCTTCTCTCAGTTGAGAGAGCCCAGAGCAGGCACCCTGCCCTGATAAAGCTTCCAAGTGCTGCCACACTTGCAGCCCCCCCAGTGCTCTGCAGCAGTGTCAGTCCTGCTGCTGCAGCCAGCCAATGGATTCCAGGTGTTTCCACAGCACATGGAGCACTGGGAGGAGAATTTTCTTTCCATATCTAATTAATCAGGCTAATTGCTGCAAGTTGCAGCGTGCAACCTGCTTTTATGTGTGGCTGGCAAGGACATGATTACAAGAGTCTGTTGTGTGATGTTTTATTGAACATCAACCATGTATCATAGCTCTTCAAAATGTAGGTGATACAACTGTATTAAATACTGAAAATTTCTTCTAAACACAACGGTGACAGCTATGTGAGAAACCTTTCTACTCACAGTGATTAAGACCAAATCTTCATTCACAGGCATGCCTGCTTCACAGGCTGCAGATCATTTTCTTTAATCATACAATTCTTGGGACTTTCAGTTAATAAATTAATTTTGAAGTTTTCTTCAAGACCCTTTTTTTTCCCTCTATGGTTAGTATCAACATTCTATGTCTGTCTTGAATAACTCAATAAGTACTTTATGATTTCTTGATTTATTTAATTTAATCCATTAGCTAAACTTGTCTTTAAATATTTGTTTTCATTCTGTAATCAACAGTTGATTCGAACAGCTGAAACTTATGTTTTGTTTATATGCTGGCATTACTTCAGAGTTAGATACTTCTTAAGTGTTATGTCTTGATGCTCTTTGCCTAGAACATCTGCAATTCTGTTATGAATAACTTTGCATAAAGTGTTTATTTCTTTGCATAGTTTTCCTTTCACTTAATGAACCCCTGTTGAAATGTCTCTTTTTTGCAGTATGGTTTCGCAAGCACATATATATATTTATACACACACAGACACACAGACGTACACATTTTTAAAAGCCAGATGAAGTTATTAGATTGGAATTTTTTTACTGTGAAGGGGAGTAGTAAATTCTCCAAAGGGACTCAAGGAAGAAAGCTATGAGACTTGCCAGTTTCTCCAAAGAGGGAACATAAATGATGGGCAGGGGCGTCTGCACTAAGGAAGAGAAGAACTGAAATTTTTCCTTGGATCCAACTATGCCACTCTCTCCTAGAAGTGCATAGGGGCATGGAGTGAGAAATAGGAACCATTGTCTTAAAGTCCACTCCAGAAAATCTGATGATATATTCCTCTCCATTAATAAATAACCAAGCACTTCCCCTCTGTGAGATGATGATGGGCTGAGGATCAAATCCATTCCTGGCTTTGATGTGTTCAGCTACGTCACTTTGGATTGTGTCTGTATCTAAAAACACAGTGCTGCAAGTACCAAGGTTTTGGGAGAACAGATAGCAGGTAGAATTAGTACTGGAAAGATCAGAAACCATGGGGAGGAAGCCTGAGTGAAGAGATTCCATGATGTTGATATTCCCTCAGATCCTGGAGGAAAGAGGCTCACAAGGGGAACAAAACACTTGAAGGTACAATGCTCTCTCTGTGTTATCTTGCTAGGTCTTTAAATCCAGACACATACTAAATGTTTGGACCTTTGTGGGTGGATCCTGTCAAGGAGAAAGACTGAAGAGGATGACCAGGCTTTTGAAATGGCCGTCAGCTTGCAGGTTTTTCTCAGCTCCCAGCATAACACTATAAATACAGAGAAGATTCTGACAAGTTCATGAATTAGGAAAAAAGGATGAAGTCAGAAAAAATGGCCTTAGACATACGTCAAATGAAAAGAGCATGTTATTTTCAGGTTTTTAAAGCAGGACATCATTATGTGTGCTGAGTGATGCTGTGAGGGTGCTGGGAACAGCACGAATGAGGTTCTGATGTCCATGTAGCTGTAGCTGATTCCACTGACTTACAGATCATTTGCTTTTCTCTTCCATCCAGATTCTCCTGTGATTTTCACAAATGTGCTGGCATTAATAAATTCCAAAGAGAAATATTCCCCCTTCTTTATGTCTATTTCAGGTCATATTTTGGAAAAATAAGCATAGATCCTGTCTCCATGTTTCACGAGGCCACAAATTCCCAGACTAAAATTAAGTGTCTGGGAATTTTACTGAATGCTTTAGGGACATCCATCTAGACTTAATGCGTTCAGAAAAGCTGATAATTCCTTACATTAATACGAAGACTTAGTTGCTTAATTCCAGGTTCCCAGAGTTATTGAACATGACAGTCTGAATGCATTTTCTGTAGGTGTGATGGACTCGGTAATTAACTGATGTAATCCATACCAAAGCATTATCAATATCTTCATATCCCACAGTGTAGGATGGCAGTGGTAGCTAGATATGTGTTGCCTTCTAAAAATTAAGTATTTGCATATGTAGTTGAGTGTATAAACATAATTTTTTTGCTACATTTTTTATAACTAGGATAGCATGAACGCTTAAAATATTTCCTTGATAATGGTATTAACATTTTTTGGTCCCTGGGGTGGTGGTGGTCGCTTTTTTCACCATGCACAGGAATAATCTTAGAAATAATATTTTCTAAAGTGATTAAAATGGCCCAATATTACAGTTAAATGAGGCATAAAGGCAGTTGTGGTATTTTCCTTATGAAACTACAGTCATGGTTAAAAGCACATGCAGGAGACAAGGGGTCAGGATGTTGTTATTGTCTTCCCCAATGACTGATGGAAGAATTATTTTTGATGACCAAAAATAGTCTTTCAATTTTTATCAGCAGCATACCAAGAATAAAAAAGAAAAATTTCTGTTCAAACCTATTTCTGTGTGATTTAAAAAAATTATTATTCCTTATTTTTAAGTACAAGCAAATTAAATAAAAATTTAAAAAAAAAAAAGTTTCAAAATTAAAATCAAAATAAGACCAATTTTTGAAAAGTGTTTTGTATTATATTCATCTAATTAAACATAAATCTGTAAATGGCTGAGATCAGCCCAATGTTTTCAGTCAACTGTTTGAAAAGCTTTGCAAATCTGTTAAGGCAGTGCCTCCTCTGCAATCTTAACTGACTTAAGTATTTAAATTTTTTGCAATAGTTTTTGTAGTGCTGAGTCCACACAGAAATAGAGAACATTATCTGTGGTTTTAGTGTTATACAGGTAAACGTCTAAAGAAAATCCTACAATTCATTTAAGCCTACACTTAACATCTTTGTATTACAAATATCTTTATATATTAATAATAGCTATCAGCTTGCTTAGTCTGTGAATAGATTGAAATGTTTTGGTCTTTTTTTTCCATAAGAGGGAGGTAACAGATGTCTGACATGATAATTCCACCATATGGCTATTCCATTTTCTTTGTAGGGCAATATTAAAATAATAATGATGAACACTGAGAAACGTTAATCTTAGTAGGTGGAAGTTTCAGCATTGTTGAAGAAACAACAATATTTGATTTTAGCTAAGTGTTAACATTAGAGAGGGTGTATTGTTGTTTTCCCTCTAGAGTCCTGGGTAGGTAGTAAAATGAGCTAGATAACTCAACAAGAATGGTTTTGTAACACAGTGTGCCTTCTTTTATTTATTTATTTATTTTTATTTCTGATGTTCTGAATGATATAGCTGTTCATATTTCAGCTCACATTCGGAGTTTAAGCACACTTTTTCAACAGAATTACTTGCAAATTTTGCTTATGCTGTTCAGGTGACTAGCAAGCCAAACCAAATGGCAAGTTTTCTTTTTGGCAAGGCAAGGTCATCAGTAAAAAACTGTACTCACGTGACCTAGGTAGATGGAGCCAAAGGGGTATTCCCCCCTTTGAGGAAAGAAAAATAGATAAATATTACAGGAAGTGTATTCAGGTGTTTCAGTCAGGGAACAAGGAGAGTCCATATGTCCATGGGAAAAAATAGGAATTTAGAGTAAAACTCCTTGCTGGCATTCCTTGGTCAAAGAAGAGAAAAATGCAGTGGCAGAGGTGAAAGTCACAGTGTGAGTACAATTTTATTTAGAAATACTAACAGTAAGATAGAGCTATAATGGTGCATTTCCTGACTATTGGCTGTAATCATGGAAATTGCTTTATTTTTTTTGGTAGTGTAAAAGGAAATTTTATAAAATCTATTGCTGATGAGTAAGGTACATGAGATTTTTCAGATAATGCTTGTGGGGCCTCAGTATGCAGAAGAATTCCAGTTCAAGATAGTATTTAAATATATGTGTTTTCTTTAAACATGTTCTTAAGTAAATGCTGAGATTGGAAGGGATTTAAACGTGTGCTTTTCAAGTCTTTTCTTGAATCAAGTAGTTCCTTGAAATTAGAAATAATTATGTCTGTTCTGGTGCCATCTTAACCTAGGTCTAAGCTAAAGGTAAAATCTCGGTTCTCATTCATTCCCTACAAAAGAAATTCTGTTTTCTTTCATCTCTCTAATTAAGATGTGCCATGAGGAGTGGTTCTGATATCTGAGCCACTGTTCTGTAACAGTGAAAATTTGAAATGAATGAAATCTTTTACTTCTATCCAAGTAGAGCACCTGTGAATTACATTCTACAAAATCTCACCCACAGGTGATAGGGCATGTAAAGTGTACTCTGATTTGTACATTTTAAACAGCTCATTAATTATCAATGTCAGCATTCTCTTAATTGTGGTTCTTTGTGGCCAGCAGAGCATTTACTGGTGATCTTTAGAGAGGATGGCTCATTACTCTGTCAGCTCTCCTCCTTTTTTTTCCACTTGCTGTACCACACTACTGACAGTTAAAAATGCAGGAATAATTGACAGATTGTTTTCCTACATAATCTGCTGTCATATTTGCCTCAAGAGCCTGTATTTAACTTCCTGTGGGAGAAGAGTGATCTGTGGAATCTTGAATAGAAGGTATTTAAGTGCTGCGAGGCCTTTCTTTGTAAAGATGAAGTTTGGACAATGAAGACACTGAGAAGTCAGATAGGAGCAATTAATCTTGGAATATCCCATAGTTATAACAGTATTGGTGAAACTTAAGAATATTCAGCATGCCAGCAAATAAACATGAATACACATAACCATAAACAAAAGCAGATCTCAAATATGTCAGTATTATGGCATAATATAAATTTTAGTATAACTTTCTGCAGTACAAACTTTGATGGCTGTCTCCAAGTTTCCATCCCTGACTTTGACAAAGAAGAGCTGGCATAAATGTGGCTGATGCTCCTAATGATGTCAGTCCTTTTCTGCCCAGGCCGGCAGCAAAGCTCTCATTTAATGCTGGTTTTCACTTGTGCTCTGGGAACTAGAGTGCAAAGGTCCATTGAAAGCAAAGAGGGTTGCAGGAGATGTTGCGTGGAACAACTTGCAGTCAATATTGACCAAGAGGAAACTGCAAATAGTGAACTAAAGAGGAAATTCCTTGGGCTGTGCTGGCAAGTTTCTTAGTATTGTCAAAGCACCTACATTTTTGTTTCTCTGAGAGGATTTGTTTCTCAAAGAAGGACAAAAGCTATTAGTACCACTCTATTAGTACCACTGAAAGCAGCCAAATAGCTAATTATTTTAAATTATTTTTTAAACTTACAAATTAATATGCTCTGAGAGTTGGATCAGAAATGTGTATTATCCTGGCACCAGACATGGAAAGAAAGTAAATGGTAACAGATCCTTGACTCTGGCAAACAAAGAAAACTTTTTGATAACTGTTTCATATACCAAGCCAAATTCTCAGTCACTGTGGTACAACTCCATTGACTTCAGTTGTGGACATCAGTGTAGCTGAGAGGAGAATGTGAGTTACAATATTCTAATTTTCTTGTTGTGCACCAAAAGAAAAACACAACCCCCCCCCCCCAAAAAAAAAAACCCCCAAAAAACAAAAAAACAAAAAAAAAGCAAGAGCTCTTGGGATGAAAATTTCAAATGAAAAATAGGCAAGGAGACAGTGAACCACCTGGGTTTGCAGTCCATCCTTAACCACCAGCTACTCAGGTAGACCCCAATATTTTGTGCTACGTATGGCATCTGCAAATGATCAAAGATTTAGGCCCAAAGTCAGGGTTCATTTATACAAGATAAATTAAGAGCAATAGATCTGTGCTTGGATAAGACTCTCTTTTCCTGAATACTATCCTACCATCTCAGGCAGTGCATTTAATTTGCTGAACAAATTTTCTGACTTGGATATTGTTGGAACTTGAACATTGTTTAAAGTCACGTGGGACTCCACAGTTGCCTACACAGAGGCATATAATGCCAATTTGGCTGCTTTTGTGGCAACAAGAGGACCCTCCCTCCAAATTTTCTGTTCTTTTACTCAAAAGAGGATGAAACTCCTAACAACATAATATCAATAACCTTAATATTTAACTTCCAACACCTCCTTTACAATCAGAGTGTCTCTTTGGCTTTTGCTAGGGAGAAGGGTCTCTGCTTGTTTTGCCCAAGTGACCAGTTCAAATCCAGCAATCAACAGAGACAGGGCAGGGGAGAACTTGGGTCCCAGGTGAGTTTTACCATATATAAAAAGTCAGCAAATGGTTACAGATTTACAACACACACAGCCCTGAACTGCATTAATCAGGCTTTTCATTTTTTTTTTTTTTAAATCATACAGCTGAACAGAAGAAAGTATTTCAGGTTAAGCTGCAGTCCTAGTTTTTCAAACAAACAGGTTTTTTTCTTCTCTCATATGAGGAGGGTAAAAAAGGTAATTGTATTTTGTATGGTGATAGAGAATTTGTGCTGGTTTCAACCAGCTGCTGAAATCAGTGATAAGAGGCACTGGCCTCCCCCACTACTGCTGCATAAAGAGCTGCTGCTGAGTCTATTTCTCAAGCTTAAGCCAAATTGCTTTGAAAGCTTGTGAAATTCAATTTGCAAGAGAATGGAGGATCCTCTCCATGTAATTTCAAAATGTGAAAAATAGTAATTGCTTTTACTTCATTCAGACTGTCCGTGTAGGTAAAATGGCCACAATCCTTTGTGCCCCAGCCTCCTCTGCCACTGGAGTCAGGAAGAGGTTGAACCCACACCGAAGTGTGGGAGATACTGGAGCCCACTATCTTTTTGTCATGTCCTGTCCCTTCAGTGGGCAGGCACATCTGCTGAATGTGCCTTTCTGTCTGCTCAAGGCACTGCTTTGCATCTGGACAAATCACACAAAAAAGAGTTTGTTGCAATAGCTCTGTCTTTAATTGAGCGTGTTTGTGTTTGTTTCTTCAGCATGGAGGATAATCCTGTATATGAATTGTCTGGCTTGATCTCAGATTTATAAAGTGCTTAGATTTCTTCCATTCGGTAGCGAACATAAGTATTAGTGGATTTTTTACAAGCCTCCTGTTAGGAGCCATCCTTGATCCTATGGCTGGCTTGCCTGCTGGTAATCTTTCTCCGTGCTTGAAGAGCTGACAAAAGCATCTGGGTCTCCCTGGCAGTAATTAGGGCAAGCTAACTGCCTGCTGCGCTGGAAAGTAGCTCTGAGTTTTGATGAAATGCAAATGCAAACTGCAAGCTGGCTGGTTACCCATGCTTTGTTTCCTTTATGCAGGTCTATACCTTTACACAGAGGAACCACTGCAGTCCATTGTGTTTAACTGAGACTATTATCTCAAGGGATATCTTTTAACTCAGAAATTCCACTGAACTCTGGTGTTATCTTGAGAACGCCAAGCTCAGAGTGAGGCATTGTTTTGTTGTTTTTTTTTTTTTATTTTTCCTTCTTTTGCACAGCTGTAAATGTAGAATTGCCTTTACAAATTAAACAAAAGCTTCAGTTTTCAGCCACTGAGCTTCCAAAAGATAATGGAGAAACCTTCCTCTACCCCAAAAAACTTCCTAAGACATAGAGCAGAAGTCTCTTGATGCCAAGCCACTGAGTATTAAGTATTGATTAAGTTTCCTCCAAAGTAAAACATATAAGCCTGTAGGTAGAAAAAAGATACCCTCAGGTTGCAGTCTAGTAATTTTGTGTCCAGGAAGCCTACCTCCCCTAAAGGTCATTGAACAGGAGCAGGAGAAGGGATGCTTAGGATATATTTTACACTCACAGAATCCACTGTGCATTTGTGCTCATAGGCTTGAACAGCTTTGTTTGCCAAGGAGATGATTTGTAAACTAAGGGTGTAAATGGTGTGTTATCAATGACCACATGCAAAAAAGTGTGGGGAGCAGCAGCTACTTATGAAAATGTATCTGTTTGGATTTGGAGGGTTTTGTTTATTGTGTGTTGGGTTTTTTTTTTTTGTTTTCTTTGATTTTTTTTCTTCTGCTGGAGAGAGTAATGGTTTAATTTGTGAGTAAAATCCTGCCTGGCTCCTCTTAACTTACGGCAAAGTAGTCCTAGGGTCTGAAGATGCCTGAGATCCTGCTTCGTCTACAGTTCTGTCTCTGTGACAATGCTTATTGGTTTTAACTCTCCTTTCTTTGATATTCATTACAGTGCCATTACAAGGGTTCTGTTCTTCTCCTAAAAGATAAAGCACCATCTTCTGATTTAAATGACAAGAAATAGAAATCTGGCATTATAAAATAAGAGATTTTGCTTTCTGTAAATCACCTGAAGGGTTTTTTATTTTAATATTTATCATATTTTATTACTTCCTGCTTATCAGATCATCTTCTTGCATTTCTTCTCATGTTGCATATCATACTTCCTTCGATCTCTGCTGGAAGCAGAGCATCCCCTCCCTCATCATAAGCATTAGCACTCCACCCTAGACTGACTGCAGCAGATGCTATTAAGTCCTGCAGTTATTTTTCTTTTCTTTGCAGAGGTAATTATCAACAAATGCTGATTTATTTCTTTTTAAGATCATAAATGCATTTGCCACAGCACTGCACCTTTGCTGTCACTCATGCTCAGTTCCACCATGGTGTGCCCTGAATCTGTTTTGTGATACATGACACTATTATATCTCAGGGAGATTTGCTCTTCCCTTCCCTATGTAGTATGATTAATTTATATGCAGTCAATCCATGCTTGGAATGAAATAAGTTTTTCATCTTTTTGCCTTTCTTCATGTTTTTGTGCTCAGTGGTTTGTTTTTAGGTTTTGTTTTTTTTTTTTTTCTCTGAGAGGAAGGTTTCCGCAAAGCTGTTTTGGCATTTATTTTCACTGAGAAGCTTAGTTAAATAATTGAAACAGCCAAAAAATGGCTTAGAAAAGGGACAAAATGTATTTTCTTGTTTTGCTTCATGAGCAGCTGAGTTTGAATACCGATGCAGACACTAAAGCAAATTAGATTATCTCAGTTCAGTATTCTGCACCACAGTTCCAATCCCCATCATTGTCCCAATCCCCATATCTATGAGATGGAAAGATTAAGTAATAATGAAGACATGTCACTGCACCTGCTTTCACAGTATCAGGCTACACAGAGTAAATTCATCCACAGTTTTGCTTGTCCCCCTCTGGCGTTATTTGTTGTTCCCAGCTCCCAGATGAGGGTTCAATTGAGATCCCCACAGACCCTAAAAACACATTTCTAATTGTTGGCTGTTCACATTTGCCTACAAATTTTGAAAACAAGCTGCTTTTAAAGGTCTCTCTACATAAGTAAACTGTAAGCATCTGAGTTGATGTGTAGCTTCATTTGTTAGCACACCACAAAACTGTAGCACTGGTGAAACGTTGAACACCTGGCACATAAGACAGTTTATTGGCAGGCATGGGCATTTTCTCAAATGGTGTTTTGCAAAGGGTAAGACCTCATCATAGCAAGGTTTTCAGCCCTGTGTGTAGCCTCTGAGTTCTCCAGAGCCACCCCACAACAGCTGTGTCCTACTCAGTCCAGGTTGTCTTGCAGCCTCTGGGCTTGCCTGTGACATCCTTTGCCCATCCAGCTCAGCACAGCCCTTGGCTCCTGCTGGCACAGCTTTGACTTCCCCAATAATTTCTAAGGATAGGTGAGATGAACATATGACATATGATGGGTGATGTGGCAACAGAGGAAATAAACTCAGGAAAAGGCTGCAAATCCAGAAAGAAGGATAAAACTCTGATCCCTTGCATTGATCTGCCCTCTGAATAAATTACACTCATGTCAAAGCTGTGCTGTGCTTTGGCACTGGCATGGCCTTTGGCTTTTAGTCTCTTCCCTTAGTCCAGCTATTTTTTTTCTCTTTAAATTCTTCCTCCTTTATCAGTCAGCATTGTTGATGTAAGCTTTATATTTTTTTACATGTTTTTTTCTGCTTCACTGTTATGCACTGTGATGATGCTCCCCTTTGCTGTCCTCCAGCTGTTTTGATTTTGGCTGGTTTTGTTGTTTTGGATTTATTTTTTTTTTAATATCAAATGGCTCTTTGTTGTTAAGGTCATGTGCCATCAACCTCACTGAGAGAGTCTGAGTTCCATGGCAGCCATATAATTGACTGGACATCATCTCACTGAAAGGTCACAGTACGCTTTAGAGGGTGCTTTTGCCTTGTCTTAGCAGCATTTTGGATTGGTTGTTTTGCTTTGTGCAATTCCAGACTCTTGGTTTGAACTTACAGTTTTTCTTATTCTGTAAGTGGAAACTCTATTTCATATTAAGCATAATTTATTGTACTCAACAGCTGCTGTTATGATGCATCAGAAATGGCCTGTCATGATTGATATGTTTACACTGAACCACAGCATGTGGAATAATTTTCCCATGCATTTCTGTCCTCATCTGCTCAGGTCTGAAGCTTTGGGAAACCAAGACACGTGAGATGAGGAGATAGGGAGTGGGAGGGAAGAATCCTACAGACCCTGTAGCTCTTCCTGACTTCTACTGATACTTCTACTAATACCAGGAGAGCTCTGCAGATGAAAAGCAGGGCAGGACGTGCCTGGAGATTAAAATTCTGTTTGAGTGCTGAAAACAGCTCATGTCCCCTGTTGTTCTGCAGTGGCCTAGACACAGAGTTATCCTTTGGCTTGGTGCTGATTCGTGCAGTGGCAGCAGTATGTCTCCTGCTGTTTCCAAGGAAAGGACCAAATATCATCCCTTCTCTATGTATCAGTAGTCCATTTGTTGCTGGCTCTTCTGCAGCAAATCCCTGTCTTCTTAGGTGATGTAACAAAAACATGAATAATAGAAGTATTTTAAGTGCCATTAAAAACTAAGCACAACCCTTGTAGTGTTGCCATAACTATAAGTTCCTCATTTTGTAACCCAGAGTTCATACTCTCAGGTTCTACTCTGCAGATAAGAGAGCTAGAAATTCATATTTTTAAAACTTGAAGTGAAATTTTGAAATATGCATTTGCAGTTCTGGAGTGTAGAGAACAGTGACTGATACCATTAAAACCTGAAGGTCTTACAGTGAAAACTGGCCACATATATATGTGCCAAGAAAGAATAAACCAAGGGTTTCATAGGAGTGTCCCCTTAACATCTTATTAATACACTATTTTATTAGCAATATACATTAGTGTATTAATGAACTTCAGAAATGGCTGATGCTTTCATCTAGAATAGTTATTGTAATAGAAGGCTTCCCAGGTAATTTTTATTGCTCTCCTGTGGGGTTGAAGGTGTTCTGGTACAATGGAGTTTGCATATTCAAGACACTGTAAGACTTATGAGAAGGTCATTTGTTAAAGACAAATGGTGAGTCTGAACAGCTCTGCTACCCTCTGTTTTACAGCCTGTCTTTGAACATAAATGGAAGCTTCAAAAGAATAATAATGCCCAAGCTGGTAAATAATATATGTCATCCTTGCGAATCTAGAAAAAACTTTGCATGCCACTTCATTCTGTAGATATGACATCCCTTTATTGTCTGAGCAGAGACCTTTGTAAATCATTTGCCCCATTTAATAGATTATTAATCAATTGCTGTGAACTGGGGAGTATTGGTGACTTCTGTTTTATTGGATGTAATCTTTCTCCTGTCATAGGTGTTCCAACGAATCAGGTTGCTATGACCCACTGTTGATGGCAGAGATGTTATTCCCTTGCAGGAAAACTTCTCCTGCAAGCTGTAAATTATGGAAGTTGAGAACTAAATTTATTCTGCCTAATACCTCATGCTGAATGGTTGAATTTCGAACCAGTCCCATAGCATCAACTTTGGTATAAATTTGACAACTGTGCATTTCCAGTATTTATCTGAGTTATAATATAGTACAGAATAATTTAGTACAAAATATTGCAACTGTTTTTCTGCATGTACTGTGCTTTAAATAATTCCAATATTTTATTAGCTATCAAGTAGTTTGTATGCCAATTGGTGTTTTGAGGTTTGCCCAACATATTTTACGGTCGTATTGTAGTTAGTTTGAGTGTTTGTATGTTGTTGTGTTTGTATGTTGTTGATGCTCAATTTTTTCATATCATTCATGATACGGTTTTCAGACAACACCAAGAGGTGCCTTGATTTTATCAAACAAGGAGAGTGCATTTGAATAATAATCAGATTGAGAAATGAGAAAAACCTGAATTCAGCAACCCCAGGCATTTAAATATCTTCACTTTTAAATAATGCTTTACAATTTTTGCAGATGGCAGAGAACTCCAGTGAGTTCAAATATCAAGAAAACTGCAGTAATTCTTTTTTTTTTTTTTTTTACAGGTTTGGGGTTGTAATTTATTTTTCCCAGATGAGCAGATGCCCTTATATTTACAGCACAAAATGCAGATTGTATATCAACTTTTTTTTTTTTTTTTTTGAAGTGGCTAGCTTAGTTCGATTTATATTAATGTATATTGACATTAATGGCTGTAGACACTGAAAGTGCTTTCACATGAGAGGTTGCAATGAGCCATTGCAACTCAAGCCTGATTTCCTGTGTGCCTCCTATGCCTGTTTTCTGGAAAGCAGACACTCTTAGGATCACATGAGACCAGATTCTGTTGAACCACAGTGCCATAAATTTGAGTAGCCATGTGTGTAGGCATCCAGAATAAAACTACATGAGAAAAATGCAAGTAGAAACCTTGGTCAGTCTCCTTAGTTATGTGGAGAGATAAAGTAACCATTGAAAGTCCTTTTAGCCACTTCACAAGATACTTGTGAAGGCTTCTTTTTGAACTTCCCTTCTTTGACTTCTACTATATATTTCTCCTTTCAGGATCAAGCATTTTTTGTGTCTCTGGTCTCTCTTTGACAAGTCTATTCTTCTAACCAGCTGTGTCAGGCTTCAGAGATGCTTTTAGAAACACCTGTCCTGCGGTAGAGAATCTTGACAGTCATTCAATTTATATCTTTTGCTAGTAATTCACGAAATTCAACTGTAGAGTCAGAGCCAACATGTTTCTTCATTTTTTTCTAGCATTGCTGCCAATCAGTGTTAAAATAGAAACATTCTCCAAGAGGATCAAAATTAGTGCCCAGAGAGGCGAGTTAATTGTGCAGAAAGCTAAAACATGAACCTTTCAACTTGTCTCATCATCCTTCTTCTGTGTCCAGCTGCTAAACCTTTCCATTTCTGGGCATATTTTGCTCTTCACCTTTTATTCCCATTGGACTCATAACAGGGCAGTGTATTTCTCCCAGTAGTTCCTACCCCAAGGCATAAACCCAGCTAATGAATGATCTTTTCTCTGTCCTTTGCTCTACCTCTCAAATAATCTCTTTTTGTCCCACATGGATGAGAAGAGTTGCCTTCACACAAGACTTTTTTTTTTCTTTCTTTCTTTTTTGGTTCACAGCCAGTAATGAGATTTTGAGTTCTGGAGATAGCAAAGAGACGGCCCTTGGGGCAAAGCCATCAAAGTGCCGATGCCATGGCTGGGTCAGCAGGTGATCAGAGCTGCCCTGTAGTCCATCCACATGAGCCACTAGCCACAAGATCTGTAGTCCCTCAAATGTGCAGGAGGGCAGATGTTCTCCATTGCCAATTATCAACAAAGCACAGACCTCATTTTAGAGTGTCCTGGCCCTCAGCTGGAAAATAGATGTAATTTTTATTCCTCTGTGTTGGTGATGCTTAAAAGGTTTTGTGAACATGTAAAATAAATCCATTTGGGATTTTGAGGTCTGATTGGCAGATTTTTTCTCTTCAAATATCCTGGGGTTAGTATTCTCTTTGATGCCTCAAATTGTAACCATATAGATTCAGTTTTAGCCTCCACATGAAATAAACAGGATGAAAGTAGGATTAGCTGAGCAGGAAGTCTTTTTAAGTAAGCTAAAGAAAACAGTACTTTCCACTTTTTTTTTTTTTTTTTTTTTTTTTTTTTTTTTTTTTTTTTTTTTTTTTTTCTGAGAGGAAAGGTTGGTAGAAGTTTTGGAAAATTGTCCTGAAATGCTTCACTCATTTTCTCTATCTGGATCAGAAGGAGCACTATATCACACATCATCAAGATGTCTTGTGATTGTCTTTCCATTATAAAATAATGTAATAAAATAACACTGAAAATGAAACAGGAAATGAAAAATTTGAGACTGTACAGGAGAAAGGGTTCTTAATGTTTAATAGCTGCCACTAAAGACCCTAATTCAGGCTACCAGTTCTGATGCTTCTGTAAGTAAGATGAGGTGTAAAACATAGTTTAAAACATACATGCTGTGAGGCTGGGCTGTGCTTTGTGTTTCATGATTGATAAGGTATTGTCCCTAAATAAATCCTGCAATTCTAGCTGCAGTGACACAAATAATAGGACATGAAGGTATGAAAGAAAATGGCCAATTTGAGTGATAGGAAAAGAAGCTATGCTTCATTTGGTCTCCAAAAAAAAGGCACAGTGAAGATATGATTGCCTTTCTTGAAAGGTTGTATAGGATTTCTACCATATAAACCTCTCTCTGCTTACATTTTTTTGAGTGACTCAATGTGCACATTGTGCAGTGTATTTGTCATTTTTGAGAGGTATGTTAAGGAATGGTTCTGTAAAATTTTAAACAGTGTCATCAGATTCTGATTTGTTTGCAAATTATGTATTGATGTGTAAGGTGGCAAAACCAGGCAGAACACTGATCCTGAGAAAGACTGCAGCTCACAGAAGTAGTTGTCATTTTGTTTTTCTAATGGTCCATTTTTAATAGGCAAGCATCCAGCACCAGGCACTTAGAAGAAATTTATTCTTCTATGCTTGAAAAATAATGTTAGCCTAAGTTATACTTACTGGACCTCTCCTACCCTTTAGCTGTCTGATGTTATTTATACTTAAAAATTATTTTCAACCTTTAACCTAATGAAAGAAAAAGTATGCTTGTTTCTTTATAGCAAATATGTAAGTCGCAAGCAGATTAAAAACACATTTACAGACAAAATATATCTTGACTATACAAGACAGAGTGACAAATACAATTGGCTTCTTGTGTTCATTTCAAGTGGGGCTTAGCTAGTGCCTGTGTGGTTGTAATCTCCGTGAGGTTACTTTATTAACCAGAACACATGTTTTCAAGTGGCAGTCAAAAAGATGAGGGCTTGGGGTTAAAAGACTTTGAGGCATAATAATTCTTAATCAAAATCTCATTTGGAAAAAAATAGCACCTGGATTAAGTACAGCACCAGGAGTCTTCCAGGGAGTGTACAGCGGCCTGTCTTGACAGTGATTTATGTTCTTTTCTGCCTGCCATGCCCAAGTATATTATCTAGGTTGACGTGCATATGTACACATATCAAGCAAGGTCTCAGCACCTGCTACAATGCCCACACTGGATTTATCCTTGTTGATACCTCGGAATATTGGTCGAGAGCGAAGGACGTGGTCCCTTGACACATATCAGCAAGACGTGGCACAACACAATTTCAGCACAAGCTGGGCATATATTTAGACTCAGCAGCAGAAGTAATTAAGTGTGGAGTTTGATTGTCATCTGGCCTTGCAGTTGTTCTTGCCATGTGAGTCTAGCAACCTGTAACCTCACAAGTCAACAGGAAACCACCCAGTTCCCGTATTCTTTGACATTTCAGGGACTATTTCTGTGTAGACACGAAAAAGCACTCAGTGGGAAAAATATTACAATAATAGATGTGACTCCTGAAATCTTGACAAGTGCAGAATAATTTAGATTGTTCTAAAAATCTCGTGCATACATTTTCCTAAATTAAAAGTGTGCTGCACTATTTGAAAAATATATACCCTGAGTATTGCTTCTTTAAGCACTATGAAAAGGTCACAATATAATTTACTCAAAAATTATAGTCTTCCAATAGGTTTTGAACCATCCTGTAAATTTAACTAGAAATACAGAATTCTGGCTTGGTGTTTTCTGAGGCACCACTGAAACAAAACCAAAAAATATTTACAAAGTTAAATTTGATAAAATAATCTTTATATACTTGTCAGGTATCACAGCAACTATATTAGATGGGATTCATTAGTAGAAATTATTTATGCACCAGTTTGTCTTGTCTTAATCTCCTCTCTCTCCTCTACCTTCAATGTAGAGGCAATTTTTTTCCACCTTGTCCTTTCTCTACATGCCCTTGTAAAGTCCCTCTGCACCTTTATTGTAGGCCACATTTAGGTACTGAAAGGCCACAATAAGATGTCTCTGGAGCCTTCTCCAGGTTGAATAACCCAAATTATTTCAGCCGTTTCTCATAGGAGAGGTGCTCCAGCCCTCTGGTCATCTTTGGGGCCCTCCCCTGGATGTCCAATTTGTTGACGTCCTTCTAATGTTGCAGGTCCCAGCAGGGGTCTCACCAGACAGAATCACCAGCAGAGGGGCAGAATCCCCTCCCTCATGCCGCTGGCCATGCTGCCTTGGATGCAGCCCAGGATCTGGTTGTCTTTCTGGGCTGCAAGTGCACTTTGCTGGGTCACACCGGGCTTCTCATTAACCAGCATCTCAAGTTCTTCTCCTCAGGGCTGCCCTCAATCCATTCTCCACACAGCCTGCTTTTGTGCTTAGGACTGCCCTAACCCATGGGCAGGAACTTGCATTTGGCCTTGTTGAACTTGATGAGGTTTGCCTGGGCCCAGCTTTCAAGTCTATCCCTCTGGATAGCATCCTTCCCCTCCAGCCTGTTGACTTCACCACACAGCTTGGTGTTGTCAGCAAACCTGCTGAGGGTGTACTCGATCCCACTGTCCATGTCACTGACAAAGATGTTAAACAGACTGTGGGAAATAATTTTATCTTTTTTAAAAAAGTAATCCAAAGCTCCTCTACTTGACAAAAGCTCCTGTGCACCTAAATTATTTTTTCTTTGAAATCTCAGTGGCAGAGTTCTTGAGCTTGTAGTTTTCCCTGTCAAACCAGACATGAAGTTAAGCTGCGTCTGAGTAATTTCAACAATTCTCCACAAAGGAAGGTGTTTTTTTCTGGATTGCATTTGAACCTCCTGTCACTGAAGACTTTATTCAGAATTTCCTTCTGATGGTATAATGTAGCTTTGTAACGTTGTTCAATTTTCTGAATTTATATGTGAGTTGTCAGGTTCCAACCCTGCAACGGTGCACCAGAAAGGGGAGATTTTACATAGGTCCTATTCTCTGCCTTGTTCAGGGGAATCACCAAGTTGTTATCATCTAATTATTGCACTGAACATTTAACAGAATGTGTTATAATTATGAATTTGACCAGGAGACATTAAGGAAAAATCTAAGTATTTCATCAAGCAAGCAGATCATACTTCAGAAGATGAGTGAGGTTATTTTCAGGAGTAATTTATAGAAGTAAAGAGTTCAGCCTTGTTTTATGAAATGCACAAGGTACATTACAAAGCCAATTTGAAGAGTGGTATCCTAAAGTGATAAGGTCATCTGGGAGAGGTTCAGCAGTGAAAGAAACAGTGGGTAAAAATCACAAAAGGGCTGGTCTTTGGTTGAGGATGTGTATTATTAGGAAGGCTACGAAACTTGCATCTGATTCTTGTTCAGGTTTAAGTATCTCTGTGGCAAAACTTCAAATCACATGCACACCTCTGTGGTCATTTTTTGCACTATACTCTGCCATATAGTGAATAACCCCAAAAGAGGCTTTTGTGGGAGAAAAGCAGAGATGTAAATGCATCTGTGCTTACAGTGTTGAAGGTCCAGGTTATTTTAGCACAGTGAAGAGGCCTGACTCCATTAGAACATCCTTTGTGTCTTAGAAAGAAGTAAACTGCAAGAGTTTCTAAGTGATTTTTTTTTCTCAGTATAACTGTATTATTTGGCAAAACATATACGTTGCAAAGAATATATGTAAGTAAGTAAGCCAATTTACTCAGGATTTTAGTGAATTTTTTATGTCAAACAATCTGAAGCTTCTCTTCTTGAAAAATAATTGTACATTAAGGGCTACAGAGACGACAGAACACTTTCAGAGGAGACATTTTGTATTTTTGTGTTATCCACTGATTAAGCAATATGAAATGTGTCCATTTTCCTCTGACTACTTAGAACCCCTTATAGAAACATGGAATGTGTGCATGTGTCTGGGACTGATTGTGAAACAGACGTTTCTCAGTGTTTCATCTCCCTGAGCTTCTGCCGTGAAGAGGTGGGTGAACAGAACACATTCAAAATGCATTTAGCAAATACAAACAAATGCCCTTGAGGACACAGTCAGCTGTGCATGACATTGCCTCTCTGATGGTGCTCTGGCTAGAGAAGAGGGTTGTTGTCTGCACTGGAAAAGACAATGATGAGAAATGTGAGTTTGCACACTAGGGAAAAAGAAAACCCAAACCAAACAGATGAGGTAATGTTTTGCAAGAGTTTGAAAAGCAAAGGGACATGGGAAAAAAAAAAAGCTTTAGTAGTATAATACATTTGACGTTGTTATCTTGCTCTGTGTTCTTAATTTCTTAATTAAGACCATTTCTTAATTTTTCTATATGTGCTTCCTTAGTATTTTTCATTAATTGTTCTATTTTTCATTATTAGTTGTATACTTCTAGATTTTTTTTCCCGTCCTGAAAAATTCTGCTTGATTGCACTCTGTATCCTTCCTCCCTTTTGCTTAGCTTATTTAATCATTACTATTTCTCCCGCTTCAAACCTATTCCCCTTTGGTTTTTTCTGAAGCAACATTTCTCAAGCTGCCATTTCTCATTGAACTTTAGCAGCATCCTTGCAACTGCTATATCCCCATGGGTCTGTTGTTCTCTTGCAGTAATAAAAGCCTTTCTTTTCCCCCCCTTCCTGGGAACACTGAGATGACTAATTTCAGCAACAACACATTTCAAAGCAAGCTTCTAAGTCAGCATATGTGGTAGTGGGATACTCCTGCCAATGCTATGAGTAGCTGTCCTTTTGAATGGATTATTTTTATATGGTGCATGCAAGCATGGGTGCAGGAGGAGGCTTTATTGCTCTGGGCAGATCACGTGTGTCATGAGCTAGTGCATACCAGCGACCTAACAGTGCCAGTGGAAGTCTCTGTTCACCTGGTGCTGAACCACTCACTCATCTAAGCCAAAACTCCAGCTTAG
This sequence comes from Pyrgilauda ruficollis, assembly GCF_017590135.1. Classification (NCBI taxonomy): domain Eukaryota; kingdom Metazoa; phylum Chordata; class Aves; order Passeriformes; family Passeridae; genus Pyrgilauda; species Pyrgilauda ruficollis. The sequence goes on from NW_024531377.1 coordinate 1,915,018, forward strand.
TTAATTGATTTGATGAGCCCTTCTGTGATTGCCAGGGAAAGGGAGAAAAGATGTCAGAGAGGTTTGATGTGTGGTTTTCCAGTAAAAGTAAATTCATATGGAACCTGTCTTCTTTTGTATGTGTCCATATATTTCTGCTTTAAGAGGGTTTCCAATCTGCAGTGCCATTTTTTGCCAAAAGCTATATAATCTCTTTCTTTCCTTCTTTCTTTTGTTTGCTTTTATTTCTTTTACTCTGTTTAAAAATATAGGAGGAAGGGGAGAAAGGGGTCAAGAACAGAAGAGTCTAAAAGCTTTTGAGTGAAAGCAAATATAAAATATTCACTTACTTAAAAGAATCACAAAGATCATCCTTTGTCTCACTGTAAAGTGCTTTATATGAGTTTTCTTGTGTTTTAGTCACCTGTCATAGAGGAACCAGATTTGCTTAGAGCTTCTGTTTGGTTTTTATTTAGTATAAAAAACCCCAATCCTCAAGGCTTCTAATTATGGCAAGAAGGAAGGGCATTGGGTAGCATTTCTTGTTGATGTCATAGGTGGAATGACATGTCTCAGACCTGGGATAGGTCAGCTAATTTTAGAGTATTGAGTCACCATTCAGTCACTTGGTCACAGCATTGGTCTACCCTGAAATAAAAACATGGTGGGGTCTTTGCAAAGCAAGATGTAGTAATTGCCTCTGAGAAAGGTGCTTTCTTCTTTGTAGCAAAGAATGTGTTACACCTGTCAAATTTCAGCTCAGGGACTGTAACTGGTTGAGGTATTTCTTGGGTTTCAGCTGTGAAAGTGTTCACGAGAAGCCACTGCTTGTAAGAGGACAAGATGCATGAACGTAACCCTGTGTGCCACTATAAAATTACCATCTTTTTGCTTCTTAGACTGAAATAAGCCTATTTTATAGGTTTTTGTGATAGGAATTTCTTTGGAGACAGGATGTTTAACCACACATAAAATTACTAGCTGAATACCTTTGCAAATAGCTCATCTTATTCCTCAAGAGTTTACTGGTTTACAGTGTGTCTTGAAAAACTCTCCTCCTAGGGTCCAGCTATCATGGAGTTTGGCTATTTCATTTTAAAAATGTTTCATTTCTGAATGTTGTATTCAGTGCTTCTAAAAGAACATTATTTTTGTCACAGAACTTGCAGGTAGGTTTTCATGTAATGAACCAGCAATGACAGAAATGTGGATTTGTGTAGCCCTTTTCTAACAGAAGACTTCTGATGTCAAAAAGGGCATGATCATTTTATCATATGCTGGGTTTTATCTTCATAGGCTGTCCTTGTCAGAGGATAAATGATCTTGGAATGATTATCTTGTGCTTGAAAGGTCACAACTCCCACAAATTTATGAGGTCGTGATCCTTAGTGTTGTCTCATTCATCAATCTCAATGAAATTATGGGAAGAAGTTTTCTGGCCAAAGTGGGTTGCACCATTGCCTCATCTTGCTGCATGTCTTGACTGGAATCAAATTGCTGAATATCTCCAGAACTTCTGGACCAAGCTGCATGGTCTCTTTGGAACTCGACGTGTCTAGGGTCAGGGTGTTAATTGCTGGAATTAACTCTTCTAAAGATACCTGGGAAGGGATTGTCTTTAATAAGCAGAAATGGTTGCTTTGAAGGCAAGAAAAGAGAGGAAGTTCATCTGCTAATTCTTACACTTCCAAAATCAAAAGCCCTTAGTCAGAAGTTGAATTTTTGGCTCTTTGTGTGAGCACATGCTTAAGGCATCTGTGTGGAGTGATTTGCCAGCAGGCCTTTAGCCACAGTACGTTTTGTCAGGAAGGGCCCTGGGAGATACAAAATTTTGGTATTTTCAAAACAATTAATCAGAATAGGAAGAGTATTTTATTAGTTCTGTGATGCATTTATTGGGATTGGAGAGCTGAGGAGAGGCTGGCAAACGCTAGGCAGACATCTCTAAGTAATGGTAAAAAGCGTTTTTGCAATCAATACAAGTTGTTTTAAAATTTTCATCCTTCAGTTACCTCCTTATTTTGAGCTACTAAATCCCATAAAAAAGACATATCATTATCCTCTGCTCCACCAGTTCAGACGTTCAGAACCCTTGATAAATTAACAGACTGGTTATTGAGAAAAATAAAATTACAGTTCTGGATTGGATTTATGATTCTTATGCAAATGTAACTGCCACATTCTGTGCAGAAAACACATTTACACATTTAAAAGCCTGAAAATAGCAATAATCCTGTTCAGGAGCTACTCTAGTTAATACTTTCCTATATAGATTTGAGTATTCATTAATAACCTCTGGATTGTTATTAGGATTGTTTTATTGTAACATGTAATTTGCTTGAACTGACTACGTTTTTCTCAAAATTGTTTTAATTACAGAAATAAATGACAAAGCTTAGTGGAGATGCTTATACAACAGTGCAGTCATTTTCTGTATGCCAACTGGAAACTCATTTTTAACAGATGGAATTTACCAGTCTGCAAAGAAGGAACACAAGGCCTTAAAACTTTACTTTATCAGTCTGAAAAAATATTAATATGGTGTCATACACGCTACTTTTTCTTGGCTTGTGCAATATTAATCAATTATCTGTTACAGCTGTAGGAAAAAACGCAAAGAGTTGTTCATTTTACTGAGGATGCATTTCGCTATTAGGATCAATTTTATATGTCAACAAGATGTACCACTGTGGGTTAGAATAATGGTATGATTCCAAATACTTCCTTTTATCTGTGGGGACTGAGACATTTATCATTCTTCCTTGTGGTGGTATGGACAGTGCTGTTGCAGATTATTTTGGCATCTTCTTCCTCTCTTTTTTTTTTTTTTTTTTTTTTTTTTTTTTTTTTTTTTTTTTGCTAACATTCTGCCTGACTGTTCTTGTTGCTCTTGTTTTCTTTATAAATCAGTAGGTATAACCTCCTCCCAGATTCTGATTTGGGATAAAGGCTGTAGGTAGCTACAAGATGAAGCCAGGACTTCAGATACAACCTACCAGGAATAGAAAACCAGCATTTTGCTTCTAGTTGATGAGCTGGTTGATTGCAAGTCTTGTCTCTTGAGACTCACTAATGAACAGCAGTAAAAATGTAGCCCAGGAGTAGCTCAGAAAGCAGAGGTGCCCTGATTAGGTATGACAGAAAGGAAGCAGGCATGGTGAAAATGGTGATGGTAAAAATGAGGGTGTGAAGCTGGATGACCCTGTGGACTGGGGTAGGAGTAGAGAGATGAATTCATCAGGATCACATACAAAATCACACCCTTCAAAATATCAAAGTCTTGCGCTACAAGTTAATTGTTCATCAGTTAGAAATGAAGGAGGAGCAAAATGCTGGGGGAGTTCTAAATAACAACAGGATGAGTAAGCTGTGGTGGTGTGGCCATGGAAAAGGCAAATGTACTGCTGGCCCCTCTCAAGGGAGGGAGAACTTCTAAAGATCCTGTCCTACAAGATTAAAAAAGGTCTATTTCTGCACCAGCCATCCACCCCAGCTTTATGTGGCACTTGCAGCACACCAGTACCCTGCATCTAATCGAAATGTGTGTCTTTATCCCATTGTATTTCAAAACCACACAATATTAAGATAGTTATTACAGAGTGTAAAAATTGCTGATATTTTACATCCTGCTTGTCTGATATGATCTTGTTCACATTTCTTTCTCTCCAAGAATGTGGCTTGTGCTGCATCCAGCTCTGGGGTCCCCAGCACAGGAAGGACATGGACCTGTTGGAGTAAGTCCAGAGGAGGGACACTAAACTGATCACAGGGATGGAGTAACTCTCCTACAAGGAAAGGCTGAGAGAGCTGGGATGTTTTGGCCTGGAAAGGAGAAGGAGTCAGGGTGACCTAATTGCAGCTTTCCTCTTCCAGGAGGGAGACTACAAGAAAGCTAAAGAAGGACTTTTTACAGGGGCATGTAGGGACAGGACAAGGGGAATGACTTGAAACTGAAAAAAGGAAGGTTTAGATCAGACATTTAGAAAATATTCTTCCCTGTGAAGGTGGTAAGGAACTGGAACAGGTTTCCCAGAGAAGCTGTGGATTCTCCATCCCTAGAAGCATTCAAGGCCAGGCTGGGTGGGGCTCTGAGCAACCCGGTCTAGTGAAAGGGGCCTGCCCATGGCAGAGGTTAGAACAAGACAATCTTTAAGGTCCCTTCCAACCCAAACCATTCCATGATTCTATGAAAACAATGACTAGAAATAAAAATAAATTAAGGAGTGAGGGGAGAGGACTACTTATGCCAAAGTATTGAGGTGCCCTGAGAGGAACTGGGCCCACAGGCAAAATTGAGTTGGGATTAATAAGAGGGTACTGAGAGAGCTGTGTTCCAGTAGCGTGGTGTCAAACAGTGAAAAGTGAACTGGTGTGGTCAGTTGGTAAAAAGGTCCTGTGCTGGTTGAGCCAAGAGGACTTTTCCTGCCTTCCTCAGAAGAGGAGTCTTGGGCAGGGGTCTGCTGCAACTGCTCCTGCTCAGAGAAAATGATCCTACTGAGAGGCAGACCCAAATAAGAATGACCCAGCATGGCATATGGCAAAAAAATCTCAAGTTTTTACAAATAAATAAACGTAAGACCAGCAACCTGTACTCAAAGACTTTTTTCCTAGTGGAATTTTGACTTTTAAGGGATATTAAGCCTTTTCTATGGACCTGTTAGACCTCAGGCTCCTTAGAGCTGACATTGTGCTTATACGCACTAATTAAACATTTAGAAATAATTTAATAAATTAAATTAATTGGATCATAAGTCATGGACTCCACAGCAAAATAAGTTGAATGTAAAAATTTTATCAATTAGAAATGTACTGACTTTTGAATTTTTGTTACATATACACAAGCATTTGCATCTGTGTCCTGTTTCAGTTTATTTTCCTAAGCCTACTCCCATCTTTCCATGTCTTATTTATTTGATGATTTACGCAGTTGCTACAGAGATATTTTGTTAAATATTGAGAAGTTTCTGATTTGAACTTGACTGTGATTTGAGCTGTAAATATTTCTTATGGACCTAAAACCTTAAATTTAACATTAGGCTGATTTTATTTATCTTTACTGTTCTAATGTTGTAGCGAGACCAAGCAAGGAGAGACTTAGTTCATTAACAATGAATGAGGAAGTAGCACAGCTATGCTGTCAAGGAAATGAAAGTGCATAGAAAATACGTTCAGGACTTTTTAATTAAGGGTTTTACTCTGCATTGTCCTACTTTTTATTCTTTAGTCTTCTTTAAAGCACAGAAAACATTTTTGATCGACAAAGAATAATTATCCTGGTTGCTTTCAATTAAATAAGTATACACTTCTAAAATGCCAAATACAATCCACTGATATTGTTTGAAAAAAAAATAGAGGGGGGTGGTCTGAGCAGATAACTCTCTGTTTCTGTAATCTGTGAATATATTAATATTGTGACAGACAAGATGTTCCTTTATTGTTAGAGTTAAGGTGACAAATCCACTTCTACAGTGGCATAAAGAAGAGCACTTTTATGGCAGCTGGGGAGCACCTGGCTTTGGTGCGCAAGGATGCTGCTGGTCCAGCAGAGCTGTGCTGGGACTTCTCCACAAAGCTTCAGTGGAGAAAACTAAACCAGCTGGGGAGCCCTGAGGGAGGATAACATAGTCCTTCCCTTTCTTTCTTTGAATAAAGAAATCCTTTCCTGTGGCCATGGAGCTCTCCCTAGCTCAGGCAGAGCCACCTCCAGCAGCCAGAGCTGACTGACCTCCAGGGCTTAGCTGAGCAAAGCAGCTGTGAATCTTACTGCACAGAAAAGAAGGAAAACCAGATTTGCATTAGGCTTGTTTTGATTCTGCTACTTAAAACTAATCTCCGGTAGCTTTTTTATTTTCTTGAAAGCAGCTTTGTACTCACTAGCCCTTGGTATTTGTCAGATTCTTTGTTTTCACTGCATATTCCCTGCTGGCCTGCTCAGAAGCTCGTTAAATTATGAGGATTATTCTGAGCTGAACTGGATAATAAAATGGTCTATTGATTAGTAGACTTCTAATTAGTTGTCTCTTAGCATGAAAGAGAAATAAGATTTGATAGTAAACAAAGCAGAAAGCAAATAGGGTGTTTCCAACATGTAGGACGTACATGCTTGTGTGTGGCCTTGTACATGAGTATTGTAATTTCCAGTTTGTCATCACAAGCTTATTTCACTGCTTACAGAACTGTGACCTGCACAAGCAAACTCTCTGACAGATAATCAGACAAAAAATACAACTCAATTATTTTATCTTCCAGTATGTACTGGAAGAATGATGTCATGACAAGCAATATGCTTTTGATTTTTCATGTCCTGTCATAGTAAAATAAAGGTTACAGCTAATTTGTATTTTAATTAGGTTTGTAGTGATAGAAATGAATATAAATAGTATGTCAGAGTTTTAGTTTGAATGGTGAACACCAGTAATTAGTGAAACCTTTCTAACTGCATCACATACCTCCATACTGGTTCAATATATAAAATTACCTGTGGTCTTCTTTAAAAATTATTGGTTGGATTGGTGTATTCCAAGTTCACAACAGTTTCTCTAACTGCATGTTTTTAAGGTGTGTGTGCAGATCTACAAGCCTGGTGTAGGAGTAGAGCAGTGCTGACATCCTCTGCCCCTTCCTTCAGTCACACTGTCTGGCGAGGTGAGAGTGACGCTGCTTGCAAAAGGGCTTCTTACTGAGCTTCCCAAAGAGGGACAAAAGCAGAGGGCAGACCATGGGATGTTTCAAAAAATAAGGATTGAAATCCTGGCAGAATTGCTGTTGATTTCTGTAGGAACAGGGTTTTTCACCAGCCCTTTAATGCTTTTTCCATGATCCACAAAACTCTTGTTGTGAATTTCTATGGGCTCTGCATGCTTGCCTGTTTGGACAGGGGAAGAGTATTTTATTTTTTTAATCTCTTTCTTTAAATGCAATTTACTTCAGACAAAAACCAACTAATTACCCACACCTCCCCCCAGCTTTGTGTAGTTCTTGCCCATTGCAAAATGTCTGAGCCAAAAGAGTAATTTATGAAAGTATGAAAATCATTTAATTCTCATGAAGTGTTGAAATTGCAGTTTTGTTGAGGATGGTTTTCTTTTGTTTTGTTTTATTAGACCTGTTCAGGTATCAAGGGCTCAGTTTCATGTTGTTATGCTGTTTTAGAGAATATGAGTTTCTCATTCAGAAACTAAGTAGTTCCCATTGCTTTTAGTTCTGTCTGCAGGTTGAGCTAACTATGGTGTAGTTTGCATGGCTCTTCTACTTTTCCTCCCTCGTAAAAACCCTTTGCTTTTAAACCTGTCTGCTGGGAGACAGGCAGGTGAGCAGCCCTCTGCTTTTTAAAGGCAAGTAGCCTTGTCAGCCCATCAGTCTCCTCATTTCCCATCACCTGGAGGTTGATGTCATAGCAAGACATTCTCTCCAAAAGGTGAATTTCTTCATTAGTTTCACGGTCTTCCTCTAGGCTTGTAATTAGAGCCCTCCTGATAACCAGCACACAGCTGCACCCATTAATTAGCTCTTCATTTGAAGATTTCTCTCTTGGTGTTCCCATCCTTGTCAGCTTACAGCAGGTTCAGCTGCCTCCAGCTATTCTTTGAATCCGTTATCCAAGTCAGGCATCCTTCCCACAAAAAACCCAGCCACGGGATCAAGGAAGCCCTGAGCACCACTGTGACCAGGGAGAGCCACCCTCCTCTCACACAAGGCAGAACAGCCAACATCACACCACGTGTGCTTTTGTGAGTGTCTGCATAGTTATCCCACAGCTGCTTTAGTTTGCCGTGGAGCGCTCAAAAGAGACACGGCCCAGGCTCTGCTGTTTACCTGATGGAAGAATCAAAACATCTTCTGAATAAAACAGACACCCAGTCTCTGCAGGCTTCTCCACTTTAGGGGATAATGGAAGCATTTACTAACAGCCAAAGAAATTATTTATCAGGATATGAAACCTTTAATTTAGAAGGAAGTCTTCACGTTGTCTTTTTTTCCCCCTTACACTCCCACTCTGCAAAATGCAGCAAGGCCAAAATTTAATACATTTGCACATCTATTTCTGAGCTATGTGTGTGTCTCTCAAAAGGTATGATTTTGAAGTAGAACAAACAATATATTCGTAGCAATCTTCTTTGAACCAATGAGGTTTTAGAAACCCAAAGATCCAGATCAATCAAACCCAGTATATTACATTCTCCACTCTGTTGGGTTTAGATTTAAACTCTTTCATAGATGTTGAAATTGCAAGAAGGATTCCCCAGCTGCCAAAAAATGGCTCTGATGGAGCGGGACAAAATTATACCTGGAGAAAATACACTGGAAACTGAGACTTCATCTTTCTTTCTATCTGCTCCCCTAACTACAGGTACAGCAAGTTTGTCTTACAGTATGAATTTCATCATCCTGTATACATTTTGGTGTAGGCAGTTTCCTCTGTTATCTGTGCAGGAGGTTGACACAAGGGGATAGAACCTTTCCTGACCCTGCCAAAGGTGATGAGAGAATCTAAAAATTTGTGAAATACACAATCATATTGAAACATCAAATGTTGACAGAAGTATGAAATGGTATAAATAGCCTTATTGTTTACAGCATATCCTCGACTACAGTTGCTCCCAGCTTATTTATTTGTGCACACACAGATGTACTTTATGTACCCAGGAGGAAAGAACACAAAGACTTTCATTTTTAATTCTTTTCCTTGTTCTTATTTGGGGGAAGAAAACGTGATCTCTGACATGCTCTCTCACAACACAGAGCAAAAGGCAGATGTGGGCCTCTCTCATCACATACCACTTCCTCCCCAGCTTCTGTTTTCACGTTTACAACTTCACGTGCTTCTCCTGCAAAGCACACATTGTTGGTGTGCTACTGCAGGTACTGGAGTTCATCCTCCTCTCTTCTCTGGATCCTGTTGCTGTTTGCAGGAAGAGAAAACCTTTAGGTAATTTAAAAGTTTTCTCTTAGCTGTGTGAAGCTTGACCCTGTCTCTCAGACTGACACTGCTGAGGCTCTGGAGATATTTCAGGTTCCCTAATAAAACCCAGTGCCTGAACTGACACTCACTGAAATGAGAATAACACCTGTACTATCACTAAAATAGCAAATCAAAGAGATTTGTTGACAAAGAGATCGTCAACAACCCATTATTGCTCTGTGGTTCCGTTGTCCCCCTACAAAAAAGAAGTAGGGGCTTCCTACCTGAATCACCCGTGGGGATTTAGAGCTAGTTTATTTAGGACTTTGTGACCTGTACAGAGGGGCACTTGCTGCAGACAGCAAGGCAGATGATGTATTTACAAATCTTTTAGACAGTGGACACTCATGTGCAAGTAAGACAGCCTCAATGGTTCCCAGACTGAAACAGGGGGGTAAAACCCCTTTTCCCAGCCAGAAGATCATACCAAGGGTGAATACATTCTGCATGTGACACTTGGCATCCTTTGTGTAGCTACAGGGGCAAAATGGAATCTTGTGAATAATTAGACACTGTAATGCTGGATTATTTTTAATTAGAAAATCATGGGCAACGTACCTGAAAATTTAAGAATGCTGCTCTGGGTTTGTCTTATCTGTGATTATTTTTTTCCCACAGAAGGGTATAATACATTGTTTCTTTGTGTCTGCTTTTGTGGCAGTCTAGGAGAAAAATTTCATCCTCTTTGTTCTGCAGGCATTCATCTTTAAACATGCTTCAACAAATGTTTGATTTTGCCATTTCAAGAATAGAGGTTTGCAGTAGTTCACTCTTAATCATCCTTGGAAAAGATTTTGATACAAAGACATGACTTCTTTCCCCTTCCTATATCTGTATCTGTGTATCTTCCCATGCAATTTTCCCCCTCTATCCTAGAAAAGGCAATGAGTACTTATGACTAAACCAGATAGGTATGAGCAATCAAGTAGTGCTAATATTTGCATGGGGAAGAAACATCATTTATGAAGACAATTGAGACAAAATAAAGGATGCACTATATAATTAGGATAATAGTTGCATGTCATCATTTTCCCAGTGTATGATTATGACACTGTTGATTAACCAGAAGTAGAAGGATTTGGAAGGGCCAGAAAAAAAATCTTAGGGAATCACAGTAGGAGGTAAGATGAAGCGAGAATGAAAATATACGTGTGCACAGAAAAAAAGAGTACATTTAATCTGTTTCTTGACAGTATAGAATTGGGGGTAAAGTCTGATGGCAGCTGTTAGTTCCAAATAGGTAGGATTGATCTAAATTATGGTTTCTTGAGAGAGTAATTTTTTTTTTCCCAGTGACAGTTTTTCTGCTTCCATTTGCTTAAAGAAGGAGGAGGATCCTGACCTTTTAAGCAGTGGAGGGCTGTTCTCTTGAAGATTTTCATAACTATTAAGCTTGTTTTCCTGTGATCCATGGGAATGGAGGCGTCTGCAAGCCAGCCTGATGGGTGCAGCGTGGCTGACAGCATGATGGGAGAGTTCAGAGCTCTGGGAAGGAGATTACAGACTTCCTGCCAGAAGGGGGTAATTTTCTCACAGGTGCAAGTACACTAAGTGTCACAGAGATGACACAGAGTGTTGACACTGATGCTCATTTCCCAGAGTTTGGTAGTTTAGCAGGGTGGAGTATTGCAGGAGTCCCCAGGGGCAAAGTGAAGATGTCACATTGATGAAATCCCAAACACTGTCCCAGTTGTGCCATGAAAACAGTCAATACCAGCTCCCTCCGGATGGGAAGGAGCTTGTGCACAAGTAATTACACAATTAAATCTCACTCAGCAAACCCACATACACCTCAAAGTTGTTGAATGTGTTTCCCAAGGACAATATTGAGGGGCTTGCAGGGGACAGGACATCAGTGGAGGGCCACCTTGGCCATAAGAGCAATGTGACTCTCAAGTTGAAGTGGTAATTTAATCCCTAAGGATGCACAGACATTTATATTTAAAACTCACATAACTTTCACATTCATTAAGCACATTTGAAGTGGTGGGTAGTATATAAAATATCTCATTCTCATCTCAAGCAGCTTAATTTGTGCTTGCCCTTAGGCTGAATTGTAAGAACTGAAGGCTTCCACCTGTGTCTGAATTGCACATGCAAATTTTTTTTATAAAATGGTATCTAAAAAAGACAATATAAAATAATTGGGGGCTTTTTTGCTCTTGAGTAGATCTTTTTTTTTTCCTAGATAAATTACAATCATTTTAAAAAAATGCCTGTTCAGTTCACTAGCAAGGATTTTAATGATGATATGTCTGTACAGTTCCTGTTTAGTTAATGAAATATGTAGCATATTTAGATATAAATCAAATCACAAGTTTGGCTTCTCAGTTGTGTATGGTGGGTTTAACATAATATTTTTGTTTATGTTTTTCAAGTATAATGCTGTTTCTGCATTTTAGTTACTATAGAGATTTGTCTTTGTGATATTTACTACAGTGTCCCTTGATGTGAAATATATGCTATCCAACTCATTTCCTATCCCTCACTGCATTGACAAGCAAATTTTCAAGTGATATTTTATATATATTTGGCAAAATTTATATTCAGCAAAACTCTCATCTACAGCTTGAGAGTGTGTAGTCAAGCAAATTCAGGTCCATTGCTTTTTTGCATTTAGTTTTATTTTTTATATATTTGGACTTGATTCAACAAAGCACTCAGGAGTTTACTTAAATGCAAAGTTGCAAGTGCTTAAGTGTAAAGTCAGATCATTTCTAACTGCTTTGCCACACTAAGCCCATAAGTGCCTTCACATCCTCTGGGTAAAATTCATCCCAGCCACACTGTCTATTGTATTTCCACATCACACCACAGCCCATCACACATGATATACAGACAGCTGCATCTCCATGAAAGGCAAAAAAAAAAAAACAACAACCCTGAACGTGGTTAGATGGAGGGTTGTTCTCCAACAGAAGGAATTCTCTTGCAAGCTGTTTTTCTGCTGGACAGCCAGAATCTGTAGGACATGGCTTTCTGACCTAGCACAGCTCACAGCAAGCTGAGCTCTGCAGCATTTCCCCTGGCACTTCAAGGCAAGGCTTCTCAAACAGCATTTCATCCTCACAGACATCTGCTCAGCATTTGAGGGGAGTTGGGGTCTGTCATCCATCTCTATACCATTCCTTTTATTGCTGCCTTAGTTAGTGCCCTGAATAACAGGACATATGACAGTCCATTACTGTTAATGGTGTTATTGTAGAATCACATTTCTGAAAAATACCGCCTCAAGCAAAATATTAGAGATAATTTAGTACTGTCTTTCAGGAAAGCACATGCTGGGGTTAATGCAAGTTTGACTTAGTGAACGTGAAAGGACCACATTGTTTGATCCACTTGAAATGGTATTTATTATTCTCATTTAGATAATTTTCTTAATTAAATAGGAGTGTTTTTCGTATTTGTTTTGCCCCCCAAATGAACTCCTTTTGTTGAGGACACAGCCCTGACAGGAGTTGTCAAGCAACCCAGGGAAATGGATGCTGATGCCAGAAGGGCAGGGAGAGCACAGCTGCCGACCATGGACCATGGGCATTGCCCTTCCTGTCCTCTGTGCTGGTCCCTGAGCAGGGATGGGCAAACAAGGCTTGAAGGTTTGACCATTGCCACAAAACGCTGGACAAGGAAACACGTAATTATGGCCTGATGGGGTGTCCTCTGCCATCTTCCAAAAGGGGAAAGGTGCTGAGTCAAGGTTAGGGTTTCTAGGGTGCTCTCAGAGGGTCAGGAATTGCTCTGAATGAAAAAAGCTGAGAGATTTCCAACTGTGACAGCTATCAAAATATAATGTTCAGCTCCAGCTTTTAATTTTGCTGGCCCATGCTTGGAAAACAATGTGTGGAACAAGACAGCACAGTGCTTTCTGCTCCATCCACCAGCACACTGCTTTAAAGTTTTCCAGCTTTAGGGCCAGGAGTCAGGTTCCAGCATAAGGCTGGAGTTTAAGAGCCTCAGGGCAATAACTTTCCTCTAATTAGCACCACGTGGCACAGACAGACATTTAACAAATAGGAATGCCACTTCCAACAAGCAGTGCAGTGTTTCTTTCAGCATTAACTGTTTTGGTTGTGGCTGAGTTGCAGCCAAATGGAGAACCCCCGTGTCCAGCAATCAGCCCTGCTGCTGTCCATGGACTGTTATTTTTCAATTCACCAGGAAAGGAACACAGTGGACACCTTTTACACAGACTTATAATTTAATAACTGAATATTTAAAATCTAGGCACGCTATGCAAATTTCCTGAGCCACACAACCTCTGGTCGAGCCTGGCTCTGTTTAGAGGAGAGAGATGTTTTTCATGCATAGTAGATCTTCCCAGTGCATTTCAATTTATTTTTCATAAAGAATGGTATCAAGACACTGCCCATCAGCTTTGCTTTACTGCCACGTGCTTTGGCCATTAGCTGTAACATGCAGACGTGTCGTTTATCAGATGGTGTTACAAGTTCAATATGCCTTTTGAAAAAGGCAACACGCTGCCACTGAAATGGGTGGGTTGAGAGTATGTCAGGGCAAGTTTTTATCATCTCCGAGCTCCTCTCAGGGGAAATGCAAAGTTGGTATCACCTGACATTTTTGTATCTCGCTTGTCTTTTTGTCTTTTTCCTCAGCATAGACATTCATTATTCAAAGTAGATTTGAGGGCTTCTGGAAAAGCCGAAAGGTGGGAGCTTGCTATGTTACAACTGTTTGGATTCATGAGAACTGCTAAGAGGGGGGGAAAAAAAAAAAGGAAAATTTCTCCCTGGGCCAAATAAAAAGAAAATGGTGTTGCTGTAAAAGCAATCTGTTGGCTAGACGCTGCGGCTGGATTTTGCGGGATTGGTGACTAGCTTGACAAACCTGTTCTCAGCAGTTGCTTGGTCGAGGTCGCTCCAGCACCTGTGCAGCTCTGGGCGACTGCTCTGTGTCTCTGTGTGCGGCCGAGGAGACGGCAGATGTGCTTGGCGAGTTTCCACGCGGCACCCCGGCCGTGCCATGCCGTGCCGTGCCATTCCAAGCGGGAAGCGCCGCGGTGGGGCGAGGGGCGGGGGCGGCTCCAGCACGAAGGCGCGCGATCCCATTCCGCGGCGTTCGTGGAATTCTGCCGGATTATGTCTGGGTTGGTGTTTGCTCCTCCCTCCCTCCCTCCCTCCCTCCGCCGCATCCCGGCGCAGCGCGGCGCTCCGCCGCCTCCCGCTCCGCGCGGTTCCGCAGCGCCGTGCGGCGTCCCCGGTGTCCCCGCGGCGGCGGCGGGCGCGGCCAGGGGCGGGGGGGGGGGCCGGGGGCGCCGGGCACTGATAGGCCGGGCGGATGCGCAGGCAATTTATCATCCCCGGCTCCCGCGGAGGGAGGCAGCGCGCCTGTCACCAGTATTGATTTCAGAGGATGGACTAAATTTCCTAGGATTTCCATTAAGAATTAAGCGAGGAGGAGGAGGAGGGGAGGGGGGGGAGAGAGAGAGAGAAAGGAAGGGAAGGAAGGGGGAAAAAAAAAAAAAAAGCCGTAAGCACGCAGGGTAGCCAGGCAGACATGGATATGAGATGGCACTGTGAAAACTCGCAGGTAGCTTCTTCTCTCACAGCCGATGCAGCGCACAGGCGAAGCACTGCCGCATGCAGGGTTTAAGATACCTTTAGGCTGACAGCAAGGAGGAGAAAGAAAAAAAAAAAGGCATTTGCACCGATTTACTGAAAATTACTTTTTTTTTTTAACAAAAAAAATTTAGAATATGTCTCCTTGGAGATTTCATGTCATTAATATTAAGATTGAATTTCTGCACAATATCTGTTTTAAATCTAGAAAAGCTTCTAAATTGTAATTTTTTTTTTTTCTTTTCTGCTCCAAGAAAGTAACGCTTTGGTACCCAGAGCATGGATGCTGCTGTTTTTTAATTTTTGTCGTCTGCTTTTTCTTAAACAATAGGCTTTTTTTTTCTTTTTCTTTGAGCATGTTTGCTACAAATGAGTCTAAAAGGAAAGGAAAATTGAGAAGAATCAAATAAAAGCATGAATAAAACCTGCTTCAAATAGTTGCCAGGCTGCTTTCTTTTTAACAATCTAGCAATTATTTTGGCTTAAATTATGCTTAAACCCTGACCATGCATGCTTTTCATCTTGGCTTTGAATATGTGTGTACGTGTGTGTGTGTACGTACGTGTGTACTTGTTTTGATTTGATTTTTTTGCAGTGAGCATTTGCACTACGGGAATTCCTGTGAGTTAAATGCATGCTTTGGTAAGAAAAATTGCATCTCAATGAATGACTGTATCTGATGGACTAAAATGTGGTGATATATAATGCAAAGTACCTTCATTTTTAAATGAGTTGCTTCTAATCTTTTGGGGGAGGGTAAATCGCTGCATGCTTATGACAATGAAAGTGTTTGTGTATTTTCTCAAAGGTTGATTGTTTATTTGCTTGTTTCTAACATGAAGAGCAAGGTGTTTCCTTTTATTTATTTATTTGTTTGTTTTTCAAATAACAAACCTGCAAGGCATCTGATTTAAATGAGCACGGGCTACAAAGCTTTCCCTGTTACCTAAAAACGAGCACAAGGGTGTGTGTTTGTGTGAGTGCCCAGCTCCTCTGGGGAGGTTGGTGATCTTTTCAGTTCCTTATTCTCCCCAAGAAGAGTTAAAATGCCGTGGCTGTCTGGCGCCTGCGTGCACCATGGGAATTCTGCTGGCAAAGCCAGGGCTGGCATCAGGTGGGACAGGTGTATCGTGATAGTGGAGAAAGGCAAAGGTGCGGGTGAGGGCTGCCAAAAGAGGTTAAAGGGTTTTTAAAGCAAGGAATAAGCAGCTTCCATCTGTACAGAAATCTCATTTTCCCCCAGTAGCTAGAAAGACAAGGGGAAAATCTTTCTTTTTTTTTTTTTTTTTTTTTTTTTGGTGTGCTTGTTTTCGTTCCAATGAGTCAGAGTATAATAAAGTGGGAGAGACGGTTCAATTTTATTCTGGTTTACAGGTTATAACAACGTGTTGAGAGAGTAGTCACGGTTTTGGAGGCTTTTTTCATGATTGTGAAAAGGCTGAACTGGATCCAAACTATCTGACTTCATTCATTGCTGCAGTTGTGGGGCTGAGCATCAAACCTTCTATCCTTTGGCGTACAGGGTGTATTGTGTAATGCTGTTTGCATTTGCTAGCTGGGCTTCCTCAGAGTTCTGCCATTAAGCCTCTTGGGTTTTTTTATTGTATTCATTTAAATCACTTAATGTGCCATTCTGTACAGCAGCTCTTCTCTTACTGCTCTGGGCTAATCAATACCTGATTTTGCTTTTCCCATAGCAGCTTACCCCAGAAAAAAAAAAAGAAGAAATTGGGTGGTTGTAACCATGCCAAATGGCTCTGGCCTGTTGGTACCTTAGGCCACTCTTCAAGTTCAGGCTGAAAACTTTGTGAATTGAGTTTACCATTCCCAGCTCTCTTCCTAATAATCCTCCACATCACCTAGGCATCATATATAATTTGACACAGCTGACAGCATCCACTTTGGCAAAGCTTAGGACTGAGCCAGAATGGAAATTGAATTGCATCTCAACTCCCTAATATTAATGATCCTTCCAGGTCAGCAGAGGAGTAATTGCCAGGGCAGCCTGAGGAATTGTTCATTAAACCTGCCTAGATGGCAGCTCACCTGTGGAGAGATGCATCTAGATGGCGTGTACAAAATGAATTCCATTTGCTTAATATAAGGTCTGCTGGACTTATGAATATCTCAAAAGCCAACATGTGGTCTCAAGTTTAATAACAAGTAATTTTTCTGGTATTTTAAGATTTCTTATAACTAAGGCTTAGCCAAATTGCCTTAGATGTGTCTGAAAAAGAAAATTCACAGAAAAATCTCGTTGGTGGTTGTATCTTGAAGGGCAAGCCTGTATTTCTGTAAAGGTGTAGTTTGATCTAAAACCTTGTGGCATGAAGCAAGAGAAGAAAAGTTCATGTTGTCCATGTTCTTTAGTCCTTGAGATAGCTGAGCATTTAAAATAACCCATTAATCAGTCAAAGTTGGTATACACAACCTGATTAGGTGGGCAGCTGGACCTTTAAATCCCAAATCAATATTCAACAGGAATTCAGAGGAGACAAACAGCCTAAGGACAATGTTTAGAAACTCAACTGTGCTTTATGTCTTGGTGTAATGCTGATTTAGCAAGAAATCCCAGTCACAGTGGGAGAGGATTTATTTTTTGACCTTGTGCATTTGAGATGACAGAGAAAGTTAAGAGTTGTCAGCACTGCTTTATTGCAAGGGGGAAATGCAGAGGGGGTTCAACCATCCCTGTTGCCATGACAGAAGGTACCCATGTGGAGCAGCAGAGAACAGAGGTGCACAGAACAGTCCTTCAGATACAGATACTTCAGATTGAAAAATCACATTCTTCTGAACTTGTTTGGCTGCCAGGTTGATGATTTAACTGAAGTATGACAGTCTGAGGGAACAATCTAACTTGCTGCAATCATAGTGGGATATATCCTCTAGGAAATCTTGGACCTCAATCTGTTTATCTGTCCTCTCTCTCATCACAGCTACTGAAAATCATGGTGGTGTTTTCTTTCAGCTGTCATGTCAACTATAGCAGCTCTGTGTAGTAAAAGGATTCCTGACTGCTGACACCCTTCTGCCATGGGTCACCTGCTGCCACTGCTCAGAGGAGTTGTTTCCTCTCCTCAGAGCTCCTTGTCCTCACACTGCTGGAGATGGTGCCACAGCTTGGCTGGGTTGTGTGTACATACACACAAGAAAGCCTTTCAAGACAAAGAGCTGAAGAAAGCACCAAATTCAGTCTTAGCCAAGGAGAAGCTTGACAGACAGAACTTGTTGGTGAAGAGTAAATGATTTTCATACTTCTTGGTTGACATGTTCAGTAGCTTGGAATATTTTATAATTAGTTGTAGTTGTGTGTATTGCCACAAAGTTTCGTCATTCTATTTGTTTCATGCTGCTAATTTTTATGAATTAGCTGTATTTCAGCAACTAATTGATCAGCTTTTCTGACACAAAAATTAACTTTACACTTGTTTTGCACATTCAGACAGTAATGACTTTTAATTTCTGGATTTATTGTTCTGTCTGTTTTTTTTATATTTTTGATATACTTTTTCAATCCATAGAGTTTTTTGCCCTGCTCTCGCAAGTTGCTCTGACCAGCAGATCCAGGAGAGGTCTGATAAAGTCACAAGAAGTTTCTCTTGTGGGGTAGCTTGTATGATTACAGTCTTTTGCTATGCTTTTCCACACAGGCTTTCTATTTTTGTCTATATCTGAACTGCACTTCAATTTTTGCCAGCGGAGTGCATAATTAGATTCAGCTATATAATCACATGCCATTAATAAGGGCTAATCCCTTTTTCTCAGATCGTATCTTTCAATCCCTTTTGGGTGAAACTTCAGGTAATGCCTCCAATCTAAGTACCAGATCGAGATGAGATAGAGTAGGGGCCAAGGGCAAAACTTAGAGGCAGCAGCTATTTGAAACAATGTGTGGTACATCAGGAGGCAGCCAACAAAACCCTTGCAGTTCCTCTGAAAAAGTGGTTGTTGGGACTACTTCTGTGCATTTGACTGCATTGCTAGAGAATGGTAATTCTAGAGAATGCCCTTCTCTACTAAAGAAGGGAAAAAATGTGTGCAACCTCTAAAAGAAAGTGGAAGGATGGAAGGATAAGGATTAGAAAGTGTGTTCTGTACATGCAGGAAATCTGAGCATTGTGGACACTCCAATTAGCCCTGTGCAGCAGCTTGGCTGGGTTTCCAAAAAAGGTGGATTAAGGTAAAGTTCTGCCATCCCTGAGGTCAATGGAAATGCTGTCAGTGACTTCACTGTCACTGACATTCTACCTCTGGCAGAAGTCCGAACAGCAGAAAGCGTGAAGTCTAAGTATGTAAGGACATATGAATTGATTTCTAAACCCAGCTATCTTGGATGATTGTTGCTTAAAGTAAATCAAAAGTTAAATGGGAAATGAGCAAGATGGCATTTTCACCAGAATGATTCATTTTAAATTCCATCCCACGAACTAAATGATTCCTTGCCAGAGAAGACCTGGGAAGTTTTCAGGTGATGAGGCATTTCTCCTGCTGAGAGTCTGTAATGTCCAGGACCTTGGAACACCTTCTGGTTTGAGCCTGGCCATGTGTTTTTGGCACAAATCCAGAAATGAATATAGTAAGTTGTGGACTTTAGCACAGAGTAAATTGCATTTCTTGGCTCCAATAATGTTAGTGCCTTGTTTGCTGGTTTCTCTAAATTGGCTGTGGTATGGCTGCAAGCCAATACTAAATCACCTGAAGACTTAAATTATTTTCCTTAAGTTTCCACAAGTTTTGTATTTTTCCTTCCTTTTAGTTCTTTTGATTTCTCTTATTCCCTTTCCTATCTGTTTCAAAATTCCCATGCTGGATCACTCTTATTGTGAAGACTACACTACTATATATGATGTTATTATATTTTTTTTCCATACTGGAGGCTGAGGAGAATGCCTTGCTTTTCTGTGGTGGTTTTTAATGCTGCTCCACCCTAGTCATTCAGGAGTTTTGTTGGAATTTCACTTTTTTTTTTTTCTTTTTTAATGGGGTTATTTGAACTGTTAAGGACATGCATTAGGTTACCAAAGTTGTTGAGCAAGTTTATTGAGAAAAAGGGTGATTAAAATGTCTGGGGCTGTGTGTCATCATCATGACTGCTACCAATTTTTACTGCTCCCTCAAAACAGAATGTACACCTGGGGCACAACTACACTGAAGAAGTAGACAATGGCTTTTGGTTTTCACCTTTTTCATCATGCATGATCAGAAGATCTTTAAGAAAGCAATTGCACAGAGACTAGTCATACAAATATACATTATTTATATAGGTTTTATTGCACAGTACAAGCAAAAAATGAAGTTTATATGGCATTTGGGAGCAAAGCATGGTTTTGAGTTCCTAATTAGTGTTAGAATTGTTTAATAAAAGGGATATATATGGCAGTGAATGAAAAGTCACAATTTTGCTTTACAATAACACAGGTATATTTGATACTGGTATTAAGTGTCAGTAATGCACCAAAGTTGGGGAAGCTGAGGATGAATACATGGACAAAGTACAAACTTCTTCCATGTTTTAGAGCCGTGAGGTGGCAGCAAGGAAGGGGTGGGAGGTCACCCAGCCAAAATCAGAGCAGGCCAGTAAAAATATCCCTTCCGGTGAGCTGCACTGCCAAATGCAAATCTGTTCTGTGAGGTTGATGTCAACGTCAACCGCCGTATCCTGGGGAAGCTCACTTCCCCTGGCCCATGCCAGCTTCACGGAGGTTTGCAAAGCCAAGCTGAGCAGTGCAGCTTGTGATTTCCTAGAGGATGTCCATCTGCCCTGAACAGCCTGAGCAGCCCCGGGCCCTCGCTGACGACTGTGTCGGCGGAATTGCCGCGTCCCGCGTGAGCCGCACTGCCCGGCTCCAGCACGCGCTGCAGCAGCGCCAGGAATAACCCTCCTCTTGGCCAAGGGCACAACGCTAGGGTGCTACACCCTTATTCTTCTTTATGCTTAAGCCTGAGAAACACAGTTTGGATCTTTCAAATGAGACTAAAATCACTCTGGACCAGTGGGAGTCCCCTTTCAGGGTGTTTTCAGGGCATGTTGAATGATGGTTGCCTTGTTCACTTTTGGTTAGGAAGAGACTTTACAGGA
The DNA here is from genome assembly GCF_017590135.1 of Pyrgilauda ruficollis. NCBI lineage: Eukaryota > Metazoa > Chordata > Aves > Passeriformes > Passeridae > Pyrgilauda > Pyrgilauda ruficollis. Next base: position 1,935,617 of record NW_024531377.1, read on the forward strand.
GGGCATTTCTGATATTTCTCTTTCTACTTATTTTTAATCATTCTAACTAACTTAACAGACAGTAGGATGTTTCTGCAAACTCTTGCAGGCATCAGGGTGCATGAAACAGCTGAGACAATCAGCATAATTTGGGGTTTTTTTCCTACCAGTATCTTAAGTGCTAGGTTGTCAGATGCACCATTTTTACCTACAGGCATGAACAAAGACTCCATTTTTCCCGTAAGCTACATTGACCACTGTCAACTTTACCAACCCTGAATCTTCCCTTTGCAGCTTTACCTGTGCAGCAAATTTATATTGCTACATGTTTCCCCTTTCTAGTGGGGATATCTAGAGAATAAAGCAAGTAAAGTGGTAGCAGAGACATCTGAAAAGGCTGCAAAGGTGACCTTTGCAAAATACTCCTTCAGGGTTACTGGGGAGGATGTGTGACATTCAAGTCTCACTGTTTTTGTGCACCAGACAGTTACAAAGGAAATAATAGCAACTTTTAAGCTCCTAAGAATGTATCTGTCACTTTGTTTAATCTTTGCTTTCTGGCAGCCTAAAATAGGTGACTGAGATGGTAACCTGGTCCTGAAAAAGACCAAGACCATTTCCTTGTGTCCAAACCGTCTGTACTATCTGTTCCCCATTGATATTTAGGTGACTTATCTGAACGAGGAATGAGCAGCAGCTTTTATGACAGTGGGAGCATTCTTCCAGTGTGCAGCCTCTGCAGGATAAGGGGCTCTGGCAGCTGATCTGCGACCCCTGCTCCTGCCTTGCATTGTGCTGAGACTGACTGGACTGCTCTAGTAGACATTGTTTTACTCTTTTTACAGCCAGGTATCCAGATGGCTTCAAGGATTTAAGTCAGCTTTTCAACTTCAGGTATTGCTGTACTTGGAAATAGGAGAACTGAAAGTAACCTGAGTAAATAATCTAAAAATATAGTGGGGAAGTGACTAATTCCTTTTGGAAGCCTACCTCAACTGCAATTCATTTTGGTTCCAAGAGAAGATTCTCACTTATTTGTGATTAATTAGGTAGAACTACCTTGAGATCACTAGATAATAAGACAACTCCAGAAAAAATGGTTTTCCCTTTGAATGAACTATAAGTAGCTTCAGTAGTTTCTCAGACTATCAGTGCATGGTTTATGCCTGGACTGCTGCAGAGCTGTGGAGAGCAAAATGGAAACATGTTGCCTTAGTTGTGTTGATAACCAGAGTAAGAGCTGTAAAGAATGTTAGTTAAACAATGTTCTCACAGTGGTGTTATTCAAAGCCTGACTGAAATCTGCTTCTCTCTTAGCTGAGGGCTTGGCACTGTGGGATCCTTCTGGTCCTACTTCCTTGCCCAATCAGTCTGCAAGTGTGGGATTATCTCCATTTCTATCCTGACTGCAGAAAATCCTGATCCTTCATGTATTTCTGGGAACTTCATGTTCACTATTCATTTATGGATATGCCAGATAATTTCTTGATTTTAACTGAATTTGATGATCAAAGAAAGAATTGGACAAAACAGTTATTAATCCTATTATTCTGCCATTTCAGAGAAAATTTGTGTCATTGTTAAACTAACACCCATTCAATTAATAGTGAGCTTTGCAAACTCCCTTTTATTTCATGTGGTCTTACATTAAAACATTAATTCCATTATTTTCAGATATTAAAAGTAATTTTCCTTTCCCTTGGATGTTATCTTCTGGGCTTTTCCTCCAGTGTCAGTATGCCAGAACAAGACATCTACCTGATAGATGGCACTGGAAATAACAAATAAATTGTGTTTTGAGTTGAAAATATCCTGAATGTTAAAGCTGTCTGTCTAATGACAGTAAGTATGTTGGAAAAAGCGTAATTATGTTTGCATTTTCTAGATGCCAATTGTATTACTCTTGATTCAATGTTTTGCATGAAGTGTATGGACTGAAATTAGCCAAAAAGTCATTGAGCTGCTTCTTTTGGGTCAGCTGGACTTCTTCCTCCAGTGACTGTTTGCTAATTGTGAGATGACGTTTCTTCCTCCTGGGAATGGTTTTGCATGAAAGTATGCTTAATTGTATTAATGCTAATAACTGGGAGGGAAAATGATTTCTTGGAGGAAAGGAAAGACAGAAATAACCTGTGAGCCCTGCAAAATAATTGGGAGTGGGAGTTAGGGAAACTACCACATGTTCTACATATCCTGGGTTTTGTCTCTGCCCTCAGAGGTCCTATGACTTACACATGGATGGCAAATGTGGTGCTCAAATGGTGAGATCAGCAGTCAAAAGAAGCTTGGGGTTTTCCCTTCCTCTTTGTAAATTCATACTGACCTTTCGAAAATGTTAGTAGCTGCATAAATTGCTGGGTCTGATTTCCATGTAAGGTGTTTGGGCTCTGGAATACTGGAAGGGATGCTGCGTTCGGCAGATGCTCTCGGTTTCCAGGTAACAAAGAGGAATTACACAGGCGTGACACTTTCAAGGTGGAGGAGCACTGATGCTCACTGTTGTGCTGGTGGCCTAATTTTGGGCTGTCAGCTTGGGGTGTGTGCCCAATCCACGATTTCTCCATCTGAGGAAATCAGCCAGGTCTGGATGCTGAATGGAGCAAAACACTGGCTCCATTCCAAGGATCTCTAATTTTACTAGCTTGCCTATATGAAGCTGGTGGCTGACTGAGTACCAGATACATTTTAAGTCTTTATCAGTGAAGTTTTGTCTATCTCGCACTGCAGAGGTCAAATCAGGGGAAACAGTGGTGCTCTCCTTACTATCAATTTCATGCCAATTAAAATCTCAAAGTAAGTCTTGTAACTGTCTCTCCTGCCCTTGGTATCACAGTCTCTTAATTTCATTTTTTAACCTCATTTACAGTGGAAGACTGAGTGTTATACTCTCATTTCAGGACCAGCACCCCCCTCCCCTCTGAAATTTCTGGGAGCAATACTTGCTTTTATAACTGTTCTTTCTGGCTAAAAATTCAGCTGAGCATCACTGCATCTGCCCTTGCTCCATACCTCATCCTCTGGCACTGTAAGTTTTGCCAGGAGCTCACATGCAGTAGTTTCACTTAAAGCCATATCAGTATAAAGAGGAAGGGGTCTCAGTGCTTTAAGAATATTTTTTAAAACAAAGCAGCTGATATTCTATAAATATCTCCCTGCCACCAGGATCCCACAAGCCTACTGGCTTTGATTCCTGTCTTTGCACACCGTGCCTGTGCAGAAAGCACCCTTTCCAAGGTCACCCACCAGCTTTTGTGCTCAAAAAAGTGATGAGGGGTTATCCAGAACAACAAAGGGAAAAGTTTCTGAAAGGATTCGTGCCTGAGCAGGTGCTTTGAATCTTGTATGCATCTGTGGGCTACAGCTGTGGAAGTCACAGAGAGTTATAAATTAGCCTTGTGGGGAAAGCTAATTGGCAGCTTCTCCTTCAAAACAAGACCCTTTTTTGCAGTGAGTGTGTGTGCATGTTTCCATGCTCAGGTGGAGTTGTAGAAATATTTGATACATGATTTCCCATTTTTCGTGCCGTGACTCAGCTGTGGAGGATAGCTTATGCATTTGAGAGTGATCACTGATAGCTTTCAGCCCTGATACAAAGAGAAAAGATTGTATTGGAATAAACTGATTTCAGACAAAGAGTGTTCTTTGGACAGATGTGCTACTCCCAACTTCTCAAGTGATATCATCCTCAAGAGCACCTGAGCATAGCAAACACTGATTAGTGGATTGGAGGTGATGAAAGAGATAACTAATTAAACTGTAGAACATTATAATCTTTATTATATGAACTGGTGATTGGGAAACCACTCTTGAAAAAGATCCTATAGCCTCTTTAAAAAAAAAAAAAAAAAACTAAGAAGACTGGGGCATCTTAATTTACAGAAAGAGAAATCTCTTCAAACACTTTACAGTATCTTCCTTTGGTATTCTGCAACATGAGAAGGATATCAAAATACCTTTGCCAAAGAGTGAGGGTAACACATGGATGCACAGCAAGAGGAATCAGGCTGCAGAAGGCAACAGGGAAGTTTTATTTTCTTTTTGTTTTACATTTATGAAAAATTCAATTCCAGCAAGACCTGACTAGAGAGTAGATGCAGGCAGGATTACAGCACACATTCGTTGACATTTACTGTCCATCTTTGTATCACAATGAGGTTTGCCAAAATGAAGTATTAAAAAGAGAAGCAGTTTGTGGCAACTTGCGAAGTCTCACAGTAGTGTGTTTATCCCCAGGAAGGGCTGTAGTGATGCTGAAGAAGGCTGTTAAAATCTGTGTTTTCCCAAAGCCGTAACAAGAGAGAACATAAGCAGGTGTGAGTTGGGCTGGTCTGGGGAGGGATGAAAGCAGCCTGGAGAACTGGTAAGTAGCTGAATCTGCAGTTGGTTGGTGGCAAAGTTCACCAGAGACCACAAAGGCAAGGCAGGGTGGGATTGTTCCAGCTGAAGCTCGTGATTCATCTGGCATTTACCTGTCAGGTGTTGTGCTGCTGGAAGCAATCAGGTGGCAACAATGCCTGATTGGATGTTTCACAAAATGGAAGTTTCCTGCCTGTGAACATACTAGGCAGCGGAAGAGGAGAGTTTGCTATCACAACTGAGCATGGAAAAGTATGAGGAATATCAAGTTGAAAACAAAGCAACTGAGATCCAAATTTTCCAATAGCAAGAGATCCATTCAACCAGAGAAGTGAAAAAATGGCTTTCATTCAGAGATGTTTCTTTTATCTGTAGATGTTTTTTTCAGCCAACCTTTGGAACATGCATGAGAAAACCTTTTCTGTGTGCAGCTTTTGAGTCGCATCAGTTATCATAAGGCATTGGAGGAGGTTTTGGGGATTTTAAAATGAAGTTAGGCTTTGGCAAACTTTAATAAAATAGATGTCCCCATCACTTTGCTCACCCAATGTAACCATTAGGAGAGGGATGTTTATACCAAGTGTGAAAATTATGTGGTAGAACCAGATATGTGCAACTAAACTGTTGGAGAGCCTGATTTTATAAACTTTACGTGCCCAAAGTAACTTTGCAATGAAAATGATGCCTGTTAGACTGGGACATATATGGCTTAGGAAGGTCTTCAAACTTTTTTGATATGAGACTTTGTGGAAAGAGAAAAAAATAGGCTGGAAAGCAAATCACAGTGGGAATTAGGTTTTCTGGATTTGAAGGAGGACAGCAGGCTGGAATGGTTGCAAAACCTCTCTGATATTCTGTGATTAAAGAGCACTTTTCAACTGTTGTCTGAAAAGGAAAGGAAGAAACTGGAAGAGAATGAGGTGAGGGCCAGGTTTTCTTCAGACCGTCACCTGCAAACAGATTTGTGGTCAGAACAGTGTCTGGAAACTGCACATCTGTGACAATCCCTGGGGGAGGTCACATTTTGAGATGTGCACTGATAAGATGGTCAGGCACAATGTCACGAAAAAAGCAGCTGAAGAGCAGAAAGAGGAGTGTTCTTTGCACATGTTATGACATCTGCCACCACGCTAAACCAGCAGCAAGATTCAGGTTTAAGTGGGAGGGAGGTGCTGGTGCAGGCTGGAGGGCTATGAACTATCAGTGTGGTGCCAAAATCCTGTGCTGAAGAATCTCATTCCACCTCCACCTTGGGGAACTTAGAGGTGAGAATTTGCTCACCTAAATCAGTGATTGCATTTTTTATTGTCTGTTTGCTTTTGGGGAGAGAGAGAGTGTTATTGGTTTAAAATACCGGATATCAAACAAATTTAGCCTTGCTATTTCTAAACCAGAAAGAAGTTACTTTATTCTATCTCTCCATATGTAGAAAGAGTCTCCACCCATCACTAAGATGGGAGAAATGTCAGAGCCTTTTCCAACAATATTTCAGTTCAGTTAAGGGACATCTCTGGCTGAAGGCAGGAAAGCCTAGAAGAAAACAGGAAGACACAAATTTTACAGAAAAGTCGTAGTTGCTCATTCACCCACACAAGAACTTACTCATAGTTATCTAAGAGAACATAAGACTGAAAACGAATTTCTGGGTCATAAAGTCCATTCTGTTCCCAAAGTTCTCAAGCATTACAGTGTTAGATGGACCTTTCTAGCAGTGAAAATGTATTAGACGGCTTCAGGCAGGAAAAAATGCCCAGCACTGCAAATTTGGACCTTTAAATTAGTTGTTTAGAAATGCTGAACAGTGAACAGATTTTTCTGTTTTATTTTGCTGTCATTTCACTAGGCATTGTTTTAATGTAGAAAGACCCGAACAAATTACAAATCCAAAACATAAGCATAAACATTGTTGTATTACTGTAATGAGAACTTGCATTACTAGTTCCTGACTGAGGCTAAAGTAGATTATTGTTATTGGATATTCTTCAGATATTTCTTTCCTGACACCAGCAGTTTTCAGGTCACTGATCCTTCTTCAGCATTGGTGTTTTTTAAAAGTTATCACCATTTAGTGTTTATTATAATAACAAGAACAAAACATTTTGTGGGGTTCATGCTGCATTCTGATTCTACATATCTGTGTTTCAAAACGTCTACAAAGATTGTTTGACCCTGGCAATGTCTCATGGCCTCTGAGCTGGCCTTTCACAGTCATCCTAAGGAAGGCATCCATTAGCTGAGAAATATTTCTGTGTATGAACCAAAGTAGCCTGTTAGCAACAGCACATTTATTTAAGAAGACATCTCAGTAATAGTGGAACAACTGGCCTAATAATCTGGATCCAGGGACTTCTCTGCTAATGATCTGAACGTCTGCAGAAGCGTCTGTTAAGGACATAGAGGCTGGTAGAAACACTGGTCTTCATCCCAGAAAAATTCCCTCTGGCAGCAGTGGGGGTAATGGCCTGTAAGACCTAAACACTCTGTTAGTGGAATTACACCAGAGGAATTCATCCCTGCTTGTGAAAACTTCTGCTTAAATCCAGCTGACATTATGGGAGGGGAGCAGAAGTGGGAGGTGAATTTAAAGAGCAATTAGGGAAAGAATTTTCCTGTAAAGCAATTCTGCATTTTGCTGTTTGCTTTTGCAATTATTTTAATTATCTTTCATTTAGAAAGTGGAACCTTTAATGAAAACAAAAAATTAGATACTGCCATTAGGGGGAAATCACACTCATGACAGAGAGCAGACTTGGATGCAGGAGCTGGTGCACAATGCTGAAGCCACTTTTGTCCTTCAAGGAGTTGATTAAAGTGGTTCTTGCATTTGTGAGCGCCTGTGAACTTTATTCCTTTGTCTCATTTCTTTCTTAAATGTCCTTGTGCTTTAATATCTCTTGTGTGATGAGCAGCAGAAGTGGTGTAGGTCAGATACAGGAATTCCTATTTGAAATCCATAAACTCTTCAATGCCCAGTACAGCTTAGCTTCCAACAGGGATGGCTGCAGGTATTGGCACTTCTAAACATCACTTGGCTGCTGTGGGAGAGGTAAAGTCAAAAAAACACCACAAAGTGTAAGTTCCTGTTTTACCTAAATGTCTCTATGCTTTGGCTCTCCACGGTATAAGTTATGTCATGAAATGTGGATTTGTTGCAAGAATGGTTTTGTAGCTTATTTGTGTGACTTCCGTAGTATTCTAATGAAAATCCAATGTGATTTTGACAGGTTAGGGCTGTAGTAATAAAGCCAAAGTGGCAGATTTGTAGATAGTGATTCCTTGAAGAGTGATTATAGAGACAGTTGCTTATATAATTAGTGCATTATATGTATGTTACCAGTGTTGCATGATATTAAAATCAGTCATTAATCCTTTTTTATCATCCCCAGTAGCTAAAAACTCTGGGAAAAAGAAAAGTAGAACAACCACCATAAGAAACAGAACGAGTCCTCAAAGGAGGTCCTGATTGCTTAAGAAAATGTGGTATCATGTCTGATAAGGTTCTGTTCATGTACTTCAGAGATTCTGTCCTTCCACTTTGCAGATAATTTTCTTATCTAGAGCAATTAGGGCTATTTGTTGCTTGCATGGTTCTGTGTTTTAATGCTGAGCAGCTGCTGCTGTCACTAAAGGGGTGTTTTTCTCTTGGGTATTCCCAGTACCAGCCTCAGCTCTCAGCTGTGCACTGAAGCATTGCAGCTCCTGCTTCTCCAGGCTAAAGCGGCTCTCTCACCACATCAGGAAGAGCAGGAGGGGCTAAAAGGAAGCCTCTTGGAGGTCATGGGTGTCTGCCTGTGGAAAAAGAAGCAGGAAGCTGTAACTTAGTTTTATTTTGCAAAGCATACGGATGAATAAGTGGGAGGGGAGCTGATATAAGTGCTTGGACTTGGGACAGGAGTAATGAGTTCCCTGAATCTCTAGAGCTTTTAAATGTGTATAGTTCTTTGCAAGTGGAAGTGAGAAGGTTAAAACCATTGCATGCAGGGCATGGCATCTCCAGAACTAGATCCTTCTTGATGTGGGAAAGGCAGGGCAAACTCTGAGGGTCTGAAGCTGAATATAACTATTCATCAGTCTTAGAACTGACATTTTAATTTGGTTTGGAGTCATAAAGCAGAGACCTACATGAAAGCAGCTGTGAAATGGTGATTGTATCTCTCTAAGCATTATGAACTGCTGGATTAAACAGAATCTCCCCCAAACACACACATGCTCACTCTGCCCATTTTCCAGTTCACTCTGTACAAGAGAACAATTAAATATTTAGTCGTTTGCTCATCTGCAGGTAAGATTATGCTTTCTTTTAAAGAATTCTCTTTTAATTAGTGGTTCAGGTGCTGGAAAATAAAAGGGCACTTGTGGGTTCAAAGTTTTATCTGCAAGGTTAAGCCTTTTCTGTGCAGGCAAACCAGTCATTTGGGCAGGCTATTGTTTGAACCAAGCAAGTTTCAGCCACTGTTAATTAGTTTTTTTTTTTTTTTTTTTTTTTTTTTTTTTTTTTTTTTTTTTTTTTTTTTTTTTTTTTTTTTTTTAAATATTTTTTGTTGTTGTTGTTGTTGTTTTTTTTTAGAATAATTTCTCTGGCGTTTGCTCTGTGCTTAGCCTGTTAAAGTAAACATTAAATCTCAATTAAGATTGCTGTACTCATCAAGCAGAAATTCTCAGTAGTATTCAATTCCACTGCTTTGGGGAAAGCAAAGCTGTTGTTTTGAGTGAGATGGATGCATTCTATACTTACAGACAGTGGACAATGGGCTTTTAGGGTCCCTTGAACATGGTGAAATATGCTGCAACATATGTGCTTATGAATAAAATATTGTAGTGAATTAATGGCAGGCCTGCTCAGGTTAGGTGTGTTGTGTAATGTCAAGGCATGTCCTTAGCACAGGGAACACGATTCCTGAGAAAGGGTGGAGAGCCAGACCCAGCCTCCTGCAGCATGGATGCAGTAACAGCTGGTACCTCGGTGCTTTCACACAACCCCACTGAGAGTGAAAATCCTGAGTGCTGGGAGGGGATTCATGTATCATGCTGGAATTCATTCTTTTAAAAACACAAATATGGTACAACAGTGGAAAGGTAAGTTGTTTTTTTTTTTTACAGATGAACCCTTCAACATCCATAAAAACCAGGAATTGTAGTGACCCCTCTCTTGCTAGCAAAGGGTTGCAGCTCTGCCAGTGCCCCCTCCCCTCATCATGGTGTCAAAGTCCTTGTTCATCATCTGCAACTGGGACATCCAGTTAGACCAGAATGTGTGGGAGTAGTGGGTGATTTCTTGGTGCTTCACTTGAAACACCCCCAGTGAGTGTAGTTTTGTCAGGGGTCGCACTGACACTAATGGTGGGGTGGGACAGTGGCTCTGTGTGTCTCTGCCTTTCTCCAGTGCTGGTGCAAAACACTGTGCCGTGTTTCCCTGGAGAATTCATGCCTCTCTGAGTAGTGCTGAGAAAGTGTTTGTCACTTTTGCTTTAATTTGCCAGGAAAGAGGGTCTTGCCATTTGCATTGTGGAGAAGAGCCCTGGCTGATTTATATGCATGCAGCCAAGCCCAGGGAGTTTTCAGCATCCCATGAATCACACTGGGGGATGCCTGGCCCAAAACAGCATCTCTGCATTTCATGCTGAAGCTTGACCAGAAGTATGTGATGTGTGTCAGACAAAGAGTAATTAAATTTGTTCTCAAATAAAAAATAAATAGACAGAAAGACACAGGCTTGTTCACCTGGGTCTCGGAATATTTTTGGAGCACAGCTTTTGCTGTGGAACCTTGAAGAAGTAAAAAATTACATAATTTTGTCTGTTCGGGAAGCTGAATTATTAATTTGAAATGAAACTGTTTTATAGTCGTGTTTCAGAAAATAAGTGTGATTTCTAGGCAACTATGCCTAATAAGAACCCTGTGGTATGAAATCTAGTCTATGACTGCTAAATAGTTCTCCATCTTAAAGCTGTGCTGGGCTATGTGTATTTTTAGGCATCCTAGCAATAAATATTTTATAAAGTGCTGCAGACAGTCAAGGGAGGAAATGTTCTGTTGCAGAGGAATCCAATTTCAGGTTCCCCATAAAATGATGTGGTTTATAGGGTTTGATATCAGATACAAAAACAAGGATGTTATATAAAATGTATCAGATGTTATCACTGAAGAAACCCTGCAGTGTTGTGAATAATTTGTGATCCTTCAAAGAAAACTGGAAGGGCTCTAAGCAGGTCATGTAGTGATAAATATCAATCTACATGTGTTCCCATATTGATGAAAAAAGCTATTCCTTACCTTTATTAACAGCGAGGCCAGATTGGTAGTAAAAGACAAACAATCTTTATTGATACTTACACTACATGTTTAATGGAGAATAAATATTGCAAATGCTCACTATGAGTGCATATGCCGTGGAGAGAAGCCTGCTATCTCCAAGTCAGTATTAGAGGATTACGATCCCCTGTTGGAGGCTTTGCTCCAGCATTTCCAGAACTCCTGATCGTGCGCTGCTGGCACTTGCTGTATGTGCATTTTCCTTGTACATGAAAACCGCCTCACGCTCAGTCTGCTCCCCTTAAGTTGGTGCAGGGGAGAACAGTCTTCCTTAAGCACAAATTGGCACATACAGCTGAGATTTAGCTATTAGCATCGTGTTATAATGGCACATTTAGCTTTCAGAGCAGAATGAGTGGAAACACCCCGTCTGCCGGTATTTTCTGCTCCCTGTTGAGCTGGGGGAGCAGTCTCAGGGAGGAGAGATGGCAGCAGGGGCAGTGGACTTGTGATGTTGTGCTTCCTGCCCACTGGCAAGTGGGAGCTGCTGGCTGGGCCCCCTGTCCTGCTGTAGACAGCAAAATGTTCACTCTTCCCTGATTGCCCACTTGGAGACTGCCAGCCACCCCTTTCTTTGTGGTGGGTTGGTGCCTGCCTTTTCCTTGAGGTGTTTTCCATGTAAAGCCACCTTGGTGTTGCTCAATCAGAACTGAGCCATGGCTGCAGAAGATTTCAGGAGGAAGAAGCCATTTGCTTTTTGTCCTGCTATTTTAAGTGGAAGCTGTTGCATAAAGCTACAAGTGCAGAGATATGCACATCTAGGTGGTAATTTATCCTGAAGGAAATCCATAATCAGAAAAGGATTTAAGACTGCAGGGAAGGCTTTCATTTCCTTTGCTTTTCCAGTGCTAGACTCCATATGAATTAGGAAAATAGCAGCCATCTAACGGAAAATGTGTATTTCCCATTGCCATTACAGAAAACAGAGATTTCCTGAGTTCTGTGTTGGTTTAAAATGCAAGGATTGGGGGGCATTTGGAGATTTTGTGTGTTTGCAAGCAAATGGTAGGAAAGGAGAGGACATCACAGCAGGCTTTTGCTTGGGTCTACAGCACTACAGCTACCTGGCATTGTGACTGATAAAGAAAATGGGAGCCAAGTTTCAAGACTGCAAAAGAAGAAAAAATATTTGGTGTCAGGCTGTCCCCCTGTATTACAGGGTGGGAGTTACATATGAGTTTTCTAGACATGTTTTCCCCTGTCAGTAAAGCCTCTCGGACTGTAGGTGTCCATGTTTGTCACCCATTAAGAGAACTTTACTTTTAAACATTAACCTCACCTTCTCCTTGTCTCTTTGTAATGTGGAGAATGGGGTAGGGAAATTAAAAAGCAGGTCTATGCACGTCTGATTATTGAAATCAGAAACAGTTGCCACTTGTTTTATTGTCTGGAGTTCTGAAAACAAAAAAAAAAAAAAAAGGAAAAAAGTGCTAGGGGTTAACAGGACAGCCTGTATGCTCTGAAAACAGAGCAGGTACTTCCAGACTGAGCATTAGCATGTGTCAAGTGTGTTTTAGAAAATGCCTTTGTTCTATTACCTTTAAAAATACTACGGGGAGTGACTAGCCTACTACACATATTGATGGATGAGGTTAAGTATGGCTTCCTAGTGTGGAAAAGGGCTGCTGAATTTTATTTCCAGGAAAAAAACCCCTAAAGATAAATTATTTCTTTGCTCAAAAACCACTCAGACATAGGGGTTTTTTTCCCTAGGATTTTCAGCCTTCCAAATATCTGAGTGTAATTTGCTTAAGTAGATATTCCAGACCTACTTTAATTCAGCCGTTGCTACGGAAGGCGGCAAAGAACAAAGAGGGAGGCTGCAACGTTTTCAGTGTGCTGAAGCAAAATATTAAGACATGCTGAAATATGTGTATGCTAAGTCAATAGGCTGCAGATACTGGGAAGGAACTCTGAAGGAACTGCCTCACTGTGTATCTGATGGAGTTTAGTGAGAGGCTGTCATTTTGGTAAGCAGAACACGGCCAGCTCCTCTGTGGCCTTGTTTTTATGTAGGGCACTCAGTTTGTAGCATGACAGATCTTTCATTACCAAAGATTTCATTGTGAAATTAAGCATCATGCCCTCCTAGGACCCATCCTCTTCTGGCTGCTGAAGCAGTTTTAAAGTGTAAGATCAATTAATAAAGTTAATTGGGGATTAAAGTACAGTAGGTTGAAGAAAATGCTTGTAGCTGGCTGAGTATATGACTTGAGCACCCCAAAGAGTCTGGTCTGCAGAGGTAGTTTGTCCATTGTCTGTGACTTTTATGTTTGTAGATTGCTGTGCAAAACTGAACTAGCTTCAAACCTCAACCCTTCCAACGTATAGTTTTGATTTCAGGCCTGAAGCTGCCCATTAATATCACAAGTGTTGCACGATTGCATTTTTTTTAATGAATGTATCCAGGAAAATTTAGTTTAGCTGAGCAGTGAAGTATTATTAAATGGACTAAATACAAGAAAGGGTGATTCAGATATTTCTGCTTTATCTGCTGCTTGGGATTTTGAGAATACTGGAACATTGCATTTTCACACCCTTTGTTTATGCTGAATCATTATAAAATTTTGCCTCAATCTAAGTTTTCCTTCCTTTGCTTCCAAATATTAACCTGATCTTAAATAACCAGTGTTCAAAGCAGACCCCATTTGAATAATATATTGTGCACAATAATTCAGGAAATGTAATTGATTGCTTTTAGGCTATATTTATATGACTTTGCTTTCTCAGAAAGAGCAGTTGGAATATCTAACTGAATGCACAGATATAAAGGGTTTTTCTAAGCATGATTAAGTATTAGTAACAAAACTATTCTTCCATTCCTCGTTGTTGGAAGTACATCACTGTAAGTAATTTACAAATCTTATTAGGATACAATGAGCACCAGGCAGTTTATATTCTGGTTAAGAACAGCATGCATGAGCTGAGCAGTAGGTTTGAGAGCTAAGCTGCCACTGATGCACGTTCCCACAAATAATTGCTATAGCAACATTGTCATAATGTCTGAGATTTGCCTCCCTTGGGTTTGCACATGAAGTTTTCTTTATGGTGAAACAAAATGCCTTCTCAAGTTGAAAATATACTGTAATGGTGAGGCTATTGATGGCTTTTGCCTTTTTAATTTTTTTTTCTTCAAGTAATTAAATTTCAAATGTTGAGAAGCATAATGGAACATTAGGGGAAATCATTTGCTGTCATAGTGTCCATTCATCATGAAATTCAGCATTATGTGGCTCCTTCCATACAATTAATCTCTGCAAATTGGTGTGATCAGGTGAAGAAATTCACTGTGGGCAGTCTCACTTAACTTGTGGAGTTTTTTCTTTTCTTCAGCAAGTGCTTAGATGCTACACTTATGTTCTGTAAAAATCAATCAAAATAAGGTTCCAGAGTTATTATTTCTTCCATTTCAAATTGCTGCACATTGTGATACAGGTTGTGTTTCTGCATATTAGGAAATCTTTGATCTACAGCACCCAAAACAGAGTTGTGCACACGCCATCATCCTTCAGGAACCCTAGTAATTCAACTTGCATTTGTGCAATGTTTTTTGGCCAGATTCTGGATCCCAATTCCTGCTTTGTGGTGTTGGATAAAACTAGCAAGGGTGCCCTGAATGGCAAAGGCTGCCCAGCAGAGTAGCCAAGTACTTGCCTGTTTGGTGTCATACTAAAAAATGTTCACCTGTGTCTGAGAACTACTTTTCTGATAGCTGATCTAGGAGGAGAGAGCTGGAACACTGCTTTGCAGGCAGCTCCTGTGCCCTTCTCCTTTCCAAGAAGCTCGAAATCTGTTCCTCTGAGTTGAAGTGTATTACAGATAATAAAGTTCATGATACATGGGCAACATTAAGTGAAGAGTGTTACTCCATTATCATTATGATGATCAGAGAGCCACAGATGAAATAATTTCAGCCAGGCTCTCGGACTGGTGCAGTGAAGTCTGAGCAATGACTGCAAAAGGGAGAGCACTGAGGGCAGCAGAGGACTTCGATCATCCAAGCAGGCTAATTAGAAATCTTTCAGCAGGGACACAAAGGTGAGCAGAGGTTATAAAAAATAGATTTTGCAGAGATATTAGGGAGAAGAGAGAGGTCCCACGCTCCAAAGGACAGACCTCAGGAGAACAGCAGGGAGGAGGAGGTTGAGTCCCTTGCGTGAGACCATAGAATACTAAAGACAGGAGAAATCAATAACAGGCAATGTGTGAAGGTATTTTATAGCTTTGTTCAGATCTAAGGAATCTGGGGAATCTAAGATATCTGGGGAGTCTAGTGATTGCATGTTGTTGTAAAGATGTTTTAAAAAAGGGGGAAAAGAAAAAAAAAAAACACCTTTGGGTACTAAGGTGCTGTGCTGCGATACTGAAAGGAGACAGTATTGAAGTTTCCTTAGACTCATAAAAGCTTAAGAGACTTGAGTATGGACTTGAACGTGACCCTTTGACTGCTGTCCAACAGGAGGAACCCAGGGCATTCCAGCAGTGACAAACTGCCTGGGTGCCTCGTGGTGAAGCAGCGGGAGAAGGACTGCAACAGCCTGATTGAATTCAGGCTTTCCCACATGTTTGCCTGCATCGTTTTGGTCTCACAGTTTGCTCTCCTGACAGCAGTACATGGCTGTTAGAGGCAAGAGAGCTAAATCTGAGGAGCTGCAGCGTAGTGGAGTTTGCTGTGCAGTCAGACACAGCGAGATGTCAGCGTGAGGGTAACAGCTTGTTCCCACGAAGGGTCTGACACATCCCACTGCTGCCATTGCACGGGGACAGAGGAGCCCACGCAGCTCCAGCTCCCCCTCTGCATGCCCAGAGCAAACCCATGGGCTGGCTGGAGGTGCCTGCCCTGCCCTCCAAAGCTGTGCACAAAACATTTGGTCTTTTCCCAGCAAAATTTATGCACCTGGGAGTTATACCAGTTTTAATTAACTTCATCTTTCTCACAGTAACATTCCTATATAGACAAGAGTGACAGACTCAGGGAGTTTAATTATAGCCTTTCCTGACATAGTATGCCTATTTAGAGAGTCAGCTGAATGTTTTAGTTGCAATAGCAAGAACTTCTAGGCACCCATCAGAGTTTTGAGCCTGTATCTTATGAAATTCTTTTTACTTTTAAAGAGGAATCTTACACTATCTTGCTGTTTCCACTCCAGGCAAATGAAATGTCCTTGCTTTTGTATTTGTATTTTCCTTGCTGTATTTCAACAGCTATAAGGTGTTATGAAAAGCAATTTTAACAGATAACTGATAGGTTCCTGCCAGGAAATGGAGAGACCTTGTGAAAACACAGTGCCATACTGAATAACTGGGGTGTGCATAGATGGTTAATTTCACATTTCATAAATGAGAATCCTATTTTAAATTCTCTGCCATATTCCTAGCTATTGCTCATAATGTAATAATGAAGGTCAAAAATCCAGACTTTATGTGACTTAATAGTTTTAACTTTTTTTTTTTTATTACCTCACAGCAAACCTGTCTTTGCAGTATGACTCAGAAGCGTGCCATGCTGCAGTAAGAACAGCGATTAGTATGTAGCCTTAGGCATACTCAAGTTTAAGATAATTCCCTATGGGCTTGGGCTCTCAGTTTTAAACAATATCACAAGAAATTATGGGCCAGATGCACAACTGAAGTGTGAACATTTTGTTTCTCTGGAACTGTGTGGCTTTGCACCAGCTGACATTCAAATATGTTATTATTAATCTGTACCAGCATTTTATTGAAGATGGCATCAGATTGTGCAGACATAAGCCATGTGAATTAAGGCTTCGTGTCAGACTTGATTTCTGGCATCCCCTAATTGCTGGGTGTTCATTCCCTTTCACACTTAAAATTTTCCAAATCAAATGTTTTGTATCATGGTTTTCCGAGTTCCTTTCAAAACAAACATCAGAAACCTGTTCCACTATGCACCACAGAACTGACACCCTGAAATGGACTGCTGGAGCCTGTGGATTCACCTGGCAGATCTCTGCCTTATACTTGTGTCTTTTAAATGATGGATCCCAATGGGCCAGACATCTGCTGGAAAACTGAAGTCTTTGCTAGAGTGATTAGCAGATTGTGATTGACAGTGAAAGGAAAGCTGAAATCTTGGTGCCAGCTCCAATGGCTACAAGTCTGTAATTTTTCCAATCTGTAATAATTCCAGTGACTGGTCCAGCATGCTTTGTCCTCATCCCAATCTTCCCCATGCCCACAGTTCTCCATGGCTCTCCATGTGCCACTTTGCTGATTTACTGCAGCTCTTTTCCCCCTCATCCTCTCTTCCCTTTGTAATGGTCTGTGTCCTCCCAGGCTTACAGCAGGAGCAGTGTCTTCCCAAATCCTCCAACATCTTACCTCAGTTACTTTTCACACTTTCCTGGCCCTTCATCTCGGTATCCCATCTTGCCAGTTTTCTGAGCCTGATTTTTCTAGCTTATTCCTCCCCACCACCCAAATGCCATCAGCAGCAGTATGGACAGCTGAAGAGAAATTGTCTTCCAGGCCTCAGTTCTTCTCTTTGGTACTGAAAAGCCACTACCTATCCTTTAAAGTGAGACCATTTTTTAGGTCCCAAACCCAATTACCTCCTGTGTAAGATGCAGTTTTTCTTAACCTGCATAGATTTCTATGCATTTGATGAAAAAGGGAGGTCCCTGGTCAACAATGTGGTTATAAATAACATCTGCTTGTAAATAATATCACAATCACCTGGAGCATCTCCCAGCTGTGCAAAGCCTGCTCCTTTCCTGGAGCGTGTTTCTCACCTGAATTTTGACAGCTCTTATGGAATAAAAGCATCATTAACAAACCCAAACACCTCTGTGACAAATGTACACTCTCAGAAACTGTGTAATTAATAGTATCTCTAAAACAGTGGCTTTAATGAAACATTTTAATTGAAAGGCAATTAGGCATTGTCTTTTTCCAGAGCACGTGTAGCTAACTAACTCTTGTTAGTATTACTGAATTGTACTTGCAGAATGCAGCTCCTCTGTAGAACATTTCTCATCTCTGCAGAACTAGTAGATTATTTCCTCAGTATATTCCTTGGTCCTGCCATTATTGTTTGAGTTTTTTAATTAAAACATTAAGATAAGGAAATGTGGGGATTTTTTAGTAGTAGAACTGAGTGCTTTACATTTTAAAAGGCTGTGCTTCAAAGACAGATTTGTGGAAAAAACAGCTTCAGTTTTGCTTTCCCTTCTCTGAGTATACCTGTGAAAACTGGTGATAATGAGGGATAAAATGTGACAAAGGATCTAATATCTGGGGAGGAACAGTGTGCCCTCTTGGACCCTGAAAAAGTTTAAATTAGTTCTTTATTGTAAAACTTGAGGAAGGAAACTGTTGGCAGTGGGACTAGCACTCGTTTTCCTTCAGGGAAGGAAAACTGGACTTGAGAGAGGGATACTAGCAGATTCTTGCCTGATCTGACTGACTCAAAACAATTTGCCTTGAGCTAAAGACATGCTCAAATGAACTTGAAGAACATGGTATGGATATGTCAGTGTTAAAAAGAAGATCTCGTGTTTCTTCTATTGTCTCAGTCTCTGACTTGTCTCTGGAGCAAGATGATATGGTTGGTTTACCTAAATGGCTAAAAAGCAGTCTAGTAGTTTAAGCAGTTGCTGACAAGATAAGAAAGCTTTCTCCACCCTGAAAATATGCTAAGTGAGAACAGAGACTCCATGTGAGTTTCAGGAAGTATTCCTTCTGAAGGGCTTTCCTTGCCTTCCCCGATTTTGAGACTTATAAAAAAATTCCTGTGGCTATCAGTAGACCAAGATGTTCTTGTGTGACACAATTTAATAGTCAGGGAGATTCACAGTAAGACTGGCAGTACTGCAATTGTAAAAAAAAAAAAGATGGAAGTGTAGTTCATAGTTAGTACCTTTCTAACTTTGCTGTGTTTTCATAACTCAGTGAATCACAGAATCACAGAATACCAGGTTGAAAGAGACTTCAAGGATCAACCAGCCCAGCCGAGTCTTAAAAGTGTTCAATGTTGATTTCAGTCATTTCTCAAACTTAATAAAGTTTTGCTAAGAATGGTCTTAAAACTTGTGATTAAATTGCAAAAAAAACCCAAAGCTCCACAACAACAACAAAAAAGGCTACACTAGCAGCTCAATGGTCAATTAAAAGCAGCCCTACTTCCCTGACAAAAACTCAAATTGTCAATTTTGAAGGCTTTAATAATGCTATGCCTGAGTTTCCTGAGATAAATACAACTGCAGCAAGAGTCATATTCCAAAAATTTGACAGTCTCTGTGCATGTGATTGGTAATACAGGGATATAAATTAAAAGATTTGCTATCGCTGTTGTAATGTTGCCATTTAATAAGCACAGTCTCTCTCTGAGTTAATACAAAACTGTCTCTTCTGTGTTTTGTGAGTTCAGAATTAATGGAGACCAAAATGTTTACTTCAGCAAAAGAGATGGCTAAAAATAAAATGATACCAGAAAATAAAAGCATAATGCCCAGAAACATTTCCCTCATACTTAGAGGCAAAATAATTTTCTCGCCTAGGAGAAAATAATAGGATTGCATTTCATCAACCACATTCTATTCCATATATTTTAGGCTCAGTGCAAATGTAAAAACAAAACAAAAATCAAAGTGCATTTTTGTTGCTCTTGCTCTGGAATGAACTATGGTGTTTATAGGAGAGGAATATGGATGTTCTGGAAAGGATCTAGGAAAGAAAGCACAAGAGACTTTTAAAGAATTCACAGATTATCTGTCTCTTGTTTTCAACCTATTTTCATTACCTTGGGGGAAATAAGGGTGAAACAGGTAAGTTGGAAAGTAGCACAGCTTCGTCTAGTCAGTATGATCCATGGCAGAACTATTTGTAATTGCAGAATGAAAATTAGCCAACAAAATTATTTCTGGAACCAGAAATGTTACACCACTGTGAATCTAAAAGTTAGATGAGAAAGGAGTAAGGCAGTGAGTCATTTGTTCTTCATCCAAGCAGCCATGACAGCTTTCACAAATGGCACAGTATAAATAATAGGCATTATGCGATTAGGTGCCCATGGTTTTGGTGACTGGTGTGTTGCATAGCAGTGCCTTCTTGATAAAGTCCAGTTTTGTGCCATGTCTCTTCATCTGTGGGTTTTTTCTCCGTCATGAGAGAAAAACTAGCTTTGGGCTAGTTGTGCCTGCATCTTCATGGCAATTGCTCAGGGCTCTGGGTCAGAACAAGCTGAGGCGTCAGCCAGCAGTTCCCAAGGGCCCTGAGAGCAGGGAGTGAGCTCCTATTTCCATCAATCCCACTGAAGAGGAGAGGGAGAGGGCAAGATGGAGCCGGGGGAGCAGTGAACACATGGTAGAGGGCTCATACTTGCTCATTCCCAGCCAGCCACCGTGCCCAATATTTCCAGTAGGAAGGATAGAAGCAGTTTTGTCTTTTTACTGCACCTGTATTTCTGAATCAGTCAGAAGCAAAACAGTGCCATACTGGGTTTTTTGGAAAGGAAATCAAACCCTGGTCTGTTCATCTGGCACTGCAAAACAAATTTAGACCTTAATCAATGCAAAGGTATTCATGACGCGGACATGACTCCTCGTGCTCAGGGGTTTATGGCATGAGTTGGCCTTGATGTGAGGGGTGTGGAAGATGGACAATTCACTCTTGATTGCAGCCAGCACTGCTTTGAACATTAGTCCAACATTCATGGTGAACATCAGTTGTTCCTTGATGCAAATAGCAAATTACCTCAAAAAATAAACCTTCTTCCCCCACTCTTGGTACTTTGTCACTGTGTGGCTGCTGCTTGCTCTGCTTCCAAGAGCCACAGCTAGTGCAGGATCAGCTTGTTTCAAGAAGAGAAGTCCAAACTAGACCCTGCTGTTAAACAGTGAGTGTTCTATTAAGGATCTCCTTGTAAAGCCTTTAAATATGGAAGAGTGGCCAGTGAAAAATGTATTAATGGTGATGTGTGCATTTTCGTTTGTTACCCAGCTGGGAGAGAAACATGGAAGAAAAACAGTGGGATAATTTTCTAGGCAGCAAATCCAAAAAGTTTTAAAGAGGACAAGAAATGTGATATTTTTAAAATAAAATTAATATAGAAAGTGCATTTGGTCTACATCTGAGAAACTAACTTAATCCATATGTTGCAGGAGATAAGGAACATGACCTGATAGGAAAATGTTTGGATTTTTTTCTTATTTTTTACTTAGTAATACTTTAATTTTTAAACGTTAGTGCAGTGCTGCCTGGCTATCTGTCCAAGTGAAATGTTGTACCTTTGCCAGCATGTGGATTTCTCAGCTCTGCTTCTGCTTCTTTACAAATGAGATTAGTGACTCTAAGACTTTGACCAAAGCAATTAACTTCAAATTCTGAGCTTAAGGGCACAGTTTTGTTGACATTATTTTACTATAAATCCATTTCTCAAATATATTCCCATTGTTTGTGGCAATTTTCCCCATGAGAATTTAGATGTTTGGGTGGAGGAGGGTGGCTGGAGAAATAACACAAAAGTCTTTCTGCATGGAATGAATACCATGGATTTTAAGGTTATTGTGTGGAAAGATAAACTGTCTGTATGTGGAGAGGTGGAGGCTAGAATTGAGGTGGCTCTGTTTTGCTCTGTGGAGCAGGTGTGTTCCTCTCACTGCTGGGATTTGAGGACAGAGGCTGAAGGTGCCCTGCAGGGCATCTGAGGCATCTTCTTGAGCTTTTCACCTACACTTCTGCGTTTAATTTCTACAGCATTCATTTCACTGACTGCAAGGCCTTATTGTATTTTGTTGCTATATCCTCAAGGCTTCTCTTTTTTTTTTCTGTGAGAGGAACTTATTAATCAAGGCTTTTGCTTTCTCCCAGCATCAAACACTGACAATTCAAGAAATAACATGGTAGTATTAATTAGATCACAGCCAGTTTTGAGAAAGTGTTTCGATTTTCAGTTACTGTATTTTCACATTACAGGGTAATAACATGTCAGCAGTTAGCAAAAGATTTAATAAATATTGTGCATGTGCTTGAAATATTAGCATTTTAATACCCATGTCCAGAAATAACGTTTTTCAGTAGCACAGTGCTGAGAAAGGACTTTTTGGATGTGGGTGGACGAGCAGTAATTGATGCACATGTACTTGTTTGACCTATAGCAGGTTAAATACAATGTTCGAGGCAGTTGTCTAAACAGCAAATCATCTAGAGCTGATATTACTGTTACATCACTATTGCCTCTTTCCCAGCAAACTGCCTCGTGCAGTGGCAGGTTATTAACACCAGATGAGGAGTACACCTGATGAATGTGACATATTCGAGTTTCTTTCCACAACTGTCTCAATAACCAGTCACGAAGATCTGCTTCGTACACCGAGAATTAAATTCAAATGATGTAGTCTTGGCTAGAAGATTGTGCAGTTAATCCCCTCCTGAAAAATGAAATCTGAGTTTTTCCACATGAAGTCTTTTGTGATGTTTCATACCCTGTTGATCTCTGTCAGCACTCCCATTGATTTAGGTTACTTTATTCATCCATTTAAAGAGGAAAAAGGGGGGAAAAGGAATATATGCAAGGGATTAGTTTTTGGGTAAGTCCCTCTCTGCCTCAGAAAGTAATGTGTTCAGTACAAAAGTATAAAAGGACTGCTCTGAGCTCCTTTATCTAGGTGTTGCATGAACCATATTTTTCAAGGAGAGCTTGCCACAGCTAATAAAGAAGACAGTAGTGTTTATCTGTTGGGTTTCCAAAACCTTTGTTTATACCATGGTTGTAGCTATATAGGCTTTTGCCAAACTGAAGCAGACCTTTATGCTCGAAAATCACTTGTAGCTGATTCTCTCTGAATTAAATTGCAATTATTTGAATAAGCTTTGTTTTCAGGAGGAAAAATGAAGCAAGCAGAGATGATAATTAAGCATTACAGAAAAGGGGGAAAGGAGAATTAGAGGTTTAATTTCCTTGTCTACATCTGAAAGTATGTTTTCAGACAGTCATTTGCTAACAGTCATTGGATTCTTACCCATTAATCTTCACATAATTGTGTCTCTTGATATCCCCTCCCTTGTACCCTGGCCCTCCCCTTTTGCCACCTTGTCTCCTTTGCTCCTGTGACCTCACCAATAATTTTTCACTTCCTTTGTTAGTTCCCCTCCCAAAACAAGCATGCTCCATCTTCCCATGCCTTGACCATGCCCTCCATCCTAACCATGGGTGCTGCTTGCCTGTCTCTGTGCCACCCTGCCTGTCCTCATCTCCACACTCACCAGACGGTTCCAAACACGTGGAGTTTCCTCGGAGAGGCTTTGCAGCCTCGGCAGTGCTCGCCAGGCACCATCTGTTCCCAGCATCTCCTTGGCCAGTCATAGGCTCCTGCCTGGCTTTCCTGTGCCTGCTTTCTTTCTGACCTTCCTTCCTGCTCTATGGGAGCATAATTTTGGGAAATGTGCTAGATCGCGGCCTGTGTGTAACTGCCAGCGCCTCTCAGCAGCATCCTCACCTGACCCTTCTCATCCTCTGCTCCCTCTCCCACTCATTTGTTGTCCAAAATCAATCTCAAAGCTCCTCAGAGCAGAACCTTTGCTTTCCAGCTGCCTTTAGCACCAGGCACAACAGCATCGGTCTCTGCTATCATTCAGCACTGGAGCTGTATAAATAAATAAGAGTAATTCTGAGTTACACAGTTGAAGTTCTCATCTAAAATAATTTAAAGAGTAGTCATGAGGGGTTGTGCTGGTTATAATTCATATAATAATTTAGGACTGCTAGTTTTTAGCTATTGTGTAATTTGGATTTGCTTGCAGTTCTCATTGGATAAAGTGTATTATTGAACAAGAAAGGAATAAACTATATTCAGAGTAGCTGTAGGGTGCTATGATTTAAAGGAGAGCTGGTGCCATACTACAACAGAAAATATGCAGGATCCATTATACTGTTAATGAATGCACAGCTCAGATTGGTGATTTAATTTTTAGGTCATATTTCTCTCATACCCTCAGGTATAGTAGACTTCATACATAAAACCAGAGTAAGTTGGTGTGTATTTAATCTCAGTCATGCAAAAAAAAATGAATAATAATAAAAAATTACTTTCCTGTATTGTTTATTCATTTGCAGTTATTTCTTTTAATGGCATAGCATTCAGAGAGCACTATTAGAAGGGCACAGCCATATTT
Organism: Pyrgilauda ruficollis; assembly: GCF_017590135.1. NCBI lineage: Eukaryota > Metazoa > Chordata > Aves > Passeriformes > Passeridae > Pyrgilauda > Pyrgilauda ruficollis. The sequence continues at coordinate 1,959,398 of NW_024531377.1, forward strand.
TCTGGTACTAGTTTTGAACCAGAGATAGTAACCTTTGAGGCAGCTTGATATTTATCCGTAGCTACAGACTGTCACTGCATTTAAGCCATGACTACAGCGTCATTTTTTCATCTGGCCAGGAGCTTTCTTGAAATAGTCACCATTTCCTTCCTCAGGCAAGGTGGCAGATTGGTGATATTTTAAACTGTCTCTTGGCTGAGAGACAAATCCCAATTTCTTTATTTTTGCAAGCAGACGTAGCTGATGTAAGCAAGACCTATTCCTGCAGGGGCCACACCCCTGAATGGTTGTCAGAAGCAACATTCTGCAATGACTTCTAGTTTTACTAAATGTAGGATTTTTTTGGCTCCATTTTTTCATTGCCATGTTAATTGTAAGCTTTTTTTGATATGTGCACAGATATACAACTTTTTGAGATTCCACATTTTACAGTGGACTGCATTTTAAATCATATAGTCATAGCTGCAAACTGAATCTGAAAAATCTCTGGAAATGCACAAAGAAAAGAAGAAGCAATTAAAAGAAATTCTTCCTGACCATTCACGCTGTATACCTTCTATTTTAATTTTTTTTAAAATTTCTTACAACTGAAGTATCACCTCTTAAATGAATTTGAACGACTCACCCAAGACACATTCTAATCCAATCGTGTATGATGATGATACCAGTTGGATGTTATCCTATTAGGCACTCACTGTAAATAAGGGATTTTCCACTGACTTTTAAATCCTTGATTAATGAGAATGCTTGAAGCAGTGTCCTGTAAGTTAGCCATAGTGCTAGAAACAATGGCAATTCACTTAGGAGAACTGATTTGTTTTAAATCTTCCCATCCAAATTAAAAAGCATGAGGAAAAGATAATGTCAAGTCAGTAAAACACATTACTCTATCTTGCATTATTGATCTGCACCCCATGGCTGTCTGACACCCTCAGGTCTAAATTCTGCTCTCTCTTCAGGTAAATCCGCATCAGTCAGACCTCTTCTGGAGAAAGAACTCCAGAAAGTAACTGGCTCACAGTATTTAATTTATGCATTCTCTATATTCTCTAGTGTTTTAGATAACTCTGAATCCCATTTTGAATTCTGTAAGGCAGACCAATAGCTTTCATTTGTAGTTTGGTCACTGCTATCTCACCTGCCTTTCACAGCTCCTTTGCCCGTTTCCCTGAAAATGTGTAAGAGTAGCAGCAAAGGGCTATTTGGATTTGGGGAAAGGGGTCAATATGGGCAGGTTGTGACACGTCTTTTAATTGGTACTTAAACTTGAATTCTTCGTCAGATATTTTTCTGAAGAAAGACACTTTTAGCACCGTCTTATCACTTTGCTTCCTATTCAGCTACTGATACTTGATTATTGCTTACAAGAAAATGAGTTTTATGCCAAATATTGACTTTGAAACACACGTTACTTCCTTTAATATGCTGAAATATTAATGAGGTCTTTCTCGACATTCTATATTCGCATTTCTTTAAGGTATTATTCATTTCTGTACCCATAATATGCATGCATTTTTATTATTCAAGAACACTCCTTTCTTCTTGTAGATGTATGAATACTCTTTCTATAGATTGGAATTAGTGTCACTTTATGAAGACAGTTTTGACACTCTCTTATAAGTAGCTGAGCAAAGTATCTCTCAGACATGAAAGTACTTAAAGTGCGTTATTTTTTTTGGTGATTTTGAATTACCAGAATTTTGTATGTACCACAAATTGTGCAAATGAATAGATTTACCTAAAGTCTTACCACGCTGTCCTATATCAAGAGTAATCAGAGACACTGCAATAATCCCATAAATCTGTCTGATCATTTCTCCTTGGGTCACTCAAGTTACAAGGGTGACTCATCTGTGCATGGGCCAAAGCACCTCTAACCAAAATTCCAGTCAGACCAGTAGGTCTGAGATGGTATCTTGCTGTGACTGTTGAGTATGCATGTGATCCTCTCTGTTTAATGGTATTTGTGTAGAGCTCCTCAGTGATCCATTGATAAATATTCGGAATTCTGGCTACAGGTCATAAAAGTATTGTCTTGTCCATGTTACGGGCAAAAGGAAAAATTTGACACCAGGGCTTCACTTACCAAGTTGAAACTATTTCAGAGATGCATGATACTTTATGTACTTATTATTATGTTTTTATACTTAATGGTTGTGGAGTTTACAGTACAGAGATATTTTTGTATGGGCACACTTTGTTGGTTACTTGGTTATTTTTTTCTTTCTGTTTAAAAAGAAAAAGTAGTTTTCCACAAAGACACCAAGCTACTGGTTTTCAAGCTTAAATGGTTGTCATCTAGAGAAAGAAAATGGACACTGGAAATCCAAGAGGGTGTTTGCCACTGGCTTTTGTTACAACTTTGGTTTTCTACACGGTAGAAATGAAGGGCAACTAAAAAGCTTTTTTGGGGGTGTTTTTTAAATTTTGCAATTTTGGGAGTATTTCAGGTTTAAAGTTGTTTCCTCTAGCTACAAATTTTCTCAGCTTTAGGGAAAGATAATTTTTGTGATTATGGCATCCAAACATAGCTGCTGTCTGTAGCCTTTTTGATTACCTTCAGCAAGTTACTTCATTCCGTTATGCCTCAGTCTTTTACCTCTAAAATATATTATGATTATTATTATGGGCTTTTCTTTGTTATGCCTCACATATTAATGAATGTATTCCTGTATCACTTTCCTACTTCAGAGAAGTGCTGAAAGCTTATATTCATTAATATTCTTGAAGCATGACAAAGTAAAGCCTATTACTGTAATATGCTTCGCTTTAAAACTCTGCTTAGAATAATAATGATAAACAACATTGGTTAGCCTTTAGCCCTGCTGCACAGCTATAAAATTTTTACATCTTCAGATTTAAACTGATGAAGGAAAACTTTCATGCATTTTATGTCCCTCCTCTATACCCATGGAGAGATAAAGGAAGAAAGTTTTGCATTTACTGAAATGGGTTGTTGGCATATTTATCATTCAGGAATCCAAGAATGGCTTTTTGCCTGCTACATCCTTAGCCTCTTGTTTGAATATGATGTAGTATTTTATTCTCTCCATGTATTTCCTTTGGTGAGGTGAACAGAAGTTTGAAATGGATGGTTATGAAACACCTTGCCCATAGGAAAAGTGTCTTCCTAACCTCTTTAGTAATTTCTTGAAAAATGACCAGGTGCATGACAGTTTATATTTCCCTCCTATTATGTCCCTGAATTAGTGTAGATGTTCTTATTACATTTCTAAATGACTGTTCTCAGAGGTGGCTTGAAAACATATTCATTTTTTCATGTTGACTGATTGATTACATCAGTGTTTCAGTGAATATATCCTTGTTCTTGCACAAGAATAAGAAGTAGTAAGAAGCAGTAGATAGGAATTCCCCAGTTATTTTTTGAACTTTTGTGGTGTATTTTACCATACATCCCCTGATTTGTCTCCTTTGCCTTGATTTATATAATTGTCCAATGCATTTTGGCCCTGGGACCTAATCATAGTACTCACACAATATATCACTTATTTAAGAAAATAAGAGGTTTTCACTTATTTAAGAAAATACCAAAATAATTTCTAGCATATACGCATTTATTGTTGTTTTCTTTCCTTGACTTTCTTTTCATTAAATAGTTTTCAGCTCAGTGAGAGACATGTTTGCTTGTTTTCCTTTTTTTTCCTTTTTTTTCCTTTTTTTTTTTTTTTGACAAGAAGACACAGTAAGTAAGTGCAGTTAATGGAGAAAAGATCACTACATTTATAATAGTTTTAACAGCTGCACTGCAGGCAGTTCATTATTTTGACTTGTATTTTAATGCGCTCAGTGTTCTCAGTAATATCATAGTAGAGATATTGGAAATAAAGAGGGAAGACCAGCAGCCTCAATATACATATTCTGTCCTTCTACTTTCTGTCCTTATTGCAAAAAAAAAAAAAAAAAAAAAAAAAAATTAAAATGTGTAAGCACCCACACTGGATATCTAACACAATTCTAAATCCTGACAAGTGCAAATTGAAAAGCAATGTCCCATTAATACAGAGTTGGAGAGTGTCACTGCACCATTACACTTTAAGTCTGGAATGCTCTGGGCCTTGCATAAATTCAATTAAAAAAAAAAAAAAAAAAAGAAGACACGCTGGTGAGAAACTTGCAACATGTTCAGTCAATTCAAGTACATCTGTTTGACTCTTATTTCCTTTGCAGACTACAGATGACATCCTGGTGGCCTCGGCTGAATGTCCCAGCGATGATGAGGACATCGATCCCTGTGAGCCGAGCTCAGGTGGGTTAGGTTAGTCAACTTTTTTTATTACTTTCTTTTCTTTCATATTTGCATGCTCCAGTCCCCCAGAGCCCCAAGCAGCATGACAGTCCTTTTGTGCATCACAAGGAGAGGTTGAATTGGGCCCTTTCTACATGTGGTGGTAGCAGAGAGGAAGAGTCATCTCCAAGACATCAGATGGGAGCACATGTCATGGTCTGAGCAAAGTTATGGCTTGGCTGACGACCTGAGGGTGGACTAGGAAGGGCATTCTAGGGCCCCTGCAACTGTGTTGTGATAAAGAAAGCGCAGCTTCATTTAGCAGGAAGGTGTAGCTATTGTTTGTGCCTTAAGCATTGCCCTCAGTAAGATAAAAGTATCATGTTGAAAATGTCGTGTTATGTCATGGAATTGTAGAATGGCCTGGGTTGGAACGGACCTTAAAGATCATCTAGTTCCAATCTCCCTGATGTGGTTAGGGACACTTTTCACTAGACCAGGTTGCTAAAACTCCAGCCAACCTGGCCTTGGACACTTCCAGGAATGGGACTATCCACAGCTTCTTTTATTATTTTTTGTTAATTACTATGTACCATCTCTAAAAATCCCAAAGTTTATCATTGAAGTGAAAGGGCTGCAAAACTTCCTATCCTTTAAAATAATCCTAGATAGTCCAATGAATTATTCCTGCTTCTTTGTTGGTTTGGTTTAGGTTTTATATTTCCTGAGTGAACAGCTCATGGTACCATAAAGATATATCTCAGTTTTCCTTAGAATTTTCCCCAGAATTCCCTTGAATTCTGTGCTGTTTGGTAGCATGGCCACTGCTGGTTTTCTGAGGTAATTTGGTAATCTTTGGTGCTTGCTACTTCACTTAATAGTAAAAGAATTAAGATCTATTTGTTGTGCTGTAACATTAGCTCGAGTAGAAACCAATTTAATTTGAGATTAATATATTAATGCAAATAGCAGCTAAGAGCCATTTTAGTATCACGCCAAAATCTGGGGCAGGAGAAATGTCTACATAGCCCTAAGACAAATGAAATTTTTCTTCATATGCAAATGCATGATTCCTATTTTAAGTCACAGAACCTGATACCCACATGCAAGAATTATTTACTTAAACTGAAGTAAAGGCATATATGACTTGTCTCAGTGTCTGACAGACCTGCGGGATGGCACTTGAGCTCTTCTAGGAACCAATTTACAGACTTGATGATGATAATTCAGGATTATTTTCTGTCACTTTCCAATTAAAGGATTTCAGAGTAATTTTCAAAATTCCATTAAATTGAATGATTGTTCTTAAAACTGATTAGCAACAGGTGCACTCACACAATTTTGTATCTCTCAGGGAAATATTTCACTCGCAGAAGTCTCAAACATTATGATCAAGATAGTCAGGAATATTTTTTTCCTGCTCCTTCATTCTCATTTACAAATTCTTGAGTTTAGCAAGGCTGTCCTGTCCAGTATGAGTCAGTGCAGTAGCTCGTATGGCTCTGAGCTCATTCATGCCTGTTGTTTCCTTGCTGTACTTAACTCAGACAGTGCTGTTCAATAGATAAATTGACATTTGGGGGGATGTTTTTTTTATTTTATAAGGTATTTTTAAAGGAATATATTGGTTATGTAGCACTAAATAATTTTCCAAAGCACCTGGGAATGCAGCTTTGGTATTAAAGCTGTATTTGTATTTTCTCAGGCTTACAGCTCACTGAAAGCCAATGAAATTTCAGAATAATTCTTCTCTGAGGTAGTTTGAGCTCTGGGGCTGCAGTGTTTGGTAGTCCTGAGCTGTGCAGTCATTTAGCTGATGGGTGCAAGAATGGGAGAGGTAAAATGAAACTTTCTGACAGCTTATTTTTTCTGTCCAAACTATGGTTCAAGAAAGGGATGTGAATGTTAGTCTTTCAGCAAAAAATTGCCATTAGCTTCACATACTGGTGTTCAGCTTTCCTGTTTTAGCTTAGCATTCATCACACAGCTACGCTTCTCATTTTTGTTTATTTGAGCATGGTTTTACTGTTTCATTTGTCAGATTCCAACTGCTACTGCTTTAAAAAAAAAAAAAACAACAACTGTGGATTGGCACAGGAATTATGTTCTGCATAATCCCAATTGTCTGGATCATTTTATCTGTCATTCTTCTCATCAAAATGTCATTCGTCCTCCCACTCTCAACTTTTAAAAGCTGTTAATTTGCCTTCATCAGCCTTGTCATTTTGTCATACTTGAAAATACCTGAACCAAAGGGGTTACTGAAGTTGTAACTTCTGGCATATCAGTCTCTCTGTTTTAGTCTTAGTCACTTAGTGTTATGAATAACCTTTTTCCATGAATAGTCAGGTAGGCATTGCTCAATCTCCATAATACTGCAGTCTCCACATGGATTTGGGCTGCTCCTAGCAGTAGGCTAGAATTCAAGGAGAGAAGCACAGTGCTGTTGGCAGTGAGAGTCTGATGATTGTTTTTCTTTTCAGTTGGAATAGGAGATCAGAACGATATGTCCCTCCATCTAAAATATCCCCATGGTTCAGTTCAGCTTTTTCCCCCTTAACCCTTTTCACAAACCAGACTGGCCTCTCCACAGCTACTCCTCAACATCTTCACTAATGGTGGTGAAACTTATCTATCCTAACAAGTAATTCTAGGAGCTGAAAATACAATGGTTAGGGCTGTTTTACTTTTGTGTTTTCACTTCAGAGGCTGTAGTCTGGGATCCTTCAGCAAATCCACCTCATGGCAAGAGATAATGCTCTCAGAGCTGTGTGGTCAACACTTTTCTACCAAGAATTCAATCAAGGGATGGCCAAAGACTCTGCAGTTTTATAAACAGAGCCATAACTCAATATTTCTGTGATGACTGGCCATAATACGCCTATTTCTAACCAATGTTCTCAGCTCCAAATGAGAGCCTATTCAACAAACAGTTTGAGTATGGTATGCCTATATCTCATAGAAAATACTGCTTATCCAGATTTTACTAATTAGTGAGATTTATGCATAAAATAGGGCTTTTTTCCTAGTATAAATATGTTGCACTTTGTAGTGGCTAACAAGTCCCACTCTGCCTCCACCAGCTTTGCTTTCTGTGCACCTGTCTGCTAAATATTAAATGGAAAGATGCAATTTGCCGCAAATTTCATATAGGACATAAAAATGTAAACCCGATTAGGAGCTGCTGAGCAGCAATCCCATCATCTTGTCTGGAACATAAAGTCACAAAAATTATAATTGCAGATTTCATTGTGGTATACAAACTGCTAAATGTGCCATAATTGGATGAAGTCATAACAAATTTATTAGCATGCAAAACTTAGTCAACATATTTTTTTTGCATTATGTTTTGTGTAGTAAGGCAACAAGTATTGCTTTCACAGTCTCTCCACCTTCCCTTAAATACCAGTAACAACATGAAGATTGAGGATGCTGATAATAATAATAATAAAAAATTGTTTATATGTCCTCAACTTCATTTTATGGAGGAAATAATAAAACCTTTTCATTTTTGTAGACAAGTTACAAAAAATTTTAGTGGTAACCTATTCAAAAAAAAAAAAAAAAAAGCAAAAAACCCAAACCTGGGACAATTTATTCATTTCACACGAGGAGTTAAAAAACTGCAGGTGGACAAATTGCCATTCTTCACATCAGGACTGCTGTTCCAGCCATAGCTGAGCCCTGTAGAGAGCTCTGATTTCTGCTGAGTTTCAGTGAGAATTTGTGCTACACAGCTTATTTGTTCCAGTTACTCTGGGCTGGTATTTTATTTGTTAGCTATTATCTAACCACTTCTGTAGCTATTGAAATGTTCCAAAAGGCAGAGAGGTCTGAAGCAGGTCAAATGAAGTGAAATGACTGAGTTTAATGGCAGGGAACTCTCAACCAGGAAAAAAGTCTTACTGTTTTAGATAAACATACAAACAGTTCTTTTTCTGCAAATGAATTTTAAATCTTTCTCAAATTTGTGACACAACAGAGGTTTAAGCTCAGAATTAGGTTGAAAACTCCTGACGGCCCCAGCTGAAATGGGATAAGTAGAAGTTTTGGTGGTCTTAAAGCCAGCATATTCACTGGTCTTGGAAATTTTAGCAGAAGATAACCTCCAAAGTGAAGGAGGGCTTTTTTTTCAGGTTCAAACATGTCTTTCAACCAGTGGAATTCCACATGTTGCAACCAAAGAAAATGCTCCTTCATCTCTTGATTTGGCAGTTTTAGGCTTCAACTTCCCAGGGCAATGTTTGATTGGAGGCAGATCTTGTCCTTTACCATTCTGTGGGTAAAAAGAATAATCAGGACAGAGTTCAGTGAGGTATAACAGCTGGTAGCACTGGTTAGCTTTCTTAGCCCTAATTCTTAATCCAAAGGGATAAATGAAATAATTTATTTTCATATATTATTAAGAAAGAATGGTTACTAGGATAGATGCTTCTGGGCTGATCTTTGAGCATGTTTTTAATTTTTCCTACATGTTGGCCAGATTAATTGCATTGCAGAAAACAACTGGTGACAACCAGAAATCTCCAAAGCACTAGTTTAGCCTAGAGAGTGAACATGCTGAAGATGATTATTAAAGAGCAGTCACTGCTTTGGGGAAGGCTTAGTCCTGTGAGCAGAATAGTGTGAGGCTTTACATGCAAACTTCTTCCTACACATGCATGTCCTCTTCTCTGTGACAGCATGTTGGATAGATGAGATGGCTCAGAACCCTATATTCTCAGCCACCTTGTGATGGTTTAGGTTTGGTCCCTGCATTGATACCTGTTTTTCCAACAGGCAGAGCTCTGAAATACAGATTGTGAGTGTTTTATGCTCATTACTAGAAGTTTTGCTTTCTTTTCCTGTCATGAATTACTTCACTGTATTCCTGGTGCATCTGGCAGCAAGATAACATTGCAGTAGGAGGTGAAGTGACTCCTATAATTTACACATCACTGCAAGTGCCCTATTTAATGCTCTTCATGGAATTCATTGTGCAAGAAGCTGAAACAAAGAAAAATAAAATTACAGTTAGTTCATAGGGTTACTGTGTTCATTATTACTTGAGACATAAAGGGAATATTTGTGCCTCAGTCCAATTATCCTGTAGTTCTATATGCATTTCTAGTGCCAGAAAGATCACTGGGCTGTCTTGAATTAGACTTTTAGAGTGTTTAGCTGTGATACACATTGTCATCTCTGTATAAGACACTACAAAAAAAAACTATGCTTTATTTACAAACTTTCCAAGTGTTAGCACTTGCCATGGCTATGCATAAAAGAACTGAGGAGATTAAGATATAGATTAATCTTCCTTCAATTGAAGATAAAATAATTTTTAAGCTTATTTAATTTTATTTTTAATAAATCATAAAGCCTTCTCCAGAGGAACAGAAAGTAAATGCTGCATTTTTCCAAACTATTTTATTGTTAACTGAACTACATCTTTGTCAACAGGCTGAGGTCCTAGTGCCTATCACAGTGAATTACAAATATGGCATTTCTAATTTGAATTTGATCAAAAAAAGATTTTTTTTTCCAAATTATTTAAAGAAGTGAGGTTAAAAATCATGATTGATCCATTGTGCCACTGCTGACCGCTACTCTTTACCAGCCATGCTATTGAAACTTGGGAATACTGAGTAGAACTGGAGTTTTCTAGCCACTCCTTGGGATTTTCATACATTCCTAGTGTCAGATGGAAGAATATAGATGGATGCAGGGGAGCTGGCTTTTTTTCCTGCACGCAGTGGTTTTCTAGCAGTGCAATACCAGCAGCACAGTGTTCTCTGTGGTAAGAAAAATTGCCATCAGACTGCTGTAAATCACACAAGGCTCTCTGTTAACTCACATTAGAGCCTCTCCACTGGTGCGTAAATGATGGACTGTTCTCCTCGGGTGTGAACTTTGAGGGTGCATTCACATTCCATGCCTATCCCTGCTAAAGCTGGGTCCTCCCACTTCTATAAAACATAGAACAGTTCAGTAAGAATGGCTGCTGGGGTTTAATCCCAGCTAGAAAACACTCACGGTGCAAACACTGGCGTTATTATTTGTGTGGAAGGACAAATCTTGATTTCATGCTTCAGACATACACAAAGAACAGGAAAAGGCAACTCTTGTGCAGAGAAGTTTAGTAAGTGTCAGTTGTTAGTCCTGCTGTTACATGTTCAGTGGTTTGGAGTTAGACATCTCCACAGAACAGACAAAACCAAGTGGCAACGTTTCGAGTAGTTTCAAGAAATGTTCTCTTTACAAGCAATAATTCAAGAAAAATGGGTACATTACTCAGTGTGCCTGAAGGAGTGTCCAAAGAAAGAGGGGCCTGTTATTTTTCTTTCTTTTAAAGATGTAAAAGACAGCTAGTGAGTCAGTTCTGAAGTTCTTTACAGGCAAAGCTGCTGCACAAGTCGCTGCTGTGATTCCAGGACTGAGATGTGTATGTAAAGAAGCAAACCAGGCCCTCCACATCACTCATGCACAAATCCACTGACTTCAGTGCAATTCCTTAGATTTTTCAGTACTAGGAAATTCCCTAGACATTTCAGTGAAATGTCTGTGAATATCATATCCTTTAATTCAGTTAACAGGGGACTTATTTTCCTGATTTGCCCTAGAAAAATTTGCAGGAAAAAACGTTGCTTGTATATGAGCAGTTGCTTGACCTATTCTTTTTTATATTCTAGAAAAAAGAACCTGTCTTACAGATAAGGTATTGCATAGACCTTAAAAATTAATTGTCTGTGAATGCAGTAGTTTTGTCAGGAAAAAAATGAAATAAGATCTATGTCCATGCTCTCTTCAATAAAGCAGACATGATTTTCAAGCCTGGTATTCAAGATTTTTCAATAATAAAACACATTAGGCTCCAGTGGCCGTGTATGTGTCATTAGTAAATGAAAATATGTTCTAGACAGTTCTAAATCTTTTATTATTCTTTGTTAGACACAGAAATAAAGATGTCTGTTCTTTGACAGCCTCCACTATGAGAAGTTTCCACCATTTTCCAAAACAGCCTAGATCTTTTTAATCTGGAAACAAAGATTCACTGAATTGAAAAACAGCCTGTAAAGCACATTATATTTAAGGAAAACAATAAAATAAGGCCAAATATAGATTATGTCGACTTTCAAAAACATTTTCCACAGGTGAACTTCACACTCTGGATGAAAAATGTAGAAAATAAGTAAGACAGCAATTGTAAAATGGAGGTTTTCAGAAACAGGCAAGTAATTTATTGACTTGACTGAGATTCTTTTTTCTAATTCAATAAGGAATTTTGGAAAGAGAGGATTTACTTACACAAGAATGAAGTAGAGAGACTATTGAATCTGGAACAAGTTCCATGAATTTTCATGTTCATCTGCTTAAAAAAGTCATAAATTAAAGTGTATAATCCTAAAAAATTGTCCTTTAAATCAAGTTTAAACCTAGGATCAAGAGTGCGCATAGACTGTTGAATAAATAAATGAGTTCTAGTTTATTTGAAATTAGTCTTTGTGTTACTGGTGCCTTGATTGATGAAACCTCATTGTTTTCCTTGAGCTACACCTCATTTTGGTTTGATTTGCTACATCTAGTGCATATATTTCCTTGCCAACTGTAGACACTATACTGAAACTGCTTCCTGTAGCTTTGTAATGTATATACATTGAATTTCTTCTTTTTGTGAAGGAAACTCACTTTTCCACAGTACTATTTTTCATCCTTGTTTTCATGAAAAACATAGAAGACAATATTTTGCAAAGGTGGAAGGTTTATAGCCAAAATTCTGGCCTGAATTAGCATTGTATTGCTCAGTTCCTATGCCAAGGCTTTCTCAGACCAAACTTGAGCAATAAGATGCTAAACCAGGTCTTTCAAATTCTATAGGAAATTTCCAATTCCTGATAAATGCAATTAATATGGTGTTCTAGAGTAGTTGGTGCCTGCCAGCAGCAGGTTCTCAAACCAGTAACCATCATACCTTACCATAACCATGCTGGCAGTGAACTGGTTTGCTGACCCCTCTGCCAGAGAAGGGAAACAAGAACAAACTGTAAACTTCTTGCTGGTGTTTTCTAGCAGCCAGTAGAGTGTGAACACCCATTAGCTCTTGCCCACCTAGCACTAAGGATGCTGCTACTAATTTTCAACCCCTTGCTCACAGCTAATTTAAACCTGTGCAGAAGCACTGGGGTATTGTGGTGTGTGAGTCGTGTAATTTGACAGCCTGCAAAGTGGTAGGAGAATGCTGACAAGTTTGAGAACTAGATATTCTCTAAGGATGTTGCTCATAAATGGAAGCAGGAAAAATTCAAGGCAAAAGTAACCTATAATGAGGGTGCATGTACCTGAAATAGTCTAACCTTAGGCTATCTCCTTCTGACTATATAAAGAACTGAATGAAACCTTCTTCTGCTGTGTTGACATGCTCTTCTATATAGGTTTCAAAATCAGCACTTCTCCTGAGGTTAAGGGCTATGGTCTAGATCTGGGACTTTGATGGTTTAAATGTGAACTGGCTTAAACAGTAGCTTCAGATCTAGAATACATCATATGTTGTGAATGTACCCTTGAAAAAGTTTCAGAAAAGGGACAGAAGAAAGATGAAAGAAGTGAGAACACAAGAATTATATTCTGAAATGAAACAAAGCTTTATAGATATCTCAAACTTTTTTCCCTTGTGCCAACATCAGAGACACCAGAATTGTTTTATAAACTATGATGAGAAAAGCAAAGAAAAACAAGGCAGTCTTATTAATTTTAATAATTTTATCAGGAGCAAAAGAACATTAATTACATCAAGTGTAACTTATATCCATCCTGATTTCCATTTGTCTTTCTCTTCCCACTCCCAGAGAAGCATATATGGCTTAGGCAGTAATAGGATGCAGGCTGAACAAGTGTAGCTGTTGAATCTGAGCCTTTGGGTAGCAGGAGTAGTTCAGTATTTATAGCAGCTGCACCCCCAGTGTGTGTGCAAGTATATCCTGGATGTCTTGAAAGCCTGGCCCCTTCTTCTCCCAGGCATATTATCATCTTTGTCAGTAATGGGTCTGACTTGATGACAGTGTTTGGAATAAATTGAATGCTGTGCTTTCTGCTTCAACATTCAAGCCATATATATATATATATATAATGTTTGTGGCGTAGACATTTATCTCTTCATGTAGTAGCTGCTTAGTGAAGGAGGAGAATCAGGGAATCACCCACAGTTGTGAGATGAATGTGGGTGTCTGCACCTCCAGCTCACTGCATGAGCAAGAATCATTCCACGCTCTGCAGGCCAAGACAGCAGATTCCTCACACTTTACAACTACATTTTGGTATTCTGCTGAAAACTGGTTCCTAGATAAGGAGGTTTGGAATTTTTTTGCCTTTTTAAAAAATGAGATGACAATGTTAAAAACAGCAAGCAATGAAACCTTGGTCTGGCAAAGTTCATAGCAAAACTTTTCCTGAAGTCATGGAGCCCAAATGTCACAGTTTTGGTTCAATGCAGCCAATCTTACTGTTAGCTGCCACCAAAAATTTATGTTTCCAGTGTCCCTGCTCTTTTCTTCCTTTAACACTGAGTCTTCAGGGAGCAGGAGCAGCAGGCAACTCACTGAGTAAATGATCCCAGTTCAGCCGTGTGAACTGGTGGCCCACAATTGCAGCAGCTTAGCTCCAGCTTGAAAACATGCTGTCAGTAGTGTAGTATTTCTGTTTTGTCTTCCTAATGTTATCTTACTTGTCTTCCTAATGTTATCTTATTTGCCCCACCCCTCACTTAGGAATGCTTCAATTTAAAATACAGACTAACTACTGACTCTGCTAGTCAGTCAAAACTTCTGAAACAAAGTATCAAATTACCAAAGATTTCTCAAAATACGCACAAAACCAGGGAAATAACTTCATGTAGAAAATAAATAAGGAGAGATACAAAGCTGAATGACAAATATAGAAGTGGGGAGAGGTAGGACACCTGAACTGGTAAGAGAAGATAGAATTATTGTTTGGAGAGAAGGAATACTAAAAGAGAAACAATGCAACTGAAATGTTAAAATATACTAATAAAAAGGGTAAAACCACAGGGAAGGCTGTTAAAACATTAAGCGATATATTGGTTTACATTCTCTATTTTGGCTAAAATTACATTTAGTTTTGTGGAAAATATTTTCACAAAAGCTTCTTATAAAACTGTGAAATATTCCCCTCAGCTCTGCAAAACAGTAACTCCATTGATTTGGTATGCTCCATCAATTGGCACTGTACAACCAACCATCCTATCTCCCTTTAGACTTGTGATGACATTTTTAAAGGTTGAGAATACAACCTTCCACCTCTCAGCCACAGGGGAAAAAGAAGTTACTTGCAAAACCTGCGGTCCTAAGGAGTTGGTAGGATTTGTAAATGATTCGAAGTCGATATATGACAAATCATTACACTTGGAAATAAGCACTCTGCTCAGTGCAGAGAGAATGTTTAGCTTCTTAGCAAACCAGTCTTTTTAGCTGTGGATGCTGTTCCAGAGCTAGACTATTTTTATAACAAGCTAAGTTAGTTGGTGTCAGTTTAGAGGTATCTTAAAGCATTATATCCTTGGTTTGCACACTGAAGAGTAGAACAGATACCTTAACAATTTTCCTTTAAACACAAGTCTACAGCAGAGCTTCATGCTGGTTTTGAAGATGGGCTGCATCTACCCCAGTTCTGCAGAGGAAGTGCTGGGGTTTGTTTTCCAGAGGTATTTGTTGTAAAGAGGTGCTGAAATGGCAGCGAGCTCAGAAACCAGCTCACCAGAATCCAACAACGCTGCAGAAAATCGACCACAAACAGGTCTACAATGATAGCACACAGAGTGAAAATTAATACGTGTCCCATAAATAATTGCCTTCATGCCTCATTGCAAATTCAGTAGTTAAACATTTCTGTCTTGTGAGTAATTTCCTATTCACAGTTTGTGGGAAGGCATAAATGTAAAGAAAACAGGTTTGGCGTCCTTTTGTCTTTTTTTGTTTTGTTTTGTTTTTCAGTCTGCTAATTTCAATTCACAAACACCATAGGAACCTGCAATTCCAATTTTCTTTTCGCAGTATTAATGAAAACTGGGCACTGAAAATAGTTAGATTTTTTTTTTTCCTCTAAATCTTAAACGACTTAGAAATACAGTCAAGAATAATAACTTTCTAATCCATTATTACGCAATGTAAAACTGTGCTCAATTGCTATTATTTCATGCAAAGATTTTCATAAGTGGTAGAAGAGGCTTTTAGAACTCAGTTTCTTCTAAGCTGGTCTTTGAGGCAGTACAAAAACGCTGATTGTGTGCTGTTGAGAGGAAGAGCTGTGCATAAGAGAAGTTGTTTTAAGGAGGAATCCTTGCACCACAAGATGACAATCATTTCCTCTCACTGTTATGGAAAGGTTTGAGCATATTTACTGTCTTTATGATTTTGTCTTGTTCCTAATCAAACCAACCTCAATTTATTGTTTTAATAAATAGACAGTTTCAGGGTTTGGGCTTTGGGTATATTTTTGAGACAATGGTTTACTCTTAAAAATCAGAGCAATATTTTATGTCATTTAATCTTAACATACTCTAATAAGGTATTTCAGTTCTCATTTACAGTAAAATGTCTAGGATGAAGGTAATATCTTTCTCATGCTGCAGACACTAAGAGTGACTGCAGCTGAGTAGCAGACAAGGTTACCTGCAGGCACACCTCTGCTGCTGTGCCAGGAGCCAATGGCTCTGCCTGATCCAGCTACCAGGATGCTGGGAACAAAACCACATCCAGTGTTTCCCAAAGAACTGGGAAGCAAAGAGCACAATTTCTGTAAATTTATAATCTTCATTTGCTTTCCACTGACATCATCTGCCATCCCTTGCAATCGTTCCTGTCTTGCAGGGAAAAAAAATATAGGTAAATTCCCCTTGGAATTGACTCCAGTCTTAGTCAAACAAAGATACTGCTTAAATAGAAGGCAGCCGTTTCAGCAATGTTATGGATGTGGATTTATTTATTTATATAGATTTCAGAAGACATTAAGGTTGGCTTTTTCCAGTAGCCCTTTCCCCCCTGTCTCAGAATAGGACTCTTGCTTTGGTTTGTACTCCATTAGCTGTTCCTGTCTAACGTGCTCACAGACAAACCTGTATACTTTGTAAAACTTTTCTATTTCCTCCTCCTTCATTTGTCTGGAGAGGCCCTACTAGGTTAAAAGCATATTTTAATGTAAATGGAGCAAAAATAGCAAGTCCTTTTCCTTGCTGAATTGCTCCTTTTCCAGAAGTCCAAACAAATGCAACAACAGATGCTTTGAAATGTTATAAGTTTAAATAACATCAAGGTAGTGGTTGAATATTTCTCAGACAGATGGGGTAAATGAGACAATTGTGAAAACATTCTTAAAATAAAAGGAAGCCATCAGGTGAGAGGCAGGAATTTAGGCAACATTGAAAAATATACCTTAGGTGTTTCTTTTAGGTTGCAATATTAGAATGTTTTCCTCTGAGCAAGCTGTTAACTGTCATTTAGTAGGCATTAATTGTAAAGTTAGTTGATAGTATTTGGCCCAAATGTATGTATCTTAAAGAGAAAGAGCAGCTGTTAATCCATCAGGTATTGACGGTGTATTCAGTGGCTTCTATTATTCCTCAGACAGAAATTAATTTCCTGAAATCACATACAGTAAGATAAGACTCTGTCTCATTTTCACTCACTATGGAAATACTCAGTCTTTGTTCTGCACACAATGCATTGTCTCTTGTAAAACAGTAAATGACACCCTAGGTGTAAAAGAATTTCCATTTTCTACAATAGCTACAATGAACAAACAGGATCTAAACCAGTTAGTGACTACTTTGGAACAGGACACCTTTCTTAGTAGGGTGGCATCTGCCCTGAAATGACAAAAACATCTTAAAACCTTCAAGTCTCTTGTATCACCATAGAAAGGGCCAATTGCACAATTCATAACAAGTAAGAACTTTCAGAAGGATACAAAAAGTTAAAGTACTATTTGATAGAGTTTTTTTAATTTTACAGTTTTGCCTCTGTTCTTTCAGCTGAACAAAATGTCAGCTTCTTTAAATCTGTTTGAAATAACTGCCAGGAGGAAGTGTTTGAGCAGGAAGAACACAGATCACCAATAAGTAAACGATGAGTAATACCAGAGCGGAGAAGGAACTTATTCTTTTGGGGAGTTGTGGTTTTTTGCTACATTTTATTGTTCGGAGGCCAATTGTAGATGACTGTAGATGGTGGCTGCTTTCAATTCTAGTAGTCCAAACTTGCTGCAATTTTTGGACCAGTGTTGATATTTTGACTGGCATTACCTTTAATGTAGCATTCTTAAAATCATCATTGTCCTATTATGCATTTACAGTGCTTAAAAAAGTGACTATGGACCATAGTGTGCTTTTGTGGACTTTGAGCAGGACACTTTTCTAACACACGTCAGTACAATGCTACCTGTAGGCACACCCTGATAAAGTTAATGTCATGAATATATTGTAAAGCTAGCATTTAGAACTTTTAGTTAGCATCTATATTTCATCACCTATATGATTATATTTTCAATCATATATATGATTGACTTTTTAGCCATGCATAATGATGCATAAATGCAGTTTCTCCAAGCCAGCCTGGCTTTCCTGAGCTCAGCCAAGACTGGCAGTGCTGAGGATACACAGCCTCCCAGAATTTTGGAAATGCTGGTATAATCAGAGGAATACTGCATACACCCAGACAACTTCATTTTTGTCCATGACACTTGTTAGATTAGAGAGGATCCATCTCAGCTATCACCACTTTAAGTGATTCTATCCAAAGATCTACCTCCCCTTCTGCTGCAAAATTCAACAAAGAAAGATAATGGAAAACATAAAAGCACTGTGTGTGCTGAGAGCAATTAAACTAAAAATTCCTCCTGGAATTAGGGTTTCATTCCTCATGGCTGTGCAAGGGGACAAAATATGCCAGACAACACAATAGTTCCTATCAAGTGTGAAGACATAGGTCAGCTCTATTCATATCACAGCTGAAAAGACCAGAGCCTGGCCTCAGAGGTGGGTTCTTAGGAGGCTGAGTCCTTGCTCTGTGCAATTTGAGAGGTTTTCTTGGGGCATAAAGCAATCCTTAAAGGAACATCTGATAATGGCATCAATGATGAAAAGAGGGTATGGGAGAAGTGAGTGAAAAAGTGCTCTAAAATGTAGCCAAGGAGGACTCTGAATTAGAAAATAGGAGGTAAGGTTGGATAGGTCTCTAAAAGCACTAAGAGTAAATATAATTAATTTTAAAAAGAAAAGAAAATATTAAAAAGAAAGGAGAAACTGAGAAGCTTGGTGAGAGAAGTATACGGGAGAGCTGAGGATACCTTATTTGTAATGAATTTATTGGCTGCTATCAGCCATTTTCTATTTTTTTTCCCTTCATTCTGCCTTATCATCACTGCCTTCTCAATAAATAGTATGGTGTCACTTTTTGTTCCTTACAGAAAGAGAAGAAGAGAGAGGAAGAAAGGGATAAAAGGAGAAGGAAATCCTTTCTTCTGAGATGTTCATGTCCCTGCATTTAAATTGTGGCACGCCTGTTATTTCAGATTATTTAGGCATTATTTGCTTAACAACACACTGGGACGAATTATACCTTTGAAGACTAGAACGAGATGTTCTTTGCTGTCCTTTTCCTTGTTTAAAAGCCTGAAAAAGGGATGGGCTGCAACCCTAACTGGTTTTGGACTAGTGGAGGGGGGGTACTAATACCTTGTGAAGGCTGACCTAGAACAGAGACTAGATGGAGCTAAAGAATAGAATAGGGATTTATTAGGAGGCCTCAATAGATCCACCTTGGGCAACACAACCCAAAATGGCCAATAAAATAAATGGACCACAAGTCATGGGGTCTCACACTTTTATAAATTTTGGTCCATTAGCATATTGGAGCTAATTGTCCAATTACAGCTCTAGCCCATGAAGTCCCAGCCTTGTTTTCTCTCTTCATTCACCGTTGTTTGTGCTCTTGGGCCTGAGATCTGGATCAGCTGTCCTGGGTCCCCAGCTAGAGAAGGAATTGTTTTGCCTACCTGCTCTGTGAAGGGAGCTTACTGTCCCCTAACATGAAGCCTAGACTAACACACTAAAGCAGAACAGAATCTGAAAAACAGAAAAATAGAAAAGCTAAAACATGACTAGGCTGTCCTGGCCCAGCAGGTGCAGCTAGTAGGACACGTGACCGTAGCAGCAGACATGACTGACTCCTCGATGTGCAAACTCAAGGATAACCTCTCCTTTCTTTCATTATCTACCCACAGCAAACCCCACCAGGGCAGGAGGAGGAAGGGAGTACCCCGGCTCGTCCGAGGTGATCCGTGAATCCAGCAGCACGACGGGCATGGTGGTTGGGATCGTGGCAGCGGCGGCGCTGTGCATCCTCATCCTCCTGTATGCCATGTACAAGTACAGGAATCGAGACGAAGGGTCCTACCATGTGGATGAGAGTCGAAACTACATCAGTAACTCAGCACAATCCAACGGGGCTGTGATCAAGGAGAAACAGCCCAACAGCGCTAAAAGTTCCAACAAAAACAAGAAAAATAAGGATAAGGAGTACTATGTCTGATCTCAACATCTAAAAGAACGCTTGTATAGAAATAGTCTTCATTTTATCTGAGACATAATACAAACTTATTTACTTTACTTTTTATGAAGCACATTCAAAAACAAACAGAAAAGACAGGGAATGCAATCAGAAAGGAAAGACTGTTTTTAAAAACAAGCATTTCATGCTCTTGTTTTTCAGAAACAGGAGCTGATAAATTCCCTAACATCCACAGTGTTTTCATTTACTCTGCCTGTCTTTATGTTGCTGGAACGTTTCTGAAAGACAATGATGACACCACGCACTCATAAAGCAAGGAGTATTACTACAACATCGAGGCACAATATGAAAAAAAATCAAATTAAAAAAAAAACAAAACAGGAAAAAAAAAAAAAGAAAAAAGAAGCTACCTATGATTCTGGATTTAGCCAAAGTGCTAGCGCTTTCTTGAGAAGTAAGTTAGTCTTATTGTCAGAGAAGACTGTCATTATATATGGTGACTCAACAAGCAAACATAAAGAGTTTGCCGTCTGGTGCAGTGAAGCAGTGATTGGAAACTTGCATTTTGAAACAAAGTGCTGGCTTTTCTGAAGACTTATGTAGAAATACTTTCAAAAAGCCCCTTTCTGGTTGTGAGGAAAATAGTATGGAGGCCTTATTTTCAAAAACAAAAACAAAAATCTGGAATATAAGGCACATTTCCACAAAAATATAAAAAAAAAAAAAAGAAAAAAAAAAGAAAAATAAGAGGGCATAGATGCAATCATTGGGAAATTTTCATGCACGCTTAATATGTTATTACATATGTTTATATAAAAACACATCTATATGTGCTTTCTGGACTGTGATAAGTGATGTTTTATAGCCTGTTGTATAGAAAATGCAAACTATATCTGCTCTTCAGCCATTTTTGGTAAACTCAATGTTATAAGTGTTGCTAGGTATAGAGAGTTTTATGACATCTGGAGCAACAGACATTCTTCAGTTTTTTTGCAGCCATTATAAATCGTCCCAGACTTTTTCCCCTTTTCTTTTTTTTTTGATTTTTAATTTACAGTGTAGTGGTTATACAAAGGGGGATGTGTATGAATGTATATAAGAGTCAGCTAATTTTTTTCTTACCTGTACAGCTCTATTATGTTGCAATTAAGTTTCAGTAGTTTGTATGAAAGAAGTGGACTAGAAAGCAAAAATATATCTCTACTGTAATTTGTCTTCTCCCTCCTATCCCCATCTCTTGCTCCTGATATGCATCAATGAAGTTGATCAGAATGGCCAATTTTCCTAGAAATACACATTCATTAATTAGCTAAATATTTAGTGACTTAAACTGGCCTTTGGCTTCCAGTCAAAGCTTCACTATTGGAGAGCATGGTTTGCCTTACAGAAACCTTGTTCTTAGAAATTACGAGAATGATGAGTTTCTTGAGAATCTTAGGAAGTATCATATAGTATTTATCTGGCATTCATATGAAGAACAGCTACTACAGCACTGGGTGATAAAAGATCTAAAAATACCCATTGTAATTATCCAGGCTGATTCTATTGCAGAATTTATCCCTTTCTCCAAAAAGGAAATACTCTTGAGGTGCACGATAGTATTTTTCAATGGTGGACATTTTGACATATGAAAAAGTATTTTTAGCTAAGTTGATTGTGTAGTATTGCAAGACATCATAACCAGACAGATATAAGTTCATTATGTTTTAAAGTGACACAGCTTATCTTGCATATATAAAACATTAATGCATTTTAGTTAAACACATGAAATGTAATGCTGTAATTTACACGTTAAGTTTGGAATTTTTTTCTAGTAATATTTCATTAGTTTCACAGCAATAAATCATAGCATAACATTTTATTTACACAGAAGTTCAAAGGGAATATGACAGAAAGAGGGTAGTTCAATAGAAATCAACCAAATCATCAGAAGGCCTCCTGGGAGGGATACAGATATTCACACTTTACAGACAGGAAGGAGAAATTTAAAATTAGCTTTAAACAGCAGACACAAAACATTTTGTTGTGTGTTACTCACTGTAGCTGATGAAATAAAGTTGGGAACTGGTACAGCTATCTATCTGGGAGTCAGAGCACTTTAAAAATACATGTAGCTGACATGAAAACACCTCTCTTGAAGTTTGCCAACCACATCAAGGTGTGCCATGTTGCATTTGTGAAATGACTTTTTATTTTCATTAGCATTTACGCAAAAAAAAATGAAGGAAAAAAAACCTCACAAAAAACACAAAATCCATCTGATGTTCATTTCTTAGATTGTTGTTCACCTGTGGCACTCATCATTTCTCCCACCTTTACAAGACAGCTGTACTCAGGGAATGGCAGGGGCAAGGGTGACTGGAGGTCATTGCAGGAAGCAAGAGACTTCAGCTGGAGGGGGGAACGAAGTTGAAAGCCAGGTGGTGTTCAGATTTCAGTGCTTGAAGATACCTAGAAGAACAAGAATAAACTGTTGACAGGAGACTGGGCACAACAGAATATGATTTGGGTGAGATGAAAAGGTCTTTTCTGCTTGGTATTGATTGCATTAATGAAATAGCGTTGTCAGGCCAACTTCCAGGCAGTTTGGTAGATCAATCTTTAACTAAATCCATACATCAAGGAAAAAAAAGGAAGATCTGCTACTATTAAAATAAGAAAACACAATTTTAACATTGTTTCTGAAGGTTCTCCTTTTTCCTCTTTAATTTCATAATTTAACAACAAAAAAATATAAATTATGGATGTATCAGAAATGCCAGCAAGTGGATTTAAAATTCTTTTTTGTTTAAAAGCAGCAGCAACAACAAACAAACAGACATAAACCAACTACCTAACATAAAATTGGATCCTTTCTCCATAATAACCTAATTTGTTTGACTGAGATGGCTTCATTTCTATGACTGTATTGTGTTGCCTTTTTTAACAAAACACTAAATAACGTGTGAAACTTTCAACCCTAAGACATCAAAGAGAGGCCCAATGCCCCTAACCTTATAGTGCTTTCTGTGATAGATATTTACAATTTTTTTATTTGTTGCAAGGCCAATTTATTCATTATTGGAAATGCTAAGCAAGTGGAATTTACTGTTTTGTTAATAAAAATGTTTCTTAATACAAATGCTGATTTGTTTCTTGTTCTTACTCTTAGATTGTGAGTACCTGTTCATCCTGAGGCTGTGAAAATATTGGCAAATTAGTATGAAGTTACAGACATTCATGCCAGGAAAAAGTAACCCCAGAGCTCTTTATACACTTCAGTGAAAACCTTCAAGTCTTGTGTTCAACTGGCCCAGTTAGAAAAGTATTAATAACATCAATGAATTAGTTTTGCACAGACTTGCTTCATTTGAAATTTTCTAGTATTTTTTTAATAAAAAAAATAAAAGTTGATGTTCTCTTCCCCATCTGTATGAAAAACAAACTCTCCTTTTTGCCACTTTTTGATTTCTGTAGTGGAAATAAGGTGGAGGAGGATAAGGTAATGGGATGAAAAGGTAAAACATTTGTTAAATGTGAAAACATTTTCTCCTGTCTAGAAGATGATTTTAAAATTAATGGGAAAATGAATGTATTTCAGGTCCTTAAAAACATTTCTAGATAATAATTACAAAATTTCAACCGGAGCTAATCCATTACATAAGTGTTTTCCTACTTAGCATGGCATTTAAATTCATGGGCAACTTCAAGCAAACATCTAATCCTATTGATTTAAGCAAGTGTCTAAACTTGCCTAAATGTACTGCTGAATGGGGATGGAGTTAAGCTTTTGGATCTAAGCTGCAAATAGAATTTAATTTTGTATCATCTTAAATCACATCAGCAGCTTTTAGACTTCAGTGAGATTTATTCATCTGCTTAATTATGTATAGACTGAAGTATTTTAGATAATTTAAGCTCAGGAATATCTGGAGAAAAACAGTCCCTATCTTCCATTGGTATAAAACACTTTGAAAGTTCTAAACTGCTTTATACTGAGATTAGGTCTTGTGAGTGTACTTAAATAAATACGGAATATTCTATTTAGGAAAATGTTTTATACACATTTGAAGGAGCTATAGGAATAGTGATTTTTGTTCTGCTACTACTACTACTACAAAAAAGAAACCAACCAAAGCAAAAAACAACTCACATTTAATTATTTTAAATTCTACAATGTAGTTGTTCCTTTTTTTTTTTTTTTTAATATTTATACTGAGTGCACCGTTTTACCAAAATCCTAATGGCCTCTTGCTACCTGCATCATTCATCATTATCTGGCCACTATAAGTGGTGGCCTCCATCATCAATTATCACTGTGGTCAAGCAGATAAAAAGCCTTTACAAGGTGATGAAAAAAGAGAAAAAATGAAAAAAATGCCCCCAGATGTGACTTAGAATAAGGGAAAAAAAGCTCACATGTAGTCTGTAAATGGCAGCTGTGTTTGTTAATTCCTCCTATGTGACTTCTTTATAGTTCAATGAAACAGTTTTAAATTGGGGTTCTGGATCTGATTTTCATTTTGATTGTAGAAATTTGCTTTTAAGTACAGTGCAGGCCTGTTCAGTGGTGCTTAGAACTATTTTGCTGGGTCAGGCACCTTTGTCAGTATAATTTAATTTGGAATGCAGGCTATTTGGTTATTTTAAAGCCCCTGCTTCTTTAAAGTCTGTAAGTATTTCAGTGTTAAAATGTTTCTGGCTCTCATGGGAGTGGGGATAAAGAGAAGACCATACTGCATTTAATTCAATTTACAAATTGATAAATGCTTGGGAATGATAAAACTGCTTTCCCACCAGCCTCTGATTCATCTGGATGGAGTGCCACTGATTTGGTTGGTCACTACTCTTCATGAAACCAGAAGCATCCCCCACAGGTTAAGCTTTGAAGTAGAAATTCCAGAAAAAGATATAGATGAGCTCAGTTTTGTCAGACAGGGCCAGAACTCAACCAGTCCTTTACCTGCTTACTTTACCTTCGTACTGAAGGTTTTTGACAGACTTCATCCACCAACTCTAACTTCTGTCAGAGAAAGTCTGGCCTCTTGCTTTTTTTTTCTTGGCCTCTTGCTTTTATTTTCTTAGTCACTTGCTGCTACACAAATATCTTAATTTTACAGAATTCTAGAATAAGCTGAGTTGGAAGGGACCCATCAGGACCATCGAGTCCAGCTCCCAGCCCTGCACAGGACACACCAAGAGTCACATCAAGTGCCTCAGAGCTTTGTCCAAATGCTTCTTGAACTCTGTCAGGCTTCATGCTGTGACCACTGCCCTGGGCAGCCTGTTCCAGTGCCCAGCCACCCTCTGGGTGAAAAACCTTTTCCTGATATCCAAACTAAACCTCCCCTGACACAGCTTCAACCCATTCCCTTGGATCAGTTCTCTGGTCATCAAGAGAAGAGATCAGATTCTACCCCTCTGCTTCCCCTCATGAGGAAGCTTTAGACCACTGTGTTCAGAACAAACAGATTTCCATATGACATTGCTCCTCCAGTTGGACTTGACTGTGATAGACAATCTTTAAAAAACTGAGGAAATTTTAAAGAAGAAAAAAGGTGACATAAGGGGTAGAGTTATTTCAAAGGATGTGGGATTTTCAGTGAGTAAATTGCCTTTAAGAACAGTAATTTCATGCTGGCATACACTTGAGAGATTTGGAAATCCAGGTCAGTAATCCTCAAAAACATCCTTTTGGTAAACAATAAAGGCATGAGCTCGTTTGTCAGCAAGCACAGGGACCAACAGCAAGGCTATCAAAGTGGGAATGTGTCAGTCTGGTTGCAGCAAATAACACAGGGAAATGGAATTTGGGCAGCTAAAAATAACTATTGGCACGCTGGCTGGACTCTCATGAGTGAGTCCAACTACAAGCCAGTAAGCATTTATTGGATGATAAACAGCAAAATACTTCTATTATAGTCACAGTTTGGGATGCAGCTGATGGAACAGAGGCACAGGCTGTGAGGCTGTATTGGCTTTTCCAGGACAAGCAGCCAGACTGCAGTTCAGGTGTCCTCCAAGCTGGGGAGCTGGGCAGGCTTCACACAACCACCTGCTGCATGACAGATGATCAGCTGTTTCCACAAAACCTCCATTTTCCCTTTGAAATTGAGATACATTTTCTAGGAATAGTGCAGCAGCTTGCTCTGTGGAGTGGCTCCCAAAACACGTCCCACCACAGCCAGCATCATCTCAAAGAGAAACCGTGGCTGCAGGTCCAGGTGAGAAACCTCCAATCTGTTCAGGATTGCCTTGGCCTCGGGACCTTCTCAGGATGGGCAGGTGTAAGGAGGGCAGGACGTGAGAGCTGCAGGCACTGCTCTGGTGTGGCTACAGAAAGAGGGGGGAAATTCAGCCATGAGGTCTCACAACCTGGACTGCTTGGGGAACTTGCCCCAGGGCTCGTGGCTTGGCAAAGCAAGAGAAGGCACAGGTTTTCCTTCGTAAATGCTTCAAATGAAAAAAAATGTTTCTCAAAAAGGTGGTGGCATAGAGAGTTCAGGAATTTCATTAGGAGTTACTTCAGTGTTCCTTTAGCACTTTGCCTGCCTGTGCTTCACACCAGAGAGGAGAAGCTCAGGCCCCTTGTGCCTGGGGAAGGAGACCAAGCAGAGAAAACCTCCCACGGGAATTAAACTCACCCCACAACCATATGGGATCCCTGACTTTCTAGGACACCAGGTCTCAAAAGTTTGGACCTGAAAATTGACTCACGATGAGATCCAGCAACAGACTTCATTAGACCATAAAGACAGAGACAAGTTTCAGCAGAAGATGTAAAAATCTTAAAGAAGAAAACAATAATGCAGACACAGACCCCTGGGAAATCTTACCCCATCTGCCACTGTCTTCTAATCAGCCTTTCAGGTGGTTTAATTCCTTGCTGATTACACCTGGAGAGGGAGCAGGGTTGTTAAATCAGCCCACCTGGAAGAAGGGTTGTCCTGCCAGCAAGCGCAGAGCTCACTGTAGTTACCAGACCCTTCACTCTACCTGTGAGCTAGTTCTACAAAGGTTTTCCTTTAGATTCAGGATTGCTGGCAACCAATACAGAGATGGATATTTAGTCACTTATATTTGATTTATGGGCAAGTCCAGGGAGAAGGAAAAGAATATCATCCAGTGAGAGAAATGAAGAAAAAACCCCAAAAACCAAGCAGGGTTCATCTCATGCTTACCAGCAAATCTCCACATAACAAGCAGAGGAATTTTAGGTAATTAATTTAAGTCTTGGTGTGTTGCTGGGTGGTGCTTGGGAAAGGCAAGTTTGTGCTCAGTTTTCCTTAAGGCTAAATTTGTTTGGAAGCTCATTTATACCTGTCTTCAGGCTCTTTTTAGGGAATTCTTTCAAAATGTTGATAGTACAAGTATAACAGTCATCACCTACAGCAGTGTCTCATCTATTTTAAGAGCTTTGTCTAAGTATGGGCTGCTGGATTTGACTCATAGGTTACATCTGCACTAGCAAGCATAGCCCAGTAAGAATAAATTTGTAGGTCATGGTATCTGATACTGTGGACCGGGTGTCCATGTTATATTTCAGGATTTTCTTTGAACCAGTTGTAGTCTGGCCACACAGACTGAGCCTCAATTAGTGGTTAGGTTTGTTTAATTCTTTGTTTAATTAATGCATTTAATTTAATCTGCAAAGTGTCTAGTCCTTGTTGCAGAGTGCTCTGTGAAGCTAATTGTCGGGAGTGGGAACAGCTGAGTTGGCTCAGAACTGTACACCTGATCTTAAATAAAACTTTGGCATTGAAAACATCTATTGGGCATTGGTATATTCCAGTGTGCTTGTAACAACTCACTGCAAGGAAAAAAAAAAGTAGGGTATTTTTAGTATCCATCCTCAAATGACAATTGCTGTTAGCCATAAAGGCCTCCCCTGTATTTTCAAGACTAAGTGTTTTTAATTCTGGCCCTCATCTTCCTCTTTAACCACCACACTGCTGCATAGCATCCCCTCAACCCTTTTCTTCAAACCTAAAATAATCACAGTTTAAAAAGCTTGTTTCTTTTGAATAGGTTGAGATAAATATGGAAGTATTTTTAGGTAGGCACTGTCTGAGGGAGCCATGTCTCCAACACCAAGATCAGCAATTATGCAATTGTAACTTGGAGAAGTATTGTGGAAGCAAACCTGGAGCTGCTGCAGTGGGTGCACTGGGAGAAAGGGCTGGGGCAGAAACGGATTCAGCCACTGCTCAGAGGAGGAACCACACTGAACACATCCAGGCTTTTGGAAACTCTACATCCAGATTTTTCAAGACAGGTCTGCTTTTAAACAAAGTTTTGACAGTCTTCTCTAACACAGTTCTCACCAAAATAAGTTCATTCCTGTATGGGAATTAATTGCAATACATTTCCCAATGTAGTCAGTGTTAAAAATATCATGGGAAGCCACAAGAGATTGGGCTACATTTTGAGATCTTTTCTTGTAACTGCTGCAGACAGGAAAGCTGCCATTTCCATTAAGATTGAGACTTCATTGCTGCTTTTAACTACAGAGTGATTACACTTCCCCCTGGCACACTGCATATTATTATGAACATTTTATACAAGTATTCTGAATAGTCATCATTAATTCTTTTAGATTTCTAAGTGTTAGGCATCAAAGACTGACAATATAGACTGATGCTAGAAGATTTTAAAATCTGAGTTGTTGTAAATGACCATATTTGTAAGTAGATGCTTATAAGTTTTGCCTAAGTTCTAAAAAGCATCTTGAGAAGTCTATTTTTATTAAGTTTTGCTAGAAGTTGATAATTATAGAAAGAAAAACTCTGTTAACATAAGTTGTTTTTTTTTCAGAAACAGTTCAGTTTAATTTGAAAACAGTTCAATTCAGCAACAGAAATATTAATTTATAGTTTTTAGACATATTGATGTTTTGCTATCACCTAAGCCAATTTAGAATTTTAGAGACTTCAAAAATAAACTTGAATTGTTGTTCATCTAATTCTTGGTGTAAATTACCACATATCCTGGGTGAAGGTTTCAGTGCTTGTGAGGAAAGTTGTGGCAATAATCTGGTGCCTTTCTGTGGGCAGCTTGGCCAGACTTGAATGTGAGCACAGCTTTGCATATTATGCTGTTCTGCTCCCCACTGAAAACTTGCAGTAATTACTAATCCATTGCACAGACACTGCTGCACACTAGCAAAGCCCCTGGCTCAAAAGTAGAACTTGGCACTAACACATACTTTGAGGCAAAATTCCCATTCATTTCAGTGGGAGGACTTCTTCTTCTTTTTCTTCTCTCTGAGAGTCCATAGCACCTAAAATAAAAATCAGTATATTAGAAAGTGCTACAGAGAGCAGACTGAGAGGGAGGCTACATCCCTGAATAAACATCCTGAACCCTGAATAAAGAAAAGCCAATCCAAACTCCCTAAAACCAATCTGACTTCTTAAAATGGACAATAGCCTAGTGTGGCTACATAATTTACTTTTGC
Source organism: Pyrgilauda ruficollis (assembly GCF_017590135.1). NCBI lineage: Eukaryota > Metazoa > Chordata > Aves > Passeriformes > Passeridae > Pyrgilauda > Pyrgilauda ruficollis. Next base: position 1,988,634 of record NW_024531377.1, read on the forward strand.
AGTCCTCGGTCGCCTTTCATAATTTGCTTTTACTTTGGCAGATTGGTGAGATGTGAAAGTCCTGACGTTGGAGCCATAAATAATGCAGACTAACAAAATAGGGACTGTACAAACAAGACACTTTAGTTTTCAAGACTGTTAAAAAAAACCTCTGCAATGCTATGTATGGTCTGACAGCCTAGGATTGAGGGTGGCCCTGTGCTCAGTGCAGGTTGGACATCTTTTTTCACAGCTCTGGTTTCTGCAACAGGGAGAAAGACTCAGCACCTCTGGAAGCAATGGCAAAGCACCAGCAATTTCATTTTTATGGGGCGTGTTCAGTCTCCACTAGGGGTGATCCCAGGGCTCCACTTGAATCTGATTCATTCACTTCTTTCAGATGTGTATTGAACACTGTCAGCTGGAGCTCCTCCACTGAACAACCACATTTCCTCAGTACTCCCACTGCCATCCACCAGGAATTTCTGGAAGCAGAGAATTGCTTATGTCACTGCATATGCTTTTCATGCATGTTTGGCTTTTTGGAGATTCTTTGCTTTGATTTTTTTGCTAATGCTGGGAATGAACAATCAAATGATAATCAATTTTTGGGGTAAATCATAATCATCTTTCAGTCTCTTATATGATGTAAACAAGTTTCAAAGAATTGAGCACCAGGATGGTAAATCATTCTAATTGGAGTTTTCAAGGAATCTGGGAAAACTTACACAAAAGGCCTATAAAATGCAAAGCCAACAAGAAACCCATTGATATTGTCCAGTCATTTTTTTTGTTGCTACAGGGCTGTCCATTTCAAGCACTCCAAATACACGACTCAGACTGCAAAGCCCAAGGCTTTCATTAAAATAAGAGTATTTACAACACATGAAATGTTACTGTAAGGGAAAGAGAGTCGCTTCTTCTAAGCTTTTTATCCTAGATAAAATTCAATAATTGTCTATTGAATTTTATTCACCAGCCTATTGCCATTATTGAGTACGTTTAGAGAGCATTAATTTTCCTAATATACCTACACCCATGTAAGGATAAATGTGGAGAGGAATTATAATCTCTGCAGCATCTACTGCTCAGTCTGATCTTGCTGCCTTGCTAGCACGTGTTTGTCACACAACTTGTGCCTGCAAGTACAGTTGTAACCCTGCTGGTGTGTTCAGTGGGACAAAGGAGGCAGAACACCACACTGCAGAAATACTTAAGCTGCTACTTAAATTTTATGTTTGAATTTGTGCTGCTTGGGAATAGGTATCTTCTTGATTGTCCAGTTTTCCAGTGTATGCAGTGGGAAACAAGCAAGAGTGAAAGGAAGGTGTTCTTGGTTAACAAGGCTCCTGCAACAAGCAAAGGTTTTATCCACAAAACATCGGAGCCATTGCAGAGGTAGAGAGTTACTTTTTCTGGGTGGGCAAGAATATGTCTTTAGGTTAGCCCACAGGAATAACAGCCAATGCAACTTTACAGAAGTTAGATGCTTGATTCCAGCCTTGCTCAGAGGATTTTATGTCAGCATAACTCTGTAGACTTCATTACAATTTTTTGTGACTGTACCAGCATGAAACTGAGCCCAGCAGTATATGTCCATGTCATGGGGATTTAAAGTTGAGACCTTCCTTCAACCTCACACAATGGAGAAAGTCCTGTTTTCTCTTTTTTCTTTTCATTTCAGAGAAACATTAAAGTTCCACTGTTACAGGACTTCAACACAAAGAATGATAGATGTAATCAAAGGGTATTTTATCTTCCTTTTTTTTGTCCTTATTAGAAAAGTCAGCAGTTCTGCAGCACTGATTCCTGAAGGTGTATAGCACTACTGTGTTACTACAGCAACAGACAGCACTGACAGGACTAAGTCATAGATGAATTGGGTCCTTTTGCAAGATCACAACCAAAATGGTGGCAATAAATCTGCTGAATGTAAAGTTGGTGGGATTAAAAGGTTAACAGGATAAATACAATCTAGGAAAGCACCTTATTTTACAAAGAATCTTCTGCAGAGCTTTACAGCCCCTCAAGTCAAAACAGGTGGGAGAAATTAAATCAGTCCTTCTAGTTTTGTTTTGCACTGTTTCACGAAGGCTTGTCCCACCTCTTGTTTAGGGACTGAGGCAGATCTCTGAGCAGGTAACTATTCTATAGTAGCAGAAAGGGAGATGTCTGAGGGAAGGACAGGAATTCCAAGTAAGAGATAATGTAAACTGCCTCATCTTGGATCAGCTGCCTCCTGCCAAATCAGACTGCTCTGCTTTGTCCTCCATCTCCTTAGAGGATATGTATAACTGACACACAGGAGAAAGAGGGCAATCTCACCTTCCTTTTTCATCCCTGCCCTTCATTCATCTTCCTCCACGAGAGACACAGGATCTCTATTCTTGCTAAAGCACCTTCACAATAAATATGAGATTTGTTTCAAACCCTGAAGACACCTTGAAGTCCAGCTTTCAAAAGCATCCAGGAACATGAGCCATTATGATCGGAGCTCTTTAGGAAGGCTGATTGTAGTTCTGTTTACTAGTAGAACTACAGTCCAAGCTAGTGTTTATGATGCAGAAATACTTTAAAAATTGTGCCAACACATTTACTAGCAGAAAAGCTGCTTAGACTGGGGAAAACTTGCTTGTAGCAAGAGAAGTTAAGAAGAAATGAGGGATAAAATAACGAGCACAAAGCATTATGTCAGTGTAACTGTATCTAATTTAGCTCCAATTACTGATATTGGGGCTTCTTCTCTTCTGCCTTCTTATGTACAGGGTGAGAAAGGAGCATACCCTGGAACAATACTGCTGTCAGTGACAGTTTCACATTGGCTTTGCCTCATCAAAGGCAAGATGAAAGCCAGCAGAGTGGCTATGAAGAGCTAAATTACTGAAGAACAATGGCAGTCTGTGTTGAAGTACGGCCATAGGATTGAATTCCAGAAGCTCTTTAAAGCTATTATGTATTAACTGAGCCACTGTATCTACATGTGGCTGTGCTTGGAGATTGCCTCAAGACCTCTGTGTCTGAGCTTAAGCAATAATGAATGAGGTTGAGACTCATGAATTTTGCCTTGACTTTGAGGGGGGGAAAAAACCCAACCTGTGATGGAGAATGGTGTCAGCTGAGGAGACTGGTGATAACTTGTTAAGCCTTTCTGACTCATCTATGTTAAATCTCCTGCCTGTGCCCCTAGCTGCAGCTAAGTGGACTTTCAGGCAGATAGAGAAATAAATGCAGAGACTGAAAAAAAAAAAAAAATAGCTAGCTCTTCAAACACACTTGGCTACTCAAAAACATGTCTGGAAAAAAATGTTAAAAGAGACACCTAAATAATTCACCAACTTTTTAAAGTTTTACGTTCTCTGTCATTGATTTCTGACTCTGGCATATTCATCATTATATGGCATGTTATTGAATTACTGACTCTTGCCAAACTGAAACAAACTGGTCAATTCTTTATGTTCTTAGGAGAAACAGAAAAACAGAAAGAGGCTGATCTCTTCACTATCCCAGTTCAACCCTGTTTTTCTTGCTCTTTCAAACTGTTGCATATTATTCAAATGGCTATTTAGGTGTTGAATACCTCCAGCTTTCATTTAGGTGTCAAAGGACTGACCAAGTTAAACCTTTGCATAAGGTCCTTAAAGATATGGAGATAAACACAGTGATTCTTGGAAAGTAGGATAGGATTCACTTCAAGAAATTCACTGTATATTTAACTATCTCCATGATAAAAGTCTAATCTAGATAATTCTATAGTTATCTGATAAAAATAAGCCCTTTCTGAGAGTAATGTATAAATCATTTTAGAGATTTGTGTCAAAAAAAATAAATGCTCTCCACTTCCTCTTGAGAGTCTAGACAGCTCACATTACAGGTTTTTTTTACTTTCTTTGAATTAAAAAGCCTTACTTAAATTGTGGCGACACTTTGCATATATTCATCATTTTCCATCTTAAAAGTCTTCCATTATTAATATATAACCCAAGCTCAAGTAGAAAAATACATTTTCTCCTATTTTATGTGAGGCACAGAGGCTTCTTTCTTGAAGATGCATTCATCAAAGGGGCATTCCTTTAATGAAATGCCAGTCCTGTGAATATCCCCTGCTCCCTTGTCACCCTGTGTGACCAGAGTGTGCTTCACTGGAGGACACTGCCTGATTTGATGGAGGTCCTAGAGCCTCTCTCCGCACGGGTTCTGGTGGCTCCCCCTCATTCCCAGGCTCTTGGCCTCTTGCTGATCCTCCTGCTCTCCAACTGTGCTTCATTAGAGAGCTCTTGGTACTGACTGAGGTTGGAGGTGCTGCTGTCAGTGCTGAAAGAAGCCATTCACCGGCTATGGAAAAAGATTCCAGAGCCCAGAAAAGGTGCCCACACTGTGACATCGTGTTCTGGTTGAAGAAAGCCTTTTGCAGAGCTGGTCATCACATGCAAATTTCCTGAGCCTTAATCTCAATTCCATAAATCTTACCCAATTAATGGTCTTACATACAGAACAATAGCCAGTCTTCTGGACAATAGAGAGACAACAAAATGGCAAGTCTATTTGTCTATTTCTTGGGCATGGAGACTGTGAATATACACAGAGCCTGTAATACCAAGATTTATTTAAACTGGGAAGTTCATAAGGCCTTGATCAAAGCAAACATAATTTCATTCATTGAGCAGCATCACTGGGGTACACTGAACTGATATTCATCTGATTATGGCAGCATCTGGATTAAACATTCTGATCTTGAAGATTTAGGATGTTAGAGAGTGAGGAAAAAGAGCAGAGACAAGACCCAGTAGTATACAGAGTGCTGGATAGCTTTTTGTATTCTCTTCTTTTCCTCCCTGTTTTAAAGCTTCTTCCCTTCTGAGCTTGAAATATTAAAGACTACAAGCTGTTCTGCATAACTGGAAACCTGCAGACACAAAACAGTGTAGATATGCTTGTGTCAGTTATACCTTGCTCCATTTATTAAAATACTGTTTTAAGTATATCTGGTTTAAATGCACCTTTCATTATTTAGGGATTTTTCACTTGGGTCTAAGCATGCCTGCATTATAGAGAAATCTTGTGTTTTTCTGTGCTATAAATACCTCATTTATGTCTTCACATTATCTATTACTGTTTATATCTTAAAGAAGGAAAATGGAACCGATCTAGTGAAATATACAGTTGCAGGGTAAATAAGCATTTATTGTTCATTTCTTCCTCAAACTTTGAGCTGCTTCAGTGTAATTAGTATATAAGCTAATTTTCAAGGTCTTGGTTTAAAAAAAGCAAAAAAACAATCTTGACAGTTGCAAATAGTTCTTTTCAGAGAGAGTTATAATTTTCTACAACCCCTTTCAATAATAGACTATGAAAAAAAGTGTTTCCAGAATTTACCGGTAGCATAAGATGATTAGTAACATTCTTTAAACTTCCAGCCTAAAAATCCAAATGGCATAAGTGAATTCTCGCAGTACTTCCTGGAGGAGAAAGGTCTTAGGTCCATCCTAAATGTAGACCTCATACAGATCTAGCTTTGATTTCACCCTGCTGTAGAGCACCAGATCATCTTTCTAAGGCAGCTCATACTTGTGTCTCTCACCACCCCTACCCTGACTGGCCTTTTCAAGCTCATTTGCCATTTCTGGATCCCCAAAAACCAGAAACATCTCCTGTGGTGCCCTGGCCATCTTGACCTCTCCTGTCCTGGTATCCCTCCTGCATCTGCTGGTGTCCCAGGGCCCAGCCAGCACCACCCTGTTGCCCCCTGCTCTCCCAAAACTTTTGACATACAGGAACTGCAGTGAAATCACTGAGTGATGGTGCTCTCCAAAAGTATCTAGTCAAAGACTCCTAGAGATTTGCCTTTTTTCTTACTACTCCAGAGAGTGTATCTGATTCAGTTGGTGAACAAATGAGCTCACTGAATTTTGAAACCAATTTTGGCTCCGGTTCTCTCTGCAGCTTCTCGTCTCTTGACTGATTGATTGATTGAGTCATCATTAACAGCCTGAACCTTTGAATGAAACCTGTGGGAGTCTTACCACTTTTACCAGCAAGAACAGGCTGCTGCACAAGTTTCCCACATGAAAGTACAATTCACTAACACATAAAAAAATAAAAAATCCAAAAGACTGAGATCACAGCTCATAAGTCAGTTTAGTATAGAAATCTTTCACTAAGGCAACTGTTTGAGTACAATAAAAGAATCTGTGGATGGTCTTTCTGTTTGTTTTATGCCCTGATTTTAGCTTCTATGACTTCATCTTTTTGCTCAATATGCTTCATCTTTTTGTGTGTGGACAGCGGCAGGGTCTTTTTAGCGTGCCTCGAGAATGACCTCATTCCCCCATTTTTTTTCTTCTCTCCTTTCTCATCCTTCTCACCACCTCATGCAGCACCATCTTTCTTGGGCCCAGGGAGCCATCAGCACTCTGATTTCATTTCCAGCCTGTGGCATACCTGTGGACAGCGATGTGGTGCGTGGCAGCAAACACTGGGTCATTTTCAGAATCCTTGAAAATATAACCTGAACCTGTCACCTAGCAGATAAAGGACCCACCACCAGGTTGCTGAGGCAGGCTAACCAACCTTATATATGTTTTAACCCCCCAAATCCCAGGCTGGATTTGAACATAGAAGCAGACTTTTACAAAGGACTTTTGGAGTACCCTTGATTTCATCTGTTATACTTCAGTGACCATCATCCTTTCTTGGCCATAATGTCAAGGAAAGATATAATTAGATTTATATTTATGTGCTTTGTGCAATATAGAGGGTTATTTTCTGTTTATGCTATTACTGCTTTGGGAGTGCAAACAAAACTGATGAGCACATTATTACACCTTTATGAGGGCAAGTTATTCAGTGCATGAATGCTGGTGACACTTTCAGTGCTGTGCTCACGATGCTTATTCTGATCAGAATGGTTTAAATAATACATGAACTCATGCATATACATATTGCAGCTCATCTCTTTCATTAGGCACCTTGCTAAATTCTCTCAGCTAGTTCTCCCAAGCACTCACATGTTCTCAGGGTGAAAGTCCTTTTATTTGTCGCAGACGGGTTGCAGAATCTTGCTGAGATATCATTTTAAATTTGTTTGGCTGTGCAACCTAGTTTAACAAGGGTGGATTGCAGCCTTTGCTTTTCCCATTCTTCCTGGGGGAAAACAAAAAAAACAAAAAAAAAGAGAGAGCTTATGTGAAGTGTTTTAATGTATGAAGAAAAAAATGTATGAAAGGAGAAGTGGAAAATTGGATTTGGTAATTAAGATTTTGTGTTGGGACCAGGGTGCTCCCAGTGCAGTCCCCTACAGGGTCTCCATGACCTTGGGCAAGTCATGCTAATAGTCCCAAGTCTCTGTAAAATGGGGTCCTTCTTTTCTTTCCCCTATGTCTTTTCTGTTTCACTCAGTACAGATTCTCTTTCAGTATCTTTACATCCATGACTCCAAACATATTCAGGAATTTTTATACAAACCAAGTTCTGGTGAAGCAAATACTTTCAAATTTATATACTTGGTGCTCCATTTCAGGATAACAATTTTAAACAAATATGTTGAAGAACATATCTTTTGAAAGAAAGCTCCTGCTTCAAGTGATTTTGGGAAGAAAAGTAAGATTCTGAGTTGGGAGCAGGATGGTATCTGTGCATTAAATAGAGCTGGCACAGAGGAATTAATCAATCCATCTCTTACATCTGCTCTGGCTCTGTTTCTCAGGAGAGTACTTGCCCTCAGTGTCTGCAGTGCTTCCACACTGAATTTAAATACATGGCTTTGCACTGGAATGGCTGTGAGAATTTCTCTGTCCTTCCTGCCATCCACTGCCTGCTCTTTCTGCTGAGATAAAATGTGTCTGAAACAAACCAAACACTGCCCCCCACCCCAGCCAAATCAAATTACTGTAATTAAATAGAATTTTAAACCATGAATCATATACCAGGACATAACAAACCAGGACACTGGGGCCTGCTAATGGGTACTGCTGTTCATCACCTGGTGTGAGTGCCCAGCTGCTCCAGTTTGAGGTGGTCCAAGCTCATCATTTCCATGGATGCTGATCTCAAAATCCTCTGGGGTCTGCAGCTGCACCTGGAGGTCATTCACAAAAAGGTAAAACAAAGCTGGCCTCTTTCTCTCATTTTGCAATAACCGGTCTGCGCTGCTGCTCCTCATCCGCAGGGAAGACAGCGCAGGACACAACACGGGACTGTGTCCATGGAAGCGCCCCTGGTCCATTAGCTGTGATTGTTAGGTGAGATACACCCATTCCCACCTAGTCCTGGCACCACCCACCAGGCCAGAGGGACCTCCCTGAGCAGCAGCAATCATTGGTCACTCTGCTCTGAAGAGAACTGGATGGAGCAGCTCACCCAGGTTGTGCATCATTTTTTAGTGTCTTTTTTGTAGATGTTCTGTGTCATAAGCCATGCTTTTCCTCAAGAATTTGCTGCTTCAAAGCTGCAGTGGCTTAAGTAAAAATGGGGGCTAATCCTGTAACTAAGGAATTTCCCATCTCTTTGCTCTCACTGGTCACACCCATTGGAAATCATACAAAATCTGAGGGAAAAGGTTAAAACAGATCTACCTTACAACCTCCTTGCCAATTCCATGAGGTTTTCATGTCTTTAATAGCATCACTGGCACTGTGACTTTGGTTAGGAAAATTTCTGCATCCGATCTGTGCTCAGGATCCTGCTGCACTGATGTACCCCAGGAATAAAAGGCAATCCTGCGACCACTTGTATCAAGGGGTTCTGTGAACTAGTAAATGCCTTAAGGTTCTGCTTGATGCCCAAAATGGCCCAATGTTTGGCCACTTGGAGGATTCAGTGAGTTCAGAAGGGCTCTAGAGCAGGAAATGTTCCCTTGGTTGATTATATTTCTATTTTTAATCATATGTGTTGTTCTGGTGAGGTTCATACAATTATTTACCTGCACGTTAAAGTGCTCCAAAGAGCTTTCAATAAAGAGTTTCCTATTTCTAGAAACAGTAAAGGAGCTGGAGAGGAAACATGAGGACTTTGCCTGGCATTGTTATGCTCAGCACAGGGAGCTTGCTCTAGCTGTGAGAATTTCAGAGCAGTTTTTGTTCAGGACAGCCTGGCAGGGAGAGAGACAAAATTGATCAAAGGCAGTTGTTTGTATGGAGCTTCTCCTTTTCATCCTTGCTGGCTGTGGGTCCGCTTGTGCCACTTAAGCTGATAGCAAGGCTTGAATGTGAGAAAAGTGAGAAGTGACAGAAGACACTAAACAAGAGCACCTGTCTCATATCTTTTTATCTTTGTAACTAATTCCAAAGAGTCTGAGGTAGATGATCACCCCAGGCTATTTTCTAGCTACCTTCCTACCCTCCCTTTCTGTGCAGGTAATGTTCAGGAAGCTTGTAATGTAACAGAGGCTCTGCCATCCAGTCTGTAGTTGCTTCATGTCATCCTCTTCAGGCTTTTTATGTTATAAACATTTCTTTCTAATACCTCAAAGAGAAATACTCTAGTAATTATAGCAGCAATTTCCTTCCTTAGCTTTACTGTTTCTTCTCTCCTGTGCAGATTATTTCATTTAAGCTGATATCCTGAGCAATTATAGTACAACATCATTTGAGACGTAATCACCTCTGGCTAACCTCTTCAGGATGCTTTGGATATAAATGTGTTGATGCCTAAGCATCCAAGTGAAAACATTTCAGTGAGAAAAAAAAACAATATGAAACCTAATATTTCCCAGAAAACTTGGTCAGGAATAGAGCAGAACAAGTGCTCCCTGTTAGTGGGGGGAAGGAATATCAGAAGAAGATATTACATTCATTGTATGGTCAGAAAGAATAACTGTGATCATCTATTCCCATCACCTGCAAAACACAGGCCAAGAATTTGGCTGCAGCCAGTGCTACTGGCTGTAATGAGCCACATCCAAAACCCTGTGCAGCCATTGGGAAAAATGCTGGAATGGAATGGCTGCAGTGAGAGCTTTGGATGATGCTCAGTGTGAGCAGGAGCCCAGCAGTGCAGCACAGCTGTGGGGAATCCCTGGAACACAATGAGCAGTGATCATTTGCCAGTAAACAGGGAGCGTCAGTGCCTTCCTGGAGGCAGGACATTGCCTCTTCCAGAATTTCTTCCCTGTCTCTGTGACTGTTAGCACTGGGATGGGAAGGAAACTGGTGGGAAATGGCCAGGGAAGAATCACTTTTCCCTGCCTTCCTGCTCTGTCTGGAGGCAGTGCCTCTGTGACTACTCTCAGCAGCAGTTCCTGTCTCTGCTGAACACCTGCACAGAGTAACTTCTCTGTTCCCTGTCATGGGTGATGTAACAAAAAAAACTGGAGCCGGGTGTTCTCATTTAATGTTTTAGTTTAAAAAAAAAATAGAAAAAGAAAAAAGGAGGTATTTAATTATTTGGTTTAGGAATACCTTAACAAATGTTGAGAAATTTAGAGGTGTTTGTGAGAGGGGGTAGGTCATTTGCCAAAAAAAAAATCAACAGCAACAAATTGCTCTAGCAGGAATGTATTAGATCTATCTGGCTAGTCTTGGGGAAAAATGCAAGCAATCTAAAATAAAAAAGTACTGAGAAGTGTTCCTCTGGGGCTCCTTTGGGGCTTCAAAGTGCAGTAATTCAGAAATACTGCATTTTGTGACAAAATTGCAGTTTGCATTTTAACAGTGGCAAAACTCAGCATAAATGTATAATCAATGCTTCCCACTCCTAAAAAAACCCCAAAAACAAAACCAGAATCAGATTCTGAAGGAGATGGTACAACAGGATAACTCCCAGTGGTGATGTAAAACCTCTCTTTTCCACAGCTACGACTGCTCTGGTGTGCATGCTCCCAGCACTACTCTTTGCAGAAGCGGGGAAGTTGAGTGGAAGCCTGCAGAATTTGGTATTTTGCATAGAAATACTCATTTTCAGACCACAGTTTAATTCCTTCCCTGGTGGCTAATAACTAAAAAGTGTTGGTTGGGGTGATATAGAGGCCACTGAGTCCTGCTGCTGTCCCTGATGCACAAACCCATCCAGCCAGGCTGCCAGCTGAGCTCTTCAGCTGAGGCAGCAGCTGCTGCAGCGGTCACTGAGAGGCAACAGCTCTCACTTAGAGGACGGTCCCTCACAAGAACATCCTCCCTGCATGGCCTGGAGCTGTGACAAGGCTCCCTTACAAACAGGCTAAATAAGAGCCTACTCTCTCCCTTCCCCTCCAGTCTCCTCATAGATAAGTGAAGGATATTTAAGAATACTTTTTTTTTTCCTTCCCCTGTCAATTTATGCACTTTTGTTGTAAAACTGTCAAGCAAGTTGACCAAGGCACAATTTAAAGTCTGAATTTCTATTGATGAAATTACCTCAAGGACCCTTACATCTGAATATTCCCCATTGCTGGGCAGCAGGACAAGTGTCTAGTACCAATTTAAATGCCTTAAGCACTCTGACTTCCTGATGCCTCTTTTTTTCAAAGGCAAAGGAGGATGGACCAGATCCACATATTAAATCTGCTTCTTCTTAGAAATACAGCTTGTCTGCAGCTGCTTGTTTCACTTGACATGCAGCCTCTTGCAGCATCAAGAGAAAAGACAGGACAGCCCTTTTTGGGCAGAAGGAGTTCCTGCTGCTCTTAGAAGCAGCTTTGTGGGCTCTCATTGGCATTTGGGGGCAGGTTTACTTCTTTCTGATGAGTTTTGAGCAAACACCAGCATGAGGTTATTAGCAGCACCCCTATTATGTTTCTAATAGTCTTGTTAACATGCAGGAAATCAATGCCAGGAAATGTTAAGGAGTGTACAGAGGAAAGTTAGTGCATTATGCTTGGAGGCCAATCCAGATTTTGTCAACAATCATTGCTCTTCTCCAGAGATCATGTTTTTTTTTTTGTTTGTCCTGGGCAAGAGAGAGACAATAATTGATACTGCTTGAGCTCTTTGCCAGTTAGCTGTGGTCAAAATGTTCCAGCAACTGGGACCTCACAGTATTATCTTAGGAGCAGCATTACAGGATGGAAGTGAAGAACTGAAGGTGTTTAAGACAATTATTGGAGATCCAATAACAAAAAAAGTCCCAATAGAAAACTAATTAGAATCACATGTCAGAAATTGTTTTTGACCCTTTCTACATTGCAGGCTTCCTCTAAGGCTCTTCATCCAAATTCTCCTCTGCCACACAGAACTATTGCAATGTACTTTAAGGGGCCGAATGCCACTCAAGAATATTAGTGGAGTTTCCTCCTCTAGTCTACATCCCTGTTCCTTTGGACTCACTCAAAAAGGGCCTCCCCCATCTTACTTGAACATGAAAGATTCAGAACGCCTCTCTGGCCTCTGGGAAGGAAAATTCCTCCTGCTATATCCCTGGAGATTGAGGCAGAGATATGTCCAACACTGAACAGTAGAATCCTTACATATGTGCACTCAGTACAGAAATATCAAGTAGCACTTCTCCCAGCATTTCTATTCAGAAGGCATTCACGAGGCAGGTGTCTGCATTTTCTGAGCACATAAGGGACTCTGAAATATATTGTAGGAACAAAAAAAACCCAGAGGGGTTGTCTGTAACCCCCCCTGTTAGCACTAAAAGGGGTAGAGCTGAGGAAGGACAAGCACAGGCACAGGTGTAGGGAGTGCACTGCTGGGTGTGCTGCTCCTCTCCTGTTTTCCTTGCCCCGCTGCTGCCTCATGGAACAATCACTTCATCTTTTGTGCTGAAGAAAAGGAAATGCGACACTGTTGATCAGCACTGCTTCTGCAGTTGGAATAAAATGAAATGAGATCCAATGTACTCAGCTGTTACCTGAGCAAGTCAGACCTACTGACCTTCACTGTGACTACTAATGTGCAAAACCCTCTGTCTTCCAGCTGTGAAAGCCATTTCTCATTTCTGAAGTGTGAACAAGGAAAGGAAAAAAGACAGAAGGATAGAATTTTACACAAGTGATGCCCCTACCTCTTTTTAAACTAACAGTGAGTATTTTACCTCAGTCGCAGGCATCACCTAATTCCTGTTCCCATAGGATAAAGAAAGCCTTGCTGTTTGCACATGCAGTCCTTAGTATCCAAATAACTTCTCACAGACACTAAAAATACCTCTGTATTTTCAGTCAGAACCAGTGTTTCTCTAACAACAACGAGTCGTTCACGATTTATCAGCCTGCCAGGTGGGCTCTGCCCTGTGCTCACAGGGAACAAGTAGTTCTGTGGCAGAAGAGTGCAGTGGGATGAGCAGCATTTGGGCTGGTGGGAGAAGCCTCCTGAAAGGAGGCACAGCTCACTGCCCAACATTGTCGTTCTCCCCAGGAGATGTTAATGAGGCTTGCTCACCGTTTCATGAAAATTTCATTTGCTGCACACAGGGCTCCCTGACAGAAGGAGCTCTGGTGAATCTTGCAGAGGTGGTTTAAGCCCTTACAGCCTCCTGCTATGTGCTCCCTCTGTCCACGAGGATTATCATCCTTGTAGTTGTGGTAGCTGGATAAAAAAGGGGCATGAACCTTGCTAGCAGCAGCTCCAGGTCTAATGTGCTGTATTATGCTGTCAATGAAGGTGACGTGCACAGGGTGGGGGTCACACCATGATCACACCCTGACTCTGCTCCAAGTCAAAGGAGAGAGAAAGGGGCTCCCCTTCCCTGAGATAAAAATGAAAATTGCTGCTGAGTCACAATAAAATCCAAAAATTGAATTATTCGTTTTAAAAGTATTATTACTTTTAACAGCATGCTCTTGTATGTGTCAAGGGAGACTGTGAAAAAACAGAAAGGCTCACAGATCCACAAATTCTCAATAAACTCCAAGGGTAATATTTTAATAATTTCCTTGAAGACTAGGAACTCCACTTCCATTGTCAAAATCAGATTGAGTGGCTCAGGCACCTCAGAACACCTCACCTTGGAACAGTCTACTTCAGTCATCAAAATCAGAAGAGTCTCTGGAAATCAAAAAGAGCAGCAGAACCACAAACAATTATCCTGGCTCTTTCATTAGCTGAAACTGCTGAGTTAAGTAACAATTAGAGCTCTATGCTCTGTGGTGCATGATCCATCACAGACAGCTGCATGTCGACTGTGCCTGCCCAGTGCAAGCATTTCAGCTGCTGCCCAGGCTAATGGATGTGAACACATCCAGACTTTTAAACCCAGCCTTGCTGCTGTGGCTTAGGAGATGTTTAAAGCTGACTGGGTGTCTAACATCTGGCTGAGAGCCTATTACTGACTCTGGAGCTCCTGCAGAGGTTGTAGCCAGGTGGTGCAAGTTAAACATGGGTGGCTCATGAGGACCAGCATGCTAGGCAGGAGTAGTGCGCTAGGAAAGAGGACTGAGAGCGGGAAACATTCCAGGTGTCTGATCCACATCTGTCACATGACATCTGGGCTCAGCTGGATGAACAGAGGGGACATCTTCAGGGACAGATGATAAGATTACTACCTGCAGTTTTATCTACAAGATACCTGAACACCTGGGGAACAGCTCCTGAGCCACTGCAGTTTGCAATGCTTCAAGAAAATCAAAGTCACTGACAGTGTCTGATAGATCATGTGGTTGGAAGAGCTAATTGGTATCCAGTGGGGTTAATCACACCTCAGCCCTAATAAAATGGCTCTCTTGGGCACTAGTAGCAGTGAAGCTGTGAGCTGTGTGCCTGGCAGTACAAGACTGCCTGCACATCTTCCTAGCCATGAACGTAGTTATCTCCCCAGAAGTGAAATGGAAGTGTCATTTAAGCTCCAACCAATTCCTTACAGAATTATGCCAAAAGTTATGTGTCAAGTTTATAAAATCAGATTAAAAGCATCCATATTGTGCTTTGTTCCTGCTTAACTATGTTGGTAACTGCTCTGGGAAAGTGGTGCAGTGTTGAATATCTTTCTGTAGTAATTACAATTGGGTATGAAAATGAGCTACAAAACAGGGAAGTGCTTTTATCCTGATTTCACAGATGGAGAGCCGAAACACTAAAGGCCAAATCTAATAAAGAATTACAGTGCTGCAGAACCTGCCTTGCAGTCATCTGGTGCCCATATGGGATGCTGAACACTGTTAGACACCTAGTACCCATTTAGAGGAGCCTCTGTTTATAGGACAGGCTCATCCTCTCTAAATGGGAGCCAAAATAGTCAACTTACTGAGAAAGAAGCTGCCTTAAATGACTGCTCTTGTGCATCTCTCATCTGAGCTGTCCAGCTCAGAAGTGTTATGAGCAAGAGGAGGTGTCAGACTGCACATCTTGACTACCTCATCCGGGTTTTCCAGGAGTTTTGGCTTAGGGTCACTGCCCATGCTCCCCTCTAGATGAGCATACCAGTGAGTTCCCAGCGCTTGCTAGACTTCCCTCAGCTCTTTCAAAAATAAAAGGAGACCTCTCCTTCTTCACAGTTCATTTAGTGCACATTTTAGTGGCCTGCTGAGGCAAGTTGAATCTCCCTTTTCCTTCCTTCCCACACTGAACTTGTTGCTCGCACCAGAAATAATTTGAGAGCAAGACGAGCAGGAGGAGGGAGTTGAGCTCTGCAATGTGCTACCTGGGAATAATGTTTGGGGAATATCTTGCATTCTGAGTAGGAACCAGGACCCACTTTGGTGCATCCTGATGAATTCCCCAGCAGCAGTGCCATGGATACATTCTCCTTACACACCATTTCCAAAATAATTTTGGCACAATGATGCAGCTGTAACATGGCTGTGAAGATCCTCTTCTTCAGTCCCTCGGGACAGAGGCAGTTCAGATGCTCCTGAGAGGTGGCAAATGTGTCTTAATCCCTATGAGCAGGTGCAGAAACTGGACCTGGGAAGTTGGGTCCTTCCATGACTGATATTTTGGTGCCTCTCCAAGTTTGATAACAAGCAATGTGAATTGTTTGCATGTAAGTTTTTTCCAGATTCCAGTTCTGCCTCCTCCTCTCTGCAGGTACCCATATCCCATTTTGGATCTGACCTTGAGTAGCTTATTTAGGTACCCAGGCACAATCTGTGGCAGAATAGAGTCAGACCCAGCCTCCAAAGTCATGATGTATCTTTGGATCTCTCTTTTCTTTTCTCTCATCTGATTTAAATTAAGCCTTAGTTTTACTCACTACTTGCCCAAGCAGAGCTTCTCTTGATTTTAAACTGATGGCCAAATATTAATTGGAGATCTAGAGACAGAAAAACCGGCCAATTATTCTCCATAAGACAAAACCAAAAGTACATTAAGTGAAATCCTTCCACAGAAGATGCTTTTGCTGTTTTTTTCATCTAATGCCACAAATACAGTGATGGCAGCTCCCAGCAGTCAGATGCACACAATAACAGCTGCCACTTTTACTGGGTGATAAAAGTAGGACAAACACCTCAAAAGGAAGACACTTAGCTGGGGAAACCTCTAAATAAAAAAATTCTGCAGGACCTTGTAAAACAGGGGGACACCCTTTGAGCCTCACTTAGCAAGTTCCCCCATCACTGAGGCTGTGCCTAGCCCACCACTGGGTAAAATATTCCTGACTGTATACACAATATCAACATTACAAAGGTCTTGGAGACAAATACTGTTGAAACTACAATCCTTAGGGCTTTCCAGAAGGGGGACTGATTAAACCAGATGGGGAGAATTTAGCCCCAGCAGGCCAGATTCTCAGCTAATGTAAATCAGCTTCACTCTGCAGATGATTTGCAGCAGCTGGAACCTGTAGCTTCAAAGGATCAAGTTGCAGTCTCCTGAGCAATTGAGTCTGCATAGATTTTTACCAGTAAAATTAACAAGACCAATGTGTGTTGTGGGGGAGAACTAATCCTTAAATTAACAGAAATTGCTGAGACTTAAATAGTAATTTCTCTAGTTAGAGACTCACCAGGTTTTTCTCTGAGCTTCTCAGACCTTTTTTCCCTGAACTTCACAATACCAGCAATACTGAAATAACACATCTGAATGGCCTTGGATGGTAGCAAGCCATAAAAGCTTCTGAAAGCTGTTAAAATTAAAATGTCCCTTTTTAAGTGGAAGGAGTTTTTAAGAACAAGACAGCAGCTGCTTTGAAATGTCTGTGAATTCTTTTCTCTTTGCAATTAGTAGCAAACAATAAAGGCCTCTTTTTAGAGCATTGATGGCATTTCCTTGGCTTTGGCAGCTTTTGTCTTTTCTAAATGATAATAACTGTGAGTGTTTGTTTCTGTTTAGGAGGGAACGTGTAGCCCTGTAAAGCACACTGGTTCCGCACACTAGCTGTAGGCACCTTCTTCTGAGAAACTGTTTCAAGCCTGGGCCTCCGTAATTAGTATTTTTAGTGATCCATAATATAAACCTAATAGTGCTGTTATGCCTAGCTTACCCGAAATTGGTAAGCAGTGAAATTTCTTACTTGCCCAGCTGTTCAGCAGTTGTCTCCCAGTCCCCCATGCCCTGCAGAGCTTTGTGCTTCTACCAGCAAGAAGAATTTACTTTGTGTAAGTGAAGTAGAGGCACAGAGGAAAGGTTTTTTTGGCTGCTTTCAATAGTTTGATGCTGTTTAAATGGTTTCAGGCGGCTCTGAATGGAAAATCTCCAGTGAATTTAACGGCATCTCCCTTTGCTGGGAATAACAGGTCACTACATGGCAATTTAGGGAGTTGCAGTGTGTGCCAAGCTGTGCACTGACCCAGCATAAAGAGCTACCTGTTTACCTGATAAGATTTACAGCCAAAATCCTTTTCTGACTGAGCACAGTGCCTTGACTGCTTCAACAAGTTCAGCTCTGAGCTGCAGCTGATAGGTCTTTGTAATCTGCAGAGCCCCGAGCTGGGAAACTGCTCAGGAACACCTGACTGGTTTCAAATGTGCCTGTGACTCCTAGCCTGGGCCAGGAGTCCTTTTCTGAGGAACATGTTGCTGGTTTTGTTCTCTGGGAATAGTGTCCACCTTCTGTAGCTGGTGGGGTGCTCTCAGGAAGGTAAGGCCAGACATTCCATTTTGAGTTCACGTTGTCTGCAGAGTTTTCTTTGTTTGAGTCTTGCTCTTTGGAAGTGAGATTGTTGAAACTGGAGAGGTTCTCAGCTGGTCTCTTGAAATGTGTTTCACATAAAAATGGAGAGGGGCCCTAGTTTCTCCTTTTAGCATTTCTATTCCTTTAGAAAGTGAGGTCAAGAGGAATTTCTTCTTCAGATCTTGGCTGCTGAAGGCTAAGTTTACAGGGTTTGCTTAGAAGCTCCTCCTGTGTTCTTGGAGATGATGGCAATTTCCAGCAGGAGGAGATTCCTCCTCTTCCAGTCAGCAGTGGTGGGATTCCAGTCCCATGCATTCAGGTATGGGATTCAGCTGTCTAAAATCATGAAACAATTTTACATTTGAGACTGCATTTCTGTGGTGCTTGGGTCATATGCCCAAGTTTTATTGTTTACCATGAGGGCTAGAGTGCTTCTAGAGGCTGAGATTTTTTTTTTGTTTTCCTTTGATTCTAGGACTTGGGGCTTTAATTAAAAGTGTCAAGCAGTTAGAGACACACACTAAAAGCATGAGGTTGCAACCTTGGTCTTGAGGGAGAAGTAGAATTTTTCAGAGTGTATAAAGGCTACAAAGGCCACTTGTTCAATTTTAACAGGGTTGGGTTGGTTTTGTGGCATGCTTTTTTTCCAGCAAGAGTCTCGTCTAGGAAATCTGAGGGAAGCAGGGCAATTGAAATGATTTTGAGATTGTCTGAAAACAAAATTTGTGAAGAAACACATTCATTTTAAGTACTTAGATGAAGACAGAAAATGCATTTAGCTGAGGAACTTGAGCAAATACTTAATAAGGACAGAACAAGGCATAAAGTAGTGTAGTTTGCAAAGAGAGCACAGCAATGAAGAAAATAATGTGTTTCTCCACAAATTAGATTCCCATTTGTAAGAACACATGTCACAGAGCAATTTCAGAGCTGGCTAGTCCCAGATATTCTCTCATTTAAAATATTTGTGCCAAAAGTGATCATCTTTTTAAAGGAAATATTCCAGCTTAAGCAGAGCTTGAGGCAAAGACAAAGGTAAAGTCTCCATGCTGTGTCATGTGGGTCAGACTTTGTGCTTCTTTTGGTCTTAACATCTATGAATCGGTTTCTGTTCACTTGCAATATTATGTGCACCAGTTTTTCTTATCTCCTTGGAAAAACTGATCCAAGGAAGGGACCTGAAGTTTCCTTTGGTTACAGCTTGTGGACTGCTTTAGGCTTCAGTGAAAACTAGCATCAAAATTTATCTCATTTGCACAAGACACAGATGCTGCAAAGAGGTGAATAGCACATGAGAGGACAAAGTGAATGTTCTTGAGTGACTTTAAATATACATTTCTATGCAAATAGATGTTTTGTTGCATTCTGGGTTTTGTTTGTTTGTTGGGGTTTTTGTTTTGTTTTGGTTGTTTTTACTATAATCTGAACTTCCAGTTCTCAGTATTATTTTTTAATGGCTTTAGATAAAACTCCAGTATTATCTTAAGGTTTTTCCCTTCAGCAATAAGCAGCTGTTTAGAAGCTTTGCTTTAATGAAAGCTGTTTTGTATGAGAATTTCCTTTAGGCCCTGTCAACCAGTCTGTTGTCAGCACAATTTAGCATAGAGATGAGGAAAAGCCCAAACCACTCCATTTTTTTAGGGTTTTGTGAGTGGGATAAATTCACCTGTCAGCTGCTCTGCTGGCACCTGTGCTACCCACTGGCTGGGTTTGGAGCTTGCTCTGCCATTCAGACAGAAGCAGGGGTGAGGACTGATGGTGAGAGCAGCATTTTAAACCCATTCCAGCTGGCACACCTTAGTGCATGAGCTGCTTTCCAGTGCCTGAGGCAGTGGGAACAGGCTCCATGGCCTTTGCAAAGGCAATCACAATGGAGGCTGCAGAGCCCAGAGGGAAGAGAAATGCTCCTCCTGACTCCTCACCTTACAGGACAGATGCAGTCGCTGGCTCTTAGAGCCATGAAGATAAATCATAAAACAAAGGAAGGGGTTTTTTGGTGTTTTTTCCGCCCAGGATAGCTAAGTGGTTTGTTCATCAGTCTGCTGGATGAGGTGTATGTTTTCTTATAAAAATGTGCTCGTTTCACTGTTCATTTATCATAGGAAATAACAGCACTCACATGCTGCTTTTTTGTCTATTCGAATCTAATTTCATGAATCTCTGCAGAAAGCTAAATATACCTATTCAATTTACACTTAGGAAGGATATTGCTGCATTTATAAATAATCTCATATTTTCTCTGCAACAATACAGATATTCTTCTTCTGGAATTCAAATTCATCCTAATATTTTGCTGTTTTGCAAAGCTTTGAGCATTCTCCCTGGTATCAAGAACATGGATTTGTTTTCTATCTTAGTTGTAGGCCACTATCTGGACTTAACTCTCAAGGGATCCTTCATGACTCTGTTAAGCTACAGTAAAAATATCTATTTAATATTTTTGGGTTTTTTTGTAGTCATCACAAAATTTTTGATCATGCTTTATAAATCTACCAAATGGCTGTTCTGCCAGCTCATGACTCATCAGCTTTTAGAGAGACAAAAGAGAAAGATGAGCTATTTAGGCAAGTGTAGAAGTGTGTAAGGAACAGAGTGGGCAAAATGCCTCCTTGGGGGATGTCAAGAGAAGGTGTAAAAAGAAAATTTTAAGCACTCAAAAGACAGCTGTTTGTTCCAGCTCCTTTTTTTTTTCTTGCCTAGAAAAACATTTATCATGAAGTTTTTAATATTCCAGGTAGTTTAGTAAAATCTTCCTATGAAAAATAAGAAAACGAGTGTCCTTTAATGTCACATGAGCCTAATGTGAACATTCCACAATGGAATTTTACTCACACTTTTTTGTATTTTTCCTTCTTTTCTGCATGCCAGGACTTGCACGTTCTCATTGTGTAATACACAAGTATGGTTACCTATGTAGAGAGTAAGTGTAATAAACTAAAACCAGATCTGCTTAAGGCACCACTGACAATTTTTGCTTTGTCCTATACTAAAAACCAGAAGCATGAGCATTGAAGAAGTATTACAATATTCATATACTTATTTAAAGCAGGAATATTCATCAAAGTCTACTAGAAAAAAGTTAACTGCTGTAGTGGAAACTTGTGCTTTTAAGTCCTTCAGTATTTATTGATGTTTCTCTTGTGTTTTCAGCTCCTGGAGTCAGGTGATTTCAAAATTGTTTTTCTGAATATGTGAATATATGTGCTCGTGTGTGTGCATGTTTACTTTTGCACACTGATGGAGAAAGCTATGAAAATATTATGTAGTTCTTAAAGTCTCAGAAGTGAAAAGGTAAAAAGGAATTCAGATGTCTTTGTTTTAAACAGGATTATTTCTTTTAGAAATAGCTCCTTATTATTATTTTATGCCTTTTTTATTTTTTTTTTTGCCCTGTTAACATTCAGAGTTGGAAATATTAGGCTGTATGTTGTTTCCAATTACATCTGTCCCATACACAGCAATCTGTCACAGTGGCTTTTGATCTAGAGCAACATAACTGAGAGAAAATTCTCCCTTCAAATGGACTTCATTTTCTCAAATGCTGGCAGCATTTAAAAGTGATCTTCACTGCATCACTTTGCTTTATATTCAGTTCAATTTGAGGTGTTTGTTTTCATCCACCTCTTTATTTTATTTACTGCTCTCTTGAGCAAAGGAATACATATTTCTTTCTCAGCAGAGGAACCAACTGTGTTGGTTTCCAAGGTATTTTTGGAAAGAAGCAAGCCATGGCTGCTTGCAGGAGTACAGAAGAAGACTCAGCTATATCCTTATCTGGAAATGTTTGTGTTTATTAACTTAAGGTGCATCAGTGACCTGCTTAATTGAAAAATTCAAAAGGGAGAAGAAAAAGTCCCCTGCTTCATTCCTGCTGTAGTTTCATCCAATTAACAGCTTAGGAATAAACCCAGCGTTGTCCAACATTGCTGGCTGGAAGTCACTATGAATGCAGGCAGGCTTTGCTATGAATGGTGTGTTCACTGGATGGGTGTCATTATGGGGAAGAAAAAGAATAGCATAATAGGAAGGAAAAAAAGATAGTAACTTGCAGGTAATTACTTGTTATCTACAACTTAGTGCAAGTATGGGAAAAACAACGCTGCTTTTGGCCCATGTGGAGTGCTTTGTTTAGTAATTTAACCATCAGCCCTTTTGATGTACATTGTGTGCCTCTAGCAAGGTGTTCTAGCATCCTATGTGCCTCCTTTGTTAATGTAGCTGCATATGAGGCTGAATGCTTCAGGAGCCTTTCTGAAATACCCACTAAATCTCTTTCTTGGACAGGATGTTGTAACACCTCTCTCTTCAGTGTATAATACCCAGTTGGAGACATTGCTACAAATCTCATTATTTTATAAGCCTTCACTGGCTGTGTGTGGTATTGCTTTAAGTAGGTGATGTTTCAGTAGTTCCTCCCTCTGAGCTTCTTTCCTTCTGCTGGATAGAGCTTCTCTGTACAGTATATAAACAGAGATTATCACCGTGTCTTTTTCTTTCCTTATCTGACGCATACAGCAGAAACAGAGGCGTCTGGAGAGCTAAAAATTAACAGAGACATGGGAAAGACTTCCATAAGAAGACAGCAAGAGGAGATTAATACTACTTAATGTAGAGACACAAGGCCCTGCTATACCTATGCCAAATAATCAGTGCTACAGCGCAGGCAAATTGTGTGCATTTTGCTTCTCTCTAAGTGAGAGCAAAAGGATTTAATGCAACTGTCAAATTACAATGGAATACATGTAAAAATGCAAGGCCATCCCTTCACAAAGAATAAGAATCAGGGACACTCAACGCTGTGAGGCGGCAGTGACTCCCTGTTCTGCCCTACTTTACACCACGTGGAGGGCCTGGTTTGTTAAATGTGACACGTTTGTTAAATTGCCACGTGCTGCAAGTCCAATGGGAATGGGGTAAGTGAGGCAGCAGGGATGCTGCTGGGTGAGCTGTGGGAGGAACTTTGTCTTCCTGGAAGGTGGTGTGCAGTACACACTTGGATGGATGGCACGTTGGAGTGTACCTGCAGGCATATATGTACCTGTACAAATGAATCATCCCAATTCTTCATCAGCTTTGAGGAACTTCATGGCACATCCAAAGCTTCCATACTGAATGGTCCAGGGTGCTCATCCCAAAATGAAACAGACCCATCCCCAGTGTGTTACCATGTTTGGTGTCACAGCCCTGGCAGTGCATCTCATGATCTGCACTGAAGTGAGGAGGTTGTTTCCCAGGAACTCCAGCAAGACACCAGCGGTGTCCAGAGAGCAGCTTTGGATTAGTGACCTAAAAGGTCACCCTAAAGGGTGGGCAGACTTTGAAGTGCTGCTGACTGGCTCTTTCCAGAGGCAGGGACTTTGGTATGGGTGGATGATACAGCAGGGACACACTTGTTGTGAGAGTTCTTCAGAAAATGCTAGAAAGAGGCATGAAAAAACCGCAGATGCCACTTCAGTATGCCACTCACAGTGCTGCTACAGCCTGGATCCACTGGAATTTTTTTGATGCATGTCTTCTGTCAGGATAGAGGCAAATTTCCTGGCATGTTCCTGTTGCTGAAAATCTTTGGATCCTAGAGTTAGCCAGCTTGCCACATTGCCTGCATGGTTCTGCACGGGTGACTTGAAAATCATTTTGGAAATCTGGTGGCAAATGGACTTACTTCTGGCTTTGTTTTATGTTGCTGCTTTGTGGTCTGCAATTATGTCACAAAAATCATTAGTGTTGAGAGCTCTGGGATGTCCTGTTAGGTTTTTGCATGGTAAAGAATTAAAAATAAGCTTGTCCTCCTCACGTGCTGTTTCCCATCACTTTTCAGGATTTATGTGCTGCAGCAGGGGGTCCGTGGTATGTAGTATTTGCATTTCATTGAGGACTCTTGAATGTAGGAACCTGCAGAGGATTAGCTTTGGACATGAGGGGGAGGAATTAGAATTGCATGCAGTCTGCAGGGTTTTCTTTCTCACTATTATCTAAATTAACAGTTTACTGTTTTCTTTGTGTCCCTTTTATTATAGGCTTAAGTGCTTAATCTAAAGCTTAAGGGCCTTACTATGAACAAACCGAGAAAAGCCTGTAAGGAAATACAGCTCTGCTTCCACGAAATGAGCAGGATTTAAGGGACCAAACACCCAGACCTCCCACCATGCCATTTTCTGTCACAGGGAGGGGTCTGGCCACGTGTGGCTCCTCGCTCCTGGCACACCTGGGGAAGGTGGGAAGCTCGCTGGGGAGAGGGAGTTGTGGTTGGAAAGCCTGGTGGTCTTGGGAGCTGTGGGGAAAACAGGATCTCCCCAGGGCTGATGGGGAGCTGACAAAAGTTAAATCGACATTAAATCCAGAGGGATAACCACAGCTGTAAATGCTGTGCACTCTTAAATGCTCACCTGCAGAGACCCACCAAATGCTGCTTTGCTGCTGAAGGAGAAATATCCCACCTCTTTAATAAGGGCTGTGGGCAGAGGACACCAAGGACCTGCAAATCAGGAATAGTAACTTAGAAACCTTACATGATTTTATCCCTAGCAGACCTCAAGGTACCTCATAGCAATAGCTTTTAAGAGTGGGATTTCGAGATTTTATTTTATTATTTTATGTTTCTGGCTCCTGGTCTTGATGAATAAGCATATTGCCTTGTTTGTTTCAACATTATCAGCTATTTTTGGTTTTTGTTAAGGTGCATGAAGATTTCTGAGCTTGGTCAGTCATTAATTATAATTTATTTTAATTACTGCTTGAATCCCTGAGGAAATTAAATACAAACCACATGCAGATTAGCTACAGAGCTGGCCTGCAAATACACAGAAACTCAGGATAATAAAGCTTTGGATTTGTGCTTCCTTCCTCTTGTTAGGCTTTTCCTAGCTGAGCTCCAGATATTCATGCACCAAGCACAGTCTAGGGAATATATTAATGGTGAGATGGGCAGAACATGCTGCTGGATCATTGTTGCCTGTGTTGGTGACACTAATTTGCCCAACAATACCATGTAGTTACTTAAATAACATTGGGTACACCAGCTGTTTTGTAATTTTTGAGGTGAGAAATATCTGTAGCAGCAGCATAGGTTAATCATCTTGGGGTCATGAAAGACATATAAGAAAAAATTCTTTACCAGACAGTGCCAAACTGCCATTAGAGGAATCTGACAGAGACAAAGTGCAATGATAATGCTGATATCAATCAAGTTGGAGCCTTGGGAGATTCAGGGGCATGAGGAAGGTCTCCCATGTGAGAGGCCGTTTCCCTTTCTCTGGAAATGGTGCTCTGGAGCTGTAAGCAAGGGAGGAGGTTTCCATGGTTGTAGGGATTTATCCCTGATGCAGTAAGACTGCTATCAACACTCCTGCCTGCTCAATGATGTTTCGTTAGACAGGCTTTGTTGAAAGAAAGCTTTATCTTGTAAAATGTGTCATTATATCTTAGCTTTTTTTTTCCTGTATCTTAAGAGTGTGTTTTTTGTTTGTTTGTTTTCAATTCGAACTTTAGAAAATAGCTCTGCTTTCTGAAATGTCACACAATCCTCCCTCAGAAAGTATTCCCTTCAAATCATATTGTACTTCAATTTTTCAAATCTATATTGACCTGAAATTTAATGCCATTGAACATTTGAAATTCACTTCATATAATAAAGACGTTTTAGTTCTGGTAGAAAATATCTATAAAATAGTGAAAGTACTTGATATAAAATTATCCTTCTGTAGTCAACCTGAGCTTTTCTATAGCAAACAAACGATAAAGTTTGAAGTGATGATGCCCCACATACTATGACTGACAGCTGAAAGGTTAGCAAAAGTGTTTAAATGCTTTTTGGGTCAAAATTCTATTTGAGAATGCCCTTAGACCTGTCACTGAAAAAAAGACTGAAAAAGAAACAGTGTTGGAACAAGGAACAAAAGATGCTGTCATCAAAAGAATAGAGACACCTGTTGCCCAAGCCATTCTCATCTTCTTTCTTTCTGGTATTATCATAAAAGGGAAGCATCTCAGATAGCAGGTCACTGTGGCCAGCTCCTAGACCGTGACACTACAACTGTATCTGGGTCAATCTTGGAGGGAAAATAAAGTTCCTAAAAGTTTGTTGTTTTGTTTTTGCTTTGTTTGGGTTTTTGTTTTTTGGTGTTTTTTTTTGTTTTGTTTTTCTTTTTTTTTTTAATGCTGCTGTTATGGGACCTAACGTTTATTTTCAATTCAAGCTTTAGTTCCAGTGCTGAAGGTAGGAGAACGTGACTGTCTAATCTATTTATCAAGTTTTACCAGCAGTATGAAGAGGAAAGTACAGGAAGAGAAGTATGACACACTTCTGACAAAACAGTCAGGAATTGCACCACTAGGTACTAGGGAAGGGTGGTGGAAAGGCTGTCTGTATGCACAGTGTCTGTGTGAGATACTTGGGAAGGGTTTTTCAAAGGAGAAGAGTTCACCCTTGCTCATATTTGTAAAGAAATATTACCACCATGGGTAAGTTTAGAATACAAGTTAGAAGTTTGTGATTTTTAGAGAAATGAGATTTTTCTACTGATCTATTTCCCCAAAATTACCTAGTTTTAAGGGACAATTGAAATTTATGAAAAGGATTTTACAGTATGATGCAAAGGGATGATTCTCAAGAAGTGTCCTCTGGTTCTGTTTCTGTAAATCTCAAGATCTTTGTGTTAGAGATTCTAGAGAAAACACTTCTTTGGATGGTGCTTATCTTTCCTGCCCACTTCTGATTTTTGAGCCTTCTTCCATTGCATTAAGCCCATTATTCCAGCACCCTCCCCTTCTGACAGATTTTCTGTCCCATTGTGTCTTTCCTCCAGCATAGGAGGAGCTGCTTGCAGTGCACATCACCCACTATGCCAGAGTTGCCCAGGGATCAGCCCTGTACCCTGGGGCTTTTGCTGCTTCTGCAGCTCGAGATAAACTCTCAGCTGGGAAGCAATGGGATTCCTCAGAACCAAAAGCATGTGTTTTTCAGGATGGAATTGAGCTTCTCAGTGAGACAGAATTTCCTTCAAGCCCTTGAAGGACTTAAAGCTTCACATTTCTGACATCTTTATGTATAAAAGAGTTATTTTTAGTCAGTTTTAATGGTTTTCCATGATTCCCTCTGAGCTTTCCATAGCTGGTAATTACACACCTGCTCTTGCAGGCAATAGAAATATGAAAGAGCTTCAAAATATTTTTTAAACTCTCTTGAATTTCCATCTACAAATTGTAGGGATTATTTTCTCTTTTTTTTTTTTTTTTTTTTTTTTGACAGTATGTCTGCTCCTTAAAATATGTGATGGTGGAGACATTGAAGAAAAACCATTTTTGGCATT
The DNA here is from genome assembly GCF_017590135.1 of Pyrgilauda ruficollis. Taxonomy (NCBI): domain Eukaryota; kingdom Metazoa; phylum Chordata; class Aves; order Passeriformes; family Passeridae; genus Pyrgilauda; species Pyrgilauda ruficollis. The sequence continues at coordinate 2,015,822 of NW_024531377.1, forward strand.
TTCTTTGGTTACCCTGAAAATACATCTCTAGACGTGGCAGGTTTTTCTCTATCAAAACCCTTCCACAGGATTGTCTTGGCTGCATTCAATGAGTCACAAGCACTAATGAGGGGTATTAGGGTCCTTATCTCCAGGGAAGTGAGTAAAGCCCTTCCAGATAGCAGATCAGTGAGGGGAAAATAAGAAAACAAGAAGAGAATGGCTTTCAATAAGGTTTTACTTACCCAGCTGTACTGTTAGAGCTGGGGGAGGCTTTTGTGTCTTTGCTGTGCTGTCCTGACAGCACAGACACCTCTGAGTGGTGTTTCTTCAGCTCTGGGCCTCTTGCAATACCTCACCATTAGTCCTTGTGTGCTTTGTTCTTGGTGGTTTAACTTGCTCAAATGGGGCACAGGCCTAGGGGTCAAAAGGAAGGGGAAGGAAGGGAACAGAAGAAAATGTGGCTCTTTTTCTATTCTCCCCCCCCTCCTCCCCCCCCCCTTTGGTTTGGTTTTTTTTGTTGTTTGGATTGGTTTATTTGTGTTCCTTCAGTCTCTAGACCCTTCTCTCTGTTCTGCTCTAGTTTCCAAACAATCTGGGGGAGAATGTAAGATGAGTGCAGGATGGAAAACCTTGTTGGGAATATGGGAGGTTACTTTGAGTGGAGTCTACACCGTCTTTGCGGCATTTTGCACCAAACCATGCTTGGGAAGGGTGGGGTGGGGGGTTCCCTTAAGAATTGGGCAGAGTCAGTCCTATCCTTTTTGTACCTGTCCTTAGGAGGTGCAGCTCCAAGGCTGACAGGGATCATGCAAAAGGCCTGGAATTCCAATAAAAGCAGAAGTGACTGCATGGAAGCCAGCAAGTGCTGCAATAAAAGTACTATTTAACCTGCTGGCTAATACAAAAAGGTTATTTCTACAGCAACTGGTGGGACAATATATTTAGAAATTAAATTAATCCAAACAAATAGAGAATTTAACCTCATTGTCCTGGCTCAATTCCAGCTTAAATAATTACATCCTGGCTACCTGCATTCCCTCTGGAGTCTGCTGGGTAAGTCACAACTTACACTGTACCTCCCCTGCTCAGAACAGTTGTGTGGCACATCAGCATCTGGGAAATCCTATCTGACAAAAAAAAACAAAAAACAGAGGTATAAACATTTAAGGGCAAGTCTGGAGCAACTGCTCTGTCATAGTTAACTTGTGAGCAGGATTGGTAGATGCAGCACTGCAACTGGCAGTGAGTGCTGCCCATGATGTGAAAAATAAATGGTTAGGCACACACAGACAGGCTGGATTAGCACTTTCTCTTCTCCACAGCCTTCCTGTATTAGACATTCCTGAGCATCCTCCTGAAGCTGAACCTCTGTGCCAAAGCCAGGTGGAAGTGGCTGCCTGTACTTTTGCTGCCAATCCATCCTCCTGCTTCACAGAGCAGCAGATGAGCAGGGGCACGGGGGAACTGAGAGGTGGCACTGGGGACAGGAAAGGGCCTGGGAAAACCAGCATCCCTTCCCAGTGGCACATGTGCTCCTGCAGCCCTTTGGGAGGTTCAGCTGAGGCTGCCCCATTTCTAAAGCCCTTCTGGGGAAATGCAGTGAAACACTGAATTCAGATCTAGCTCAGCATCTCCTCCTCAGTCTGATACAAACCAGTGTCTGCCTGTGGCTTTGATGCCATTTTGATTTCCAATTTGTGGAAGCACCATAGTGTTGGAATGCATTGTGTTGATTGCAAGCTCGTTTGGAGAGGACCTTCCCTGTGAATCTGAAATGTGAAAGCACGATTCAAGGGTAAATCATGCCTTATCCATGATTTTCTGTTTTCTTTTGCTGTTCTACTTCAGAAAACAGGGCACACTGCGAGCTGACAAGATAATTAAGCTGTAGCCAGCATACAGTGGGCAGGTCAGGGAGTCCTTTTCCCCCCTCTGCTTTTTGTTGGAATTGTAAAGAAGGCTCATCTTTCCAAACACGAGGTGCTAAGAATACAAGTGGTTAAATGCACCTGTGTTTGGATATGAAAACACCAGGAAAACTGAGAACCACCAGCTATTTTAATGGTGGCTTTGGGACAGCTTTGTCAAAATGCAGGCAACTTGTTAACATAACCTGGATTTGGCAGCTATCTCTTCATGGCACTACTTGCAAAAAGTGAGGACACACTTGGCTCCTGCTAAGAGCTGAAATGACCCAAAAGTTTGGCACGTGCACACCACCCCATGAGGAATTTCTCAGGGCACTTGTTACATGTAATAGAGTGAATTGACAGGAATAACATATCTGAGGGAAAGAAAGGGCTCCTTTTACCTGGACAAATGTTCTAGCAGCTGTGCAAAACACATTCCTTGGGAAAATTAATTAATAGAAGTTAATATTGGCAAGCAGGTTGTAATGAGGATTGCTGTTGATCAAAAAGATCTTCTGGTGATTAAATCCAAAATCTGAAAATTTTAAAAATTGTTTTTATTTATTTATCAAAGAAAAACATTTTCAGCAGAATAAACAGAAAACATATTTAGCGGCTTTAAGCTCTTCCTAACATTCTCTTAAATGATTCAGATGTTACCATTTCTCCACAATAGATATTTTGTTGGGAAAACTAATTTGAATGTGCATGATAGATGAACTGCATTGAAAATATCAATTTTTATCAGCTTTAACCCTTGATCTTAATTAGCTTCATATCTGTTTCTCCAGAAGCCAGCAATGCAATCAATAAGCTTGTATCGAAGAAGTCTGCAGCAAAAAAATAATTTCAGTTCTTTGCTTCTGGCCAGTTTGTGGACACAGCAGCAAAAGGGCTGTACTTTTGTTCTGGCTGGTCCTGGTGGAGGGCCTGATCCCTGCTAGAGTCAAGGACATCATGTAGTGAAATTCCCTTTGCTGCACATAGAGGTGAGAAAGGTACCCCACTTGTCTTTGATTGACAGTGGTTCTGGTGGGAACAATGTAAGGAAGCACTTCCAACACTTTTTCACACAGAGAGGAGATTAGTACCTAACACCTGCTCCATGGGAGAAACTCGTGTGGCTTATCCTGTGTCTCCAGGAAAAGGTCAAAGCAAAATAAAGGGTGCAGCTGCAGTGTCCTTGGGAGCACATCTGGGTAATGTTCTCCAGATGCCTGAGCACCTGCACTGGGAGCACTGGCAGCACTCTCTCCCTTTTGCCAAACCCTATTTGACAGTGCTTAGACCCTGTGCTAAACTCTTGGAGGGTCAAAAGCAGTAAATCCTTGGAATTCAACTCCTCCAGCAATCCTTGTAAGCCAAGTGTGTTCCTATGTCACGTAATTTTCAGCCTTCAGAGGAATGCACCTGAAGTGTGTTAATGGGCACTCCAGTGTACCTTGTTGCTGTTCAAGTCTAAGGTTGCAGAAATGTAACTGACCCTAAGTTAATCAGTGGTTAGGAAATGTACCCTTGGCTTCTGAAAAGCCATTTCTCAGAAAGGTTATGTAGAAAGGAGCCATGTTCTCTTCTGGCATGAAAGGCTTATGGGACTTGGCATGTTGTTGTGATGAAATGCAGGATAAAACAGACGCAGAGACATAATTGTATCATTTGGTGACAGAATCTGAAGTATCTTTACTAAGTGGGACCGGCCTGGAGAGCAGATATCAATTTTTACAATAAGATTTCTGTGCAAGGACCCTTGTATATGACACACTCTTGCCAGTCAAGGCTCCAGCCCCTCTGTTCCAGGTTGAACCAGCACCCAGGGGACAGAAATGCTCATCCTGACTGACTTAGCCAGGTCCTGGCTTGCAGCTGCTGCACATAACATTCCAACCTCCTGCTCAGCCTCCTGCATGGCATCAGACAGCTGTGGGCACTCAAGCTCCAAACTCATTAGGATCCCATCTACTCCACTGTGGCTGGTTATTTGTAATCCAATTTCAGCTGCATAGCTGGTGTGACTGTGCCATGTGTAATTTTGTCTATCTATATTTTAATACATTTTTGTATAAAGCATAATAAGCAGTTGACATGCTTTATGCATTTTTAATGCCTTGAAGTACTCCATGTTTAGAGGTAGGCAGTGCCTCCTTGGACAGAAAGAATGTTTTACTGCTCAGGGAGTTAACAATTGGCTCAGTCAAGCACAAAAGAGGGCTGCATCCAGCCTGTCAGACATATGGATGTTTCCAAAGGGGTGAGAGTAGTTAACAGTCTGATAAGAAATGTCAAATTCTTCTATGAAGATAGAGAAATGAGACTGAGACTCAGAAACCCAATGAATCCTCAAGGAAGATGCTTCCTAGAAGTGCAAAACCCAGCCTAATTTCCCAGACCAAGAGTCTTCTGTGACTGTAACTCAGAGGTGAAGCAGTAATAGTGAACTGCAACCTTCACTGGAAGTCAGAGAATGTCCAGTAACCTGAAAAGCTGACATCATAAGAGACTTTTTTCCTAGAAAAAATACACACATGCTTTGTATTTTTGTGAATTAATACTTACGTTTGAAGTAATTTTAATCTGACTTGCATTCTGAGGGGTTTCAAGAGTTTTAGCATCAAGGTATCCGATTTCTGTTAGAGGGAGATCTTTACTGTCATTGGGATACTACTTGGTATTTTGTTTTGTTTCTTTCCTACAGTAATTCTCCTAAATTTCTCCAAGATAACCAAACAGCAACATCTCCAGTATATAGGGTGACTTGGGATGCAGGGTGTGGATGGAAGAAAAGTCCCATGGGTACAGCTGTTATCCAAGTCAACATGCTGCTGTATTCAAATGTAACAGTGGAAGAAGCCTGAGGGTCCTGAGGGAGTCTGACACTGATAGATATTGGGTTTGATCTCATCTTCGTAAAAAACCACCAACAACAAGAAAAAAAAAGAAAAAAACAAAACAACAAAACAACCCAAAAACTCCCTAAATACATAAATGTACAAACACTTGGCTACAGGCTCTGTGTTGTGTTGCCCTGGATGCTGGTGACAGTGCCCTGAAGTTTGGGAAATGTGATCATGGCCAGCTGGATCTTTCACAATACTGATCCAAATTTAAGTCTCATTTTTGTAAAATATTTTATTACTGTTAATGGGTGGGGTGTGGGAGTCAGGGATGCAGTTACAGTGGCACAGAGGGTGCAGACAGATTTTAAGATGTGTGTTGTAATTACCACCGGAGTACCAGCAGGCAACACTCTCAGTAATGCATTTAGAAATTCAGCACTACTGTGGTGCTGATAATTTCCCCACCACTAACAAGAGCTACCTCATTTTTTCAAAAGCTATGAGAGGACTCAGTGTTTGGAATATGCATTTGAGGAGGGATGCAATAAATTGCCCAGAAAACAGGGATTTTTTTTTTCCCCCACTTTGTGTATTTTCCCTTAAAGAATTCCCCTGGCTGTTTTTATTTAAGCAAATGAAAGCTTAAAGACATTTATATATGTTTATGTTTCTCTAAGTGCATGAGTCTACTTATTAAATTCTTCTTTTTCTGTGTCATGGAGTTAGCCATAAGAAGTTTATGTGTGTCCATTCATGTATTACAGGTAGGGCTGATAAGAGTTTCTGTAATTAAGGTGTTCAAGCACTTCTTATTAAGAGAAACTGAAAAGGTGTTATAGCTCCTCAAAACATTAATTTGAGAGCAGATTTTTCTATAACAGGATCATCTAAATTTCATTTCCATATATATAACTTTTAACAAGAATGTTTGGGTTTTTTACAACTAAAATATGATAGACCAGGTTTCTTTTTATTATTTTAAAGAAAAGGTGAGTGAGTCATCAAAACACTCTACTATTCACATTTTGAGTGAGGCTTTGAAATTTGAATGGAACATAGAGTTGCTGTTAGGAATGCTCTTATAGTGACTCTTTTAAAAAGCTGCAAGCCTTTGAAAATACCTGGTTTGCTGTAGTTCAACAAAGTTCACAATTTTGACTGCTAAGTTTTCCAAAGCTTCTGCTTGCATGGGGCATGGTTTAGCACAGGACTGAAAAAACCTGTCTGGTCATTATATATAATGTCAGTGCAAGCAACAAAAATGAAGAATTTTATTTCCCTTTTCCAAGAAGAAAAGCTCCTCCTGTGACTTTTCCTGCTGGTTTCAGGAGTGAGAGCTGGAATTTGCAGAGAAGGCAGGCGTATGCTGGTGATTACATAAAATAAGGGGAAAGGACAAAACCTAGAAGTGTAGAGGTGATGGACAAAAAAGAATAGGAAAAAAGTCTGAGAGCTGTGAGCTGAAAGTTGTAAAACAGGGATGATTCCATCTCCTCACCTCTGAAAAATGGTGGGAAGATAAATTGAATGATCTTTGTGAAGCACTCACATAGGCTAATGAGAAGCAGCACAGAAACACCCAGGAGGATATTAATAATTCTGTCTTCAGAACCACATTTGTAAATATGCAGTAAATAAGGCCTAGGGCAATACACTGAACAACAGGCGGAAAATGAAATATTGAATTGCTGCTCACTTAGTGAGTGCAGTCCATTCTGTGCACAAAAAGAGACAGGAAAAATGCTGTGGAAAAATATGCTTGAATTATCAAAGGTTGTATCATAATCAGCACAGAAAAGGGAAACTGAGCTCGGGCAGATCTAGCAGCCTTAATTCTTTCCTCAACTAAGAGAGTTTGTCTTTATGATCTTAATACAGTCCTTTTAGTATTTTTGTGTTGTGAAGCTGTAGCTATGTAGCACAAAATATTATCTCCTGAAGCTTGAAAAAGCACAGGAAAGCAACAGGGTTTAAAGAACAGATTTCTGTTCAAGCAGCACAAAAAAAAAATTCACTATTGGAATGAGGTTGGAGATATGTAATTGCATGTTATCTGGCATGGGTGTACTTATAATGGTGATATAAATGTCCTAATCATGCTTTTTATGCCCATCCAGCATTCTCTTGCTCACTATTCTACTGTGAATTTAAAAGCAGCTCTAACATGCTGGAAGAATGAGACAGAATATTCATGGCAATTGGAATGTGTTCTCCCGCTAAGATGTGTTTTGTTTGTAGGTAAACATGGAGTTGAAAGGGCCCCTTCTCCAGAAGCAGTGTTTGCACTTCCACAGGTATTGACTTAGCAGCACTACATTGCCTGGCTGAGTGAGCTGGATTCCTCTGAATAAGCACATGAAACGTGTACCTGGTGTTCTCATTAAAGCCAAGGGCCATTCATCTCTCTAATTGCAGCAATGCCCTCCAGCATAATTTCATCCCAAATGTACCATTCTTCTTCTGCCTGAACAAGTGACTTAAAAACCATGTGGAGCCTTGCCAAGCACGAACAGAAAAAAATACACTGGCTGTGATATCACGCTAGGATATTACAAGATGAAAAATAGAAGAGGTCAGGCAAGGTGGTGGGATTTTTCTATCAGGCTTCTGGAAGTATTGACATGTAGTGCCTGAACATTAGTGGTCATATTATCTAATATTTCCCACAAACTAGTCGGAGTCATTGCTTAATAAGTAAAGATTTTCTAAAATGCTGTGTTAACCTTTGGGGCTGCCAAGCTTTTTCTTCTTGAGGAAGAAAAGGCAAGAGAATTAGGCCTGGGAGCAGGATGTGCAACCAGGAGAAAGCTGCATCGTGCACTCAGTGGAGGTCTGAGCACGTATGATGAGCCTCAGGAAACAGGTTCCTTTTCAAACCAGTCAAGCCAGTGAGCAGGAATCAGGGTTATTTGGGCTGGGTTTACAGACTCTGCATACTATCTAGACCTGGAATTTATTTGCACTTTGTAGGACATAACACAACAGTCTCACAAGGAAAAGACTGGTGTTGCTTGATTCTTTGCAGGTTGAGTTCATCACTGTCAACAATAGTCTGCATGTCTGATTGATTCATTTTAGCCCTGGGCTACCTGCATTAGATTTTCACCACTGAACATTAAGAAGTAACACTAAATATCATTTACTTGGCCTAAGGACATGTACTAAGATGCTTCTTTTCCTTTTCAATGGGCAAGAGTCACTCCATTAGCTTCAACATTTATCTCACGTGTTCTCTGAAGTGAGAATTTTCCTTCTGTGGTCTACCAAGCTATTAGAAACAATGCATAAAATATTAGGGAGGAGATTGCTAGAACTAAAGAGCTTTAAGGCCTTAGTGAGAGAAACTGCATTTTATAATATATGAACTTGATGTTTCTCTGTAATGTGCTTTCTGCCTCAACTGTTTATGCACTACTGCACCAACATGTGAAAGAGCTGATCTGAGGCACAAATCCTAAAAGAGTGGTAACATCTACTATTCCCTGATTTTACTGAAAATTTTCTGAATTTACTGAAATTTTCACACTTTGGGTAATGAGTTTTTTACTGATAACAATTACCTTTAAAATCCTGGAAATGCCGGAATGCAAACACAGTATTATTTAATGCAATTTAGTGAGTTGCATTGAAACAATAGAAAAAGAACCCTTGGTCCCCTGAATTCTGTAATTTTTTTTTTTTTGGTTTGGTTTTTTTTTTTTTTTTTTTTTGTTTTCCTGTGAAAATTCCCAAATGGATCCTATGCTACCAGCAGCCAGATCCTCTCTCAGGAATCAGTTTGCGCTTCATGGCACCATATGACATGACAGACGGGACCAGACATAAATGAATACAAACCCAGGTGCATCTTCGTAAGAGCTCCTCTCCTTCCTCCTATCCTTTTTCCCTCCTTGTTTTCATTCCTTAAGAGCTGAAGCTTGAAAAACAGTTTTCAAACCAGACTTCCTTTTCCTGAATACAGGGAAAATCAGTTGTTTGCATTGATCAACCTTGTGTACACTGGAAATATGGTTTTGTTGTTGCTAAGACATGGAGATTTGATGGCTCAAAAAGCCCCATTGATACGTGGAGAGGGCTAAATTTCACTATATTTCTGGATTATTGTGTGTCCCCAGTACCTGGGGAGATAGAGCTGGTGTAATTTCAAGTGTCCTTAAGCAATTAGGCAGCAGGATGCCACCCTGCATGTATTAGTAGTGGCAAAGGTCTTAATTAATATTTACTCAATAAGTATTAGTGGTTGCTGTGTAATTGTACTCAAGGCCCAGGCTGCAGTCTCTGATACTCTCTGTACTGTGAGTGTTTGATAGTGGAATAGTGAAACTTTTTATCTTTTGGCAAATTTCAAGAGCAAGCTTTGGGTAAACTGCAGTGTCTTTTAATGGAATGTATGACTTGTCTAGGAAGGTACATATGAGCCTGTAAATATACAAGGTGGAAACAACACATGACATTCATTATAACTAGAATATCTTTCCTTAAGTTACCCTTTCAGATCTCACATCATCTGCTCAGAGACAAAGGTTCAAGCCAAAGCAGGGTCAAAGCATTGCATGAGTCAAACATGGGGCCAGCTGGACCAGAGAAGGGTTTACAGACAGCACAAAGCACTGACATTGTCTTTGCTGGTGAATATGTTGCTGTCGCTATTTCCACCACTATGTTTGGGGAAGGATTGTGTCCATATCTTGTTGATAAAACATTTGTTGTTTTAATGCTGATTCCCCATTGACTTGCTTTGTCATCACCTTCCCTTTCAGAGGAGAGGAGAAGAAAGATGTTTGTTTCTTCTTTCCTCCTCCTCACCACAAATGAACTTGTTGCTGGATTCCATTTAGAATGATCTGGTGCCATTCCCAGAGCATGTGCTTGCCATCCCCTTGTGTCCAAGAATAACTGTATTGTATGTACTATTTTTTTCTGGAGAGATAATGTATTTGCAATGATCAACCCTGTGTAAGCTGGAAATATGATTTATTGGTGGTGTTGTTGCATTTTCCTTTTTCTCTGCTAAGATACAGGAAGATAGCCGTGCTCTTTCCTTTATGGGCTTGTATGATCTCCTGCTCTGCACGGACAGAGATCACTTGTGTGGGAGAGAGAGCAATTGTTCACTGTGAAGATAGCTGTGCTCTTTCCTTTATGGTCTTGTATGATCTGCTCTGCATGGACAGAGATCACTTGTGTGGGAGAGAGAGCAATTGTTCACTGATGTAATGGAAGCAAACAAAGGCAATGCAAGGGGCAGGTAAATGGCAACATCTTTTTGAAAGATATGCAGAGTGTCTTCTGCTTCTTTTGAGGTACTGGCAAGTCTGGCCAGTTACTTGCCCTAAGGGGAGTCTGAAATGCACCACTAGAGTGAAAGTTCACAATATGAGTAATTAAGTCCTTATCCCTGTTCTCATGTTATCTCTCTTCTCTTTCAGTGGTGTTTATTTCCTTTCCACAAAGACAACAACAGCTCTGAGAGCAGATAAAACAAAGCTTGGCACTGTCCCAAGCCAAGGTATCTTGTTCTGGGGCTTCATCAGCCTGAGCTTCTCACTTATTCTGCAGTTATGTGATGATTTTTCATAGTCTGGATTGGCCACCTTTGCTAAAAGGGAACTGGCATTGCTAATTGTGGTTGTGCCTGTGTTTGGATACCAATATTAAATATATTTAAAAGGTCTTTTGTGGGCAGACATGAGCTCATTCTCCCTGTGCTCCAAGCTCACATATTAGTCTGCTAATGTAGGGAAAGAGTTTATCATCTCAGGCTGGTGCCGTATCAGCTGTGGCTACAAGGTCTCAGCTGGGTGTGAAGAGCAGATAAAGTCACCTGCTGCGCAAGCTTAGCCTTAAGTGCTCATGATCAGATCCTTCAGCATGGCAGTTATCCCTGTGCCATGGAGGGAGTGGCTATGGATTATCTCCACATTTGTCCTGTCCCATTTCCAACCTGAGAAACTTGTGTGCTACCAGTCCCCAAAAGATACTTCTGTGCTACCAGTCCCCAGATCCCTTCTGAAAAGGGATCTTTCTCCTCAGTCAGAGGACAGCCTTAGCCTGAGGTGCTCTTGAGTTCAGCCCAACACTCTCAAACACAGAAGTCACTAGCTGCAGTTTAACAGCAGTTTCAGGTGTTCTCAAATGATCACATTGATGATAATGATTTATCATATTAGGTGAGATATTTTTGATGATTTATAGTACAGCTGAGACAATATTAATCTTTGTTTATATACACGGCATTGCAGTGCTGATTTTATAGCTTTTTTTGATATAGAAAATTTTAAGGGAATATCAATATTCAGGAGAATATTGATAAAATATTGAATTGAAAATTCAACAAATTTTCAAAAGAATATCAAAGTAGCTAATAGGTAGTGCCTTCTCACCCACTACAAAACTTAATTCCCCTGAGATCTGATTGGTGTGATATATTATTGTATATCATCTTACTGTTCTATATTTAAAGGAAAAAAAAAAGAAATTTGTGCCTAGGTCATGAGACTGGATCTAATAAACCAGATACTTCTAGTGTTCAGAAAGACAGAGAGGGATCTAGGAATCCCTGAAGGAATTCTTGCAGAGAAGGAAAAGAAATACAAGCATCCCACGTCTAGTCTCATGTAGATAAAAATGAATACTCATCCATTTTTTATTGCTATAGCCTATAGTGCACTGTTTGCAAGATGTTTCTGCCCATGCTCTTATATATGATTTCCTCTACAACTTGTGCATAAATCACAATCTTCTTCCCTCCATCCCTTTCTCCTTTCAGATTCATCTTTAGATATCCAGCAGGAATGCTCGGTAACTTTGTGTTTTGACTTTTCTGCAAGTGTCCTTCAAGAAAGCACATGCTCCTCTGAGGCATCCTGACAGCAGCTGAATCATGTTCTGCCTCATGTTGCATTGAATCATTTGTAAACCACAAGACACTGTTCATTTTAAAAAGTTACTTAAAAAACCAAGAAACCTCCAAACCAACCCCAGAACGGGTCTGCCAAGCAGAGGGTATTTCCAAGAATACAAAACTGACGCAAGCACTGACCAAACTGTGTGTGATAATTGGGAGCAAAAGCCACGCACTGTTCTTCCTCTCATACATTTGTTACATGCAGAGTCACTGTCGAATAGGTTTCTTTAGAATCAATATTTACAACAAAAGCTCATTCATGTGTTGTTTTCCAGTCCTTGACAAGATGGCAAAAGCATTTGAAATTCAGCATTAAGGAATGCAAAGTGTCAGTGACTTTTTAAATCAATACGATTCCTTGGTAAAGTGCATTGATGCTTTGGGGCACGCTGGAAATACCAGGCATTTTTGTGACATCCCAACAGTGCAATTCCAGTTGTGTTTGGCAGCAAGCTTGTGGAACATTTGTATTCCCTAGAAAGATATTTATGAAAGAGAATTTAAACCAGGTTGAGACACCTGGAATTTGGAGTACTCAGTGCACAATATAGAACCTACAAACTCAAGGCTGTTTATTGCAGTATTTCTGTTGGCTGATGCTTAAACAATTCCATAAATTGTCATTACTGATGGCTCTGGCAATAAGATATCACAGAAAGCAGATGCTGTAAGAACTGGGGCAGACCAAAGCAGAATACACATTTTCAATATGATAGTCAAAATTTGTCTCCAGAATGCACAAATGACTTCAGAGAAACCATTAACATTATCTCTGTGCATCCTACATGCAAAGTACAATGATTATAAATCCAGCGAAACATAAAGACTGAAGCATTCTTTCCTGTTGGATTTTAAACTGGACTCTCACTCCTTGGAAAATCTCTGTGCTCTAAATAGCACACTGTCTCCATGGCAATGTGCAGCTCAGTTTTTAACTTTTCAGCACATAAAAATGGTAATTTATTTGTTTTAAGAACTCCTGCAGTTGTCACACCTATGAAAGCCTCAGGACTGGGCACTTTCCAAGAGCAGCCAAGCCACCAGGTTAAAGACTGGGTTAACTGCCAGGAAGTGCCCGACCTGAAGGTCATTGTTGTCTAATTGTATTATTATTTCCTGTCAGCTCAGCTTATGAAGTGGCACTCCAAGCATTAGGCAGTCAGCACACTTAGAGCATTCACAGAAATTTTGTTTCTTTTGTTCTTGACGTTAAGGACTTCTTTGTAAATGAATGCAGCCCATGATGAAGTAGAAGCATAATAAATCCTGTGCCCAGAGTGCTTGACTTTCACAGCTGCTATGGTTACAACCTTTTTTTTTTCATATTTAATTTGTGATAAGGGTACACATTTTCATCTCCTTGAGGAAGCAAGGCAATAAGTTTGTGGTTTTAGCATTCTTTCTGTATTGTTTAATCCTTTGATGGCTTGGCTGTCGGCTGTAAAAATCGTTGGCCTTGAGACTGTCAGAGCCCTCCCTGCCTGGTGAAGTGCTAAGCATTTTGGTTTCAATCCAACAGAGCACTCAGGCAGATGTTCAGCTTCAAGTATGCAGGTAATTTTACTGGAGACTAGAAAAAAATCTCTTGTCCTAACCTCAGAGCCTTTTGTGATTTTCTTGACTAGAACTGGAGAATTCAGTACCAATGGGATTTAACCTATGGATCAGCAATTCCTCAGTCTTGAGCTCTGAAAAGAGCTTGAAGGAAACTCAGCTTTTCTTGGTATTTTGGCTAGTAATTGGTTTGTCAACCCTTACAAACAAATCTTTTAATACAACAGAAATTAGGGTGCTGCCATGATGCATACTGCCATGGAGAAAAGGAAGTGGGAATGCTTTTTACAAATTCCATTAAGCTTAGGACCAGTACTTAAGACATACAAGTTGTGGATAAGAGGCTGAATTCCTTCACACTACAATGACCTGCATCAGCACAACACTTCTTCCCATCTCTCCTCAACTGCACTGGGATGATACCCATGATATGTCTAGGCCATAGCAGTGAATTTGTTCAAACTAAATGCAAAGAGCTTGAATCATGCTTTATTTTCTCCCTAAATCCCACATCAATCCTTGGACAGTCCAATGCCATGGCTTACTTTCAAAACATTTAAAGAATTTGTAGATTATGTTACCAAGGTATAGTTAAGGAATGTTTGGAACTGAGATAGGAAAGTAATTATTTTGTCACTGATTCCCATGTGTTTCTATGTATGGGATTCTCCAGCTGTGATTCTCAGAACAGAGCAAGACCGCTTCTCTTGTGGACAAAATTTATTTGAAAAATGTAGATGTGAGACACTGAGGTTAGGAAAGGACTGGTAGTAATGTTGACTGTTGGTACCAATAGCACCAACCATAAATAAACAGATTACAGAATAAGCACTGAGGGACAAGTCATCTCCACGGAGTTCAGTGATTCCCCATCCACTGCCATCGCATCATGCACTGTTTGTTTATTCTCCCTTAGGCATTCCATCTGCACAGGACAGGATCATACATCTTTGGGAGATAAAGAACACAACAGAATTTTGAGCAAAGTGAACCTGAAAATTCTTCTTGCTCAGCTAAACAGAATGATACACTGCAGGCTGGCACTGGGGAAAATGCAAATGCAGAATCAGAAGGTATTTGAAAATGTGGGGAAAAGAATGGAGAAACAGCTTCAAAATGTTTACTCATCTCCTTCAAATCTTCGTGCTGGACAACACGGGTATACATATGCTGTAAAGAAAGGTACATCCCATAGTAAGTTTACTTTTATTTTTATAATTATTCTCATTAAAGCAACAGTGTAGACACTTCTGGATTTGGAGGCAGGCTGGGCATCATAACTGAGTAAAACAAGGATTCATATTTATTCCAATACTTGCTCATAATGTAGATCCCAGCATGGGTAAAGACAGAGTAGAACTCAGTTCAATCTTGAACTTATTACTTACATATTTCCTCCTAAGCACACACTGTAAAACCTTCTCATAAGGCTGGGAGGGGCATTTGCAGTCCATTCTCAATAAAGGAGCATCTGCCTAAAGCCACTACATTTCCCAAATCAGTTTTTTACTGTATTTATAGAGAAGGGTCGTAAAAATCCCAGAATAAAATAACTGGTCATGGATTCTCTGGAAATGATGTGGGTGGGGGGAGTTGTGAGTTCTGCTAGTTTGTTTACTTTTTAAGCAGTGATGCTGTCACTAAGTATCTTGACACCAAACATCTTGACTAATATTTTTCCTACTTTGTCAACTTGTTCTATTGAAATACTTAGGGAAACTGGGGCTATCCCTTTCTGTTCTCAAAGGTTATATTTTTCAGTTTAGTAGTGTCTACATTTGTTATAATGCTATGAAACAAGCTAGAAGAGCTTTGCAAAGATGTTAAAACTGGTACAAGTCACACTCTTGACTACAATGAGATCAGAATCTGGCGTTTAATCCATCGGAATACCATGTACCATCAAGGATCTCTCTGAGTACAGGCTCTCTAATCTCTATAATTTCTAAATAACAAGAAGTGACAGGACATATATGCAAGAAAATCCAGATAAATCCAGAAACAGGCTACAAGTTTTAAAGCTATTCTCTGGATTTAAAAGGTTATGGGTAGATCATACTAAAATATGGGAATGAACAGAATAAAGATAGAGCCACATCAATGCAGAAAAATGTTTAGACCACCTTTTTACAGAAAGATAATTTTCCTGTACTTCCAGTCCTCAGTGGTTGTGAACAAAATTGTATTTCTATAGAAATAGGCATAACTTGCAATTTAAGAAAAATTGCAAGGAAGCGTGCATCTCTGGAGGGTTCACTGTGGTCCCCACACCCATACTAGTAGCTTTGTGCCTTGTGCTCATAATTAAATCTCATCTATAGAATGGTAGAGGTATGAAACACAGTTTCTGGTTATCTGTCACTGTTCCTCATAGCACTTGGGGGAACACCTCTCTTTTCTTCCTCCTTGGCCCACACTGCAGTATGCTCTCATATTCACCAGAGAAGAACTAGTGATGAGCCCATGCCAAGATGTCAGTCAAGGACCTGGGAAAATAGCCAGAAAAACCTGTCCTTGTGTTAGGCTAATTAACTCTTGGCGTATTTGTAATTGTTCCTATTAGTTAGGGGCACTTGCTAGGCGCAGCACTAAAAAGATGGTGGCAGGGAACCAGACGAAAGGGAACTTTAGGGACCTCCTGTGTTTGAAAGAGCAATAAAAAGTATTAACCAGGACTACAACAAACTTGGCAGGGCACTCAGAAGAGTCCAACCTGTGGTGTTTAGCATCACTTCAAGTTACTGCTATGTGCAAGACTGAGCAGCTGGCAGGATTGTGAGTGTGACCCTCCCTGGCCTCCCCCAGCGCTCTGTGTGGTGCCAGAGAACATATGCTGGAACATCATGGGATTCCCCAGCAAGATGTGCCCTCAAGGTCTAGGCAACTGTTAGTGACAGTTGTAAAAAAGGCATCACCATCAGTTTAGTGTCCTGACCTGGCACAAATGCTAATGGCAGATGCTTGGTGGCCCCTCCAGTAAGGAAATAGCTGTTTGCTCTGGACAAATTTACTGGAAAAGAAAAGGAGCATCAAATTCATTTCCTACTGATGTGCGTGAATACATTCCAGTCCTCATAAAGCAAAAGGAAATGGGCTATGAACACGGTAAATCAACATTTCAGCTTATAAGACACCAAAATGATCACAAATCATTATGATGGCTCTTTGCCCTTCATAATTACAGTCATGAGTTTGATTCAAACCTCAGAAAAGTCAAAGCAAGGCATACATTGATTTCAGTGTGTTCTGGATAGGATGAAAGATAAAATAATCTTGTGTATATCCACAAAGCAAAATGTATAATATGCCCCAAGAGCTTTCACATGAAACATTAATGCATGTGAGTTACTCCCCTCAAATAGACAGTTTCCTTGTATGAAGACATCCTGATGCATTCTCTACCCACCCCTTACAGCAGCAGCCCAGATCCTGCTTCTTGAATCTCATCTTTGCTTATCTGTTTGTAGCTTGAAAAGTAATGCAAATATTAATATAGAGTACAGGCAAAAATGAGGCAATTCATAAATGACTCCTTTCTCTGAATGTTACCTAGAAATGTATAACTTAAGGCACTGCAGCCAGAGAACTGAAATTAACTGCCCACTTGTGTGAGTCACTGAACATATTTCCACAAAAGCAATGCATACTCATCTTTCACTCATTACAACATATTTTTTCTGAAGATATGTGTCCCTGCTTAGGCCTTGCTCAGTGCTGAGCCCATCTTTACAAGCATATTAGGCTCAGTAGCCTGCTGCTGACTCCCCAAAGGCAGGTTTTCATGGATAGCTTTTTTTTTTTTTCAAAGCCTGACCAAAATGTTGCATGACTGTCTTTTGTTACATGTTCAGCAGGGTCAGAATTTCAACAGGTGCAACGCTGACATCAGAAATACCAATAAAATTGAAATGTAGGAGTAAATATTCTTGTAGGAGGAGTCAGTCCTAGCATTAGGCTCTTTTGCATATTCATTCAAAAATGATAACTCACCACACACAGAGAACATAATGTTACTTTCATGAACCTTGGAAACAGGAGTAATCACAGAGGGGTCTATTCTTACCCTGCATGCAGATAAGGATCTAGCATAACATTTACACTAAATCCTCTTGTGTCTTTAGTGGGTGGCATTTCTTTAAGAATCTCTGCTTTTTTTCTCCTCCCTTTGCTCCAAGACATGGCTCTTATTTTATAGCTCAGGAATAGCAGATTATGAATAAATTAGTATATACTGATTTTTAAATCTGAGATATAAAAAACAAAACCAAAAACCAACGAACAAACAAACCCCCCCCCACCCCCAAAAGTACAGAAAATATAGCATTTATTTTTTCCCCCTGCTCCTGTTTCATGACTCAGATTTGTAATTCTCAGTCACTTCCATCAGCAAAAGACTGATGGCTATGCCATGGTGTGTTACAGGTAGATAAGAGATGCACTGTTGTCATGGTGTTTAAAATGTCAGGATTATCAGGAGTCACTGAGATTAAATTTCACCCTTTCTACAGTGGCTTGCCTGCTATACTACTTGATGCTTAGATTATTTGCATATGCAGTAGATACATACCAAACTTTTTGCAACAGAATTAAGCTGTGACAACTTGAATTCTGAGAGATCTGCTTCACCCATTCAAGCCTTGCACTAATTAGGCTTAAACCAGCTCTCATGATTTAAGAGTGCAATATGTTCATTGAAATCACTTTTCTCAAGTCAGTGTTTTACTTCTTGGTGTCTCCAATTAGTATTTTTTTAAAAAAAAGTTAAAAAGGGAGTTTTAGTAAATTAGTGCTTTCCACTGAAATATGTATGCTTATGATTGAAAATTCCGTATCTTTCAGATAGAACTGAGGTTCATTGTAAAGCATTCTGTATATAGATATATAGAACAGAATTTGGAGCTTTTTCTACAAGGTACAGATGGTAAAAATACAACATAATCACCTCATTTGCTTTTTTATTTTACCAAAAAATTGTTCCTTGATCTTTAGGTTGGGTTTTTTTTCTTTGACTCCAGGCTCACTCATGCAGTTCCTGTGGTCAGTCCCACATCCTGCAAGTGATGAAAGAAATAAGGAGAAGTAATGACAGAGCTGGCAACACCTCTGAGGCCTCTAAAGTGGATCCATAGCCCAGGTGGGGCATCCTGCTCTACCAAAACTTTTAGAAGCACTCCTGTCCCACATCTGAATGTTTGGGCTCAGCCAAGATACAGTGAGTGGAATCTGGGCTGGGAATATTGAGTTTCCACTGATTTCAAAGAAGTCCAGCTTTCAAGTAGATGAAAGGGAAGACCTCAAGGTCTCCTGGGTCATGACAAAATGATACTGCCCAAACCTACTTCTGGGGAGGAACAGGGAGGCTGTTGGAGAAGTAGAGCCTTATGGTGCTATGTTTCATGTAACTTGGAAAGATTCCTGCCACATGAGCTCTATAAATATTTTTACATATATATATGTGATTAAATCCTCCTGCAAAGGCTTCAAAACTCACTAATTTCATGACACCTTCCTGAAGTCTGCTGTGGTTTTACTGGGTGTTCATAGGTAATGGGAGAGAGGCTGCTTTGTTAAGTCACCCAAGCCTTATGAAGTGTTACAGCACAAGCAGAGCAGCCACAACCCTGCTGTGACAAATCAAACCTAAGGAGTGAACAAAAGTATTACAAGTGTGCTCCAAACCAGGGTAAACCATAATAAGAGCTGTCCAGCTTATACAGTAGTGCTCTGTCCCTGTCTGCAGGTTTTGAATTTCTTTAATGAAAATTACCTAATTGTGGCCTTCCAGCACCTGAAGACAAGAAAGACGGAAAGAGACTTTTGACAAGAGCTTGTGGTCACAGGACAAGGGAGAATGGATTCAAACTGAAAAAGAGTAGGTTTAGGTCAGATACTAGGAAAAAATTCTTTACTGTGAGGGTGGTGAGACCATGGCAGAGGCTGTCCTGGAAGTGTTCAGGGCCAGGCTGGATGGGGATCTGAGCAACCTGATCTAGTGGAAGGTGTCTTTGTCCATGGCAGGGAAATTTGGAGTAGATGACCTTTAAGGTCCCTTCCAACCCAAACCATTCTATAATCCTATGAAAAAATTACTTCACTTTAATGACAAAAGGTCAGATTGTGCCATCAGCTTACAAGTGAATTTGGCTGTGGCCACTTTAACCTTCATTAATAATAGGAAAGTCAGATTTAGGCTGATTTTAATAATTCTTAAAATTCATAAACAGAGAGGGAAAAGGTTTCTGCTATACCTCAGTGAAAATTAGTGAGGTTCTTCATCCAAGACACAGCTTAAGGAAGACTACCCAAAAAGCTCTTCCTTTGAGAGGAAAAAGGAAACAAGCTAACAAAAATGTGCTTGATGTTTTCGAAGTTCAAAACCTCACTGCTTGTAGGATGCTTTTAACTTTCTCTTTTGTTGCCAAATGCCAGCAGGCAGCCATAGCTATCAATTCCTTTGCATCCTATAAAGTTGCTTTACGTATAATTAGAGAAGAGTGGCAGTTAAGGGGTTTATTATCCCCTGGGACACTTCAATGGGAGTACAGGCTCCCCTGATTTGTGTTTCATCCTTAATTGCTTCTGAAATTACTTTGATGTATGTAAAACTATCTATTTCATGTGTCATGGAATCATATTCTTGCTCAATGTATTACTTCTTATTTTTGGACACAGAGCAGTGAAATTTTGCATACATAGTTATCTTGCCAGAAGGTAAAAAAATAAAAAGAAATCTTTAAAAATTCCTGGGGAATACGTTTTTTCTAGTTAGCAGCACATAACTGAATTGCAGAATTGCCACAGTGAAGTAACTAAATAACTGTGCTATCACGGGCAAAGAGTGAAAATAGTCTAAGACCTCTACCTTGTTGTTCCTCTTCAGACTTTTTTTAAACTAAAAATTGTTTATTTGAACTATTTCAAATAAACTACTTGAAACTACTTGAAATTATTTCAGTTGTTGAGGTATGATGCAAAGAAACCTATTTTGGGAAATTAAACAGTTAAAATTACTTGTAAGTTGTCAACACGGTACACCCAAGCTTGCAGGTGATGAATCCCTGGGCACAGTCCCAGGCCTTCAGTACTTTTGGTAGAGCAGGGTTTTTCTGGGTGTAAGCTGTAGTGGGGGGCGGGGAATCAGAACTAATTGCAGATGGTCTCCTTTTTGGACACCTGCAGTCCTGTTAATTCCTGATATGGAGCAGGAAGGCTGGCATGGCTCAGGTGAGGGACTGTACGCTGTTGTGCTCCTGTGTAGCTCCCTCACGCCGCGGTCACTTGGAGCGAAGGGGCGCCGGCCAGCTGCTCCCTGGATGGCTGCAGAGCGGCGCTGCAAGACTGGCCACTCCCGGCCCCTCACCGAGACTGCCCAGGTAGCGGTGACAGCCGCGGCGTGGGTGACGCAGGGTGGCGTGGGGTATGAGGTCCCGAGACAAAGGAATGAAAGAAGAAACTCTCGTATAGGTTCCAAGGAAACTTTATTCCAAGGAGGATCTAGGGTCAAGCGTCAGGGGAGAAGCGTCTGACTAGCTCTGATAGAGAGTGGGCCTGGCGGTGGAGACATGAAGGAACCAATAGGTGAAGGTAAAGGGAGAATAGGGACAAGCATCAGGGGAGAAGCGTCTGGCTAGCTCTGATAGAGAGTGGGCATGGGGGGTGGAGACATGAAGGAACCAATAGGTGAAGGTAAAGGGAGAATTACATAATACAGAGGGACCAATGAAAATCACATGGAGGAGGGAGGAAGCCTCGAGAACAAATCAGAAGATGGATTGGGGATGAGTGACATGGAAATCTCTCGAAAAAAGGAGGAGGGGTCACAATGACAGACAGGGGCAGGAGGCAGCACCATGGGGATTGACACAACCGCATAAGGGCATGAGGGAAGGAACAAGGGACCGCTCACTTTGATCGGCAGGCCAGTGGCGGGAAAAACAACTTTGGAACAAACCATCATGAAGGGTTTACACGGGGGGAAAAAGGAACAAACCATTACTTAAACTAACAAAGAATAACTAATTTTCATAACAACATCACATAAACTTGTACTTTTAAAACACGCAATGCCACACTCCTGCACCTTGAATGATGTGTTTCTGCACAGCCTCTTTCCTGGTGAACCACCGTGCTGCTGGAGCACTCATATCAGTGCCAAACGTAGAATCCCCACAGGGACCAGAACAGCATGGGAGTAATACCTAATTAAAACTGCCATGAAGTAGGTCAGCTAATACTTCACAAACAACAGCAAGTGTTCTGATTGTTAACAGTTCAGAGCCCCTGTATTTACTCTGAACAACAACAACAAAAAAAGTATGTTGCCTAGAAATGTAATGAAAGCACAGGCTGAAAACATTTGCCACAGTGGATTACAATTGTAAATATTCAAGGCCTCCAATGAGAGCTGTGCCTTAACTCCTGCCAATACCTTCCGCAGTGGATTAATGCTGCTATTTCCCTCCTTCCTCAGGATTGCCAGAGGAGGGTTAAGTAGCTCCAGGTGAAAGAGCAGATGAGAAAGCCCTGCTTTCAGCCACAAAAATTCGGGCTATAGTAAGGAAAGGTAATCCCACTCTCAGATGCCACAATTGCTTATAATGTCATAGGACTGTTTCCAGAAGTCTCAGGTTCAGATTTCAGCCAAATCTCCTGGGTCTTATTTGCCTGCAAATGTAAGTGAGATCTGATCCTTTTCTCTGAAATTCATCACCTTTTTGACTTAGAGTGGAAGTAGCAAGAAAAGTAGCAGCATTTTCAATTTCAGAAGCTCAGCACCTGATGAAAATTTGTAATAGTAGTATTCAAAATATTGTATTTTTAAGCTCTCAGAACAAACATTCACCATATGATTAATTGTGTGCTATGATTAGTTAAACAAAGAAATATCTAGAGGCTTCACAGTGGTAGAAGACCCCCATTAAGCTGGAATACAGCACTTTGCATTTGGCCATCTCTTCCCAAAAGTCTGGCAACTTATCCAAGAGTATTTCACATGGGAAGCAGGTTCCTTCACTTACAGCTGCTACTGTGAGCCCATGTTTCAGAGAAGAGCCCTATTTGAGCAGAGCACAAGTCTTTGTTGTAAAAAATAATGCCCAGAAATTTATTTTTATTTATAAATACTAACAAATCCATCTAGGACAAAACACCATAATCTCTATACATCAATTTTTATACAACTGTATTCATATTCATAGGAAGGAGGACACAGGAGGATTCTGAAGTCTTGGTTAACCTCTGCCTTTTTAGCTGGGTAAGTAGGTAACTTAATTTTGCTGAGTTGTTGCATGTAAGAGCATCTCCTTCAGGCATTTTGAAGGACCTCCTCACTCTTTTCTTCAGAGAAGGTTTTTAAGCCTCTCTGCAAACCTGTTTCTTTTGTTAAAATGTGAGCTTTTGGAGCCTTATTAGCATATTGGCCTGATTTTGTGGTTGGGTTTAGAGTTTTTTCGAAAAAAAAAAAAAAACCCAGACAAAAAAGAGTTGTCTGTGCTACCTCGAAGAAGGCTGGACTTTGGTCTCTACTGCTTTGTGCTTGCTTGCTCTGCTCAAATGATGCAAATTCCCTTTGGAAGGAAACGGGAACTGAGTCTCCGAGAAGCCATGGCATGCTGCAGCTTATTTCATTCTGCAGGTGAAGGGATCCTGCACTGTACCAAATCCACAGCTTACCCTGCAGTGACTGTGCTGATGGGGCAGCCCTTGGATGGGGATTGAAGGTCCTAGCAGGTGGCCTGAGGGTGTGTTTTAGGTTAAAGGCAGTAAAACAGTCTGCGCTGTGAGGAGGGGTGATGTAATGTTTGCCCTCCTCCCTGTAGATTTTCATAGTGCTGATCAGATGGGCTGTTCGCCACATTTGGTGGAACGAGTGGCACTTTATTACATGAGGTGATATAATTGAAGTAAATGTGACATGAGTCATCCTAGTGGTTATGTATGCAGAGGAGGAAGACTTTAAAATTAAGTCTGTGAAGGAAAGACCTACGAGGAATGCAGAAGAAAGATTTTTAGCATTGCTTTTTTTTTTTTTTTTTTTTTTTTGGTATGGAAAAGTCCTTATCAGGAAAAAGGAAATTTTGCTAGATGTCTTTCATGGGATTTTCCCTTCCCAAGTTTGGTCATTCTCTATTAATGCAATATGTGGGCTAGGAAAATAAGGAGGTTCCTAATGAAAGAGGGGAAAGCAGTGACTTTAGAGTTGAGTTATATTACCTATCAAAGGCAGAGGCTGACCCTGCCCACACATGTAGGAACTGAGTTGATTTTGCTGTCTAAAAGGACAGGTTATTTCTCCAGGTCTGGCAGAATTCCTTTACTTGTGGTATACTGGCCCTGACCCTACAAAACTCATACAAGATTGCATAGGTAGCATCAGAGGCTGGATCCAATGCCACAGAAAACTTACCCTGAAAAAAAAAATAAATTCTCTGAAACATGACTGGGACAAAGTAGGAGTCACATGCCAAAATAGCTCCATCCAAGCAGCAGTCCAGGCAGGTGCTAGAACACAGCATCACCAGCATGTAGGAACTCCTGATAGCTCATATAAATACAACACCAGCTCTTGCAGGGTCTCAGGGCTGAAGTGTTTCTATTTAGTTAAAATGACCCACATTTAAAGTAAACAGGATGGAGCTTTTCACACACTAATGAGAAGAAATCACCTTGGCCAATCGCAGTGCTCCAGCCATCGTGCCTGCTTTATAAATGAGATTAATGACTCAATTTGCAGTAAATGCTTCAGCAAAGAGAAACTTATTTTGTTATACTAATTGTGTCACATATGTGCCTCCAAACACCAACTGTGTGGAGCTGGATTTCCCTGTGGTGCACAGGATGACTGGGCTCTGTGGGTTTATTAATGCCATTGCCCTGAATTCTGTGCTGCAAGTGATCATTTTGATCTTTGTGCTCAGTGCTGCAGCATAAATGCTGGTGATGGCAAAAATTATTGTGCAGTATAATCCTGCCCATTAGTGAAAGGCACAAGAGTCTGTCTCTAACAGAAGCTGTTCAAACCTATTTTCCCTGCTATCATGAACAAACTCTAACGTTATTTACTTAGGCTTTCAATTAGTTTTTAATTGTAATGAAATGATGAATAATTGCCAGGGCCTCTAATTTGCTCAATAGCTACTGTGATTTTAATGGATTTTTACAAAACTTAAATGTTGTCCATTTATAGGGCATACCATATTACTTTAATGGGGTAAATGAATTCAGAGTTTCATCAAATTAATCATTACACTTACTTTTGCATTTGTTCCCATGTTACTAACAGGTTTGTTAATGTTAGTGCGAGAAAACAGGATTTGCTGACAATGGACCAACATCCACAGGGGATGTAAATTAACCTAGCCACACTGAAATCTGCAACTTGCTTTACACCAGCTAAAACTCTGCCTCAGTTTGTTCATTATTCATCCTGTTATTCTGGTTTTGATATTGGATACAATTGCCCTCACATTTTTCATGCTTTTACACCACTGCAGTTTTGATGTTTGTGGAATTACTCAAAACTCACTGTGGAGCTAGTAAGAGAATTGGATTTAAGGACACCATGAAGGGACTTTCTTTCCAAATTTAATTTTTATGACAAATTTTAAATTCCCTCCCCCCAGCTTTTGTACACAAATATATTTGGTGAGAAGTGTAGTGTAGGTCTGAATAGTTTGTTTGGCTGTGAAATTATCTTTATAAGTTTGTTTCCATGCTTCACGCCTTGTTAAATGTGCTTCTGATTTCAGCTGAAACTATTAGCAGTCTCTGTAAACAGAGCCTCTCTGTGAGCTCTCTGCCCATTTACAGTGAGAAAGGATAGTGTTAATTTAATTTAGTATCTTCACAAAATACTGAAATGAGCAGTACTGTCCCATTGTCTGGGAACCATTTGCATTTCCAAAGTGGTCTATGAAAAATCCAAAGTACACACTCGTGCCTTTGAAGCCTACAAAGCAACACACCGTTAAAGAGCAGCCGCTTTGTTGCCCATCCTGAAAAACACTGAAATATAGTGTCAGGTTCTTTATTGAAAGTTAGCATGCCCCTCAGCTTCATCCTACCCTCCTGAGCTCAGCCTCGTGACAGCAGTAAAAATGATTGGTTTGTGCTCTATTATATTTAGGTGACAGTCTTGGACAATAAACCGCGTGTTACCGAGTTCAGGGGCTTTCACCGAGCGTGATGTACGGCCTGCAGATGGCCCTGAAGATGGGGCAGGGACAATTCCCTCCTGCTGCATGGTTTATGCCTCAAGCATAACTGCAGGGGTGTACCTGGCTGGAAGCACAACTGTGGAGGTGTACCTGGCTGTGCTCCTTCCTGTGCCCGTGTCACACACAGCCGCGGAGCAGCACCATGGAAAACATGGAACGCTCTCAGGGGGCTGCAGGGTGTGCCCTCTGCAGCCTCACCATGATCACCTCTGCAGCAAAGAGCTTTAACAGCAAAGTTATGGAATTTTGGGATCTGGCGAGGCTCTGTGTGTGCAAAACCCTGGTTATGATATGTAGCACGTTGTCTTGCTTTGTGGAAGAGTCTGGAATATTACACTCCAAAATTTGTAATACTCTACTGTGCATGGTTAGTAAGTAGGTTTCTCCTGCTAAGCCTCTCTAAACTAAGAACAAACTGTATTAAAATGAACCCCCAAACTCTGACCGTGTCAGCGTGGCACCAGGTGAAAAGGTTTCACAGAGATGCAATATACTGCAAGTGTAATATTCTGACTTCTTACAGTAAAGGCTTCTGGCTGAAAGGTTTTCCTTGTCAGGGAGGGTATGTTTGTGTTCTGACCTAACAGCTCTCTGGTGGCGGAATAAAATGATAACTTTAAAAAATCACAGGATACAGTGATTATTTTGCACAATTTTCGAACTCTTGATTCAAAACACTTGTTATGAAGAGAGCTGAATGCCAGTTTGTGTAAAAGAGAGATTCAACAATGTAGAAGTAAGGATTTACTAAAGGGATTTGGATAAGTTTCTCCTAGTATTCTACCTCAGTAGCTCCCATCTCTGGCTTCTGTGCTGTGGTGTGAAAAGATCTGCATCCCCAGATCAGCATATGGATTTTTCTTCCAATGCTTCAGTCTCTTATGTTAATGACAAGGAGATGGAGATAAAATATGGTGCTGTGCTGAGCTGAGAAAAGTGTATTTAGTGGTCTATATGCTGCCTTATGTAATGGATTTTTTTCTACCATGTAACCCTATCCTGGAGGAGGTGATTTGATTGCAAGGATGGTTGCAATTAACTCCAGAAAGTATCCTGGACAAGGCTAATCTTGTTAACACAATGCTACTGGAAGGTGCTAGTTAATATCATGCTAAAAGCAATGTAAGAACTAAGATATTTGATTAAAAGAGTTGCTATATTTTATATTAGTACTGCATGGGAAATCTCAAGTTGTACCTATTTTTGAAAATGAAGGCTTAACAATGTCCCTTTTTATTTGCATAGAAACACAGATGTACTGCATAAACAAATACACCAGATTTGTAATTCTGCAAAGTTCTCTGGTCCTTTTGTAGACTATCAGGGGAGAAAAGAACCAAAACCCAAGTGAATTGATCATCCCTTTACTCTCTGAATAATTTCAGTTAAGCACTATGTTATTTTTCCTACCAGGTTTTCAGCCAAAGCTGGCAGGCTTCTTTCTGTTAATCTCTGTGGTTTGCTCTCCAATTTCCAATACATTTTTTAGCTGCTGGGTGGATGCTATTATGGCACATCCAACCTTTGGTATAAATAATTTATTCTGAAGGTTCAGTATGTTATAACGTGCATGAAGCATCTTGCATTTATTTTTAATGCTTTTGCTTTCCTGAGAGCTTTCTACATCCAAAGCTACCGCCAGAGAAAACTGTCAATCTTCAAGCATAAGGGAGAAACTTTTAGACCATATCATTCTATTTTCTAGCTATAAATCATATGCTTCTGGTGAAGAGTGGAGCAAATGGTTATTATTTACCATTTTGAAGAACCTGGCTTGGATGATGTGAAAATGTCTGTTTGCATTTGGTGTGAAGTCTCTGTAAGCAGCTCCCTGTGCTCACCAGCTTGCCAGTTGTGTGCTGGTCCCCTGTGGGAAGCCAGTGGAATTATGGAAGTATTGAAGGGCAGTTGGGGAACTGGTAAATGTAAATGCTAAAAACATGAAAAGAGGTGTAGATGGGGCAGCAGTAGCCAGGAGTGCCTTGAAACTGGAGCACAACCAGGGGATGAACCCACCCCATATGACAGATGGAAAGACAGCTCAGTTCAGTGAGGAATGGTGAGCTGATCCCTGCAGGCAAGGGGAGAATGGTCATAGGAATGATGTTTTAGGTATTTTAGGCATTATTTAATGAAAACATTAATGGTGGTGAGAGACTGTTTATTTTTTGGAGGGGGTGGGGAGAGTGAGATGTAGGGATTGGCAGGTTTTTTTAGATCTTAGAAGTTTGTTTGACATACTGTCCTTGAATTTATGCTGACTTAGCCATAAAACTGTATTATGATTTAAAACTAAACCAATATGCCTTATGTGAGATGTATAAAACATGAAATTAATATCTTCCTTGTCTGCAGATAACCCAGAGAATGGCACAGGAGTGCAAGAGACACTGTCTCTCGAGGCTTCCCCCGAAAACTGGAGCCTGCTGCTCCTCAGTTTCTATTGACATGCTAGTCTGTGACACAATCCTGTGACTTGCAGAGTTTCTCAGAAAAGAGGACTGGTAATAGAGCGAATAATGTCCAAGGGAGATTGAAAGAGGATGTGAAACTTCGGGAGTGAAATCAATGGACAGATTCAACAATGATAAAAGGAAATGTTCCGTGCATGCTCGTTTAGCACGTACAGGGAGTTAACTATTTGTTGGCCTTTTAAGAGGCTTGTGCAATATGATGCAGTGCAATTGGAACAGAACCTGTGGTTGCAGCAGTTTACCACAGACTTTTGAACCATTTGCATGCCCAAGTCTCTTCAATAAAAACATTAAAGGGGCAAATTGTGGCTGAAAATCAGTCCTGAGACATGAAAAGTGCTGTGACAGCAGCTGTTACAAGGCACATCAGAGTTCAGTGGCTTGAAGGGGAAGTTGAACTAATTCAGTTTCTGCATAAGAGGGAGCTTTCCAGGCACAAGGAAGTAGCAGGAAAAAAAAGAGGTTCTCCATAGGAACAGGATTAAGTGCTGAGAGAGTTTACCTGGTGAGTGGACATAAGAAGTCTTTCAAATTCATTCCAAGGAGTATTTTAGTCTGGTCTGACTCTATAGATAAGTAAGGAAGATAAAATTTTCAGCTTCAGTATCAGTGTATTTTGTTTTTCTGTTCAGCTAGTTACCATATTTTATACTTTAGCCAATTGTCTGCAGGCCTTAAAGAGAGAGGTTTTATTTGTTTCCAATTTTAAATTTTTTTCTATCCTTAAATGCAGAAATAAGGAGAGGCAATCAGAGCTGGAAAGAAATCAGAACTCAAAACATGGTTATGGATAGGTGCTGCTCAGACCATTCTCTTTTTCGTAATTCTTAGCTACCTGAGAATGATATTTCTCTCACATGCTCAAGACCAAATTCTAATCTATTTTAATGAGAGGTTTTGTCTCAGTGAATGAGCTGTGCTTTTCAGCAGATCAAACTCTATAATGTAATAGTCTTTTCTGGTCTTAGCATTAACAAATAGAGCTAGTTCAGTCTCTACCAAATACTGCTGTGCTTGTGTTGCTAAATTGCATTGGCTTGTACCAATATATTTCATGAAAATGCCAGTGTTGAACAGTACTATGAGCTAATGGAGTTGCAATGAAATTAAAAGTGTTACACCTACTTAAATGAGTTGGGAATTTGGTCTGCAGCATATAATATCTAACATAGTATTTAAAAAACTACAATCCCCAAACAGCAAGTGCTATTGGGTCTCAGCTGAGCTCCATCTGAAACAACACATTCAAGTACTGTGCATGACTCCTTAAAAAAAACCTAAATTTTGACACAGAACACAAATATATCATGACTTCTGTATCTGTTTCTGCCAATACTGTTCTTGCCTTGGCTTGATTCAACCTGCAATTTAAAGCTGGACTACTTTTTTTTTTTTTTTTCCTTAAACCTTTCAGTAGATCAGATCTAATTCATACTTTTATTGCTTTGTTTCTACATTAACTTTAGTTAATTTACTCTAAATTTGTACTGGATTGAGTGGAAACAGAATCAAGTCTATAGACTTAGGCTTGATTTCCAGATTTTGTAGTTGCTTACAAGAAAATCAGACAAAATTAAGTACAGAATGATATTACAAAATGTGGAATTACTTTCATGTTTTTTTCCCTTTTTTCAAGTATTATTTCCAGGAGATCAATTTTTTCATTACCCTATTCTTTCATCCCAGTGTTGAGAATGGATCACAGTAAGCCCATAGCACTGGCTATTGCCTCCTCTGCAGCATGTGGATGCCATGAAATGTGCTGATACCAATATGTGAGGCTTTTATTCACAGTCTTCATGCTTCTCTAGGTGTACCAGTACTTTCTAAATAAGCCATACCACTTACCACATGGGAAACCATTCTCTGTGCCTGTCCCATTTGTAGAAGTTGACACAAGCAGTAAATGCCACTAGCAGTCTAAGACTAAAAATGAGCTATTCTGGTAGGTCGTTGCTTTCTGTGTACTTGCTGTGCTTTACTTGCCTCTGGCAAGTTACAAATGGGATAAGAAAGAAACATGACTTTTTGAGAGAAAACAAGCCAGAGTCTTATAAGAAAAGGAGGAATAAATAATCTGGGTAAATATTCCTTGCCATGCAGAATTAACTACACCTACAGAAGAATACTGCAGAAGCCATTTGTGGCACAATATGGGCCTGATTTTTCCTTTACCATGCTGCAGTGACTTCACTGAAGTCCATAGGCCTGTTTTTGCAGAACATAAATCTCCAAGTCTGCCTGAGACCTGCCTGCCAGCTTTGATTTGGGAGCTGCTTAGACATCAGAGCATGCCCAGTAGCTGTCAGTGAACACTCGTGCCTAAAAACTCTATCACTGGGGCCAAACTTATATTCTGTCACTGGCATGCAGCGTGTGGGCTTCACTGGTGCCATAACTGTAGAGGTAGACACTGATAAATCCAAGCCACTCCTTCCTACCCATGCCTTCATGGATACCAAATCTTTTGTGGATAACAAAGGTGATATGAGCAGCCATAAACAGTGGTACAGCACAAACCTGCTGGGTGCTGGCTGAGGTGGGGTTGAGCTTCTGGAAAGGAGCCCTTTTAGGAAATAATTGATATTCAACAGGCTTGCCTGCATGACAAGTGTTTGAAGTGCAGAAGCTGTGAACACATCGCAGGAACAACCAGGAAGGAAAGAGTTTTTGAAGGAATCTGACTTTGTATCGCACATAGGTAAGTCTTTCTGACATAAGAGAAATCTAGATCCTAGAGAAATCCCTGGAGGAAGCTGTGGTTAAATCAGCAGAATTTACATGCAGGTAAAAATTGCTTAGCCAGCTGCACCATTCCTCCAGCAGCACCAGCCTGGTCCTTGAAGTTTATTGCCTACTGCTGTGTGTCGAGTTCCAATTGTCAGATGAATGTAGTTTTACTGCAGTCAGGCTCCTGCATCCCTGTTTAAAAGGCAGCTGGTAGTTTTCCTTTCACTGCTTTTTTGGAAGAGGCGATACACATATAGGCTGACTGGACTTTTATTGGTCCTCTGTACTGCTCATAAATCACTTCTGAGCCTGTATAGGGTTGGATAAGCTCAGACTTGTGCCAGTCTAGCTGTAGGCCTAAGTACAGTGCTGGGGTCCATCCCAGGGGGATTGCCACACACCCCATGGTATCTGTGCCCCCAGGGATGAGGAAGTTTTTACTCTGAAATCCTGGTGACAATACACAGCCCATATCCTTAGCTGGGCAGGGAAGGCAACTGGCTCTGCAAGCATCCTGCAACAAGTAACCCAGACCCCAAAGAGGCCTTGCTCAGCAGCAGACTGCTTGAGATGTCTGTTCTCCAGTCAGCAGAGCTGCAGCACTCTGTGGATGGAGGTGCAGAGCAGCCCCATGCCTTGTGTTCAGCACTGCCATGCTAGACAGGACAGAAACCTCAGGATATTTTTTCTGTCCATTTGTCATTTAACAGGATATGAGCCAGCTGGCATCTCTCCTCTGTGGCCTTGTCAGCAAGCCTCTTGTTCCATCCTGAATCTATTATGGCCCATTTTCCCTTGACTGCATGTTCATTTTGCTGCTCCTGTTGCTGTGCCTTAGCACAGCACTCCTCTGACTTTCTGGATAACCTTTTCCTCTGTCAGTACCTCAGTGAAGGGGGTGTCTGCATCATTCTAATGGTCTTTGATGGCAGCAGGCTTTATTTAGCATACTAAACCCATGTAACACAAATTTTTAGTATTTATCATACTAACCCATGTAACACAAATTTTACGAATTTTGTAACCCCCTGCTTTTCTGCATACCACTGTAAAACTTTTTTCTTCTGTGCTGTACTATTATTATTATTTGAGCTGCTACCTCTTATTCCTTTTTTTGAAGTCCTATTCACAACCACCTTTGCCTTCTGGAACTGCAGCCCTAAAGTTTCTGATGTCCCTTCTAACCTAGCGAGACATAAGTGGGAAGAAATGGGTTTGTCCCAATTTCTGTTTCAAAGAATCCAATCTTGCAGGAAAAGAAACTGAGTTCTGTTTACAGAAGCCCCAGATCAAACTCTTCTGATTGTTGCTAGATCAAGGATCTCACGTCGGGTTTATCCCTTTGCTAATGATTTTGTTATCGATGAGGGAGTTGATTCAGTGAGTGTCTAATGTTTTTTGGCCATCAATTATCTCTCCATGGCTTGCTTTCTTTCAGCCTTGGAACATAAATTTCCCCAGACACCAGATGATTCATGGACACCTGTAGACAGCTGGAAGTCTAACTTAGCACTGCCATCATTTGCTGTTAGGTCCATGATCATCTGTGTGTCTAAAATGCTACCAGTGAAAAGAGCAGAACAACCTAAGTACAGGCTCTAAGAATATGAGAGCAATAAGAAACCCATTATTCCTGGGAACCCCTACCATTTTGGCTGCACCAATGCATCCCCAGACCCTTATTTAAAGCAGGTGGTGCAAGCTACAGGCATTAGGTGGGGATCCTGGATTGTCTGTCACAGTCACATCCTCACCTGGAGCATGAGGATCCCTGTAATGAGGAGCAAGCTCCTGACCGAGCCAGCCAAACCTCAGTGCCAAGAGCTGGGAGGCAATGAGGCAGCAGCCAGAGCTGTCTGCCCTTTGTCTCTCTTACAGCTAACAGCTTTTATGCCTGAGGAAGGAATGAGAAAGCACTTTATTTAAATAGTGTGTTATATAGCCTGGTGTGTGTACGTGCTTTCCCAGATGTGGGGAGGGCAGCTTTAGGGGGAAGTTGTTTTCACTTCTGGTGAAAATAACTGCTTGTGTGCCAATAAGCTTAACAAGTTGGTAACTAAAACAGAATCCAGACTATATAGAAGACTGCTGGTACTTAAAAAAAATGTAGCCCTTCAGCAGCCCATCTCATGTACACATGTCTTTGAGGCACAAGAGAGGTAAAGCAATTCCCATCTCGCCCTGGTTCATTGCATTAAGGGACCTTGAGAACAGGAAATGGCTTCTAGAAATGTAGAGCTCTCTAAAAGACAGACTTTCCCATTAATGTCAATGAAATGATTTCTAGTTTCATAATAAACCCCTTCTGCATAATTCTTCCACTATTTATATATCCCATAAAGATTCTGCCTGCATGGAATGAAAGGCAAAAGGGGAGAGAGGCGGGGGAAAAAGTCAGAAGGGAGAGAGGGGGGTAAAAAACCCCAAACAAAATTAATCAGATTACTTATAGACTGGGAAACTTAGAATGAGTGTACCCTGCCCTAGAAAAGAAATGGTTGAAACCACATCATATTTATTTCAGCAGTGTGGATGAGAGATGGTGTGTTGTATTATGTTCTCTACTTCATATTCCATTTTCTCCCTCTGCTGGCAGTCAGAGACAGCGAAGTTGTAGCTAATAGAAAACAACAAAACTCTCCAAAGGCTGAAGCATTCAGGAATCTCAAAACTCTGCAGTATATGCTGAGAAATTAGGTCGTACCATACTTGAGTCCAATTAGTGCTGGAAATGGCTGACAGTCATCCCCTGCACAGAGCAGAATAATTCCTACAGATTAGTGCAGCTAAGTGCAACCTTCTTTCCTTTCAAGAGACAGTGGACGGTCTCACGTGTTCACGTTACAGCAAATATGGGCTGCCCAATCAAACCTGGAAGTACTTAGAGAGATAGATAGGTATAATTTTTTTTTTTTTTTAATGAACAGCTTCAGGTTTGCAATTTTAGAAACAATGTTTCTTGTCTTTAGGTTACAATGATGTTCTGTGTACTTCTATGGGTTGCCGTTTCTTCACTTTGGTTTTGGTTTTTTTGTTACTTTCTGTTGAAAATATTTTTTATAATATACAGACCTAAGGGGGAAACCGTACTAAAACATCTGTAAGAAAAAGATTCTGTAATGTGTATTAAAAAAAAAAAAAGATTAATTTTATTCCATAGAAGTTCTTTAAAACAATGGGCTTTTAGATAAATTAAAGCTTACTGGCAGTACATATTTATTAATGATACTGCCCTATAGGAGAAAATAAGTGTTACAGGCTTACTTGAAAGGAATAGATAGCAAGTATAATATAACACAATGCAAGTACAATATAATCTTGCCTATAATGCAGATACTACCTTCTGCTCCATAGGGCTGGGGTATTAACCTTGCAAATAAAGTTATACTAATAACTACAAACCATAAACTATAAATCTTATATATATATATATATACACACATATATATATATATATTGACCTGGTATGGAAATGTTTATATATTCTCTGTAGCAAGACAGAATCAGTAGTATTGTGTTAATAGCATTAAGCTTTTCAACTGTTCTTTGAGATATTGTAGTGAATATTATAAACATGTTACGGTTGAATAAATGGAGGCAGAAAAGAGTTTGTTTAACAGCCTAGAAGTGCAGATTTCTAATCCTCTTTTTATTGATACACATATTAAAGACAGGTGGAGATTTTTTCTCTTGAAGGGATGCATTTAGAGCAATAGCTGATGAGGCTTAGAGAAGTAAAGTACATTTAGTAGGAATTTAGCTAGGGGAAAATGCTGGCAGATGCTAAGGAATATTCAAGTTAAACAAAGACATCTGTAAGCAGTGGCAGTGCTGGGAGAATAATTCTGTAGTCAGCAGTAAAGGAGACCTGAGTTAGAGCTGCCGTGGCAGGCACAGGTTGGGGCTGGGATGTGAGGGAGATTTTACAGAGGTTTTGTAGCTCAGCTGAGGGGGAGCCAGGCAAAAACACAGGAAGTTTATAAATAGGGAAAGCTATAAAACATACCATTAATAGTGGTAGAAAGTCTAGGAATAAGAACATCTTGAGTTTTTTCACACCTTCTTACCATTGTTCGGTTGTTTGTCCAAACCTGGAACATCTCAATGGTGGTGCTTCAGCACAGCTGCTTTCCTGCCACGTGCAGTTGTTCTGTGGAGATGGGCAGAGATGCTTCTCTGTTGCCCTAGAGCTGCACAGTATCTTCCATTCATTTGTTAGCTCTCTGCCCTGGTCAGCACCAAAGCAGAGGTCCAGCTCCTTCATTTTATTAACTGTCCCACTCACAGAAAAGTGAATATCTTGTTTTGTTGTTTTGATGAAGAATCACCTTTATTGTCACAATTAAACCTTAAAGAGGTTCTATGCATACAAACGTGTTCCAGGTAATGGATGGCAAAGATTCACACAGAGATCTAATACCTTGGCATTATTACAACTGTACAACAATAATTAATTCCCTTCACTCTTTCAGAGACTCTTGCTGTGGCCTCAGCTTGCCCACAGCAGCACAGGCTGGGAGTTTGTAGAGACGCCTCCTCTCTGTTACTGTGTGTGCAGTAGCTACATTAAATCTGCATTTTTGTCTAGCCTAGATGGAAAGATCAGTTAAAAAATAATTGCCACTTCCTTTTCTCCCACTGTGATTGCATATAATGAAATCATATAAGAGAGGCAAGGCTCTTTCCCTGCCCCTCTAAGGACACCAAACCAGGGTTTGCTGGTTGCCCAAATATTGTAACATCTTCTTGACTTTAGTCTTCAGAATATTTTTTACTAGATGAACTGGTAAAACATTGACATACAATGAGAAATATTACATGCACACTCTTGTTCTTAGTTTGATTATTGCTTTCTTTGGGAACTTCACATAAAACTTGATGATGATTTGACAAGTGGGGGACTTCCAGAAGGGGTTTTCAGAGTGGACATGCAAGGCAGTAGGATATTGTTATGGCTGGATACATAAATCCTGCAGACTGAGGGGTGTGATAGTGCCTGAGAAAAGCCTCTTAAAATGTGAATAGAGGGTCCTGGGCACATTTCCACAAAACTTAGAGGGAAGATTCCTGGTAAAGTATTTTGGAAAGGGGTGGTTGGATATGCTCTGAATTGTGACTTCTGGACGAAACCATAAAATAAGCCTGAAAATAAATTAGCCATGTCCTCTGAAAGGATTTCTTTAACTGCTTTAATACTTTACATAACACAGAGATGTTATTTGCTTTTATGCAGATACTTTAATTAAATATATACTAAGTTATTTGTGAACCACTACTATTTATGTAGTATATATTGTTAGTCTTTCTTGTCAAGGGAGCAGTGTTTTATTCCTATTAAAATTCACCATAAATGAGTCCCAGCCTGCTTTGAAACAGACAAAACACTTTGGACTGTGTCTTGATTTGGGTTTGTAACAGTGACCTTTTCTTTGCAGGTGATACATCTGCTGGCTTCGGTGATGTTCCCCTTTCACAGCAGAAGACAAAGCCTGGTTGTTCAGCAGAGCCAGAGTGTCAGCTCAGAACACTAAACAGGGAGAAAATTTGGACTTTTAAGTCAGTATTGTATGTCTAAATTCAGCTTTTTCCTAAATCATCTATTTACCTTCAGTTCACTTCTGTAGCTCGTGTGGAGTGTGTTGCAGCAGGCTGAGTTGTTTTCTGTCTTATTGAAGCTGCAAGTGGAAATGGTGTGCTAAATAGGCTCTGAAGTTTGTCTCTAATTTGTGTTTATCACTTAGCAGTGGTTACTACTGCCATCTCCAAAATGCTGCTGTTGCAATTAGCACCATTTTCTGCTGTGTGCTAGAAAATACATGCTGCAAATAGTAAGATTTGAGGAGGTTACTGAAGTAATAAGACCAGGCCAAAGGGATGCCAAATGCTTTCAGCTTCCATTGGCCTCTGGAATTTTGGAACTCAGTGATTTTCAACCTCAGCCCTTTAGAAAGGATTTATTTGTCTTTTCATTACGCTCCTAGAGATGTGGGGGTTTGTGCTTCTTTCCCCTTTCACCTCTCCCCTCCCAGAAATTTATGGAGGAACAGTTTTGATTTCCTCGGTCATAAAAACATTTCCCTCATTCTGTGCCCTGTGGTCAAATGTGGCTTCATATGTTGGACAGCTGATTGCAAGGATTTCCTTCATAAAAAGTTTGTCAGCAAGCACGATATGTCCTGCAGCACCCTGCAGTGTGTAAGGTGTGTAAATGGCAACAGCCAGATGTGCATTTAAACAGGGACCAACAGGAATTCAGCCAAACAAGTAAGAAAGCAATTTGGGAACATCTTGAGACAGTTTGTATATGGCTTTTAGATAAATGGGCAGCAATGCCTTGCAAAGGAACCTCTCATCTGATCAAAAAGACCTTTTGCTTCTCTGTGTATATTTCTGAGGGGCATATAAATGTGGTAAAGAAACACTTTGATAGCAAAATCAAGAGGAAAATGTAGCCATACCTACTGAGAAATGTGTGTATGACTGGTAGATCCGATATATATTTGCCATTAAAAGGAAATATATCTGTAGATATTGCTGCCAAGCTCCTAACAGTGTTTTTTATTTTCCTCCTACTACATGGACGGTGTCATCTTCCTTCCCTAAACATTATTCTTACAGAAGCAAAAGCCTTACAGCACAAAATCTCAATATATGGAAGATTTGAGTGCAGGAGGTAAGATTTTTTTAAAACATTTTTATTGTTTTTGCTTTTGAATATTAAAAACATTGAAATCATTATTTATTTCCTCCAACATCCATACAGGTCATGCACTATAATCTTCTACATATGTGCTCAAGTAGATCAGCAGCTAACTTTGGCAATTACCCAGTTTTTCCAGACAAAAGGAGGTTTTGCTTGTGCATTGAGTATGTTTGCTCCCATAGATGGTTCTGAATCCCTTTTAGGCACTTGAAAGAAATGGGCCACTAATTCACAGGTGGAATTTTTGGTTTTAGCCTAGCTTGCTGTTGCTACTGCCAAAGAATTTAGTTGCTGAAAGGCCAAAAATATGGTAAGGGCTAAAATACAGGGTTAAATGTTGACCTTTTTTATGTCTACTAATGTTGCTGTATGTGTCCTTTCATGGATTGTGGTACACTCTAAGTTCATGCTGACCCAGCAATTCTGGGTCTTGTAAGATGTTGGGCATGTACTGGGCATGTAAGATGTTGTAGCAGGTGGATTTCATGTTAGTAACAATTTTACCCAAAGAAACAGAAAAAAAATGTCACTTTACCCCATACCCCTGTGCAAAGGCAAAGAGCTCTCCCTTGCTTTTTTGGTGCTAGCTGGTCAAGATATTCATAGGAAACTGGTTATTGTTTCATATTTTAGTGCATGGTATTCACTGTGGCCTTAATCACATGTAAAGGAAGATGTGCCACAACGGACCTCAACAAACAAACAAAAGGTGTGATCTGAGGCAACCTGCAAGTGGAGGAAGGGAGGGGTGAGAATGATGGGAGGGAAACACCACAAAATCATTTAAATGTTCCCTGTACAAACAATGGAAGATCATAGGAGTTATCATTGGTTTCACTTGCCTCAGCCATGAAGACTTTCACTTGTGCTTTAACTGGGCTCCACCACTTTTCCTTTTCCCCTCTAGTTTGGCTCATGTCCTGCTATACAGATATGCTGCATTATCAGTCCAAATTTGGTGTTTTCCTGCTAGGTCAGCTAGATTTTTTCCCATTTGTAATGGAATAGCCTAACTCAGGATGTGCTTCAGGTGCTTCAGCACATGTGCAATTAAGGCCAGGAGATGCCACATTTCCACAGCATTGGGTGTGCTTGCTCTATTATGAGTCAGGAACATTTAAGAAATTGATGTAATACACTAAATAAATTATGCATTATTCAGTGATTATTTCTGATTTTCATTTTTATTTTCCCTCAGGAATTCCTAAACCATGCCATATATTATCAGCAAGTCAATATGTTATTAATCCAAATTCTTCAATGAATTTTTGCAGAAATGTGTGGGCAACTAAGTTTTATTGAGAAATTTTTACCAAAATGAAACTGCAGTTTACCCACTGCTTGCTGTCACATACAGAAATTGTGTATTACAGAAAGAGGAAAAACAGAGGATGTGATGTGGTTCCTGTCATCTGTTGGAAAGGATTATGAGTAACCAGTGAATTTGAAATTATCTGATCATAAATTATCAGCTGAAAATCATGGATGTATGTTAAGTAAAGGATGGTATATATATTTCTGCAAATATGAGCATGGTGATTTTTCTGTTTAGTCCTTTCCAGGTAGTTGCACAATGCAAAGTTATTAGGTAATAAGCTTAGAATAAGTTAAAGCAATAAGTTGGTCTCCTAAAGCAAATTGCATCTCTGTCAGAGTCCTACAAGGGAAAGTGAAACAAATGGAAAAAAAATGGTGTTCTCAGATACAGTGTAGGAAGCAAGGAAAGCAGAAGAATCCTGTAATTTTTTTCTGGAATTTATATGATACATACTTTTAAAATGATTTTTCTTTTTCAAAGAAATAGAGGGGAATTTAGGTTGTTCTGATTCTCTAAAGCTGTGGGAGAGAAACTCATGCTTTACATTGAATTTATATTGTTAGATTCAGCAACTGCTTACAGTAATTACAGCATTATCTGTCATGGTGCTTCTGTACTAAATATGCTTCACATTCAGCATCTTTCATTATTTTTGTCAATCCATTCAGCCAATTTGTCATAGATAAAGTCACATGAAAATCTAGATAATCTCTGCTTGGCATCTATGGGAAGTGGTAAATGCTATGGTGTTCACATTAGAAGCAATTACATTCTCTACTTCTGTCCTTAGCCTTGTTTACAGTCATTTTTAGTCTTGGTATTTCAAACATTTTGTTTGACTGCTCCCACAATAATATTTTTTTCCTGCTGTCTTTATAATATTTTTTTTACAAGTTCCCTGGAAACAAAGTTTCTGTCTTGGAACTAGAGACACTGCACAAGGGAAGCTGCTGTTGCAAGCATTATTGTTCTGGAGAAAGAGCTGCTTCCTATGCCTAGGACCTCTCCTAGTACAAAACCTGGGTGGGAGAGGAAATCTGGATTCAGAAGGGGGTGCTCTGCACTTTTGCGATCTTGCAGCCTTGAAACTCCCATTGCCTGTGACTGCCCACGGCACAGAAGTGAAAAGAATCATTACAGAGCTGAGGAGAGGAAAAAATAAACAAAACCGAAGACAAGTGGGAACTCAGGGGTTTACTGCACAGTGATGCACCTAGAGGACAGAAAAATGGGAAGGGTAAAACAAGGGCTCTGTGTCTTCTCACCCATTTCTTTAACTCCCCCTGAAGGCATCAAGGTTCACCTGTAATTCAGCTCCGGCTCCCAAACAGGCAAAGCTTGAAGAAAATGGTCCAAGTTTTGTGATTTATTACAGCCTCTGTCCTTGCTGTACAGGAGGTGTCCATGTCACCTGCACTTAGAGGTATTGATCTGTCCTGTGGAGGCTGGTGTCTCTTGCCATTGACTGTTTAAAGAGTATAGAAAGATTAGTTTCCTAAGGAAGGTGTCTAAAAAAGCTTGTCCACAGCTGAAGGCTATCCCCTTCCCCCAGCTCAATTTCCTTTTAAGCCATTTTCTGCTGTGATAGTTCAGAACAGAAATATTTTGTCTGGTTTCTCCCTTAAAGTTATATTTGGAGATGGCTGTACAAGAAAAAAAAAAAACAAAAAAAAAAAAAACCTCTGCAAAATGATGCAGGGTATTATTAATTCTTACCCTCATTATTTTTTACTTGTCTTGGCTTATTTTTGTAGTTCTGCCTTTCTTCCTCCTCACCAGATTGTTTATACTTAAAAAGAAATAAGCCTTCTGCTTGTTGCAGAGTCAGTTCTCTTTACATTTTTCTGAAGTTAACATTGGTTTCTGCTGTCCTTTTCCATGTTTAGACATAGCCAGGATAAATTTCAATGACAGCCTTTCCAACTGTTTCTAAATATTTCTCATTTCTCTTGCAGACCAATTTCCATATGCTGCAGGATCCAAAGCAAAATCCCACAAGGCATGCTCTGCATCCCTCCAGCCATCCTCCCAGAAGTGGAGGGGCTCCATTGGCTTGGGTGGAGCTCTCTTTCCACACCCCCATCAGCAGCAAGTCTGCTGGGAGTGGGAGGACAGTGGAGCAGCGACTCAGAGCCACCTGGGCTGCCAGAGCCCTGCCAGACCTGTGCCAAGGCACCAGCTCGGGATGAATCTTCAGCAGGCATGGATCAGCCAGGAGATGCTTCACATTTCTCTCTCTTGCTCTCTCCTCAGTAACCTTTGCTGGCAAAGATAAAGCCGTTATTTTTGGCAGGGTATTTTTTTTTGTTGTTGTTTAAATTTTTTAAGTCTCCTTCATGGCAAATTATTTGCTTGTTTTACCTGTGGATTCTGTCAGTTGTAAGAGTACAGCCTTAGTTTTCTAATTTGAAAATTGTGTCACAGGTAGAGTATAATTCCTTCCTCAGTAAACTATTTAGCAGTGTGTGCACAACCTTGCTATTTAAATAATAGCATCTGTATTGGAGGTGTCACTGTCAGGAGAGGAGGCTTCATCACTTCTATTAGGACATCATTTTTATGTAGACAAGGTATTAGGCAAATTATTATCAGGTACTTTTCTAAAAAAAAATAAACCAACCAATAAATGGCATCGAACCAACCCATCCCACCAAGAAAAGCTTCCCAAGAGACCCCGAAAGCACCCCCCCTCTCCAAGAAAACCCCATCCATACCCACCCTTCAAGTCTCATGTAAGAAAAATAGAAGCTGCTAGCTCATTTTGCCATATAAGCACCTAAGCAGCATCAGCAGGTAAATGTGGCTACTCAGCTGTACTGCCTGCAGACACTGCAGCTTTGCTGCAGTTCAACCTCTCTGATCTCTTAACAGGGACTCAGTGGGAGAGAGGGAGACATGCCAGATCAGCCCCAGCTCTGCATCAGGAAATCTGGCCATGCATTATTGCAACCATGGTGGTTCAAACTGGAAATTGTGAGTAGTCCTCATCTGTCCTATTCTGGCATCCCATCTCACTCACTGGGAATTTTGTATTCTCTCATGGAAGACAATGAGTCTCAGAAGATAGAAATTAGGTCACTGGTGGCTGTTGTTTTAATATTAGCAGAGCTTACTTCTCAGTTGTCTCTCAAGTTAATTGCAATTCCATGAATTAAATCCCCTGTAATGGTATCAATATTGATTCCCCAAACCTACAGCACTGTATGATGCCAGGATCTAATCAAACATCTGCTGGCTAAAAACAGATTGCCCCCATCTATACTGGGAGAAAGCAGGGCAGCCTCCAGTACCTCTTCCACAGCATCTTGGATTGTGAACACCTTAACTTGCCCAGAGGTTCAGAGTGGCCTGGAACATGCTGAAAGTGCCCTGAGTACTAAGCTCAGTTCACCTGTAGGTACCTCAAAAAGCCCAGCTGATACCATCTCTCTTTGTCCCTTTAGCATTGTTCATTCCATTTTAATTTTTTTTCCCCCCAGTTTTAAAAATCTACTTTTGCTTTGCAATTCTTTAAAGCTGTGAGCATTGACTGCTGTGTCTGGGACAGCTCTTCTAGTCTTGAACATCCTAGCTGTACTTTTGTTCTTTGGGTAAAACTTCATGTCTGTAGCTGACTTAGCAAAGAGACTTTCATGTGAGCCAAAAACTTCTGCAGGATCAAGCAGCACTGGATGCAGGGGCAGTGATGCAAGGCACTCATCAGCCACCTGACTGAACCTGGGAAGGTAACTGTGGATTTTCAGGTGTTCCTGCAGTGTGTACTTGATCTCTCAGGAATCCTGAGCCGGGGGAAAGAGGTGGGATACATATTTCACCATGCAGACAAAGGTGTATTTAGAGGGAACAGGATGGTGGATGTATTGCAGAAACAGCCTGTGCTCACAGTCACCCTAGAAGTACTTTATGATGACACAGCCACTGAGCACAAACAGGTCCTTTCCACAGACTTTGAGAGAAAGGCCATAATTCTCTTATTGTCTTCATGGAGGAAAAGAGTTAGTAATAATCCTTATCTTAAGTTTCACAAATTCTTATTTTTATTTGCTGGCTTAATTTCTTTACTAGTTAGCTAAAAGAGGTTTCTGCCTAAAAAAAACCCCAAAACTTATAAGTATTCCTTAAAAGCTTTTAAAATATTTGTATTTAAAAGCATAAAATGTGGTAGTGAAGAGACCACTGTCTTAGCATAAGATATACAGTACCTAAAGAATAACATGAATTTATATTAGGCTATAAAGATAATAATGTTGAGGGGTTTACAATCCCTCAGTTTCCCAAGGATGTCTGGTAATGATGTGATCATTTCACAGTGCCTCCTATTTTCTCTACTTTCGTTGTCACATAAATAAAGAGTCAAAGTTTTAATACCTTGTAAATAGTATTCTCTAAGTTATAGTAATGTAATATACTACTTTGACCTTTTCAATATTGTGTGATTTGGTTGGTTGGTCTCTCTATTTATAGCTGTGCTGAGTAGTATGGCATGAGTGACTGGATACCAGCTAATGAAAATATAAAATACTGGAGAAGCCAAGTGAACATACAAAATGTATGGCATTAAGTATTGAAATTCTGATAAATCATCCTTGTGACAAAAGGTGTAATGAGATTAGAAATTGCAACGAAAAAATTAATCTTTTCTAATGACATAGATTGTGCCTAGGCGGGTAAATGGTGTGAATTTAACTTGATCTCATTATACTCCTAAATTTGTAATCTCATTTTCCTCCTCAGATGCTTCACTTAAAGAAGGCAGCAGTGTGTGTGTGTGATTGGGTGTGATGCATTCTATATTTGGGAAAAGTTACTTAATCCTTCAACTTCAGTGCACCAGGAAGTGAATAATACTCGAATCAGAGGGAAACTTCCCTCCAAAGATTCAAACAGTCTTTTGGTTCTTATTCAAAGTTCTGCAACCAGCATTGACTGGCTCCATAAATCTTCCGCGTTCCAGTGATCTCAGGCCTTTGAAAACCTGTTCCAGGCTGGGAGGAGAGACAAATGCAGAATAATTAGAGCAGAGAACTCCACAGCCAGGCCATAGATTACAAAGATGAGGATTCAGCTGTCAGTGCTGAGCAAGAGCTATGTTTTGAAGCATAGCAGGCCTGCAGTGGACCTGGGAGCCTCTCTCAGCCAGCCATTACCCTCTGGATCATGATTTTTTACTCACTTGCTCCATGAAGCAGATGACTAAGGGGGAGGTGGGAGGGAAATGAAGAATGTTATTTCTTTGAGCAAGTTGTGTCTTTTCTCTTTCCCTATATACCATATTCTTTCAGATGTGCTGTCTAAGTACTAAATGTTGCACTCAAGGCTCTGACAGTTTTTAGCTGTGCTCATTTGTCCTGAGAAGGTAAAGGACATAAGAATTATCTGCTTATTCCTGCGCGTCCATAGCCAGAAATGTGAGCACATGCAGGAGCATCCTTCCCAAGGAGTGGGTGCATAACTGAAGTTACAGCCTGAGGTCTCCTGCCTCCTCACTGAGAGAGAAAGAAAGTAGAATCCAGGTTTTAAGTTGCTGTCAGGGCTGGATATGCAGTGATTTCTTTCTCAGCCTTGGACTAGGAATATGCATGAGCAAGTAATGAGACATTTAGAAGCCCAAATTAGTATTTTCTCTTAGCAACTTCCTTCTTCCCACACCTCAAAACACTCTAACCAGTCCTTCCCTCTTTATAATCCACCTCCAGCATTTAAGCAACAAAAAAGCTCCCCAAATGCAAGTGCTTTCCACAGGAATCCATCTAACAGAGGCATCTGGGAAGAAGGGGGGAGATGTTGGGAGAGCTGGATGGGAGAGCAAGCCTGTGTCCCCAGTAACAATCCGTGTCCA
This sequence comes from Pyrgilauda ruficollis, assembly GCF_017590135.1. Classification (NCBI taxonomy): domain Eukaryota; kingdom Metazoa; phylum Chordata; class Aves; order Passeriformes; family Passeridae; genus Pyrgilauda; species Pyrgilauda ruficollis. The sequence goes on from NW_024531377.1 coordinate 2,060,288, forward strand.
TCTGTTTTGTTACTGCTGACACGGGGATCTCTCTGTTGTCCTTGCTTTCCACTGCCCCAGTCGAGCAGAAATCTGAGCAGAAGATGAAATCTCCCCTGCCAGTCTTGTGCCCACAGACTAAGTCACAGTAGCCCTGGGACTTGAGGTGATAAAACTGTAAGTAGCTTAAGAACAAGCATCTTGATAGGGAGGGTAAGGGGAAAACACACAAAGTCTTTTAAGGTGGTCAATGTGATACAGATTTTTACTAATAGAGCAATGACAGCATTTTAAACACAGAAAAATCCTACCTCCTGCCACATTTCAGATCCCCTCATCAAAGCATGGCATGGATAACTGAAATTTTTCTTCTAATCTGGGCAAAGCTCTGTGGGTGCAGGCTGTGTTGTGTTTATATTCTACAGAGCTAATTAAGATGAGGCAGACAGTGGCATAGAACACAAGTTTGGCAAAGCCATTGGCAGCTGACAACACATCCAAAATGGAGTGTTGGGCAACCTCAGTATGATGTAGAATTAAGAGTCATGCCTGCACTAAATAACTTATTAACAGACAGAGTGGCTGGAAACAGCATTCAAGGATATGTATGACTGAGGGTTATGCAGATTCAGAAAGCTTCTGGATGAGTGAAAATTGCTACTTTCTACAGTTCTCTATGTCTGCAAGGTTACCAAACATGGGAGGATTGTGCTCTGCTCTTACAGGTGACACAAGGCTGCAGATTTCCCTCCCCCACCCTCAGGTTCCGGAAGCTTCATGATTTTTAACTGCTGATGAGTTGGAAATCAGTAACAGAAAATGTTTCTCTTTTTTTTTGTTAGATATATTTGGATTAAAAAAAAAGAAAAAAAGTTGCCTCATTGTCTCATCATAAATGATAAGTCTATGAAGGAAAAACCCTACTGTGAGGTTGAGGAGAAGATGCACCATGGGAATCTGTATTGTTTGTATTAGGGAAAAGAAAGTAACTAGATTGTAACTAGTTATTGGAGCGGTAGAAGCAAGTGACTTCTTTGAGGAAATTGAGGAAATGTGGTCTTTTGCTCTCCTTTTCTTCCACTTGTGCAAAGCTGTCACATGTGTGCTGCCCTTCATGACTGTCCTCCTCTGGGGATGGGCACAGATATCGTGCATGTGTCTTATGTATTCAACACAGAATTCTGCCAAGTAGAGAAGAAGTCAGTCTTTCTACAAAAAGTTGGGTTTTTTGATAGAGAAGTTCAAAAAAGCCAAAGGTTCCAATGTCACCATATTCCAGTATCTACAGGATGGTTACAGAGAAAGTGGAATCTCCCTTTTTACAGAGAGAGATGAGGGGCAGTGGGTACAAGTTACTCCAGAGGATTCTGCTTGGAAATGAGGATAACTTTTCCCAATGTGAACAATCAGCCACTGGAATAATCTCCCTGGGGAAGTGGTAGATTCCCCAGTGTTGAACATTTGAGTGCCTGGACAGGATGCTGGGCCATCTTATCTACACCATGCCAAGAAAGGTTTGACCAGATGATCCTTGAGGTCTCTTTCAACCCGATATTGTATAGTTTTATAAAATGTGTTTTTTAAATGTATTTTCATTTTCCCTCTTGTCTGCCAAACAGAAATCTGACTTGTTCTCTGTCCAGTCCCTCATGGCTAGTTAGGTGTAAGCCTTGGGGGAGTGCCTCACTAGACCCAAGCCATGCAGCATTGTAAGCTCACAGCTTTCACTTTTCCCCTCCTCCTAGGCTCTTTTTCCCAAAGAAAAAATGTCCCAAAGCCATTTTCACCCAGAGCTGCCCAATTCCTACTGCTGACTGAGCCAGGAGGTTTAATGTACCAGCAGAGTGGGACCCTGAGCTGTGGGACTGTGCTGAACAGGGTGCTGGGACAGACTTTCTGTTGCCAAAGCACTGTCCCTTTGAGCAAGCATTACTGGAAATATTTGCATTTTCCAGGTCTTGTTTTACAAAGCCCCAAAGGAGCATGAAGTAGCTTTAAAAGCATAGATAGTCTTTTTGAGCACAGATCTTGTTTTATGTTGCCTTATGTTTTCCTTTTTACTTCACCTCTTGCAAGGTGAATCCTTTTTGCCTGTTCTGTAATAAAAGTTGGTTGAACAGAAAGCAACTCAGAAAGCCACTGTGGCCTGGTACAGGGCATTCAAGCCCACAGTAAAAGATGTCCCTTTTCTACCTGCAAGAGTTGATCTTTGCAAGGGTCTTTGCTCTGGCTGTTGAGGTGCTGGAGTTGAAAGGCTGAGCCCTGCTTGCCTAATTCTCTTCCTTCTGTACCTTTGAACCCCAGTAATTCTCCCTCTGCCAAACCTACCCTTTTCCACCACAGGATCACATTTTGACAAGGGTTTGTGAAGCAACCACATCTGTAGATTGTGTGAAGCCTTCCACCTCTTGTCTCAAATACATGAGGAAATACCATAATTACCACTCTTGATTGTCGTATCTTGCCATTCAGGTGGAAGCCCAAAAAGATATCCAGAAACTCCACAATTACCACGGATGTGCAAAAAGAAAGGTAAAAGGGAAATGTATCAATATATCTGAAAAAAAATCTTGTTTCTGTGGTGATGGGCAACAGGGTGGGGTTTAGGTTGAACTGGGTGGAAATGGAATGTATATTGTGCTACAAGCACAATCTCAGTATTCCTCAGCGTGCACTCACAGTTATCTGTGTTTAAAGAAGAGAAACTTGCTTTTTGCAGCAAAGCTATCATTTAACACACACACAGAAAAATAGAACATTATGAGTTTTAAGTTAATATCATGCTTGTTATATATCCTTTTTCTGCATTTATGGGATCAGTGATGGTTTGCTTTCTCTTCTATGCTGTTCTATTTCCCCTCTCTCTATTTGAGCCATTTTGGCAATATTCATACCTAACTTGATAAATGTACTCACAGCTTTTGTTTCAATGCACTTTCATATGCTGATTAAGTAGTTCTCTGACTGCATTATGTCTTCTAAAATAAATATATATTTCTACTATTACTACACCAAAATAAAAAGCAATAAACAGTGCTAAATTACTTTTTGAACCATTATCATTGTATAAAAATAACAAAGTACAATTTTGAACTGTCTGCAAAATCTTTAGGAGATGTAAAGGTCTGTTGCTTTGGAAGAGTTCTAAAATTTTGGACCAAATTCAATACCTGCACTGACATGTGACAGTGATTTGGTGCTCTAAAAGCAATGAGCTTGCTTTTCTTTGCTCTGAAAGCTTTTGCAACAGGCAATATATCCTGTCAAAAATCCCTCTCTTTTGTCAGATCATTTTACTGTCTTAATGATGTTTGAACGTAGCATATACTTAGTGAATTTCAAAAACACTTTTGAACTGAAGTCCTTCCTAATTTGCCAGACACTTAAACAATGAAAATGAATGCAGTGACAGAACTCATTCTGTGGCAGTGACCTTGAGCTGCTGGCAAAGATCTGAAAGCATCACCTGATGCTCTTGACCCAAGACCAGTTGCAACTGCGCCCTTCAAACCTTTACTTTATCCTGAAGGTTTTATTCACTGTAAATCAGGCATGTTCACCTCACTTACTCTGGTCAGAGCAGTCCTTCAGCCTCTGTTTCAGAAATGAGGATCACCTGCTCAGTTACCCACGTTTATATTCAATTAGCAGCTAAGGATTCCTAATTTAAATACCTCTAGGGAAAACATAAGCTTTTTAGAAGAGATACTTGGACAAGTTAAGCATGATTCATATTAGCAGCAATTTGTAAAAGCTGGGTCTCACTGAAGATTACATCTGTTGTTAAGAAGTGTTAACTAGAACAGGCAGAGACTGTGGTGATTACGTGTATTATCTACACCCTGGGGGAGCTGTGTTGTTATTTGAGGGAAGTTCATGCTGTACTACTGAATTTGGATGGGAAAAGATTCCAAAAATATGGCACTGTTTACTTAGAGCGCCAGAGTTTCAACAGTTTCCAAATCAGCCTTGAAGTGTTTTGCAAAAGATGCTGTGGGGTCATTGGTCCTTCTTCTTCTAGGGGGAGGGTCTATGGACGCCTTAAATAAAAACTGCAAATCCTGGGCCATACCTTAAATTAAATTTATTAGCTTGTAAAATTTTCTATGTTGAGGCATGGCTGTGGTTTCTAAAACATCTTTTTTTTTTTGCTTGAAAGAGCACACCTTTCAAAACCTGGAAATTGATGTTGACGTAAACATTTAGGATCTGAGCCAAATCCAGCTTGTGTGGGTGCCAGGAAGGCAATCCTGCTGCTTCACCTGCCTCAGTGGCTCATCTCCCTGCAGGAGCAGTCACTGCTGAGCAGGCAGCTAAACACTGGGGAGCTGCTGATCCCGGGCACACCAAACAGGGGACTGCTCTGTGGCAGGTTTTTAGCTTTTTTGGGAATTTCCGTCTTTTCCAGCTACAGGTCCTCTTTCCCACCTGTGCTGCAGGGCTCCACACTACCAAAGAAATACAAAACAAAAATAACCAGGACTGACTCAGGCTCGGTACACCTACTATGGTTAGAAAATGCTTATTTTTGCTAGTGGTTACTTTTATTTAAGAAAATAATAAAGTAGCACTGAGCAAAATTTGAGCCTTGAAAGCTTTCCTCAGTATATTAAAGTGTTATAGCTCTAGTGTGTGGTTCATTATTTTCTCTTGAACCACAGGACTCTGACTGGAGTTCTTGCCAGGGAGCTACCACAAACTCCCATGTGTGACAAAATGTAGTATTCCACTGGGAGCCTCACTGCAGGGGCACAGATGGAAAAGAAATATGAACTAGCTGAAATATAACTTCTAAGAGGTATTGCAATAACTTATGTTTCAAAAATCCTTTTCATTTTTTTGCATAGTCTTTTTTTTTTTTTATCTCCCCATCTTTATACATTTCAGATTAGAAAAATATCCACTCTCTCCCATGGAAAGCAAAAACTCCTAAGAGAAAGGGTTAGTTGGATGGTTTTCTTGTGAAGTTTCACAAGAAACTTTTCAGCCATCCATGGTGTTAAAATTTCAAATTTTTTCTTTTCCTCCCTCTTATAAAAATGTATTTTAATATTTGTTAATAAATGCAAGAGATCAATATGGGGAATGATATAATAACAAAATAAAATTAGTTTAAGAAAACCACATCCCTATTTTTCCATAATTTTCTCTTGTTACTTGTATATTACACTGTGCTATCCTTTATCAATATGGGCCTGTGCTGTGAAATTAAATCAATAACAACTGCGCTTAAATTGAACTCTGAGGGATAAGGAAACCAACACCTCACACTATCATTATTTTTTCTTTCATTTCTTATTTACTTCCCCTTGTCTTCAGATAGTAATCTATGCTTCTTCTGAACAAGCACCACTGGATAGAATACAATGTCACATAAATGATGTGATGCTGTACAGCTATTTTGCACTCAGAAGGTACTGTTGGAAAGGTTGAAACAATTCTATGTGATTTAAAATTTAAAATAGTTTTTCATGGAAAATTACAAACCCTGACTATGACGTGATTTGCTGTGAGGATGAAAGGTGTGGTTGTGCTGAGTGTTCAAGAAAAAATGCATCAGACTTTCCTAAGTTTTGTCCTTACCTTTTCTAGGACATGGTTGATTGCATAAATTTGAAGAGGAAAGGAAATACTGAGGGCATTTGTTCAGTCAGCAGCATCACAGGTGAGGTGAGCGAGCTCTTGTGTACCGGCTTTGCCCGTGGGTTGGGGAAGTGCTGCTGGAACCTGCAGAGAGGTTTCCCATGCCCAGGGTCTGAAGTGCCCGTTCCAGTGTCCAGTTTCAGCAGGCACACGTGCCTGGCGGACTGGATGTGTCCTGGCTGCAGTCTACCCTGCACATGCCAACTTCTCCGCAGTCACATTGTCCTCTTCTTGCTACCAAGAGGATTTTTCACTTACAAAAACTTGAGGCTTGCTTTGACAAAAATTCAGTTGGACAGGAACACATGTAAAACAAAACAAAAGTATGGAAAACCTTATAAATTACTGTGTCTGCTGCATATCATGTTCCAAAACATTAAAGACTCCACAGGAACAAGAGTTCACAGCACACACAGTGGTGTTTTGGGTTTTAGATTTTTTTCATGGTTTCTTGTTATTTATTTCTGTTAGAAGTTACTCTGAAGCTGACTAAAATGAATTATTAAGCAACCTTGTGTAACTGCTGTTTGTGCACTGAATTTATAGACTGTTGTGATTGTTGTGTTTGTTTACTTTGTCTTATTGACACAGTTTACAAGTTAATAGTAATAAAAATGATCATCACTATAAGTTTACACTGTGCAGAAGCTGACTTTCTTTTTTTTTTTTTTTCCTTCTCCCCCTTTTACTTGCCTCCCTGACCTGGACTTTACACCCATGATGTTTTTCTTTGCAAACACTGCAAAATGAGCTGGATGGAGAGGAGGGTGCTGCCCTAGTCGTGGATTTTTTTGTAGGTGGGCCAGCCCAGCAAGCAGTCAGCACTCACTGTGCACACTTCACCTCCTGCACTGAGACTTATCCCTGGATCCTGTCCCTTGTTCCAGTCATGGCCACCTGCATATCAGAGCATTTTCACCGAACACATTTTCACCACAACACCACATATTGGTGCTGTGCTCCCTCTATGCAGTACAGCTGGTGCATGGGGGGCATGAAGAGAGTTCAATAATTGCATGTCAGCAGGTAAGGTTCCAGCCTTGCTTTCAGTGAAGTGAGCTCCTGCTGTGTCCATCCAAAATTATATTTTTGGGAGCTTTTATTTATTGCCAGCAGGAAAGAACAACAACCACAAAAAAATAAACTGCAGCAGTCTGTATCCCTGAATCTAGTTTTTCCTAGACCTGTGTGTATGACCTGGAAGTCAAGCACCTTGTACCCTCCTAACCAGCATTAGAAATGTGCTTTTCCCAGCTTTTTGTCACCTTTTCAGCATACACTGAGCCCCCCAAATAGGCTGAAACATAGAAAATATTTAATTTAGGTAACTGGATTGAGGAGTGTCTGCATTTGCAGTTGCACTGATGTATCCATGGCACCCTCCAGTACGATAAAAAAAACACAAGGGAGGATGGGGGACAAATATGTCAGTGGCAACAGAAATAGGACACGTGTCTACAGCCTTCCTCCATAAATTGTCTCAACTTCATTTTGAGTTTTTATGGTGACTCACGAGCTGCACACTGTAGTAAAGGTTAAGCTTTTTGCAAATCTCCATGGACAGAGCTCCTCCAGCCTCTCGAGGCACTTGCTTCAGTGGTGGACCGGCTTCATGGTGAATAACATCTTTCTTTGCATCCCCTTATAGCTGCCCTTGCTCCATTGCATTACCTCTCATCCTCTCAGTGGGAGATGCAGAAAACTCTGGCTCACTTATCTACAATCCCTAAAGGTAGCTGAAGACAAAAATTGGCTCCCTTCAGCCTTCACTTCTCCAGACTGCGAAACCCAGCTCTGTCTATCTCACATTTACATTTAGTACACATGCTCTCAGATCTGGAATAATTATTTTCACATAATGTCTTAATTTAAATAATTGGCTAGAATTTTAAAATGTTTTCTCTTCTTTTTTAAACTGGATTTGGTCACTTCCTTGAGTCTTTTTGTTCCTGAGGCCAAAAAATGGCCTCACTCGTTTGAGTCCATCCTCTGTCTAAGCAAACCCAAAATGTAACCAGCATAAGAAATGTAAAGGCCATTTTCTGTGGTTAACTCCTGTCCTCCTGCTGAGTCTAAGCTCAAAGAGTCTGAGCTTAATGGGAGAAGTCACAGGCTCTGAGACCTTCTTTTTTCTGTCCTTCTTTTTCAGCTTCCTAAAGGCTTTCAAAGAACGCTATTACTGCCAGCCCCAGTCCCTGCAGCCCTTCCTGGGAGTCCTGATGCCTGCCCATGAAGATCTAGGAGCTCTGCTGATTCATCTGCTGCCTCTTGAGGAGCCTGACCTCAGGTCTTGGAGGATGCTCTCCTGGTGAGTCAGTGCTCTGCTTTTAGGCTCTCTGCACTCCTGCTCTGTGTGCATGCTGGCTACAGCACTGCACCCAGCTTCCTTTTCTCCTTTTCTCCTTGCCATAACTGCAAGATAGGATTTCACCTTCTGCTTTGGCTAACAAAGATATTTAGAGATCTTTTAAAAGCTGATACCTTTATGCATTATTTTTTATGACTGGCAGCCTTGTTTAGGGCCTCAGCTCAAGTGATTTTTTCAGTCCTACTGTCCAAGTAAAGGTGAGTATTTTATTTCCTGTGTTGTTGCTCTTCTGTACAATATTGATGGACATCATGAGGTGTGAATCTGGCTTAACTTCATAGGGGTGCTTCTTGTCATTTCTTAAAGCTAAGTAAAAAAATACCAGTGAGGCCGTGTAGGCAATGAGAGCTGAAAGAGGAGTTGCTGTACAAGGCAGTAATTAATAGTTAGCCTGACAACCTCTAGCAAAAATCAAATCCTTATGGCCTTTGCTGGGTCGCTTGATACTGCTGTGTGGGCTTCAGGGCAGGAAACAGTCAGGGAGTGGAGAGAGGTAGCAGACCAAAACAAAGTTTAGCTTTAAGAGGAAGCAGAGATAGAACAGCTCCAGGTGCTGGACTCAACAAAAGCAGGTCTGAAAATTGTAGCCAGACAACTTGTTTCTGTAGTTGTCCTTCAATGAACACCTTTTATGTAAATTGTTTGAAAATGCACATGGCTGTACCAAAGGAATGCTGAACTTTCTGAAGTTCTTCATAGAGGATTCTGGTAATGCATGTACTGTTTGCTAAATTTTCAAAACTGGGTCCAACATATCTGTCTTTCTTCAGTAATCTTGCAGTGCAACTTGCCTGTGAACTGAGCCAAAACTTCACCCCAAATTTTGTTATGTTCTCATAAGATCTAGGATAATGGAACTCATTGTTTTGCTTTGGGTGGAAAGGCTGTTGACAGTGGGGCCATATGGGGCTCCAGCCTGTCTCCAGGATGGATAAGTTCACCCTTGGGAGTGGTATTTAAGAATGGTATTTCCCAATTTAGTGTTCCCACTGAAACACCCCAGACCATGTGCTGCCCACTCACTTCCACCCCACCTTTTCCTGAGACAGGATGGAGAGGAGAACTGGGGCTATAAAGAGGCAAAGATCACGTGCTGAGACAAGAATAATTCACTGGAAACAGCAATAAGATAAGAAAAACAAGCAGTAACAACAACAATACAAATACCAGAGTGTACCAGAGAGGCAAACCGTCCACAGGTGATTGCTCAGCACATGCAATCTGGCATTACGCTACTGCACACACCAGAAAACCAGGGAAACACCACCACCCTGCCTTCCCCTGCCATGGAGTGAGGTGATATGGAATAATCCCAGGGTCCTGGCCTTGCCCCTCCTGGCTGCTGCAAAAGTTAACTCTGTCTTGCCTGGAACCAGGACACACACCTAGAGGGAAAACCTGTGCCCTGGCTCTTCATGGCGTGCAGCAGGCTGATGGTAGTGGTTAAATAATGACATTTCCAGGGCTTGATTTCTGCTAATAATAAAGTTGTGAGGTGAATCTGGACTTAAAGTCGAGCCACAGTGCATGTCCCAAATGCGTTCAGGTTTTGCACTCTAAAACCCAGGTTTAGGCTTAAATTTGTCATTTTTCCTATTGATAATTCCAATACAAATATATGTATTTCCACTTTTGTCTGCTTTTTAAACCTGTCTCTTCATTGGACTATTGTCTTTTATCTGCAGGGTATACAGTGCCTCTTCTGTGTTTTCCTATTCTCTGTCTTTCAAGAGACATTCTGGCTTTTATTATGTTCACATAAAAGTCTTAGAAGTGTTTCCTCTCTGAAAATTAGAAGTCATCAGGACAGCAGTAATTGGTGTAAGTATATTATTATTTATTATGTGTATCTTGTATAGGAGTATAGCAGGTACTCTGAGTCTGGACTGTAGTACAGTGAAATCAATAGGAAATGATCCTTAATTAATTTGGCTTCTGTTCCTAAAGTAATTCAGAGCTTCCACTGAGAATTAACTCATCAGCTTCTCTTGCTAAGTAAACATCACAATAAATAATACAAACTGTTGCTTTCAGAATGTTTTGTTTTCCTGAAACTCAAAAGGAGCTTTTGTTTAAAGTTTAAAATTTTTATGGAGCTATGCCTCTGGGCATTTTAGACATTAGATGAATAAAAAATGATCTAGGGTTTTATTTAGAAAACCATTCCTGTGCATATATAGGCTTGTCATTTTGAAATGAAATTTTCATACAAACTTTCAGCCCAAGGGACCAAGTGGAATCTTCAGATTTAACAATTTATAAGTATTCTGCCACTCAAAGGATCTAAACAATATGTCCACACCAAACAATTCCTGTGCACTTTGAGTTTTTCATATTTACTGGGAGTTAGCACAGTGTGTCTTTACATCACTTTCTGCAATGTGCAATTAATCCAGCAAAACTAGGCAACTTCACAGACTGCTAAAAGCTACTAATTAATTCTAACTTCAAACACCCATAAAGACATACTCCATCTGACCACAATGAATCTTACAGCTAGGATTGCTATTTGCCAGAGGAAAAACAACTTCCAAATTGTCACATCTCTTCAGCAACGTTGTTCGTTCCCAAATTGTCAGAGCTGTGCTCTTTTCAGGCTGCCAGGTAGGAGTAAATGAGCTGGCTCATGCACACAAACCCATCCTGTTTCCCCCTTGCAGCCCATCCCTGGAAAGCCAGTGTGGTTGTGTAAGGATCTGGGCTCACACAGGATCCGAGATGCGGTTTACTCTCACCTCCCTCCTTCACCCCCTTCCTCCGGGTCCTGCTTTTTCATTTGTGACAGCGTGCTTAGATTGTGTGGGATGCCAGAGGCGGGGGAGGAGGCCCGGAGCGAAATCCCAGAGGTAACTTTGCACATCGGCTGCCACCCCATGAGCACCATCTAGCTGACTCCTTCCACAACAGCACGGCAGGCTGAGCAGGGAAGCCCCTGAAACCCATTGAAGCAAGTTTGCCATGCAGACATGGTTTGGTGGTGTGAGCTATGAAATACTGGGAAGCACCTGGGAGCCTGACATCCCTATAAACTGCTTGCCAAAAGCACGTCTGGTTCTTTCACAGTGCAGTTGATACCTCAGGTTTTAGCTTTTCTGTTTTTCAGATTCTGTTCTGCTTCAGTGTGTAAGTCTAGGCTTCATGTTAGGGGACAGTAAGCTCTCTTCACAGAGCAGACAGACAAAACAATTCCTTCTCTAGCTGGGGACCCAGGACAGCTGATCCAGATCTCAGGCCCAAGAGCACAAACAACGGTGAATGAAGAGAGAAAACAAGGATGGGACTTCATGGGCTAAAGCTGTAATTGGACAATTAGCTCCAATATGCTAATGGACCAAAACTTATAAAAGTGTGCCACCTCATGACCTGTCGTCCATTTTGTGGTCATTTTGGCTTGTGCTGCCCAAGGTGGATCTATTGAGGCCTCTTTAAAAATCCCTACTTTAGCTCCGTCTAATCTCTGTTCTAGGTCAGCATTCACAAGGCATCACAGCTACGTGGCAAAAGTATCTTCTGCTCTGGGGTGTTGGCACAAAGCAGGTCTCACAGGTCTGAGAATCAGAGGTTCTCACCTTTTGTACTCCATAAATATCAAGGGAATTGCTCTGCACTTGTTTTCAGCTGATCAGTTCTCTGAAGGAGAAGCACTGAGCTGAAACCCAAACACCTTCCTTTGCCTGAATATGCTGTGTGATTCTTCACTGAGAAACAGGATTGAGAAACTATTTATATCGTTCTTCAAAAGCATTCTGTACAGATGACTTCATTGCTTCTTGCATAGTCATTTGGAAATGAAAAATTCTGTCATGAACTAGAAAGGGCTTTTATTCCCTTTTGAAGGAAAACAGTAGTTCTCTAGGTCATGGGGTCTTTTGTGGAGGGGCATGGTTTGTGGTTGGGCTTCTGTGTTACAGATTTTACCTTTCCAAACCTGATGTAAAAAGCCTTGCTGAAGAATTTCCTGGAGTGATGACAGCCTGCCATTATAGAAGCACTGCTTGTTGTGTCCTTGCACAGCTACACAGGGGGGTAATTTGCATTGTGGAAATGGGGAGATCAGGGATCAGCTGCACTGACTGTGAACTATGAAATCGTGTTTTCTCTGTGTCTTTCAGTATCTGTTCATTCTTTTCTTTATATCCATAGCCCATGGGTTCATCTTTTCTCAGGCAAAGAAAAAATTCCTGCCTTTCTTTACATGTGTTCCACTTGGCAGTATTCAGTGCAGAATGGTGTGGAGAGGAAAGAGGCTGAGTGGGAATTGGGGGAATGCTGCAAGGAGGTGTGAAAGGATTGTATTTGTTATTCAGCATATGAAGAGCAGCTTCCAGTCTGACTGCTGTTCATTTATATGTTAGAAAAATCCCGATCACATTATGCATTTCCCTATGAAAATTCACGTTTTAAATGAACAAAAAAACTTTGGGCAGTGTAGCAGACATCCAGTCGTGTGGACATTTGGTACATAAAATTAAAGAATCACTTATGTGTTCTACATTGATGGGCTCTGTGGACAGTGCAGCTTGAAAATGTTTTTGTTATTAAACCCAGGAGGAGATGGAACCACCTGAAAAAGTACATAGTGTCAGCTCACACATCCTCAGGTGCACAAATGTCACTCTCTAAAGCTGGTTGGAAGCTGAGAGTGAGGAGATAGTGATAGACTAAACCACTGGCAGTGCCATTCAAATCTGTGGGGTGTTTTTAGGCTGCCTCAATGTTTTTGAAGAAACGTTGATAAAATGTCTCCGAAAAATTGATAGGTTTTTGAATGATGGGACCAGCTTTTACCTGATAGGGGAGCATGGTTGTGCCTTTGATGGTGCAGTGAAAAGCTGTCTGTCCTGACAAGCCCTGCTCTGGGTGCAGCTGCTCCAGATCCTGATCTCTGCATGGTGCTGCTGGTGAATTTACAGCTTGCCCAGTGCCTGCAGTCAGCCTAAACTGTTCCTGTATTCTCTGGCCTATCAAAATCAATTTGGTGAGCTGTGCTTCATTTGAGGGTTGCTCTAGTTCATGTAGTAGTGGCTGTCTGCCAGCTGGTTTGAAGTGATTTTGGCAATTGTCTCCTTGCTCTGGCCAGTGTCATTGAGGCTGTAAGAGCTGGGCGTGAGTCAGTAGGCTCATCCACTGTGCTAAACTCCAGGAGACTATTTAATTTAAATCAAGAAGAGATTCTTAAGAGCTAAGTGGTATGAGTGCTGGCACCCCCAGAAAATACATGGAGCTTGTGTTACCTTCCTTATCCCAAAACATGTCAGCAAAGCAGGTTTCTTGGGAACTGGCTAGCTCCTACCATCAAGAGCATGTTTCTGCAACCTGAAGGAGAATTACTACAAGGTTGCCAAAGCAGGCTAGAAAAACTTATTTTTTAAAGTTAATAAATGATAATTTATAGATGTATTCATTGTGGAATTGATGTCTTCTCTCTTTGAGAAAAATGAATGGTGTTTCTTCCTTCACCGCTTTTTCCGAATGCCTGCTTTAAAAACGAATTCCTTCATTGCCAGCCATCCCTTAAGTTTTCTTTTAAACAGAGTTGTTGTAAGCATAAAAAAATTGTGTGAAAGCCTGCAGGTGATCCTCATATTGAAAGACTGATGTGATTTTTATATTCTGGAATTCATTCCCCTAACGCCTCACCTGCAGTGTTGAATTTTTCCATGCAGGGGAAAAGAAGCAGCAGTCCTTTATAAATTGTTCTGCCTCCAGTGATCAAACTATAAGCTGCATACACCCAGGTATGGTGTACCTAAAAATGTAAATAAATACCTACATGCTTAAGATAACAGTTTCTCTGACTTCATTGTGGTATGTGTTGATCTGGGAGTTAACATAGACATTGTTCCCAATCCCCCTGTCCTTTCTTGATGTTCCATCCCCTGTGAAGGGATCGAGTATAACTTGAGGGCTGGTGCAGGAAAATCGCATTTTTCTCCTTATTTACATGTTGTATTCCCTGTCTGGCCTTTGGGAAGTCTAATGATTTCTCCTTTCAAAACTCTGTGCATGATTGAAGATAGAGTGGTAGTGCTGTCTGTGTGACATGGAGAAATATATTGATATTTTTAGGTAGACAAATACAAGGACTGGGGCACGTAAACTCTTCTCCTAGGGGGAAAGTCACTTGTACACATTTAGGGAGCAAAGACTTGGTAGAATATGAAACCTCTGTGAATTTATTCCTTTTAATTGTATTCCATATTGTATTTTTGAGTACCTTCTTGTAAAATGGTGCATAATCTTTAATGAATACAAGACTAAAATTCTTCTTTGGATTTATATTCTAAGTATTTGCATAAATTTACCTCCATAAAATTATTTTATTGGCAAATCGAAACACACATGCAGATGTACAGAGCTTAATTTTGTAAAGAAGGCATCATACTATGCTCTCAGTGAAGCTGACATAACTCTGTGGTAACATCAGTAGATTTACTTGAGATTTCAAGTCGGGTAACTGAGAGCTGCTTTTGGCCTAAAGACCCCAGAGTGAGAAGCATGTCATTACTTATCTGCCCAGTGAGTGCAGGCTACCCAGAATATCTACAACTTGAGGAAAAATTTTGTGCCAATCAATTTTTAGTCTGCTTTAGCATCTGCATTTTTCATCCCTAGCTCATTCTTTTTTTAGTTAAATAAGAATTTTTTTTCCTTCCATGCACATCAGGGAGCTCACACTCTTGCTTTTTTTCAGATATGAAGGCTTAGTGCTATTTTTATGTGGACAAAACAAAGCACCATCCATTTAGTTTAGTAGGAGATTATCTGCAGACAGAGAAATGGTCTGATCAGGGTCTCAGGGGCTCTGAAATATTAGACTAGATTTCAGTCCCAGGTTATTCTGCTATCTGCTTCTCTGATAAGAATATGTTGAGTGAAAGGGAGACCTTATAAATTGCTTCACAGTTTTAAGATTACTACAAAAAATTCCCAGCTGATAAATAGTGTATTGTGACTGCCAGTCAACTGGAAAAGACTATGTACACATATCCCACATGGCCCTAACCTTAATATATGGTAAGTAACTACTTCCCTTTGTGCATGGCAGAGAGATTTCTGTTGTTCAAGCTGCAGAATACAGTCACCTGCCACAGACTGGAGCTAAGTCACCTACCACTCTTTAATCTTTTGCTAGCCCTGGCTGCCTAACATTATCTGACTTTCAATTTTTCTTCCAACAATGTAGGCTGGGACTTAGATTTTTAATTTATTTCAGGCACTGAAACAAATATACCGAAGGGACGCAAAATTTTAAATTTCAAATTGTATGTGTAGGCTAGAGGTAAAATCGTAAAACTGTTTTGAAAACTTCAAGATGAAATCCTCAGAGTGTTTTGTTAAAATATATAAAGGCTACTACAGGCTAATGAAAACATGCTTTAAGTGACTACTAAGAATCCTAGGTGGAATAAGTATTATAGCCTCATGTTCTGAAATATAGAGTCGATACAGAACCATTATAAGCACAGTGCATTAGCACATCCAGGGCTAATGGTGACCTTTGCTTTAAACACTGCTTGCTGAATTTGAAATAACATTTCTGATGGGAAACAGATTGCTTTTTTCACAGGGAGGAAGGACACTCTGGCACAAGAAGGTAGGTGCCAACCTTTGCTGCCAGGGCTGGTTGTAGAAAAGGCAACAGATCCTGAGAGTTAAGCCAGGATCATACTTGGAGCAGTTGTTGGCTCGTGATTTTGTGTGTTTTTCATCAATCAGGCATTGTAAAAGAAGTATAAGAGGAAAAAAAAAAAAAAAAGAAAAAATTCATGACAAAAGGAGACAAGCACTATGCAGAGACCAGGCACTGAACTTAGAGTTGATATCTTTGGCACATTTTGGATTCAGTGTTGTCCTTCACAATCTTTGCATGTGAGTTTGAACGTGTGTTCAGGGTTAGCCTCAATCATTTCCTATTCTAAACACTGGGGCTCACACTGGAGAATGTTGGTACTAATAGTGGCTTCTCAGTGGATTTCTTTTACTTTTTTTTTTTTTTCTTCATTTTAGTGCTTTTATGGTAGCTCCTCAGCTTGGGCACTTCCAGGAAAATGCAGCACAGTAAGAGCCCTGGTGTCAGCTGGGATCTCCTAGCAAGTCAGAGATCAGTGCCAAGACAAAGACCTCGAGGATCCCTTTCTCTTGCAAAAACCTGTCCCTGCCTGCTCCAACTTAAAACAAGGAGAAATTGTTGAGGGCCGACACTCAGCACATCAGCTGCATTGTCTCAAAGTGAGCTTCTCTTAAAGAGAGTGCCTCCAGCCGTCTCAGTCTGCAGGCTTCTCACTTAGATCCACAGCACTTGCCTGGCATCAAAACTGAGTGGAAGACACTATCTTATTTCTTGTTTCTGCATGGCCTGAGTCCTTCCCTGTTATTTAACCTGTGGCATCAGCAGAAGTCCATGGCAGGGGATGTTTTGGAGGCTGGCAGAAGCCCAAAAGGGCCACAGAGGCTGAGATCTAACAGCAGAGCAGCAAATGCTGTGCTGGAATTAAGCTGGTTTATTGAGAAATAATAATATCTTGGTCACAATTAGCATCCTGTACACCTTTGATTAGTAAAATAAAAGAAGCTGGAGGGGGAAGGGAGAAAAAGAGGGACCATTTCACTGCTACACTTAAGCTGTGGTATGATGGCTCAGCTTTCAATCTGTCCTGTGATAATAACTTCTGAAATGGAGAAAAACACTGTAAAAATGATTGGACAAAGTGTGTGTATCGCTTGTCACACAAAGGGCTATTATTTCTCACTGCATGTGTACTTACCATTAGAAAAGTTTTAAGGATAATATTAAAAAAAAAAAAATAAAAAACCCAGATGACAGCTGCCAAAGGCATTTTAAGATTAACTAGCATAATTGTACTTCCAGATGGAGGCAAGTTCAGAAACAGCTTGATATTCACTGAGCTTAGGGAAGTGGAGGTGATGTTTCCAGACTCTGGAGGAGGCATTTACTTCTTCCTTCAGTAAGTGTACCTCTAATCCTTCCCCTCTCGCCAATTTATTGCTGCAGCAGTGGCACTGGCCTGGCATCTGGAGGGAGCTGTTTGCCTGGTTTGGGAAGATAAGGTTTCATTGTGGAGGATGCTGAACAGGGCAGGGAAATCGAGGCAAGGCAGTGGGGCAGCAGGTACAAATACGGTGAGGTGAGCACAAGCAATTGCTTCTTAAACGAACCCTTGTGTTTGCAGGCTGATTAAAAGCTGAGCTGTCTTCTTTATTGAGATGAGGAGCAGGGCAGAGTGGGACTCCACTGAAGATGATAAGGAGCAGTACCTTCTTGGATAGCCAGGAGTTTATATATGATTATTCTGCTGGGAGAAGCTTTTCTGATAATTGTGGGATGGTGAAATCCTATTCTCAAAAATCCCTTCTGTGTTGCCTGTTTATCCTTTCAGATAAAAGGCTCTTCTTCATTTCCAAAGAAAGCCCCTGTGCCCTCTTGACATACAATTATACTGATTGCTTGCAAGTAGCCTGTTTTTAAGGACAGAGCCTTTGATCAACTCTATGTGAGCAACCCAAAGATTATATTAATTCCTGGCCACTTAGCATCAGATATTTAAGTAATTTTTGAGATGAAGCGGTGCTGGTGCCTCTGTGTCATTCTTGCACTAATTTTGCCCTGCCTTTTGCCTTCAAGGAGGGCAGTACTGGCTGCTCTCTTGCAGTTGTTCACCAGCATCCTGCATCAGGTGCCAGGGGTGAACACAGGCAGGCAGTTATGGATTTACCTCCCCAGTTATGGTAAACACAGCCCCTACTGAGATCAGTATTTCTTCTGCAGTGATAAGGTCTCAAAGAAGCATTATTTGTGGATATCCTGCTGCATTCTTAAAAGTTATATCAGTGCCCCAGTTCCCTGAAAATATAATTAGTTAGGATTTGAAGGGATCTGCACTCACCTTCTGGAATAAGAGAAATATGTGCATAATATACATTCATGCACATGGTTTCTAAATGGCTTATGTTTTTCATCAGTGTGTTGTGGAAACTGCTCTGCTGACAAGACTTCCTGCTCTGCTCTCTGTACCCCATGGACAAAAGGGAGCATGTCTTTGGATGTTCTCAAAATGTTAGAGAAGAAAAACATAAGGATCTCATTAACCTCCAATAATTAATGATCAAAAATAGAGGATTTTTTTAGTAGCATAGCATTGGAAAATAATACACATTTCAAGAAGCCAAGCCCGCTGTAATTCTTTCTTTTGAGTATTAGTTTTGTTTTTGAAGTATTACAACTGGTTATATAGCATTAAGCAATGCTAAAAACAAGCAGCTTGAACACAATGGAAGTCTTGGAGCTTCCTGTAGTCATTGTAGATATTAGGCTATAGAAGCACAATGGCAATCCTCTAAAGTGGTATATATTTATAAATCTATAAAGTTTTAAATTGTTATTTTAGACTTCACACAGACACCAAGAAATGCAGTCATGTTTTGTTGTAATACTTAAGTTCCTTGAATAGTATAACAGAAACAAAACCTACGGTATAATTTTGAGCTGATATTCAGATCTTTCACTAAGGCAAATGCATTTGACTTTGAGATGTATGGTTGAGTGGTTTTTTTTTTTTTTTGGTTTTTTTTTTTGGTTTTTTTTTTTGTTTTGTAGACTTCCAAGATTCTAAGTGAAAAGAAAATAGATATCCTTAAAATACAAAAATTTGATGCAAATTGGACACCAGCATCATCTCTGTCTGTGAATTCTGCCTCTCTTAAGGACCCTTAGTGTGCTTCTATAAGAAACTTATTAGGGGAATGTGGTCCTCTGAAGGATACTACATAAAACATTAACAACAATAGGAATTGTCAATTGCACTGATCTTGTCCTATATTCTGATTTTGGTTTTGTGATGAAGATGCATAACTTTATAGCTGTGTTGTGGCTATATTTAATCACAAACTACAATGTTTTCAAAGATTAAAGAGATTTCTAAATATTTTCTAAAGTACCTTTGAAAAAAGGCATCAATGAATAGTGAATATCTGAATCTATAATATATTTCTAAAAATTACAATACCATTATGGTATTAGTGTCTTTTGACAAAGCATAAGAGAAATCTGAATATTATTTTAATATAATTTTATTCTTCAATTAAAATATTCATGATCACCTTTCATTATTTCAACTCTCTGATCATTACAAAAAAATGTCAATTATTTCAATTCTCTTATTCAGATTATGCACAAGAAGAAAAAATTATTGAATCTTGCAGTGTACTGAATGGCCACAGACAATTTTCATAGGAGTATAGTTCCAGCCAGGGTTCTAAATTTGGCTTCAGTTTTCTAATTAAAATGGGTAGACTTTCCTACACAACAAAATTACAAGGGCCAGAATCCTCGTGTATGGCTTATCCTCAAAATGAGAATTTTTGTGACCATGTTCCACATTTTATAGGGTGGTCATTTATCCCATTATATTACAACCCTCACAGATCTACATCTCATCTTTATGAAATTTTATGAACTGTATCATATGCATGACCCTAGATTTCATTCCCTAGTTCTCACTGTGTTTAGCAAAAGGCTAGAAAATGCTGTTCATACATATAGAGCTGCTGGGACTGTTAAAGCTCTTTTTGGACTATTCACAGAGCTTGCTCCTTGCCAATGACTTCTGCTTTCTGCTGCTGTGTCCATTGCTCACTCATTTTCAGTTTTCATGCTTTCCAGCTCTCTTCTATCCAACCCATCTTTCAACCTCCAATATTATTCTTTTTCTTTGCCTTTTGAGGACTTTTTGCTGTCACCGTCCTGACCTTTCTACCCTCCAAAGCCCCACTCTACTCATCTGGACCTTCCCAACTGTTTCTCTTCATTTTGCTCCTGTGCTTTCTCTTTCTTCTGCAGGGAAGCAGAATAGCTGCCTGTGTACCCATAACACACCTCAGACACCACCAGGAGCTGAGCCTGTGCTGAGCACACCACAACAGGGCTGATGCTGTGTGCACTCATGTCCCCAGCAAGCTGGCTGAGGTGCTCTGAGGAGGAGAAAGCTTTCAGAGAGGTATCTGCAGGTTTTGTCTTCTGCCACTGCCTCTCATCTGGAAACTGGAAACATCATTAAGCTACACAGAATAGCAAAGAGGCAAAGAGTAACTGGTTTGTGTATTTGGCTCACTTATGGTACAGGATTCCCTAGGAAGCTGCCCCTAGGGACAAAATTTTTTAGGGATGTTTTCCATAGGGTGCAAAAGCTCTTGATCCCCAGGTGTAAGGAATCAGGAAAGGAAGGCAGAGACCTGCTGGGTTGGGACTAAAGGGCAGGATGGAAATGCACAGTCAGTGGAAGCAGGGACAGGTGACCTGTGAAGAGTCCAGAGACACTGTCCAGTTGTGTAGGGATGGGGTCAGGAAGGCCAGGGCATGGAAGGAGCTGAACTTGGCAAGGCATGCAAGGAATGACAGGGAATGCTTCTACAGGTATGTCTTTCAGAAAAAGAGAGTGTCAAAAAAAGCAGCTTCCCACCTCCCCCAAAATGAGCAACACAGGTAACAAGATATGAGCAGAAGACTGAGGTAGTCAAATATATTTTGCTCAGACCACCTCTCTTCCTGGGATAGAAGGCAGAGCAGGGGGAGGGAAAGATGTGTCCCAGCCTGGGACTTGGGATACCAGGAATCTCAGCATCCAGAAGATAATTGGTGTAGGGCTTGAGTGGCTTTTGCTTTTTCATAGAGACAGAAAGTAGAAGCCGGGGCAGGAGAGATGGAATCACTGATCCAGGTTGTGGAAAGCTTTTAGCAGCTGTGACCATCCTTGAATAAACTGTGCCACATGCATCCATTTCTCCCAAAAGCCCTTCTCCTAGAACAGAATGCTTTCTCCTAGGAAAGACCTTTCCTGGGGAACAGGCACCAGTGAGTGTTTGAGAGGGAGCAAAACTTCACATGGCACAGGGAAACAGATGTACAACAAATCTTTTCTTGTTTAACTTTTCTTTGTTTAATTTGTTTAATTGAGGAAGGGACAGGAATGATTTATCTTCATAACTCCTAAAACATGCATTCCAGCTCTCAAGATAGAATATGCCACCTGAGGAAACAACATGCCCAACCAAGTCTATGGAACCTGATGAGGCCTGAGGGAGTTGGCTGATGTAGGGTCCAATCCACTCTCCACGACATCGGAAAAGTCATGGCGGTCAGGTGATGTCCCTGGTGACTGGGAAAAGGGAAACATTGCACCTATTTTCAATAAAGGGCAGAAAGGAGGACCCTGGCAGGCACTGATCTGTCAGCCTCACCTCTGTGCCTGGGAAGATCATGGAACAGCTCCTCCTGGAAGCTGTGCTAAGGCTCTTAGAGAACAGGGAGGTGACTGGGGAAGCCAGCACGGCTTCACCAAGGACAAGTCCTGTCTGACCAACCCAGTGGCCTTCTGTGGTGGAGTGACTGCATCAGTGGAGAAAGGAAGGGCTATGGATGACATTTATGTGGACTCTGGTAAAGCCTTGACAAATTCCCCTGTAACATCCTTTTCTCTAATCTGGAGAGAAGTGGATTGGATGCAGGGATGAAGAATTGGTTGGATAGTTCCATCCAGAAGCTAGCAGTCAATGGCTCAATGTCCAGCCAATGATCAGTGGAAGGTGGTGTCCCTCAGGGGTTCACACTAGGACCAGGACTGTTTAGTGTCTTTATCAATGACATAGACAGTGGATTTGGGCGCACTTGATGGCTGTCAAATGTCCTTTCCAACCCAAACTATTCTATGATTCTAAGACTGGCACTGTCTGCTTTAGGCACCATTGGACAATGTACCCAACTCAGAAGAGCACATCATACACCCTGCAAACTACTGTGCAAAAATTCAGGGTTTACAATTTCCTTTCCTGAGAAGAGAGAGTTTACCAGCTAAAGCTGTGCTAAATTATGGAAGAGAAAATCAAGTGCTATAATTGTGGGTGTTTATCACAGTTACAGTTTTTTTCTATTCATAGAAATTTGATTTGAACAGGGTAAATCTGTGCCCACAATACAAATGAGATCATCTTCAAACAAAGTAAATGAAAGAGGCACTTTTTATGGCTTTGTTTTATAACTGCTCTGCTTGAGGAGTTAGTCTTTCATTTTTTCTCTTATACCTTCACATTAAATCAAAAAACTCTTCAATTAAAACAGGGTTTTTGGTTTTTTTCAGTAGGAAAACATGATAGAAAAACTTTACTGACCACTGGTCATGGTAACTGATTTGTGGAACAGGTAGGAAAAACATTGGAGGATGGTGTAATTCCAGCTAATGTCTGTGATGGCATTCTGTCATTGATACAATGAGAAGTCCCTGCAGTTTAATTTTTGTTGTGCTAGTACAACAAAAGTACTTCTCAGAAAGGCCAAACACCTTTACACCACTTGAAAAACATCCCTTTTAAAGAGCTGGACCTCTCCATCTGTCTGTTTCCCAGTGAGGGAAGCTCTTAAATGGGAGAGAGCTGATGTACAAAGCCATGCTTAGCCTCCTGTGCACTGACTGGTGGATGGATAACAAGTCTGTCAAAACCATACATACCAGGGAAAGGACTGGTCTAAAATGTGATGTACATAAGCTATATTCCACTGAAAGATGACAAGGATCTGTTAGCTTCCTCTGGGGATGGGAAGTCTGTAATTAGGGCTATTGAAATATTAGAACCCTTGCTGTCTTCCCCAGGTCCTGGTGCCAGCTAGACAGCAGCTTGGTAGGAAAAGGCAACTGGAAAAAGCTGGTGGGAGGCATGTAGAGTCACTTCTCCACTTCACCAAGTCCTTTACTCTTTCCCCTTTTCTTCTACTCAGAATGTAAGTAACTTAATCTGTAAACATTTATGCAAGCTCAGTCTTCTGGGATTGGGAAAGAGTTCCCAGCTGGATAGAAACTTGCTAAGCTTTCAGGAGGAAGGCAGTGTGTGCTCAGTTTCTAAACAAAGCCAGTTTTATCACTTTAGGGTAAATGGACACAAGCAAGAGACTCTTGCAAAAGTCTTTTTGTTGTGTGGTAGCTTGAACCCAAAACATTGTTGCTGGACTGCCCATGATTTATTTGTCTGCCCCCCAAACTGGAGCTTGCCAGCCACATCTGACTTTCTACCTTGAGGAAGAATAAGGGTTTCATCATGATGCCCCAAACACTGGGGATGCTGGGAACCAGCAGGAAACTGGGTGAGCATCACAAAGAAGGCAGCAGCAGGGCTCTGGGAAAGCCCCATGTTCAGTCAGGCCCTTGAATACCCTCCCAGAGAATCAGCATGTGCAAAAACTCTTTGGAACAACCCAGCAGCACAATTCTCATTTTAAGATGATTACCCAGAAGAGCAGGAGGTGATAATAGCTGGGCGACAGATGAAAAAGCAATAAAAGTTTCATGGGACCAGAGGAAGCTGAAAACAGAGCATGACTCTAATCCCTGGGCACTCCTATTCACAATTGCAAATAGGACATGGCAGCCCTTGATTTTCTGAAGCTTGATCTCTCCCCTGTTTGTGTATTTATGTTGGTGGAGGAATTAGGCTCCATTATCACCTGGATGTGCCACTGTTTTGCTGTAGCCTGTAAAACTGGCTACAGTGCACATGAGGACAGCTTTACCTACTGGGTTTCAGTTGTCTGAGATTAGAAGGTTTTAGGCTTCCTTTCAGTCCACCACAAGAAATTTTGCAGTGGTTGGTGCCTCAGGCTGAGGAGAGCAGTGGTGGCAAGAGTGCACATCTGCCTCCTCTCTGCCCTCTCCCACCCAAGGAGCTGCTGTCTGCTCTGCCTGTGCTGATTTTGTTGGCAGGACTTTAACCCAAGGTGGCCTCTGCTGTCTGAGGGAAACTCCAGTGTTGCTTTTGTCTGTTTGTTTTTCACAGAGGGTAAACATCTAAAGCGTACCATTATATGATTTTGGAAATCACTTGTATGCTTGGTTGTGAGTTAGTCATATTTTCTTGTTCTCACTATTATGTGATACAACGTCTTGTTTAAGAATGTTAGAGGTGGAACTGATGAGATGAAACTGTATTTTAGAATTAAGACAACTTGCTGCTTAGTCACACAGAATGGGAGCCTAAAACACTCTTCTCTTTCAGTTAAAAAAAAAATCTTTCATACAAATAAGGAAACTTATTCGGTTTTCTTTTCTGCAGAATGTCCCCCCCTGGCTGACCCATGCTGCTATGCTTTTGTTAAAAATCATAGCCAGAGTGGGAATATCAAACTGTGATGTACAGCTCTATTCAAATCACACTCACTTTTCTACTTCTGAGGAGCTTGCTTGTTAGGGAGACATGTGAGTTATAAATAGGACAACATATAACAAGGTTCGTTGCAAAGATATGCCAGAAAATATTTTTGCTGTGGGGAGAGAATCTTTTAAAATAGCCTTTTGATTTTTCTACATTCCTCCTGCAGTTTCCAGACCTGAGTATGCAAAGACTCAACCAGGGCAGTAGGAATCAACTTTCCTGGACTTGCTGCTTCTTCACCCTGCTTTGCCACTGACCTTAATGCAGCGTTTCAGTTTGCTCACCTGCAGAAGGAGTTTGTCTCAACCTAGATTATAATTTGAGGCTCTGTTCAGAGCCGACATGAGACAGCATTACCACACAGGTAATGGAAGACAAGGACAAGGACAGGACAAGGGCTATCTTCACCAGTATAAAGCATCTTTGAAGGCATTTGCTTCATCATTCCAGAAGCAGAGGAGAAAACTTGTGACTGGAAGTTAAATTCTTTAACCAATCTTCTCTTTCTCCAGATATCCTGTGTAATAATTTTGGAAATCAAAATTTGTCCATTTTATAATCCCCCTTTTCTCTGTGTGACTGCCACCACAGTCTGAGCCACAGAGAAGGAAGGAGGGAAGGGAAAGGTGGTCTTAGTGCCTGAATAAAGGTGAATGAAGCACAGGTACAGTTGTCACCTGGGACAGTTTAGCTGTCACAGTGACCTCTGGCACAAATCAGCCTCTCTGCAAACACAGTCCACCTTAAGGTTTGTGGCAATCACACTGCACAAGAACAGGAAAATTAGCTTCATAAACAGCTTTATTTGATGATGGACAGTGAGAGAACATGGTAATGATATTGCCACTGGTTTGCTGAGTGATCTTGAACTTGTTTCTTTATTTCCCTGGGGTGGTTTCCCCCTCACTCTGTACTTTGTGAATCTTGACAGGAAGGATTACCTCTTGCTCTGTGCTGGCATTGTGTCAGTCTTAACTGCGTCTTCCCTGTGGTCTCCCAGTGCTGCTATAGTCTCCTAATTCCTCATCTTCATAGCAATCCTGCTACTGTTGAATGCAAAATTGTATCATTCTATTACTACTAATAGATCATTCACAACATTGTTTTTCTGAGTTCTTGAAAATTTTCATGCAAAGCAGTAAATAGGAGAAGGGAACTACTGAAAGTTCTCTAGATCATCTGGAGATGTGAAGGAAGTAAACATAAATCATGGAACAATAAAATCTTAATTTTTAATGCTTTTTCTTTTCCTGCTTTAGTGACGGATTTTATTCCTTCTCCTTAAAGTTCTAGTGGCAGTCAGCTATTACACACAGCCTCCATTAGGAGAACATACTTTGTTGCTATAGCAATTCTTCTCACAGATATTTTATTGCACTTAGATGCTGCTGGGGGAAAAAAATCAAAAAGGCAAAAAGGTAAAACCAAGGCACAAAAAAAAAAAAAAAAAAGCATTGCTGAAATGGTCAGCCCACCTGATCTCTTTTTTCTGAGCAACTTTTGACTGTATCTCAGAGCAATCTATATTCTGGTAAACACTTTGTGTGAGGCACTATCTGGGAAGGTTTATCGTTGCTTTATAAGTGGCATACGGCACACAGCAGGACACACTGCAGCACGGTGTCTGACATAGCAGCTATAGATTACTGGGAAGATAAATTCATCCTTTTTGATCTGAGCATTTCACCAGCTCCAATCTGAAGTCCTGATATCACCCTGTCGACCAAAGGGGATGTTTTTAAGTAAGGGAAGAGTTATCAAAGGTTTACTCAAAGTTCCTTTTAGAATGGCTTCTCCAGGACACAGATATATATTTACTGTGGGTGAATGTAGGGCTCATCAAAATTGCTGGACTAAAATCCCTGTAAACATAAGGTCTCTGTTCAGCACCAGATACTGAACAGCAGCTTCGAGTTTTATCTCTTCTGTCAAAACCAGATGCCTAACTGTTCAACTAATGAGGTAAAAGAGGTCATTAACTCTGTCTCCTGCTGGCTGCAGGAGGCTGAGCTCCCCCACCCAGAATGGTGAGAGATCCACCCACCCTCCTCCTGGAAACAGCTATTTGTTTGGAGCCAGAGCTGCTGGCACTCCCCTGGCCATGTAATCCAGACTGGGAGACAGGGAGAGGGAAACTCCATGGCAGGAAAATGGCGAGCAGCTAAGGACAGCATTCTTCTTCCACCCTCCTGGCTCTGAAGGGAGCATCATTCTGATGGCCTAGAGATAGTTGTGGCCACCGTGTTGGGACATGTGGCCAGCGCATTCCCGCTGCCAAAGGAAGGACAGAATACAAGGAGTGGAGGTGGGAGATGCTGCTCTCCTTCCCTCAGCTGTCTGGGTGGGTGAAGAAAATGGGATGGGAGGGAGCAGGAGAGGTGACTCCACATGTGGAGCACTGTCCTCACCAGGGCCTTGAGATTCCTGCCTCCAGAAAGCAGCAGTCTTCACCAGTGTACAGCAGCTCCTGGCTTTCTCCTTGTTTTGTGTGTCCTTGTGTTACTCTGATGTTTGAGTGGGACTGGGCATGGCTTGCTCCTTCTACTCCCCTGCATTGCTGCTGGGAAACACTTCCATCAGAATGGAGAGGACAGCAAGCACAGCTCTCACTGACACCAGCACCGCCTCTTGCCTCCCTCTCTTCACCTGTATCACAGCTCATCAAGGAGGCAAAAACGAGAAAGGAGCTATTTCACAGTCCAGTGGCTGTGAGACTGTGGCTGTTGCCAGAGGGCAAGGTGGGAGGGAGGGTGTGAGGGGGAGGGCAGCGTGCCAGGCCATGCTGCACGTCTGAAAGGCAGGGAGGAAAGGCCAGTGCTGCCCATACCTGCACTGTGCTCTCGCTGCACGCAGCTCTGCCTGGCCAGGGACCTGCTCTGCATCCCCGAGCAGAATCCAGGTGCAGGATAACGTGTTTGGAGGAAATCAGGAGCAAAAGTGCTGGAATTGCACAACAGCACTGTGGAGGGTACTGCAGAGGAGCTCTGCAGGCTTTCAAATGGAGCCCTTGGTGCTGGCACAGCCACCTCTATGCTGGGGATCACCGTGCTTTTGGAAACCAGCTAGGACTTACTGATGGATTCATTGCACGAGGAGCAACTCGGAAGCATTCAACAGCAAACCAAAAGTTAAGGCTTGCAGCTTGTCTAGATCAGAGCCATGCATTGGCATGTGGCCAGTTCTCTTCACCCTGGTCCATTAAATCAAAGTGTTCGAATTTCACCTTCCATTTTCAGCCTGAGGTTTTAATTGTCTTCATTTTGTCAGTGTACAAATATTTACAAAAGAAGAATTTGTGAATAGTCCTAACTCAGTTTTCTTGCTGTTTATAGCACAGATAGGTGTAGGCTGCACATTACCACAACAAAGCCCTTATTAATAAGGTGATTACAATTTTGGCAAATACTTGCAGAATGAAATTTTCCATGCTTGGACCCAGTCCACAGGCAGAGCTTTGGAAGATAGAATTAAAATGATCTTGAAATTTTGTGTACTTCAATGACAGATATCCACCCAAAAAACGGCATGTTTTTGTTTATTCTTGAAGTAACATGAGAATGGGTGAGCTGAGTCACTTAAACTATCTTATTTCATAAATCTTATAAAGATCTACAAATAGAACTAAAAGTGGTGCAATTTTGAAATAAACTGCTTGCCATGCTAAAACAACTTATCTCTTCCCAGATTTTTCTCTCACACATACACAGGAGAGTGAGAGTGACTTAATGGCTTAAAATACCTGGCTTTTGTGATGCGATGTCTTATTAATTTATTTGAAATTGTAAAAATTACTGGTGGTACCTAACTAGCACCCATACAGCTCCTTAGGGGACTCTTTCCCAAAGAAAACAAGTGTCCATGCTGTTGGATTCCCTGTTGTGGGATCTCTTCTTTCCCAGCAGGCTTGTCTGGCACTTGCCATTCAAGATGCTGGGTGTTAAAGCCTTGAGGTGAGGGGTTTCTAACAAAGCTGCAGCTTGTTCAGTCTTTTCCAGCTGGTAAACGAGTGGAACTCTTGCTACTTTTTGTTATTCATAAGGGTGGATTATGGTCTCCCATTGAACAAACCCTACTGGGAGCTTGGAAGGCTCCAGTCAAATTGTGCTTCTTGCTCACCAGCATGTGGTAGAAGGGAAGAACAAGTGACCACGGTCCCAGAGCAGAGGTCTGCTCCCACCTCCCACCCTGGTTGGTTTCCTCAAACATTTCTTCTTGCCTAGGATGATGCATCTTGAGTTTTATCCACTTCCTGACACAAAGTAAATAGAATTACTCCTGCTTTACAGAGAACGACTGCAGCTTGCACAAGGCCCCCGTGACAAGAGGGAAGGGAGATTGTGAAGGTCTCAGGCTGAGCTTTCAGCCTGCATTCAGGTTATTTAATTTCAGCATTAGTGCTGGCTTTTTACTGCACTCTGCAAAGAACTTCAGCTATATTTATTTTCTTTTCAGGTGAATTCCAACTGAAATATGTAGGGAAAGTTAACCTCCCACCAAGATTTTAGATGGCAGCCGTACTAAATAACAATACTGCCTGCCAGGAAAGGATGTCTACTGTAATCTGCTGGGTAAGGATTGTAAGAGCTACATTTCTTGAAGAAGCTGGAAAGAATGGACTTTTAAATTCTATTTTTTTTCATTTATGAATTTATTTACATGCCTTCTTATAATTGCCAGAAACCTTATTGTCATGAATTGTCATGGGATATTTCATCAACAAAACCCCAAAAAAACAACTATTTGTGATACTAACCCAAAAGCTGTGCAGTTTTAATTTCATACATTTGTTGTCCAGCAGGAACATACTAATTAGTGAATACCAATGACTGCCCACCTCCAGCTGTGCTACCATCTATGGTGTTAAAGTTCTCTGGACACACACCTTGCTCACCTATGGTCAGTTCCTAACTGGGATTCTTCACTGCTACACTCAGAGCAAGGAACCTCTCCAATGAACCCCATTGTCTCCAGGTCTTTCCAGTCTGATTCTGTGACAAGTGCCAGGATTTGTTAACAGTCAGGGATGTTATCCCATGTGCAACTCTTCTGGCCTTGTGCACACCAAGAGAATGCACCATCCTAGGAAACTTCCTCCTTCCAATCTTCCATCAGGTTTGCTGTAAGAGGGAATGAAACGAGGCCCATTTGTATGAAAAACACAACAAAGGTAAAATCAACCATTACCTGTCTAAAGGGGAAAAAAGTTCAAGGGAGTTAACATAAATTGCAACACTAAGACAAAGCTTCTTAATAAATGACATGCCACAACTGCAAAACAGCAAGTGCCCAGCTGCCAATGGGTTTCATGCTAGATAATGTACAGTTGATAAACTGATCTTAATGACTAAGTAATTAACAGTCAATTATTTTAATATGGCGACTAAAGCTGAACAATGACTACTGCTGCAGCACTAACAGCTGAGCAGCTGTATCATTATCTGTGTCTTTGCCTGTGTAATCTTTTTTGTGGGAAATGTCTTTAGTTTTAGTTTGCTGAAATAGCTCTGAAGGGGCAAAGGAATCAGCAGGCATAAAATATCCACAAGCTTACGGAACATGTGCTTCCATTTATCCATGGTGGGGCAGGAAGAACGATGGCCTCAATTGCTTCAGGTAAGTTATGTGCTGCAGTTTTTCATGCTCTGTTCCAGAAACAACAACTGTATCTCTGTCCAAACCCTAGAATATCCCTTTGTAGGAAAAGCAAGAAGAAATAACAGGGAGCATTTCATCTTACAGCACAGAGCAACCTGATGTAACAGGTATGTGGAGAGTGCTTTGAAATGGCGCTTGCATGATATGAGGCTGTGTTTACATTTGAGTACTCTCCCGCCAATAAGCTCTGTCTCTGTTCAGAAAACACAATTTTAGCAGACTATTTAGAAGGTAGCTCCTTAAGACCACTTTGCTGGTTTTAAGTTCTTGTGAAGTAAAGGCGAGTGAAAGGTAGTTTCAAGTTTTGAAAGGATATATTAATTTAATGTATCCTGCACTCAAATAATTTCTGTTAAACTTTCAGGAGCATCAACATGCAGAAATTCAGAGAATATCATGCAGTAACACACACTGATGTAGTTGCTCTGGGCTACCATTTATGCTGCTGAGTTGTTATCTATGACATTATGAACCATAAGTTTCCATCAGAACACAAATACCTGGTGCTGCAGCAACAAAGGAGTCAAGTGGATTATGTTTCTCTGTTCCAGTATTTTTCTTGTTTTCTGGGGGTTTGGAGCACAGTTTTTCTTGGTTTAATTTTTATGAGAGCTATGGGGCTTTTGTCTCACTTGGCACAGTGAGGTATAGTAAGATTTCATTTACGATTGTATGCCCTATGTTTTTAGAGAAAATATGGCAGAAATAAAAAAACTATTTTATGATGGACTCCCTTTCTGCATGTGCAGCACGTAAACTGAGATTCCCTGAGCACCAAGCACAGAGGCTAGGCTCAAACCCTGTTTATTCTCTGGGGGCTGCAAAAACTAATGATTCGAAAATCTGTGATTTTACTGCCTCAGGGCCATGAATTACTTACCTGGGTATTCATGAGTTTGCGTGGCATAAATATAGATGTGAGAGCTGTCTAATTTTCCATATTCATCAAACAGAAGACAGTAGTATTTGGATGAGGCTCCACTTAGCTGTAATAGCTTGGTAGGTCCAGCCCAGGAGACTTTTAGAGGCACTAATGCAGGACTGAAGCAACTTTGTATCCCCATCCCCTAGTGTTAATCTGGGACAGATGCCTGACCCCTAATTTCTTAAACCAAAATCTTCTTCTTCTTCCATTCTTCCATACTTTTCCAGTGATAGTCATATGTCCAGACACTGTAATCTTCTGTAGCTCTTGGACTAAAGAATACACAAAAGATGGAAGCAAAAGAGGCTCATCTTCCCTTTTAATCCATGGAATTGAGATGGATATAAAATATATTGTGAATTGACTCTCATATCTGCTGTGATCTTGTCTCCCATAGTAAACTTTGGAGAATTCCTTGTTCTAAATGTGCTCCTTCATTGCTTCATTGTATAAATACATCTTCAAATATAGGTGATAAAAACTGGAAGCAATACTACAGTTATTGAGATTCCTGAAGGCAGAAATAGCAGGCAGGGAGAGAAGTGAGAAAGAAAATTGAGAAATGTTGGATTGGTGCCTGTGAACATTTAGCTGATCTGAAGCTGGGGCATGTATTGGAAAATACGTGGTTTGAGCAATCAGTATTCTACTTCAGAGGATGAAATGAAACTTTTGCTCTGAAACTAGTGCATGAAATGTTTCCTTATGTCAAATCCTACTTAGTAGGTAATTAAAAAAAAAAAAAAGATTGGTTTGCAGTGGTTTTCCTAGGGTCTTCCTGTGATTGCCCTTCATTGCTACCACCAGTGGAGAATCTCTGCTGGCCCTTTCATTGGAGATTACAAGCATTCCTGCAATAGTCACCTGTTTTCTCATCCAGGACAAGAGGCAGAATGTGGACTTTGAGACATCAAAAGCTTCGTTTCAGTGGGCAGCTCCCAGTCTCTGTGATTGTGATCAGTGCTCATGAATAGCAGGGCCAAGCTGTCTGGGATGTGACACCAGAGAGCTGAGGCAACAGAAATGAAAAGCAATACTGGAAATCTGTGCCTAATTAATTTTTATGAAAGCAAAGCTCATTGTAGATGTATGACATAGTCTGCATACTCCTGATAATATTTTTGAATGTGACCTACATTTTCTGTTGCATTCAGGTACCTAGCGCTTCCTCTTTGTTTTGTGTTATGAATGTGTGCCTAGCAAAATGTTCCTTATCTTTGCAATTTCTAGAGCAGCACAATATGTAAAGAGACAGAAACTGGCTTTAAAAAAGCTGAACTCACAGTAAGTCAGTGAGAAATAAATCCTGTCTGGAGTTGCTGTCTCACAGGCTTTTTGTCCCATTTGCAATTCGCATGTCATTTCTGTGAAAGGACATCCTGCAACAGAGGATGGCTCTGACAGGTCTCCTGTCCTGGTAATATTTCTCTTGATGCCTTGCATGACCCACTCGAAACTATATCCAATATTCATTGCTGAGGTGGGCTCTTGCTGAGCTTATTGAGAACTGCAGGAACTTGAGTGGGGGCTCACTAGGATCACTTAGCCACTTGCTGGTTTGCTGTTTGGGTGTTTTTAAGCTTAAAAGCAAAACAAAAGAGGCAGAAATCCCAATGACAAATGTTTCCCTGGAATCAGCAAGTTTTCCAGTGTGATGAGCTTAATTAAAACTAACAGAATATATTAGTTGTGTTGTAGCCTTTTCCTCTAATATGTTACCCTTGTAACCTGCCTCAAACAGAGCCATGTGGTGCATTTTGGAGTCAAATTTGAGCTGGCCTGCAGGCAGCGGTGCATGTCTATCAAATGGGTGTTTGACACACTGCTGCAAGCTAAAGAGAGAGCAGCCATTGCCTCCTGTTGCTGCCCCTGTGTGGGCTAATCCATCTTCTAGGGGCAGTGTGATAACGTCTCTGCATGGGCTCAGCAGAAACCTGCAGGTGCTATCAGACCTGCCCAGCCTGCCCAGGCCAGTGAAGGGCTCCACACTTCCCTTGTCCATCACTGTGATCTCCAGGAAGGAGCTGCTTTGGTCTTCAGGAGGCATGGGCTATTTCCCCTGCTAACAATTGATCTGTATAATGCTGGCTCTGTGTTGTTCACACCTCTGAGTGCTTTGCTCAGCAAATGACAGAGTTCTGGGTGTTTCCTGCCGGCAGCCAGGACTTGCTACCATGGATGGGCTATTTTGTAAGCAGTGTGCCCAGATTCTTTTCATCCAGCACTGCTGCACAGACTTAGAACTGAATGTGCTCACTCTCATCTTCTCAGAGAGGCACACAGTATATGACTGGATTTAGACCAACAACATGCCCATCATGATGAGGTATTTACTCCACTCCACAAGCAAGGCAATTAAAACATAAAGTATTTACAGCTTCCACCTGGGATGCAGGATATCAGGTTCAGCACTGGCTACTTCATCTCCTGCTCTTGAGTATCCCAGCAGGCTCAGCATTCCATCCATTCTTTTTCTTGCCTGTAGCTCAACACATGCCTCCATGTCGGGCTGACTCTGGTGACTGACAAAGAGTGCCAGATGTTTTTTGACATTAGATGTCATGCTGTAAGTGGAGCTGTGCAAAACAGGTCCTGCTAAAAACCGTTGTCTGACATCCACTGTGAATGCTGCTGTCAGCTTGCTGGGCCGTGTGCTGTGTCCTAATGTGGACCTTGGCACTGAGAATTGTCCCCTTGCTCTTGATACTCCTGTCACCAGGTTTGCAGAATGCATGGGCAGAGGCCATTGGTGCTATAATTTAGCTTCCTGGTGAACTAGGGGGTTAATCTGAGTTTTCAGAGGGCAGACTCTTCCTCACAAGTGGAGGAAGAGAGAGACAGGGATTTATCTCTATGTCACCTAATCTTAACACTAAATTGGGATATAGAGGTGAAAGGGCTTGGCAGATTATCCCTCTCCTGTATTTTGCTTTCAGTATAAGTTCTGGGTTATTCAACAGTTATTCTGTTGACAAGATTTAAAAAAAAAAAAAAAACATATTTGAAATGACTACTTGCATCTGCCTTTCTCCGTCTTCTTTGGATGCACTGAGAGGTGAGTGATACCATCACCAAGGGCTGGAAATCCTGCCTGGATCACTGCAGTCCCATGCTTAGCTCCTGGCAGAGCAGGCAGCTGCTTTTCCACAGGGAGAGGGATAGCAAACCAGTCAGAATGAAGTGGTTGTAATGAACCTAATCTCATAAAGCAAAGTGTTAGTGGAACTGGAGATGCTGTTGATTGCTAGCACCTGCCTGATGGCCTTCCCAGGAGACAAATCTGGGCTCTGTAAATTCCTTGGGGAAAGGCAGGGACCCTTCTGTTGCTTGTCTCCTCTGAGGTAGGTGCAAAGTCATAAGTGCTCTCCTATAACAAAAATGCAGAGTATGTTTTGGTGTCCTGGCACCTGCTCACTGGCAGGTTACTTGGCAGACCTAAAGCCAAGGGTTGTGTGTTTCTGTAGGATTTGCTGTGATTTATAAGTTCACTCCCTAAGGTGTGATTTCTTTGTTGTGTTTGGCCCCCAAGTGCAAGTTGTCAGTGAAAAGACTTAATTGTGTGTCTGGAGACTGTCCTCTTGCTCTAAAACAATGCATTATTGTAGTTTTCTGCTGATTAAGGAGTTCAGATTTGTGAGATATTGCTGCCCTTGTCCCAGCAATTTTCATGCTTTACCTTCCCTATCACACTTGTTTTGTGCCCATGATGAGTGACTGCATCATAGAAACCATAAACTCGGGGGGAAGGTGTGGGCCCTTAAAAGACTCTCTGTATAGAGCCTTGGCTTTCTGCCCCAAAGCCCCAGATTATCTCCCCTAATGATAAAAGTGATGCTAAATATGCATTTTACTTGTGAATGGACTGTTGGAAAATGTTTAAATACCAGCTTGTTAGCAATCTGTGGTGAAAGTATGGCAGGCTAGATATGGAAAAAGAGCAGTGTTGTGTGATGGCTTTTCCTGGCAGGAGGTGGGAGTCCTGCCTGCTTCCTTTAGTCCTTGTGTCTGTCTTCCTGTGCCCTCACGCAAGTTAGCAGGGAGGGAGTTTGTCCTGGGAACAACATCACTTGTTCTGGATTTAAAAGTGATTAAGTTTTTATTTCTCCAAAGTCCCATACCCAACACACAGCTCTCCAGTTTGATTTGGGTAGTAAAGCCTTTACATGTGTGTTATTTTGGCTGGCAGGTACCTGACTTGAATTGTTTATATCACAAAGGCTTGTCAGTATAGTTTTTTCCTAGCAGGCCCTCCCCCAGTGGGCAAAGCTCATAATAATATAATATTTATTTTGTTGAAAAAATTTGAAAATGCTGCTGTTGAAGTATATGTTCCCCTCAAATATTTTTCCCCCTGTGTCTTTTCCATATATATATATATGCCTGTCTTCAGATAGAGAGCTGACCTTGGAGTTTCAAAGCTGATGCATCTCTGTGCAGCTAATAGAGCACACTTTTCTTCCACTGGGCGGGTGTCTGTAAAAGAACAGCTTTATGACAGTTTTTGAGCATTGGCTACTAAACCCTTTGCCCTGTGTGTCAGTGGGCAGCTGCTGCTAAGCCAGCCAGCAGATGTGAGTCAAACCTGGAAATAACTCTGTGGGCTGCAGGGCCTTCACTGCAAAATTCCACTTCTGTTCCTGTCTGGGAGAAGCTGCTCCTGCTGCTTCCCCCAGGTGATTCTGAAATGGGTCTGCAGCAAGCAGAGATGGGGAAGAGAAGGCAGGCCCTGGCACCAGAGGTGGTTTCACAGCAGATATTTGGTCTCGTGAAATCTTTCAGGGGGCCATTGGGGTTTTATATCTCGAGCTAAGGGGCCCTGCCTTTAAAAAAAAAGAAGGTCTTTGTAATGTGGGTGGAGAGCACAAGTTAAATCCCCTGCTTGGGTTTACTCTGCATGGAAAACATAGTCTTATTTCTCTTTTATCCACTCTGATCCCTGCCAGCTAGCCAGGAAGCTACCTGCTGCTGCTTCTAGTCAGCTCACACTGGGATGATTGTTGGCTTAGCAGGATGCACATTAAGTGGCACTAAAAATAAATAGGAAATTGGGTTTTCTGGCTCTCTTTTTGATTTTCCTCCTTTAAATGAAAGAAATTGTTAAGCTCTCAGGATTGTTAAGACAGAAACAAAACGAAGGAGCCCCTGCATTGCGAACACCTTCGGAAAGCAGGGCTACACCAGGAGGAGCTGCCATCCCTGGTGGGTGCTGCAGTAGAGGCTTCTCCCAGATGAGCCATTACACTCCCACAAGGAGCTCCACAAAGTGCTGCCTCTTCCCTGTGCAGACCCCAGCAAGCTGCTCTTACAAGCACCTTCACAAATAATATCTTTCCACTGAGGCTCCCCAAAGCCCAGGGTGGGTTAACATAGGATTCAGTTTTGAATGACCCATTGGAAGGAGACCAATGAGACCATCCCAAGTCCCTCTTTTCTTCCCCCAAATGTTGTAGCAGTACAGCAGTTGTGCCAGACTAAATGTTGACAGTCTTTAACGTAATTTGTCTGTACTAAAGTTAATGCTGCACTTCATGTACTATATTTATATCCATCTATTCCCTTTCATGTCAGATAAGTTCTAGCGTGTGGGATGCATAATGAGATTGACTGAAAAATAATTTTTAACCCTGTGAGTTCCACGGCTTCTGCAGTTACAGAAGCTTGAGGTTATTTTTGTATTAGATGGTTATGGTGGGCTTTGTTTTTTTCCTGACTCTTTATTACGTTCTGCTATTATGAAACTATTGTGAGGAAGTTGCAAAAACCTTGGTTGTGAGGTTTATATGCAGTGCAGCAATGCATAACTTAGAACATTGAGAGGGCTGCTTGGAACTTTGCTGAAGAAGTGGCTTGGGAAACCCTCCCAGCTGTGAAGGAAGTTTGCCCCTAGGCTGCAGCACTCCTACTTAGCTGCTGTGACCCTCTTACTAAAAGGAGGCTCCTACTAAACCTACCCAGAGAGGAGGCCTGGAGTCCTGCTGTGGTTACAGTCCAGGAGACATTTCTGTCCATTCTTGGGAGGTAACTGGATAAAGTTTCTCTTCTCAGTGGATGAATTATATTGTGGAGATGCGTCTTCAAGCATTCCCTTTCCTGCCTGTACAGAGAAACTTGTAAGATTCAGCATTGTCCTTGTTGCTCCTGTGAAAGGTGTTTGTCACCCTCTCTTTTTAGAGGGTGAGACAAATGTTAAACATTTCTAAAATGTTATTTTTGTATGGATTCATTTTGTTTCACAGACGTTTCTTTAGGTTTATGCTGTATAAGGTAAAGGGCAGCAGAGGCAGCAAGCCAAGAGAGTCAAGATTAACAGGTTCATATCTACAGATCTGCTCTCAAGCAGACAAGGACCAGATTTGAGGCATTGCCTGGCTTTAATTTCTCTAGACCAAGTTCTACTTGTTCCCCTGACCCTAAAGCCAAATCCCTTCTCATTTGCCTGCCTTGGTAAGTGCTGAGCACAGATGCTCAGCTGCTGTAAATAATCTCAGCTCTGACGTCAGGGCTCTTACAACAATTGACATCAGCTGAAGACGTGTCTATGACTAAGTATAACCCACAGGTACTACTGCTTGATTTACAGAGGCTCTTAGCACTGTAAACCATATGTTTTATAGCTGCTGAGAAGGAGAAGAAAGTGTCTGACAACAAGCAAAGGCATATTTAGTAGCATTTTTATATGGTTTAATATGGAAATTGCCCAGTTAGGGGTTTTTAGGAAATACATTTGCTGTGATACACAGCACCACATAGTTCAAGCACATAGCACCCCAGGCATTCAATTTATCACAATCTATCATGTTAACTTGGTTAATTTGACACTGTTTCCTGCTGGAATGCTCTCAGACAGTTCTGCATTCTCTGCTAATCTCCATGACATGTGAGCCTGTGGCAAGGACCCTAAAGAAAAGCAGAACTCAGTGTTATGGATTTGAGGGAAGGGAGAAGAGCAGATCTCCGTAGTTCATGGAATCATAGAACATCCTGACTTGAAAGGGGCCCACAAGGATCATCAAAGTTCAAGTCCTCGCCCTTCACATGACAGCCCCAAGAGGAGCACCTTTTGCCCAAGAGTATCATCCAAAATTTTTTTGAACCTCTGTCAGGCTTGGTGCAGTGACCACTGCCCTGGGGAGTCTGTTCCAGTGCCCAGCGACCTTCTAGGTGAAGAAACTTTCCTGATATCCAAGCTAAACCTCCCCTGGCACAACTTCATGCCATTCCTCATGTCATCTCACTGATCATCAGAGAGAAGAGTATTCACTATAATTATTATGCTATAATATGATATAAATAATGTCTACAATGCAACATATTATTATTATGTTAATTCATTAGTATTTCTTGTAATTCACCTAATTTTTGAAAACACCTGTAGTGAAATACTGTTCCTTCTATGGTGTGAGTAAATCACAGCAAATTTCAACTAAACATGCCTTGAAGGAGGGTGGTTCTCTGAAGCCTTGCTGTGGAAGGGCTACATAATACATTGAAATGTGAATGAGAGGCAGCAAGGACAAAGAGGGTGTATCTCCAGGAGAGAAAGGATTCTGCTTAAAGGTCTGAAGCCTCTCTCTGGGCAGCTCCTTGCTGAGCAGAAACAGGCAACTGAAGCAATGCTGTTGACCCTCTTGCAGCCCCCAGCAGTGACTTCAGCATTTCCCAGCACTTGAGAACTGATCTGGAGGCTGTGTTAGTGCAGAGCTGCTAGGGAGCGAGGGAAAACACTGCCTGCCCAAACTGCTATTCCTGAACGTGCACCAGGCTGACCTTGGCATGTGTCATCAGGGTTCCTGCATCCTCTTGAGCCGCAATTCCTCATAGTTTGTGTAAGAGAGAGTGCTAACCCAGCCTGGATTGTGCAGGGATAGATCTGGAAAAGGGAAAATAGAGAGGTGCCATCAGAATGAGTGACACTGATGTGGCAGGCACGAGTCAAGGTGTAGATGCTGAGGAAGAAGGAATGTCATCTCCAATGCAGCAAGGGCTGCATGTCCTGGTGTCCCCCTGAACTTGAGATGCTTTATGCTTGATGTAGCCCCTGACAACATATTGTGACTGCGCAGAAGTGAAAGGAAATGTGTAGTGTTTACTTTCATTAGTATCAGTTGTTGATCTATATGAGCTAAACATTCAAGGACAGAAAGGTATGTAAGGAGAAAAAGCCTCTTTATTTAGGCTGCTTGAGCTTGGATAGCTTCATTGTTAAGCATTTGCAAAGACAGCTGAGGAGCCAAAGGGGATTATTTTGTCTATTAATAACTAGCTGCTGAACATTTCCTAATTGATACTATATTGTCTCTTTCATTAATAAACATTACTAGAGTTTGTACAAAATTAGCACTTAATGAGTATTACCTGTTTAAATGAACTCCTAAGTACAGATGAGTAGTAATTTGCTTTTGTAAGTTTAAGTAGTAAAATTGGAATGTTTACTGCCACTGATTTCTGGCAAAAAGTTAATGCCACCTTACATCAATATATCTACAACAAAATCCAGTACTTAGGCATGTCCATTTTGTATATTAAAACATAAATGGTTTTACAGTGACATTGAAAACCTCTGACAAAACCCAGGGTTGTAACATCCGGATCTGTGCTTAGACTGGGTGTCTTTGAGGCAAAATTTGCAGGACCTTTATTTCTAAGGTTTCCATTGTGAACATGCACAAAGATGCACCAGTAATTGAGCTGAAAAAAATCCACTTCTTAATTATAAAAGAGCCAGTGTTTCATTGCTGGGTGTGGGCTATAAGCAAAAAAGTGAATGGAGCCAGGGATGAATACTGAAGCAGTGATACTGGAGGCACATGTCCCTGTAAGAAATCCCTCTCTGCACTGGATGTAAGTGCAGAAGCTGTGTAATGCCCTGGTTTTATATTGCCTGCAATAATGGAGCAAACAAAATTTGTTATAACCAGCAGGTGCCTCATACCCAGCAATTTCACATCAGCTTGCTCACAATTTACCTTGTCAGAAGCACTGGTCTGCTGATGCATCCCCACTCTCCTGCCTGAGGGTCAGGCTAAAGGATCCAGGGACCACTGCCTGTTTTTAGGGCAGTTTCTGTCCCTGCTGTTGGTAGTATTGGCAATGAAAGCAGAGCAAGTACTTGGAGCACAGCAGAATTACTCCTTGGTTGGAATTAGAGTAAATTAGTTGGCTGGGGGTCCATTTGTAGAGCTGGATTGAGGGGCAGTGCCAAGGAAATCAGAGTGTGCCTTCTGGGAGTGTATTTTTAGCCTGTAGTCTAGTGGGTTTGTTTACATAGTTGAAATACAAGGGTCCCAGGTAAGCATCTTCTGGGACAGATGAGTGCAATTTGAAGCATGCAGACATAGTAGAAAGGTTGCATGACTTTGTGTTTGAAAAACAAAACCAAGCACCCAAATCCCCCTACACAGATTTCAGATGCATGTCATAATTCTAGGTATTTTTTTAAGTGTCTAATGTTTTCTCCTGCATTTAAGACAGTGTATATGTAAAAAGTTAAAAAGAAACAAAACTAAGGTTATCCTGTTGAAACCTTGCTTCTGAGACCTCAGCTACCTGTATGCAGGGGTGTAGGTTTGCTTTGGTTTTATTTTGTTTTATTGCGAGGTTCTAGAGGCTTCTGAAAACACAAACACAATACATCTTGTGGAAACTGTTCTGCTTCTTGTAATGTTCCTAAGTGTGGAAGATATACTGCAGGAGGCTGTCGTGTGAGCCACCTGTGGCAGGGTGCCATAGATGTCAGCCAGCCACCAGATCAGAATGAAGCATCGATTTACTATTTCTCTCCTGCCAGAAAATAATAGTCCCTGTTGTGACCTCAGGCTCCTGTTGCACTGCAGTTGTAGACTTTTATGCTTTCACCTTCCTGCTTGTTCTTGCTCTTTCTGTCTGCAGTCAGCTCCTGGTAGCAGCTGATATTCCCACAGACACTTAAGTCCTGTTTCTAACATCCCCATGTCTGTATGGGTAGCGCTGAGGAGAATGTGCAGAATATCCTCCCTGTTCTGGATCAAGTCCACCTCCAGCAGGCAGGAGCAGTGTTTGCAGGATAAATCATGCTCACCCCTGGAAACTTGTCTAGGGGAAGGCTGTTTGTGAGCAGCAGGGCTGGCACAGAGGAGTGATGTGCAAGGGGAACAGGGTCAGCACAGCTGGCAGACCCCTGCCACCACCGAACTCCACCAGGCTTTCAGCTTTCACTCAAAGTCTACCAGTTTCTCAGTGGATGTTTTAAATTTGCTTTGGTTTTCTTAGTGTGGGCATCATGCTCTTTCTGTAAACTCACACCGAGGAATCACTGTGTGATTTCTGCTGATGCCTTAAAAAAAAAAAAAAAAAAAAAAAAAGAAAATAAATTCATTCAGAGCAAACCAGAACAGCTGACAATATTCTTTCATTCTGCTAGATGGTCTGGCCAGACTCATCTTGTATCCTGTCATCTCACTACTCAGCTTCCTCTCACCCTTGAAATATCTTCAAACTGGGGAGTAGCACCTGAGTTCCCACTTCATGGAGTGGGCAGTGACTAGTTTTGTAGCAAAACAGGTGAGAGGTGCTGCATGGTCTATCAGGATGAAACCAGCCAAGAAGGAAAAGTCATTAAAAAAGGTGGAAAGAGGTATACAGGCTTTCAGAAAGATCTCCAGATGACTGGAGTATGTTTTGTATTATTTAAGATATTG
Source organism: Pyrgilauda ruficollis (assembly GCF_017590135.1). Classification (NCBI taxonomy): domain Eukaryota; kingdom Metazoa; phylum Chordata; class Aves; order Passeriformes; family Passeridae; genus Pyrgilauda; species Pyrgilauda ruficollis. The sequence continues at coordinate 2,101,749 of NW_024531377.1, forward strand.
TCTGGCAATTGTAGTTTGCCCTTAGAACAGCCCATTAAACAAGAATTATTATTTCTTTTTAATATACCACAAAGGTAAAACTTGTGTGGAAAACTTGTCCATATATTTGAATGAAGAACTTCTGTCTTAGTGCCAAATGAAATAATTTAGAGATTGAATTTCTTCTTTACTGTGAAGAAATATGTCCTGCATACACCTGTTAGTGGCAAATTTTGGCAGCTGATGTCTAATAAGTAAATTTATCTGCTGCTATTGTACTTTGAGGCTTATTAATTTAGAAAAATGTTGAAAAGAAAGCTGTAAGGAATGCTGCTTTCCTCTGAGACACAAATACACATGGCTAAAATGAAGACAAGTTCGTGTGAAATGCCTCTGTTATCCAAATGCCACATTTTAGGTTATTATACTTCTACAAATATTATTGTGGCAGAACAGCTGTAAGAAAGGTGATACAGGGAGAATGCTAAACAAGAGAAATGAAGCCTGTATCCTGCAGTTGCTATGCATTGGGAAGAGGGATGTATGTGGCCAGGAAGCACCGAGGAGCTGGAGGCAACTCTGAGGAAAGGCTGCCCTGAGAGAAGCCAAAGGTACTGCTGAGCCTCTGTGACAACTTTGAAGGTGGAATAAATTTATATTGTAGGTAGAGGTGAAATCTGCATTCCATAGGGTTCAGCTGTGAAACTTGTGCTAAGATCAGTCACAGCAAAAATGGGGGGAAGTAGGTTCTTCCTCAACTTGAATCTCCCAGCAGTGGCCTGGCAGGATTTTAAAATAGAAAAAAAGGAATTAAAGGCATATTTGCAAGGATCAAGGAAACTCTCTGCTTTGCAAATAGTACCTGCTGGTGGAACAGGAGCAGGAACCAAGAGAGGGAAAGAGCAGAGCAACCTTGTTAACATCAGTAAGGAAATAATGGCTTCTGAATGCAAACCCTGAGGACCAAAAATCAAAGTTCTGTGGTCCATCCCCTTGGCCAGATGATGTATTGAAATAAAATAATGGCTCTGTCAGCAGATGTTACAAGTTAAGCAAGATTTCCATGCCAGCAATCTGTGTAAAGAGCAATCATTCAAATGCAGGAGAAGAGTGAAAATTAAATAGCTGGAGATGGAGTAGTCAGAGAGCACCAAGGATGCAGAACAGCTAAAGATAATTAAATTACATAGAAATAAATTAGTTACCATAATGGTCAGATTAGGAAATAAAACACAGAAGCATAATCTTGCCAAGCATTTCAGTAGAGCAGCAGAACTGGAACATAACTGACAAATGAGAGAGAGATTTATACCTCTTGCCTAAATTTACAAACAGCTATGAGTATTCAGATTTTGCTGTCACATCTGAAAGCAATTGAAGCTCATCTTGCCTGGACCTTGTTAAAATCCTAAATTTAGTTATTTTCTATAAGGTTTCAAGGCAATCTTAGTTGATGGCTTTGACTGATTTGTTAGACTTGATAGGTTTTTCTTTAAGTCCACTTTGCATCTCAGGCAAATTTACACTCAAAAGAAGATAGTATTGGAAATATGAGAGATAAACCCTTGCTTATCACAACACCTGTGAGCCAGATTGATGTCACTTGCACAGCTTGGGTAATAACAAACTCCATCTTTTTGTGGATTTGCAGGGATCCCTGTTTGAGATATACAGGGATTATTGGGCAGAGAATAATCTGTGGTCATCCCAGGCTTTGCTCGGCCTATAGCCATGCTCCAGACCATCCCATGGGAGTGGGTGGCTCTGGGAGGGCTCCCATGGTGTGATCCGTAGCCGATCATTGTCATCTCCAGCTTTTCATAGGTGGCAGTGCTGAATTGCTCAGCAGATGAACGTGGGGGAGGCTGAATTACCAGGGTGGTGAGGGGATAGACAGGGTCCTGAGACCATGCTTTACGGGGGTACCCTGCAGCCCTCCAGCAGCAGCACCCCAGGCTGGGATGTGCCGAGTGGGACAGGAGCCTGCTGAGGTTTCTGTGTGTCGCTGCTGAGTTATAGTTGCACTCCTCACATGGACATGAACATCTAAGGAAGCACAGAGTAGGTTTTTTTCTTTTTTTAATTTAATTTGAGAAATATATTGACCTTTCAGTGTGGTTCCATTAGCATCCCTGCTCCTACTTTTTGAAGCTCCTTTCTAGGCTGCTCTGTGTGCAGATCAGTCTGTTTTTCATGGTGACTTTGAGCTGACTGGAAACAAATCTTTCTTTTTTTTCTTCTTTTTAATAGTAAGACTCCATGAGCTGCATTTTGACCTTGCAGGGGAGAAAATATGAAGCAGTAGTAGCAACTGATGTATGGGAAAAATCTGGATATTAATATATACAGCAATCCCAATGAGGCTAGAGCAACACAAGGAGATTGATGTTTTTTCTCAGGTCACAGTTTTGCCTCTGGCAGTATTAGCATGAATGCCATTTAGTCATCAGTGTGATTTTGTTTACAAAGGCAGATGTATTCCTACCTTCTTTATTATATTTTGAGCATTTTTTTCCCCCTCAGCTTAGAACTTGAGGGCTGATAATTTTACCGTGAGGCTGCTGGTACTTGTTCATTTTTCAAGGGTGATCAAGAAATGAAAAACCTTTGATTCTCACAGTAACTAAGTAGAATGGCCCACAATGGAAGAAGTATAGGAATGATTAGCTTGGTCTTTCTGGACTTTGATATTCAGCATCACAGAAACACTGCACAATCATTCATTATTTTCTGTCTGCTTTCTATTTTCCTTATTGTCATGAATCAAGTGAGAATGCCCTGCATTCATAATGAAAATCATTGTGATGGTTGGGGTAATGGGGATGTTCAATGTTATGAGGGAACAGTATTTTTAAGAATACTTTAAATAACATATTTAAGCAAACAGTTGGGCAGTCAGCACCTCCCACAGGTATGAAATTATGTCTAGCTTCCAAGAGGTGAGAAAGTTTAATAATTTCACTTCTTTCATGATTTGTATTTATTGAGGTAGTTAACATTTGTCTTCTTATGGAAATTGCTGACTTTTTTAAGGCTCTGGCTTTTAAAAAAAAATGACATAAAAAACAAAATCAACCAAGGCTCCAAAGTATGTTCAGCTGACAGAAAAAAAAAGGGGTGAAAGTAAGTCTTTTAAATCACTTTTCAATAAATGCAAAATAAAGGCCAGTTTTACTGTGCTGGGACATAAATGCCAGTTGAAGCAAGCCAAGACATCAGCTGTAATGACATTTCCACTGCAGCTGGCCCATCATCACAAATGGTTTTAGTGGGTTGTGTTTCCAGCTTTGGAGCTCTCAATTCACCCGAGCTGATGTGGGCTGTGAACGTGTTAAGGAAACAGGGCTGATGTTCCAGTGGTCCCCCTCGGGAAAGGCTTCTCGTGATCCATCTTTGCAAGGGATTGGTCCTTCCTGGGCAGCTTCTGGATCTTCCTCACCTTTGGAAGGGTGCACACCACTTCCAGGTTAATTTTGCAGCCTCTGTGATGCCTTTTTCTTTCCCAGCCACAGAATCCTCAGGAAACAGAAGCCTGGGTGCCCCTTGCAGCCTCTCCATGTGCTGCACTGGAGTTGCTGCTGTGGCAGGAGCAGGATGCGTCCTGGCAGATGGGTTGTAGTGAGTGAGTCAGAGCTGTTGCATAAGCTGCAAGGGGGTAAACTTGGCCTACCAGGCACATTCCCAAATCAGAAGTCTTCCCCCACCCCACCCCAAAAATCCCAGGCAGAAAAGATCCAAAGATTGCATGCATCTTGGGTTGCTTTCGGTATTTTGGGAGGAACAGAGTTTGCAGTTCCAGGGCGATCCCTAATCTCCAGGGCTGGGAATGCAATTAAGAGGAAAGATGTGTTTGTATGTGTGGGTGGGCATGTAATATTCTCAGGCTTGTGGCCTTGAGAGGAAACAGTAAATAGTGTATGAAACTCCATGAAACGGTAAGCGTTGGCAGCTTTGTTCCTCCAGGATTATGCACCAGCCTAAAGAAGTAAAACTATGTTACCTAATAGGATAGGCAGGATCTTGGCAAGAAGACTGGCAGGTACTATGCATGGGCAGAGTATGGTGAACCTCATGTTTGGTACGATTAAAGCTTTCTTGCTAGAAATTGTGTGATGAGACATTTTAAGCTGGGAATTCTCTTTGTTGTTTGCAGAGATTGAAAAAAAATGGCAGCTTTTTTTCCAAAACCAGTAAGGAGGAAATACTGCTTTTCTTCAATTGCACAAACTCTGCCCTCTTACCCTTCCCAAAAAGTTGTAGATAAATTGGAGTTGAATATATAAATCTATTCTACTCAGGAACCAGCTACACCAATAAATCAGTATTTTCTTGCTACGTATGCAATATATAAATGGCACATTCACAGATGTCAAATAAGTTTTCCTAACTAAGGCAACTGCTCAACACACTTCAGATCTTCGCAGCAACGCCTAAAGTACCACCCTAATAGCATCAGTGGAGTAGAAACTGTTTAGCAGAATAGCACAGACTTAATATAGGGTCTTCCTTAGGCTGGTATTTTTAGTCTTCAGACTTCACTTGTTCTTGCTGAATTAGTAGAGCCTTTCATAATATGTGTTTTATTTCAAATCTGCAATCTTGACAGCAGGTTTTCAGCTAGTTCTCTTGTCCTATTGCAAACCTTACCTGTTTCTTTCATATAGCAAATACAGAGGGAAGATAAAACATACAAGATTTGGCCACACTCTCATAAATTCATGAAACGTGGCATTTCGTGCTGTGAGAAAAACAGCTAAATGATTGCTGCTTTATCTAGTAAAACAAATGTGTCCTGTCCAACAGAGAGGATAATTCTTACTGACCTGAATGCTTATAGATTTTACCCCTAAATATCTGATTTTCAGAAGAGCTCAGATCCTACTTCAGCATTTAAATGAAACTCTCATGGCTTCCAGCTGCTCTTTCCAAGGACTAGATGCCCAAATGAATCTCTCCCTCACACATACCTTAGTGTCTAAATCAGGATATTTAGGTGCTGGGCTCATTCAAAGATTAAGATCTTTGAATGAGTAATGCTAAGTTGCACTTAGAGAGTTGCTGAAAAGCCTAGTGCTAACTACAAAATGGAGTGGCAGCTTTTTAATGCTGCCATTTTACAAAGTGAGTATCTACAATTAGCCCCCTAAGTTCTTATTTGGATACCCTGCTTTGAATTACATGCATGTAGTTGCAGATGGAGATACCACACTCATAAATACCCATTTTAGATTAACATGGCATAAAAGCCAGCATGGTTAATACCAGCTAACACTAAATAATAAGCTCTTTCCACTAAATTGCTGCAGAACTGCTGCATTGAGAGGTGGATATGAGCACTGGGATACAGTGCACTGATTCTTTTGTGCTATTAAGTGAATGATTACAAAAAATTAGTTGAAAAACCAAATCCTTGTGTACCTGGTTTTTGGTGTAAAAACTCTCCTTTTGATGGAAATGACAAGATCTTGAGGGGTAAAGGCACAGCTGGCATTTATATCTGGGCTAGGAAAAAAGGGCCAGTGATGAAGGTGTGCAGCAGAAATAGGGTTCTCCAAGGGAAAATATGTAGAATATTTTGTGTTGTGGAATGCTTTTTTTTTATGTATAATTGGGACTCTTCACTGAAGAAGATGCGTAGAAGATAAGGGGACTATAGGATGATACAGCAGTTCTGTGATTCTGTAAGCATCAAGGTCAGGGATATAAATCTTCTATCATGGGACCCCTTGGCTCAAATAGAGAGGTTTTTATGAGATTCCATGCTCTTGTGTGGGGATGTTTTGCCTAAAGAGGCCTGTTTTGGTCAGTGTTGAGGACAAGGTGTCTGACTGCATGGACTGCTGCTCCCAGCCACGTTGGCAGCTTGTGTGGTCACTCTGTGGCCCGGACTGCCAAACAACTAGGTACTTGTTGTGAGAACTTTTCAGCTTAGCACTCTGCTTCTGAAAAGAGCTGAACTCCAGGTCAGCACTGAGAAAATCTGAAGTAGGTGAAATCAGTGAGAAAGAGTGAAGAGAAAGAGAATTAGGTTATTTATAATCCCCTAATAACTTGGTTAATTTTTTGGGGGTATGCTTAAAGACATATTTGGATCTTTTGTGATGGGACATATGCTTAGCTTGGAGAAGGAGGCAGTTATACTGTGAGAAAACTAAACAGAGCATATATGTTTGATATGATCTGCATAATAACATGCATCTAGCATCTATGTGTAGATTATTTCAGCTGTCTCATACAGAAAGGCAGCTGGATTTTGGGATGAGGCCACCCACTGCCAGGAGAAAAATGCTTGAATCTTCAATACCTTTGATTCACGGGCTTTAGGAGGTGAGAATCATACTGTCACAGCATGTGCCTGGGAAGCATGTTAAATTTCCTACGCCTTGTCCTCTCCCCCTCTCTCACAGTCAGCTTCTAAATTGAACTCTCTGCAGATGAAACTTTAACTTTCTGATACGTCTACATAAATCCCATTTTCCATTTTGTCAGAAATTTTACTGAAGGGGAAAAAAAGGGGTTTTTTTTCCCCACTTGTCTCTGCAGCACTGACAGATTTGTGCTTGTCCTTTCTTGAAATATCTAAGTTAATTTTATAGCTATTGAGGAGCACGGTGTAAACGCAGCTTTACAACCTTTAACCACAACACCCTCCTCTCTGGAATCTCCACCTCCTGTACCTATTTTTGCAAACCACCTGCAGCAATGTTTCTGCCTCATAAATCTGAGCCTTTAAGAAGGGCAGCACTGCATGCACTGCTTTCGCTGAAGTAGTCTATCTGGCTGATTTTTCTGATAATGCCTTTTTGATGTGTTGCTGGTAAATGGCTTTATTTGTAAGAGATTACAGTCACAGCAAAAAAACCCAATAGTGACAAAAATAACTGTTATGGGCAACGTTGGATTTTCCACTCATTTGTGGTTTACCTTTAGCCTCTAGTTAAGCTTGTTGCCAATTATTTTTTTTGGTGCCTGCTACACACAGACCACAGAGGGTTTTGTTCTTCCTCTGTCTAAAGTCCCACACCATCAATTAGAACAGGAAGATGGGTTCCTCTGTGGTATTTGAATCCAAGCAAACCTAAAACAAGCAATGTTTTGCTAATCTTTACATGCACCTGCAGAGGAACAGAGGCTGCACCTGGGTGGAAAAAAGTTACCAGTAGCTTTTCATGTGCAAAGCTCTTAAATGTACCAATTACACAAGGCAAATTGTGAGGGGGTGTGGTTTATTGGTGACTGGTTTTATTGTACCTTATCATATGCAGAAAATGAATCATCTGATACAGAAATGGCTCTTTAGGAATCAATATATGCACCTGAGCCTGGATCTGCATTTAAAAGATATGAAAGAGATCTCTTACAATGTAGCTGGATGAATAATATTGCAAATCCATGGGGTTTTGACAGGTCATTAATCAAAAATTATCCATACTTAGATACTTAGGTGCTAGGCACCAAGAAAAAGGCTGCCTTTTCTGTATAGTAACTCTGAGAGCTGAACATTTTTAACACATCTAAAAATCAGGCTGCTGATGTTGATGCCTATTTATTTCCAGAGTCTGTGTAGTTGGATGAGCCACAGCATAATGGTGGAAGCCCCTTCCATGTAGAGAAGGAAACAGTGGTTGTGTAGTGGCAGCAGCCAGGTCTGTGCTGGCACATGGACCCATGCTGTCACATGGGTATGGCAAAATAACTGTCAGAGCCTCTGAGAAGTCCTGATCCAGCTGAAGACTGGGGGCCTAGCTGTGTCCCTGTGTGTTTAGTGCACAGCTTCAGAGTTTTCTGGCACAGAACCGCTTGCTTTTCAAAGCAGACTAATTAATCATAGCCACCAAGAGAGCAGAAATGGCCATTCGGGGTTAACGAGAGTGTGACAGCAGTGAAGCTGTACAAGTGTGTTGGTGGAAACCGGCCCTAGGAAGGGTGCTGTGGATGTGAACATCCCTCACTTTGCATAACTATATGAGCAGAGTGTGTCCTGGTGTGTCCCTTTAATTTCATATTGAGGAAAAACTGGGTTTTTTTTTAAATAGTACTTTTGAAATATTGAGATCACCAACATTATATTTGTCCCTTTCAGTTGTGCTATGAGTTGTTCATAGCTCTGTCCTCTGGCTCATCGTTGTCCTGAACAACTTGTTGCTCAGGACTGTAACATTTCCTTCCCTGCACACGAGATGCGCTGTCTCATGTCAGTGTGTGCAGTGCCAGTGTAGCTGTACCCATCAGTCAGCCCAGAAGTTTTGGCAGCAGAGTTTAATGACAAGCACGATGCTCACATCCAAAGGGATGGTGGCTGTCTCAGAGATATTTGCAGCTCATTTTGAAGCAGGAGCAGTGGCTCGTGTCTGCGTGCATAGGAGATCCTTGAATTCCAGGCGTGAGAAAACACCATTTAGAGAACACTTTCCTGTGCTTGCCTCCACATTTTCCTGAAATATTTTCACCCAGTTCGGGGGAGGTTCTCATTTAGAAAGTTTTGTGACATTGATCTCTGACTGCTCTGTTGTCTCCTATACAGTCTGCCTCTGCCACAATGACAGTGTACTTCCACCCCCAACCAAGCCAAACTGAAAGATTAGAACTTGAGAATGCCTTATGCCATGTCACTGGGCTTTATTAAGAGCATGAGGTTAGGATACAGTTCTGCTCCACTCTTGATGACTTGTCTCCTTAAGATAGCTCCAGGCTTCCAGCTGAGCTGTGTTTTCACGTCTCCTTGCTCTGTGCTCTATCTCTGTCATTAAGAGCTCCATTTCTGCTGTATTTCACAATGTTTGAACAGAGGTGACATCCAAACCTCTTACTCCCATCCTTGCTGGAAGATGACAGACCAGAAAGAAACGCAGTTGAGAGGGAAGATATCCCAAATTACACTCCTGCTCATAGTGTTGGAGTGTGAGAAGGAAAGGCAGAGAACGCAGCACAGTCATCTACAAATCATTTTGTCACTCAGAGATCGAATAACTTAATGACAAAGTTATTCCTGCCAAGTTCTGATGGCTTCTTACCTTCACAGCATCTGCACTAATTAGTAACTTCACTTGGAAGCTGCTTGTGCTGGGTATTGTTCTGCTGCCAGTCATCAGACAGTGATACCTTGCTGCAGGAGAGAAGGAGCCTCCTGCTCTGCAGTTTGCTCAGTGATCGAGTTAAATGTGTGTCTGCGCTGCTTGGAACGCAGCTCAGGTGCATCAGTTACGAGTCCTTTGGGTGGCCACAGGATTGTCATGCCCTAATAACACTGAACTGAGGTGCAAAAGTGACAAATGTGACTGGAGGATGTGTCCAGAGAAGCTTTTCCAACCTGCAGTGTTGGAGTATCGCGTGAAGCTCTTTAGGAACCATCGTTAAAAACACTCAGGCATTTATGATGGAAAAGAAAAGAAAATAAAAGAAAAAAGAAAAGAAAAGAAGAAAAGAAAGCTTGTGGGAATGGAGAACTCTTTAGTAGGAGAGTAAAAATGCTTTCCATGTTTCACCCTGCAAAGCAAGACCTGAGGAGCAGCGTGAGTGGGAGAAAGAGCAACTATTTAAGGAAAATTATGTCTCAAACTGTGCTGGGCAGCCTGCAGCTGGAGTAGTAAAGGGGGGGAAAAAATGGTGAACTGATAGAAGACTGATGAATTTTATCTGGTCATTCCAAATTTTGAACAGTAATTTGACCATATTGTAGCTTGTCTTAAATTAACATTTACTACCTGATTTGATAATTCTGACTAGTTGTTTTTTTTGTTGATGTGGGTTTTTTAATTTATCACTTCATCTACAGTTTCTTGGGATGTTTAAAACTAACACAGTAAAAAACACCAAGACCACCCCACCCCCTAAAAAGAGCACCAAAAACCCCCTTCCCCTCTAAGTACAGCTCTTAAAACCTCAAAACAGATAACCATTCGTCATTGTTTTCATTATTTTATTATTCTGCTTTAGAAAGCATTTGTGCTGAAAAAAAATGTGAGAGAAAAAATGGGATTACGGCCCTATTTTAAACATTTCTGCATTTTTTCATAAGAAATTAAGTTTGTAGCACTTTTCCTCTTCTTGGTATTATAGAATTTGGACACTAACAGGAGGGTTCCAGGGAAATTGGACTCTTTCATGGAGCTGCTAAATACAAAAGGAGCCAGCACCCAGTGAAGGAACTCCCCTGAGTAGTATTGTCACAGTCTTTTTTTTATGCATCTTCTTTTTCTGAATGTAACTAGTTTGTATATCCTTCCTAGAGCTTCTACAACCCCCTCCTTTCTGTGAATAGTGATGATAACATATCCTATTGCAACTTGCTTAATTTATCAAAGGTAGAGAGTTTGTAGGAAATTCACCAGCATTTGTCAGGGGGGAGCGGGGATTCAGGAAGAAGAAAATCTGGCAAAGCAGATAAACTGAATCAGTCTGGGGAAGCAGGGGCATTCCAGACTGGTTTTATTGTGTTCCTGGTGTGTTATTTGGCCAGCTTAGGGAAACTGAGAAGTGCTTTGGAGAGCACAGTGTGTCTGGGGTCAGGTGCAGCTGAAGGTTATCAGTGCATCACTGCAGACACGATTTTGGGTGGAATAAGACAAATCTCTCTGGTTTCACACTGACTGGTAAAGACTTTGTGGCTGATGACCAGCCCAGTGCTGTCTCTGTTAATATTAACAATGTCCTGAATTATTGCTTTCTTAGGATGTTTTCTTTCTTATTGAATGTATTTTTAAATTCTAGAATATTTACTCAAGACTGAATGCTGTCAAATATTTAGATAACCAAATGATCTAAAGCAAATTGTGTCACTGACTAATCCAGATATTCTGTGTGCAGGATTTTTTCCAGCTTTAGCTCAGACTATATTCTCTTTTTCTCTTTTAATTTTATGCTCTCTAAAGCCTTTTTTTTTACTATTTTGTTGTCTTTGTCACTGCTTCTAGCTTACAATTCACAAATCCTCTTTAAAATAATTTAATACTGATGATCAGCTAATGCATCAAAGAATGCTGATGCAAAGTTTTTTCTGTAATTTCCACTATGCCAGTGGCAAATGCAGTGAATCAACTGTTTTATCCATCTTTCTCTTTAATATCAAGCATATTGAATTTTATAGACTAACTGAAATAAAAATAAATGGCAAGGAAAACCACTTTATGTTGCTGAAAATGCGTACTGAGTGGATTTCAGAACTTTGTGATAGCTCATAACTTCTTGTGCAGAACAGCAAAGTATTGACATTGCAAGTGAAAAAGGAATTATTTCAGTTACATTAAAAAATCACAGTGGATCCAAGTTATATAAATGTAACAGTAATTCTTGTGGACTTCACAATTATGCAAAAAACCTTGGTATTCAGGGATTGGTTTTCTTTTTTTTATCTCATACAGAGGGAGCTGAGTAATTCACAGTATAATTTAAGGTGAAATTCAATTTTCTCATGAAGTATATACAATATTGTCAACATGTCTGTATAGGTTTTTACATCTGTGAGGACCAAATACAGAAAAGAAATTGAATTTACCATATACCAGTATTGTATCAAGCATCTCATGTTCTCCATGAAATAAGTTGCCCTTTCATGTTCTAATTACATACATTTTAACTAAATTTACCTCCTGAAATATTTTCCTTAAAAGTAGGTTTCCAGATGAGGTGCTCACACATCAGCTGCTTCACACGCAGCGTTTACAGCTCAATAGCTCTGAAAACAATGACAGTGAAATTGCATTAGTGGACCTTTTTTTCTTTGTAAGTGCTTAAAGATCAGTCAGACAACTTAAGCAGGGTATTTCTGGAGAAGTAAGAAGTGTTATGCATCCATACTGTAACAAAAGAACTGCTATTGAGGTATTTTTAATGTATTGATAAGCCATCAAGTGCTCGGATGTTTGAGCATTAGTTGATGAGCAAGGCTCAGTTATTCCAGCAAAACATACCATAACTTTCTCAATCACACCTTTTTCTTTTTTTTTTTTCCCTCCTTTTATACTTTATTTTTAAGTCTCCAGACTGGCAGAAGATATAAAAATTAGTGCTCTAAAATGACCATTGAAAAAATTTGCACTGAGCAAAAAAAAAGGTAGCTAAAACATTTAGACTTGGAGTGCCACCAATATTCTGATTTTTACTGATGCACTAGCTCTGGCCACTAATTTTCCACTCCTCAAATTGAGGGTGAGGGTGAACATGACATTAAAATAATAGACTTGTCTTTTCAGATGACATTTGTCTTGTTTTATTGGCCTTCATGCTTTTTTATATTCCAGTCATCACAATCTTCCTCCTGGTCTGTTTCCTTCCACAGATTTTGAGATTTTCTGTGAGATGGGACCCTCCAGCTGCTCTGCAGAACAGCCTTTCTGGACACTGGTGAGCTAAACCCAGGTGTTACTCCTCTTTTAAGATCAAACCCAAATATTGGTCAGGCCTCCCCTTTTTCTTTTGTAACACCAGCAGAATGGTTGCCTTTTTCCCTGAAGAAAGTCAAATATTTCCCTGTATGAGTTGTGCATGTGCAGAATGCCCAGAGCTACATGCAGAACCTGAAGAACCTCTCCAAAACAAGCATGGCCTTGAGTTCCTGCTGTCTTTCTGCCAGTCCTGGTTTTCCTGGATAGAGTTTCATGAAAATTCAGTATGCCCAGAACAAAATTCAGTGGCTGTACTTCAACTCACTTAGGCTGCTTGTACTGTGAAAAGATGGTGTGAGGGAGGCAGATTGCTGTCAGAAATATTTTTTTAAAAATCGTCTGTTGCTGAGGTTGGGTCTTAGGTTATTAAAAACCCTTGCAGGTGGTACAGGTGAGAGGATCAGTGAGAACACTTGTGAGTACTGCACAGCAGTGCTCTCTTCTAGAGATACCTATTAATACATTGAATGTTTCATTGTCTTTAAGCATAGTTGGTGATCTATTCCTTGCCTCTTTCTTGTCTACTTTCTAAAAAGACAGGAATAATATGGCTGTCCCAGTAGGATATTCCTCAGCAAGAAAACTAATCTCCTGTGTAGCCAAACTCTCTCAGCAACTTGAGAGCTATACAAGGCCACTTTTGAATGAAAACATTTTTGTCCTTGGACATATACAGACAGTATTGAGTGAAGTGCTTGGAAACCAAGGCAGATCTTTGTAGCAGAAAGAGTTGAGATTTGTGGAAGATTATGGCTAGAATAGAAAAAACAGTCTCTTCTTTTCACCCCTTAATAATTGGTGCAACAATGGGGCAGTGGGGAAGCACAAGCAAATATACAATTTGTACCATGCAGGAGGCTATAAATGAAAAAAGAGAGGAAGAAACAGAGGGAGGGAGAGATGGCTGTAATTTTTTTTCCTTAAACAAGCAGCAAGGAAGCCCTTTATTTCTCTTTAAAAGCAGCCCTTCTTCTACAAGCACATTGCTGGACAGCAACATAGGGAAGAGAAGGGAAACGAGGATTTTTCCTGTTATATCCCATTGTGTTTTTTCTTCCCAGCTCAGTCCTTAGCAAAGCAACTTGCACAGACAAAAATATGGTCACTGCAGAGCTGACCGCTTACTGTGAATTGGGTACTTATCAGCAGAAATATTTAATCCTAACTCTCTAGTTGAAAATGGGAATTTTTTGAGATTTAGTTTGTACCCCAAACAAGACATCTGTGTGTTTCTAGCTGCTTGTCATAAACTGACCTGTAGGACTACTAACTAAAGAAAAATCCTTTTCTTCAACTAAGTAAGAAATTAAATAGCAATACCTGAAAATGTAAGTGCTATTGGCAGGAATGTGCTTTTTAGGGTAATGGGCTTCTGTTTGTGTGTGTGTGTGTCCTTAATAACCCAAGCTGCAGTTTTCTGAGGAGCCTTGAACGCTGATGTAGCTGACTGTAATACTGATCACTGAGGGTAACATGAAGTGTGGGTTTAAAGTCTCTGTTGGTATTGCAAATATTTGACATTTTCTCTCCATTGATACTAGATGACATACTGTTTGCACTATCCCAGTTTTTGAGACACTCCCGTTAAAGGAAGTGGGACTTAGTTAATTGGGCATCTTTGAACATGGGGAATAACTCATAAGAAATTTATAGCACCACGTTTCCCAGGGTGTCTCTCTCCAACATTCACACAAGATTAAAATAAATAAAGCAAGCCTCTAAAATTATAGCCCATAGATTCTAATATCTGGTACCTGTGCTGAAATGCTAACTGCTGAGCTCAAATTATGGTGTCTCTAAGGGCAAGCTAAAAGATTGCCTCATCTTAATATTGCTGAAAGCAAGTGAGCAATGTTTTTAAAACTTTGTGTTGAGAAATGTCTTTACCCCACTACAGGGCAATATCTTTGCTCCCGTTTTTGCACATTCGGGCTGAATTTTTGCCTAGATGGTGTATTATGGCTATTATGTATAAATTACAGGGTACAAAACTGGTTATACTTATTTCTGTAATGCAGGCATCAGTGGTGCACACTGTTTTTTATGGCATGTTACTGTTTTGAATGAATTGAGATTATCTTCTGTGGAAGGTCAGCAATTTCAATGTCTTTCTCGTGACAGGAGCTAGACAGTATTATCAGTTGTAATTTTCAGCTCATAAAGTAAACTGCTGCACAACATAACATGCTCCTGTGGGTTGCACCTGAGGTAGCTGAGTGTTATTCATTTGCTAAATGATCCTTAGGTGTAGTGTGAGCATTTGCATCTGAAAGCTTCTGACTCACAGAGCACACATGCACTTCTTTGAGTGGAGATGCTGGCAGAGAAGGCTGCTCAGCTCTCTCGGGACCAAGCACTGCAATAGGGACAAAGGTTGTAATCTGAGGTGTCTTGGAAACACCTCATCCCCTATTCTTGTAGTTGAGTAGTTCCTACTGGAGGTTTCTGTGTGCTTTCCTGTGAAGTGCAAAAGGTTTGGGTTGTTTTATTTTTTGTTATCACCTGCTGAAACCTTCATTTTATTTGTCATGTGTGCTGTCATTCAATATTTGTCTCAGGGCTGCACTCTTGGAACTGAGTGCTGTAATAAAGCACCCAGGCCAAAGATGCCAAAGATGCATCCTTGGAACAGAAGAAAGGTCTTGGTAAGGAAGCCAAAGTCCTTCTCTGTGTATTGTATAAAAGTCCAGCTTGGGCATTTGGCTCTGTCTGCCAGTATGCAATCTGGTGAAGGCTGTCATAAGTCCAAAACAGGGATTTTACACAGAATTAATCAAAAGATACAGTGCACACATCTTGGGGCACGAGAATGAGAACTCTGTCACTTCCTGTGCAAAGAGTAATGTGCCCAAAATGCAGCAGGGCATTTGGAGGGTGTCTATAAGAAAATTGTCAACTGAGCAGGTAGATGAAGCAAACATCTATTATGTTTGCTAAACTCCAGCTGGGTACTGTGACTGCTCATTAATGAACTTTAATATTCCCCTTTTCTCAACTGCAAATGACAATGCCTGTTTTTTTCCTCAGTCATTCATAGAAAGCCAAAACTCTGTAAGCTCCCAACATATGCAGAGGGTTGGCCTTATGTGTGACCTCTCTCACCTCTCGAACTGTGCTGCAAAACTGCAGACCTGGATCCACAGCCTTGTGGGTTTCTGATGCTGTCATCCATGCTCATTTTCAGGGAAAAAAAATATGAGGGAAATGAATGTTCAGAGAGCAAAGTGTCACTGTGGGATCAAATGCAAGAAATAATGCATGGGCAGTTTTGTAAAAGAGATATTTGCTGTGGCTTCTGTAGTAAACAGTGTTCTTCTCCAGCCCTAATGAAGTCCACAGACCAGCAAGTAAAGGGCACATCATCAGTGTTAATTTACTTGAGTCTCCCAGCAGAGGACCAATATGAAATATTAATCCCTGAGAGAGAGAAATTACTGATGTGACCTTTGACCATGTCAGAAGTGAGCCCACATGTAGGACTCTCCTGGTGGTTTGTTGACAGTTTGGAGTACAGGCAGTACAGACCCTACAGCTGTGAAGTCAGTCTGCATCTTCATCAGAGAAACTGCTTCCTTTTTTTTTCCTTCCAAAATGGCATTATTGCTGTGGGTTTTTTCAGCTTCTCAATAGCAGCTGCTCAGGCAGAGAGCATGGGAGACCATGGGCTACATCCTGAACTAGGCAAGTTCAGAAGTTTGCTGCAAATGTGATTTGTACCAATGAGTACTTGGGGAGAGGGGATAAACAAAGAGAGGCTGCTGATGTGCAGGTGGGATGCAGTGTTTCTGACAAAGTCCAGCAGAGGAGCCAGTGGGGAAAGTGGCACAAAAGAAACAAATATAATGTTTAGCAACTGTCATTTGCCTGCTCAGGGTGCTGTGTGATTTATATGACTAACCAAGTCAGCAAGCGGCGAGTGTTGATAATTAATGGTATGGCAATGATTTATGGATCAAGGACTACTTGCTCTAAGCATAGCCTCATAACTCTAAATAATAAATAAACTAAAAATTTATTCGTTTTGGGAGCAGCTCTTCATCAGCAAAAGTGAAGAGAATTCTTCTTGTTGCTATTTGATGCATATTCTTTGCTCAGTTGTATTTAGTTGCTTATACTGTCTTGGCAGGGGGAAGAAGAAGCTTGTGTGATAGTGAAAATAACATTTTTGTTCTGTCTGAATGCTTAAAGACTGATTAAATCCTTCATCTGTTTTAACGTGGCTATGGGTGTACCCCTAATGACTGATTTCCTGGCAGGTTTCCAAAACATGGACTTTTTATCTGAGAAAGAAGTAGGAGAAAAATCCTGTCACGTTTTTTGCAGATTCCCTGGTCAAAGCAGGTGCAATTGGATGCTGACTGTGCAGCCAATACCAGCACACTTCAGCGCGCCCCAGAAACCTGAGGCAAAGCTGAGTGAGGAGAAAAAACCCAAAACATAACAGATGTTGCCATCATTGTCCTTTTAATCACTGCCAAATTTGCTACCTGTGGGCTTCACTTGTACTGTGGGCTGTGTGAATTGGTGTGACTAGAGGCTAGAAGATAAAAGCTTTCATAAATTGTAGATAACCAGGAAAATGGCAGTAGCTGCTTTTTGCCTCACCATCACCTGAACCCCTTCTGCAAGCCTGTCAGCTCTGGGAGGGCAGAAGCTATCAAGTACTGCTTTTATTTGTGCAGTTCCCAATACAATGAGACTTCAACCCTGAATGAGATTTCAAAGTGTGACTAAATATTGTATAATAAATAATACAAAGGCTTAAAATATGCAAATTCATGCAGCTACAGCACATGCCTTCATATTACCCCAGAGAATTAGGAGAGGGCAATGTGGTGGGAGTAGAGAGGCATAGTTCATTCAGCAGTTGCCCAAACTAGGAAGATTTCTTTTTCTTTGTATTATTATTATTCCCTGTGGGTTTTTCTTTGTTATTCCTTGTCATTCTCTTGTAGTGTTACTGCATGCAGGAGTTCCATTTGTCCAGTCTGCTCTCTACCTGCACTTCTCCCAGTAGCACAAACAGTGGTCAAGCTTCACCTTTCTTCCCATCACCTATGGGTATTTTGACTCATTGATAAGTGGTTGTTTTTCCTGTGGTTCATCTGCAATAGACACTAAAAATATTTCAGGATTTATATTGCTTTAGTGGTGACATTATGCCAGCACTGTCACCTAGGTAATGGAGCTAATTGCCATAGCAACAAGGCTTTATAATTCAGCAGCCCCAACATTTTTGACATATGGGAGAAACTAAAGATTTGAAGTAGGACACAAATGAAACGTATCTGATTGGGCTAAGTCACATTAATAGTCATGAACAGGAATCTTCTGTGCACAGTAAATCAAATCAGAGTAAACAATATATCTTTTAGAGGCCCATTTACTCCAAACTAAATTGTTTAATGTAAAAAAAACTTTCTTCCTCTGGGGAAAAAAATAGAGGCATTTAATTAAGACAAGCAGATAATAAACCTGATTGTTTAAGTGTTATTGTACAGCCCCTGGGTATTACTCCCATTCTAGGCATTGTATGAAACCAAGGAAATGACAAAGTACTTCTAAAAGGTTTCGGGTGAGCATTCTCTCACTTCAGGGTTAGTCATATACCTTGCCAAATTGTGATTGCAGGGAGTGCTGGAACTGGTGGCAAAGTTCCCTGAGCCATGCCCTGGGGAGCTCTAACTTGCTTGCCTATTTTCAGCTGTGCTGGCTCTGCCTCTGCCTTTTTTTTGGAAGGGCACAATCTCCACATACACCTGGCGCAGTCTAATCCAGCTGGGATTAGACCCAAAATCATAAAAGGCCAGAGTGAAATCTTCCCTCGTTCAAGTCAATGGAACTTTTGCTGAAGAATCAGTAGCCAGAAGACATTTTTGACCATTTGATGGACAAAGAGGTTGGAAATACCACTCTAGACCCTATCTAGAGTACTGCACCCAAACTGGGGCCTGCCAGGCATCAGTGAACTGGAGAAAGTTTAGGGGAGCTGGCCAATATGGTTAGGGCAGGATCATTTTCCATGGAAATGTGGACAAAAAAAGCCTGCAAGAGGCTGCACAGAGAGGCCACAGTGACTCCATCCTTGGAGAATTTCAAGCGCTGACTGGCCAAAGCCCTGTGCAACCTGTTCACAATTCAGGGTTGATCCTGCTTTGAGCAAGAATTTAGGCTAAATGTGTTCCAGTTCTCTTCCAATCAGAGTTATTCCGTGGCTTTGTGATTTTACCAGAAGATACAATTCCTCTTTTTTCCTCCTAATCTTCCTACCTATGTCTAATCTCTAAAAAGCTGCATCCCTATGGTGTCCTGTGAAGCAACAATAAAAATACTGGAGAGCTTCTTTTCTGTAACAAAGGGGAATGTAATTAGGTAAAAAGTAGCTAATCTCTCAATATAGTCTTTAATTTAGTGTATGTTATACTTGCCTGTACTGAGGTAAGTGTTACCATTTCAATCAACACGACTATTTTGGTTCAGGCAGAAGCAGTGAACAAATTGTCAGATAAAGAACAGTGACTCACTCACTTTCTGCCTCCAACATAAATATTAGCTGCTCTCCAGTAAATGTAACTCATCTATGCTTAGAAATGCATTACTCTGCTGATAAAATGCTCCTTCTTCCAATTATTTACCCATATTATACAGGCTCAGTATTAACCTCCGCTTTTCACTCTGATGGAGTTAGACACAATAATTACTTTTAACATATTGTCTGACTGTTTTCCTTATCAGGAGTTCAGGTTTGCATTCCCACCTTTAGTCTCAAACCCCATCTAATAAGAGAATCTGGGCAATTAGGCTGGAGGGTCAAAATAATCCTGACAATTGCTTTTCATTCTAATCGAGATTGTAAAGCACTAAGAATTTCTCTCTGCATCTTGTAAGTTTTTCTCATCGTCACCCTTCCAGGCACACTTAGAAATAGATGCTTTGTGGTTTATGTTCTATAACCTCAGCGGCTTTGGGGTCTTGAAAGCCAATTTTAAAGGCTCAGAAAAATCACAGCAAAACAGCTGCTTGGTTTTATGAAATATAAATGCTATCATTGAAAATGCACAGATGGCTTCTTGGTGATGCATTTCACAAACATGCTTAGATGTTGTTCAAAATATGAATTTGAATAAATCTGTGATTAATAATTTTCTAGTTGGTGACAGCAGCTACTAGGGTGAGAGCAGGTAGTTAGATACCATAGGCTTTTTTCCTTTTTTTTCTCTCTCTTTTTTTTTTTTTTTTTTTTTTTGCATTTGTTGAGACTAAAATCACTTTCTAGTTAGCTTTTAATTAAAATTCAGTCTCAAATATGGTTTTACTTTGGCTTTGAATAGTTTGGAAACATGGGATGGAGGATTACCATTGGTAGAAACAAAAATGTAGATTCATTACAGCTTGAACCACTGCATTCTTTTATGAAGAGAGTGTGTTTGTGTGGGTTTTATCTTGCTACAGTGTGCTACATTCACATGAAAAGAATAAAGAGGAAGAGATGTTATCCCCTTCACAACATGTGCAGAATAATTTTGAGTCATGGACATTTGAGTGAAAAATACCCAGAATTTTTTAATATGCCTAAACAATAATTGCTTTAAGAGGGGAAAAAAAGAACCTTCATTGAGTGCTGGTAGGGATTTCTTCTGTGATTTAAGCAGTCTTTGAGAGGAGGTTGTTTATTTTGGCTACACTACTTGTCAAGAATGGTTTGAAAGAAGCAATCGAATGCTTTTCCTTGCATACAGATCATTCATTATATAGCTATCAATAACTGCCTAATAAAACTAGTGCAAAATAAATCATGCTTTCTTAACTGCTTGGTAAACGTTGGCCAACACTTCAAGGCACTTCTCAATACAGTAGCACTTTACAAAAGCAATCTATACTCTAAACACCCATTACTGTTACCAATTCATTAAAATGTTAAGTTAATGTATTCAGGCTCCTTCACTGGGAAGTGAAAGGCAGTAACAAAGCCAACAAAGATGCATGTGTCTGATTATACTATGCCAGAAGTAAATAATAGAGCGTTATTCAATTCATAGCACAAGTAATGGATTTTGGATAGCAGTACACATCCATTTGAAAAATGATGGACATGTCAAAATGAAGTATGCCATAGGCAAAAAGTACAAACTTCTGAAATAGATGATAAGTTCAAGAACTGTGCCTGAAATTTTGAGGCTCAAATAAGTCTTAGTTGTTTCTTTAAAAAATAAATTAAACTGACCAGCAACATATTTTATTTGATTAAAATGTGCCATGTTTAATGAAACATTCACAGAATTTTTCAGCATAGTCCCTGTATCAATAAAACTTCGAACAGTTGGATGCATGTATTGGAAGTGAGGCAGTACTGACAGGCAAGCACACGTGTTTAAAATACTTTGTATTAATTAGAAGTATTTAACTTGGCACTGAAGCTTCAGGCATGTTTGGGATAGATTTTATTGAAAATAACAGGTAATTACTAAAATTCAGTCCTTCTAAACATTCAAGCTTGGCAATCTCAATACAGGCATCTGAAATCAATGAATGAAAACTCTGCATGGAAGTGTTGGTCCTGAAATCCAATACAGAAGCCCATGTTCACCTAATAGTGTTTTAGCTGTAGTAAAACCTGGGCATAAAGCTTTCAGTGCATTAGCTGAGTAAATCTGCTTGATAAACAAATGCTTGAGATCTGTCCCGTTCCTTTGCAGCATGAGCATGCGATAACTTGCATTTGAGTATCATGAGTAGGTATGAGTTTTTGCTCATTGGAGAGCTCATGCATTGGGCAGACCAGAGCAGCTTCAGCCACAGCTGTGGAGTTAAGAGGTTTTGCTGCCCCTTTTATGGATAGCAGTGGAGTTTGCTTTTCAGAGCATGATTTCCCATGACTTAATCAAGGGAGCCCTCTGGGATCCAACTCTAACTCATTTGTCTGCTGCCTCACCATCACCTCTTCTGCTTGCAGTCACAGTGAGGAGGGTAAAGGAAATGCAGTGGGATCTGCTGGAACAGAGTTTCATCTGCATGAGAGGACTTACATCACTGTGTAGCTGTGGCACTGAGGGATGTGGTTTAGAGGGGGACTTGCTGATATTACATTTGCAGCTGAACTTGATGATCTTAAAGTTCTTTTCCAAACTAAACTGAGGGGAAGTCAGGAACTAAAGCAATCCATCTTTCCCTTTACCGGGCAGACCCAATGACAGCCACCCCTGTGGCTCAGAGTAGGTGTTTAACTCAGCCTGGGGGGAAATTTTGATGGACTGCTGACTATTTGGAGATGCCAGGTGTTGCTTGGCATGTCCTAGTTGGTCAAACATGTCCCAGGGACTGGTTCTCCGCTTGTCAAGCACATACAGCTTGTATGGAGGTAAAAGAACACGTAGAGTCCCCCTAAAGAAAGGGGGTTAATGGAGCAGAAGGGAAACTGTGGTGCACTTAAAATCTGCTGAAGGGGTTACAACAGATGGGTAAAGGAAAGGATGCTGGTGGGAATTGCTGGAGGAAGGAGCTATGGAAGTGTGACAGAACTTCCATCAGGGGAGAGGAGCTACACACATGGGGCATGTAATGAGTACTGAGGGAAGGAGTCTGGAGCAAGAAAGTGTAAGAGAACACAAGTGGTTTTTATCTTCTATGGGTAAATTGGAGTTTTAAATGAACAACTTATCTGAATCTGTTACTAAAGATCTTCCAAGATGGAATTTCTAAAAATTCCATAGCTAATTAAGTATCTTTACTGCTGAAAGCTTTTCCTAATATCTACTCTTACTGTAGTTGAAGTTCATTATCTTTTTCCTGCCTTCCTTTGTCACGGGTAAGAGCTTTTTACAGTGCTCTTTGCACAGATGAACACTCTTATATGCTGCCTCTTAGCATTTTCCCTAAATCAAAGTAGCCCAAATTTTTGCACAAAACTGGGATTTTTTTGTCACTCTTTACTTCTCTCCAAGTGTTCCATGCCTGCCCAGCAGCATGCTGGCCAAAACCCAAATGCACTATTCTCACACTGTCCTTGTGAGCCCCAAGGGGAAGGGAAAGATTCCCTTACGTGATGGCTTTATTAATGTAAAACAATGCCTTTTTCTCTTATCTAATACATTTGCAGACCTGTCAATTTAACACACACCCTATATTTTATCATCTGGCTCAGACACAAATCATGGAGAGACTGCATCCCTCCACAGAGAGGCATTGCTTGGGATTGTCCTCTGGCAGCATATGCTCTCTGGACGCTTTGGATTCCAAAATGTCTTTTCAGGACACTGGATTCCATTCTCTGCTTTCTTTCATACTGTGTTTCTTAGGTTTCTTATGAGTACGTTCTAGGGGATAAGATCAGATACCTTGCTCAAGTCAAGATATCTGGTATTTATTGCAGCACCTCTCTAAATACAAGCTTTTTTACCCTGCCAAGGAAAGCAACTAAATTGGTCTTACAACATTTGTTCCTAGTGACTACTTATTGGCTGTTTCTAATCTTTCTTACTTTTCTTTTAATTGCCTACACATTCTTCAACTGTTTTGGGGTTTTTTTTTTTTGTTTTTTTGTTTTTTTTCACTATTCTTCCAAGACCTAAAATTGTGTTATCTGTAATATTCTTTTTTCTACCTTACTGAACAGGAGCATTGTTTTTATCCCTCTGCAGTCTTTTGGATCTCCACTTATTTTTCAGAAATTCTCAAAGATAACCACTAGGAAATCTGAGACTACTTTAGCCAGTTCTACAGAAGTATTTTACGAGAAATTTAATCAGACCCAGCCACTTGGAAAACATCTAGCTTATCTTTATCTCAGTGTTCATGGCACTGCTCTGAGAGATCATTCATCCTTATCTATAGGTGTTTAAATAAGTAAGCACCTTAATTACAGCTGACCTTTTTAATAAAGAATGAAATGAAATGAAAAAGGCAGTGATGTTGAGATTAAGTTCACCATCTCAGCTTTCTCTGTTACTTCTAATGTGGTCATTAGAGCCTATATTGTGCTAACAACTGCATTGTCCATAAAACAAAAAGGATGAAAGAACCTCAGAAACTTTCCAGACTCCCTGAACCCACAGCAATTAAAAACCCATCCTATCACAGTTTGGATCAAATTTTGCTGGAGGCATAACAAATATGGCTGAGATGTGTTCAAGTACTTTGTATTATTTTGAGTCATCCTTGACAGGAAGGGTAAAAGGGAAATATGGGAATGTTTGCAAAGTGTCAGTCGTGTCCCCATTGGTGAAAGTAATGTGAGATTGGCACCAGACTGCAAAGTCTCAACTGCAAATGGCTCTAAAAAACCTGCTAGTGTGCCTTGAACAAAAAAAGTAATCTCTTTTTTATGCCATCTTTTTAAAGGTTTTTCATGTTATACTCTGACATAAGAGCACATTAGCTACAATAGAGAATATCAGTAAGCCTGAGTCCTGGGTGGAAATATGATAGGAGCATAAAACAAGACTTCATAAGTCTTAAATGTTTTGGCAAATGAAAATCAGCACTCACAAACTCTGTAGTTCACTGGATGAGCAGCATACAACAAGGGCTTTTTCCTGATGCACTTGCAGTGACAAACCCATTCTTTTTCCCTTTCACATGCCCACTGCTCTCCAAGTAGTAATTTTGATAAAAGCCTAAATGAGCATGAATTTACACACTATTTACTACTATTTACAAATTTACTACCATTTACAGAAAGGCCAAGACATTCAACAGTTTTGTTTCTGACTCATGCATGGATATGCCTTTTATTGCCAAGGGTAAGGAATGTGGTCATCGGGTCAAATGGGAAAATCTCACAGGATTTGTGTAATACCAGAGGAAAACAGCACAAAGGGCAAGTATTAGCTCTGACATTTCCTTAAGGAAAAAAAAAAAAATAAAAGAAAAAAGAGCTGCAAAGGCCTCTAACATGACTTTATCATCTTGAATAGGTCCTACAGTAGTCTGGACTTCTTAGGAGGCTGCAAGAAAGCTGCAAGCACTGAAGGAATTGAGAGCAGTGTAGCACTTGGGACTTTACTGCACTGGTGCTGAACCAATCATTTTAAAGAATAATGTTTCTGGAATTTCTATTGTGCAAAATAAGAAAGATACTTTAAAAACACATGTATGTGTATGTGTGGGGAGAAATTCTGTTTCTGCTGAACTCCTTAATCTCTTGTCCTTTCTGGAAAAATTGATTTTAGGGAAGGAGTGTTCAAAGGCATCCTCTTGTAGCGATGTCTGTTGTGAGGAAGAATGGAATAGGGCAAGATTTCCCTCACAACCTCATGATGTGGGATGCTGAGAAGGCTGAATTTCAAACCTGGTGGATGCCCTGAGTCTCTGGTTGCCCAGAGAACAATGGTGCTTTGGTCTTCTCAGCCTCCTGCCCCTGAGCTGCTGCATCCTCCTGGTGGTGGAACTCCAACACACCTGTAGGATTGCAGGCTACTCAGCCCAGCTCACTCCTCACCATTTGTAGGGCACAGAATAGCTGAGGGGGAGGGAAAAAAAACCGAGTACATGTGTAAGCAGTATTCCAGGCTTCTGTAAAATGTCTACTGCTGTGCCAGATGGGAAAATATTAGTTAAACTTACAGTAACTTAATTAAATTAGGATGAACTTAGGAAAATTATGAAGTGGTGGTGAAAGGAGGTCCAGAAGAAACTGGCAAGATGCCATGCTGAAAAGGGAACTCTTAGAAAGTGTCTAGCAAAGTACAATTATCATATTATGGCATCATAATCCAAGAAATAAATAAATAATCATAATAATGATTTAATATTTTCATCAATAACCTCAGTACCAAAAAGTAGGAGAGAATGAATGATTTTTTTTTTCTGGTGGTGCAGATGTGGGACATATTAACAATAAAAATGTGAATTACCATATTATATAGAAGTAATTAGATGACCTTGAGATCAGGAACCATTTAAATGTGATGGAACATTATAGTACAAAATGCAAAGATATGCACTTTGGGACCATGAACAAGAATTTCAGGCATTAACTGGTGCTTGAGCTGGGAGCAGCAAGGGAGTCCAGGTCATGTGTTTTAGTCAGCTGCAGATATAGTTATGAAAAAGCTCATTGGGGTCATAAGTTATTAAATTCTTCCTTTAGTGCAGTGACTTCCTTGCTGTGTACAAGGCTGTATCTGAAATACTGTGTGCATCTCTTTGTATAATCCCACAAAAATTAATTTAAGATTGAACGAGTGAGACGGGCACAACGGTGTCTCAGCAGGCAGTCTTATGAAAGGAAATCAAAAGTGTGGTTTCTTCAGGCAGGAAAGGCTGAGAGAGGATATGACTGATATCTACAGATTTACCAGAGGTGGGGACGGTAAAGGAGGGAAGAGGGGAAAATAGTTCTTTGAACAGAAACAACAGTGTTGACACAACAGCACTTTCATATGTAAAAACAGGCAGAGCACTCAGGGGTTTTCCCATGGTACAGACAGCATGACTCTTTCAACTTGTTTTTAGGATAGGAATTGATGAGTTTTAATTAAGATTTTATGAAACCATGTTACCTAGCATAGCAGAAGGCTGCAGACAGGTGTCCATCTCATTTCTGTGTTTGAAGCTTCATTGTGGACATCTCCATTCTCTCCACACCCCGGATCCCCCTCTTTTTTTGTTTTTACCTGCTTGCTCCCATCTCCAAAGCTGCCCAGATATATTTTACTTCTTTTATTTGCATCTCTTACTTTGCACATGGTTTGAGGACTTTTTTCCTGAGATAAACTTGCTTTAAAGAGGGGACAAAGATTCCTGCACTTCACTCAGCCCTGTAGAGACATACAAGAGCTGCACTGTCTGTGTTGCCTGCTTTTCTGATGGCAAAGAAATTCTCCTTCACACTGGGTCTGGCTTTTCAGTTCACAGACAAGAGGAGGGAGATGCACTGAATGTTTGAAGCAGAATTTAGAAATGGTACTCTTCAATTGCTAGGAACTCTGATGGCTTTGCCTAACATCAGAGAAAAGTTCCTTGTTTTAACATTCAGATAGGTCCATAAAGTAGTTATTGTTTTCCTTGCCATACAAAGTATGCTGCCATATGTTCACAGTCAGAAATGGCATGAGGTACTAGTCATAATGGTTTTTATTTATGACAGTTTCTGGGATCCAGGGCTCTAGCTATAATGGCTCAGCAGGTTTCCACAGCTCAGCTGTGAGTAGACCTAATTCTGATTCATTCAGAGTGTTCCTTCAGTCAAAGGCAGTAGCAAATAGAAAAGATACTGCTGATAAATTGCAGATAGAAAAAAAATAAAATCAATATAACAATTATAGTTGATCCAATCAGAAACAAGTAGAGAAATTAAGAGAAGTTCAAGAAAGAACAAGGGGATAAAATCCACCCTGATTAGAACTAAGTGTGTAGTGCTTATCACAAGATTCAGATAGTTTGATATTATGCAGCAGAATAAAGAATACAGGAAAAAATGCTGCTGAGGAGGAAACTATGTGCTCTCAAGGATAAGTGGTTTGCAGAGACAGGAGTGGTTTAAAAAAGTACCACCCATGGCATCATATTCAGCTCTGTCTTGCACCACTTTTCCCTTTCCCACTGTGGCTCCTGTGGGATTTTTTTCAGTCAATTGCCAGCTCAGTAGTCAATAAATTGCAAACTCAGTAGTTTAAAAGATAGAGATGACTAGGAGGTTTTGTTCTGCCCAAAAGGAGCATCTGCTGCAGGCTTGCCAGGTTACAGAATGCACAGCAACCAATTCAGTGCTGTGCTGGAATGGTCAGAAACCCTTGCTACTTTCATGATCTCTGCATGGGACAAAAGAGTATTTGTTTCTGCCAAGGATTTAGCAAGTCCTCTTTAAAATTTAGTGTCACTTTGCAGGAAGAACTGCAGCCTCTCAGGAGTTATAGGTAAGGGAAATGAGGAGTTCTGTTGCACCATGTGATGGCATCCCCATCAGCAGGCCAAAGGCTTGGGGGATAGTGGGAGAAAATTATGCCAAAGGGAAGAGCATGTTGCCTCTTGAATGCTTTTTTAGAAAGATTTAAAAAATAGCATATTTTTAATATGTTTAACATGATCTTACCCATATTCAACCCTTCTCGACTGTGTAGCTGTGTTTACTTGAGCAATTTTTTACCTAGCAGAGGGGAAATCATAACTCACCAGTAGCAACCTGCTCAGAAGCCCTGTGAGCTTGCTGGGATCTGCAGGAAATAAGTTAAAATGGTTCCCAAGAATATGTTGCCCACATCTCAGCCCATGTCCTGTCTCTTCTGTTCCTTGTTCCTGGTTGGTTCCTTTTTGTCAGAAGGAAGGATTAGCCCTTGCCTAGCACTAGCCTGTGGTCTCATGGCAAAATCACAGGTTTTTCTGGGCTGAACCCCAAGTGCCCAGGGTTTGTGATGAACCAGGGTGTAGTTCCCATTCAGGTGGACACAGACCTTCTCCTCCCATTGCAGTCTAAGGGAAAGCACTCAGTTTGGGATGTATTCTCCAGGACTCTGATCCAGGGGAAGCCACAGACTCAGTGGAAGTCAGACTATGTTTCTTGCTCCCTACATTGTATAAACTGGGATCCAGTCATTCACCTTGGACACAGCTTGACTCCCTGCTGGGGCAAGACCTGTGTGTGCAGTATCCCTTTCCCACAGTGACTTCCAAGGTGGAAAAAAAAAATATATGTACAAGTGAAGAGAGTGAGAGTGCATTCTACAGGTCCAAAATAGCTCCTCTGAGTTTAGGCGTGGCTGTTGACAGCCCTTGACTGCTGGACACTGTTAATACAGTAGGTCCTCACTTCTATTCTCAAATTGGTATTTGAGCAGAAGTAGTGAGCAAGGCAGATATTCATCCCTTCTTCTCTTACTGACATGTGTGCTGTAGATGGTTTGATACTGACAGTTTTCCCTGCTGGTCACCCTGGAGGGTAATTAATAGCCAGGATGCCAGTTTGACTCCTGATCTACTGCAGTGCTTGCTTAAATAATAAATTTTCCCTTCCTTGGATTTTGCAAAAGGCCAGAATTTAGCAATTGCTCTTGAATGTGAAATACTGTATCTTTTCAATGGACACCTGAATTTAGCTGAGCTCAACCTAACATGGCACTTTACTGTAATCCAGTTGTGATAGCCAGAAATTAATTTTGTCTGTGTTGCCTGCCATGTAAAAGTAAACTTTGACAAGTCACAGATGCCTCATTCTATAAATTCATCATTGACTTTGTGTGAGACCTAAAGTGACTGAAACAAAACAGAAATATGTATGGGTGTTTAAAATCTGTTTGATAGGCTGGGATCTGTAGAGTCATTGCTTCCCTGCAGGAAACGTCCCATTCCCTGTATCAGCAGCCAAGTGTAGTTGAATGTGATTTGTGTAAGAAAGGAAAAAAAATCATCTATAGGACACATGCAGCTTGTTTTGGTTAAATTCTGATGAAGTATTATTGTGGCTTTTTTCCCCCCAGGCTGCTGGTGGAGAGGCATATACCCTCTAATTTCTAGAGCAAATCTAGGTCTCATGGGAGCCTGCATCTTTATTTCCATGCAACTCATGTTGTAGGATCTTCTCCCAATCTACCAACACAAACAATAAGATTATCAAATATAGCATGGTTTTTGCTGCCTCTTGAAAATAATTGAAATAAGAATTAGCTTTACTAGCATTTTCTTCCATTACCAAAATAAAGAAAAAATTGACTCAAATCTAAAAGTCTAGTAGCTCATAGTTTGTACTTAAATTCACAGAACTCAGTGGCACACCCTGGACTGGGTTATTCCTCACAGGAAGACAGCAGGTGCCATTTCCATGTATTCTGCAGGCATTACTCCTTGAATTTTGGATGAGTGAAATGAGGGATTCCTCTTCATCCGCCTCCAGGTGTCAGCTCCTCCAAGAGGGAAGAGGCAGAAAAGCAGTGATGGAGTCTTGGCTTCCAATGCTTTCCAAGCACAGAGAAAGAGCAGGATACACCCCCTTTGCTCCAGGAAAACCTGTCAGGCAAGGCTGCCTTCAGACAGGAGCCATACCCAGACTCCCTCAGGACCAAAGAGTTTTTTGGGTTGGTTTTTTTTTTTGTCCCACACTGTGGGCTGCAATGTGAAAGCTATACCCAGGGCTCAATCTGCTTACTTCAAACATCCAATATCTTCACTGCTTTGCCAGGAAGGATTATACATTTTTCACAAAGTGAGCAAGTATGCTTTCAGAAAGAAAATATTTCCATGGCTACAGATCCTTCTCACACCATAGAATTGCTTATGCAATTCAGCTAGCACACAGCTAATGAAATGAGAGGAAGTAATTAAATGAAAGGATGGCTTGGTGTTTGATGTCAAATTTCTGTTTTACACCTGAGACCCTAGGGAACTGTCTCAGGCGGCCAGGAATGCTGTCAAAGTTTGTATTTTGCATGAAGATTACACTCCATTTTTGATCCTGTGGGTTTTTGCTGCTGCATTGTGCACAGAAGTGGCCCTTGTGCAGTTTTGTAATTGCAGTTAGTCCATATGCTGTATTGTGCACTCATCTCACACGTAAGGAAACATACCTGTTATGCAAACAGAAGTTTGACTCACATTGCTACTATGAAAGTGTAAAATTGTACAGGATCTGAATAGCCCAAAAATACCAAAAGGCATTTTTCTTGTTGTGCAATACTTTTGCAATGTGAAGCACTGGAATTTAGATCTCCCTGGCATCAACAGATGATGGTGCAGGGAATAGCTGGCAGATAGTTTTTGCCTGTAGGGCACATCCTCTTGATGCCTAGACTTCCATATTTTCTCTGAGATTTTTCTGCAATATGGATCATGAGAGCAACATAAAATTTCATTTTTTCTCCCAAAGATAAATTGTAGTTTATTAACAGGTTAAGTATACCAGATCAATATAAAGGACTGTGAGACTCTAAGTGGGTTCTTAAGCATCAAATTCTTGTTGTTGGTTTATCTTTAATCACTTTTTAAGTTGCTTTTATAGCTGTGCAGGTTAGGTAAGTAGGAGGAAGTGCTCAGAATTTCTGTTCATCTTTAAAACCCTGTCAAATACTTTTTAAATACCTCTGATCATTTCCCTTAATCCTGCCATTGTAATGAACCTAAAATGGTTCTCCATTTAATTTAACGAGGTGAAGGCATTTTTTAAGGATTAGATATTAGTGTGACATACATTTGTAACTTTAATAATATCTGGCAAGCTAGAAAAAAATTCTGTGTTAATTGAAGGACAGCTTTAGTAAAGATAAAATGAAAGATTCATCCTAATGGTGTAAGTATACACCAAAACAGATGGAAGAGACATTACACCAACATCTTCTAAGCACAAATAAGTAAATGTGACAATATTAATTTAAGAGAAAGGACATGATTGGTACCCTTTGACTTTTTTTTTTTTTTTTTTTGTGGCAGTTGAGTCAAATGTATCCTATTTATATGACTGTGAAGAGCTCCCAGTCATATTGTAAAGATTTCTAAGGGCCAATTTGAAAGAGATTGCACTATGAGTGTCAAGTTGACAGGCTCACATCCTCTCCTTGATGTGAAGTGCTAAGTTCATGAAGATGTCAATGTGTTGCCTTGCCAAGTCTCCCAGCTGGAGAGTAATACTGCATAATAGTCATGAGACTTCAGATCCAACATTATCAGCTCAACCATTGCAGGGTTTCACAGGGAAAACCACAGCACAAGAAAGTAATTTTCAGATAAGTTACATTCAATGGCAGTATCGGAATTGATTTCACATCGCTGGGCAGATGCACAAAATTCACGCTTGCTCTTTCAAGTCAAATAATGTTTCTGGTAACAGTCAGTGGAAGCTTTGCCTGGGCTGGCAAAAAAATCATGAATTCAAAGCAATTTCAGGCTGTTTCAGGAGATGTGCATACATTAGCACATAGGAGCAGCATACCTATCTACATTGCAGTTCCAACATTCTCCTGGTTTTCTTACAATATTAGTCTGAGCTGTGATCAGCAGGAGTTGTCTGAATTGGAAGTTCCTTGATTAAAATGAGTGAGGAAAGATGGGCCAGGTACTACTGTAATTCGAAAGCTCTTGGCAACCTGGTCTGAAAACGTCTCTTCTTTTCTGTGTCTGAGCAAAACATTGTCTGAGCCGGGGCACATTGTGAAGTCAAGGCACACGATGGGATTCAGTCTTTTCTCTCAAAAGAGCCCCTGAAATTAGTGGGACAGTATGGAAGTGATAACTGAAATGGTATA
The DNA here is from genome assembly GCF_017590135.1 of Pyrgilauda ruficollis. NCBI lineage: Eukaryota > Metazoa > Chordata > Aves > Passeriformes > Passeridae > Pyrgilauda > Pyrgilauda ruficollis. The sequence goes on from NW_024531377.1 coordinate 2,133,277, forward strand.
GAGCTTATGTGATTGGATTGACTTGTGATGGGATGTCTTTAATTTGGATGGTTGCTTTCGAGATGTGCTCTGAAGCTCTGCTGAGTGTGCCTATCCTTGTGGATAGGAGCCCTCACCCTCTTAATAGCACTTCGATCCATCTAATGAATCAATCAATCAATACCAGCTTAAAGAGCTGTGTTCTGAATGCCAACCAGTTGGGTTTTTTTTTTCTTACCTCACAGTGAAGGTGTTTTTTGTATGAAACTTTTGCCATTGTTTTTAATTTGTACTTGCTACAATACAAGTTCTGCTGAAGTGCATGCCTCACAATAGGCAGCTTGAAAGTTGTCACCAGGCTTGCCTCTCTTTGAGGCACTGTTTGCTAAGCAGAGGCAATTGTCCAACCTGTCAGTGCCAAGGTAATAAAAAAATGTAGGTAAAGTCCAGAGTGTGGCTTTTGTCTCCCTTGAGTAGTGACCTTAAAATGTTTCATCTGTTCCACGTCATATTCATGTCTAGAAATGAGGCTTTGACTGCTGCAGTGTTACTCTATTTTATCCTTTTTCCAAAAAAAAGACTATAAGGATGCTATTTTCCATGCTGATTAGGCCAATAAGAGTCATTCCCAGATCTTCTGGTGTAACCATTGCAAAGGCAGTGCTAGACTGTGGTCCAAAGGCTCTCTCCTTTCAACAAGTGCAAAGGAGAGGGTCAAGTACCCACCAGTATCTTTGTGCTTCTGTGAGAACTCATTAAAAATCTTCTACCACTTCATAGTCCTGTCTTTTGGGACTGAAAGGAACAAATATGGGGGGGGGTCTTTGAGTAGGGTAGTGTCCTGTCAGCCAGTGAATAATCTCATTCTTCTCTTGAATTCTTACATTTCAGCTTCTTGCTTTCCCCAACAAGAAGAAGCCTTTGGGAATCCCAGCAGCTGGTTTTACCTCAGGGTTGGATGTAGTCATCTTTGCAATGTGTCTGGGCAGGGAAGAAGAGCTGGCTCCACCACAGGAGTCTAAACTTTGTGACTCTCAGGGCTTCAATGCCTAAATAATTGATGTCCACAACCTTCCACCCAGCAGTACTCCTTGTGTACTGGCATTCCATCAGTGAAAAGTCCTGATGCAAGAGTTATGGGCTGGCTAAGAAACAGAAACACCTTAGCGAATGGAGACTTTTCTGGTTGCCTTGTGACTCAGAGTCGGAGACCTTGAAATGTGTAATGCTTTATATTTGTATTTTAACCAAGCAACCATCCAGCCTCTCCTGGATCTAGCAAGGAATTTACTCTGGTTAGGGACTTTGAGAGATTCTGTAGTAGAATTATCTGCTCCTAACTTTGCTAAGGTACCAGGAGATTTCCTTCGTGAGATTTTCCCCGATGGAGACTTTTCCAGTTGCCTTGTAACTCTGAGAGTCGGAGACCCTGAAATGTGTAATGCTTTATATTTGTACTTTAACCAAGCAACCATCCAGCCTCTCCTGGATCTAGCAAGGAATTTACTCTGGTTAGGGACTTTGAGAGATTCTGTAGTAGAATTATCTGCTCCTAACTTTGCTAAGGTACCAGGAGATTTCCTTCGTGAGATTTTCCCCTCACTCTAGTCGTTTGTCTTCTCTGTAGCTTTTGGATTTTGCTGGAGCAAACAAAGCAGGTAACATGATCTTTGACACAACTCCAATAATACTTTGGAGATTCTTGTCTAGTGTGCTGAAGACATTTTAAAAAACAAGGAATAAATGTAAGTAATTAAGGAAAATGCATGATTACTTGTCCTCATGCAGATGTCAGATTAAAATACTGAATGTTATTTCACTGGAACATGTTTCCCTCTGTTTACTTGTAAAATATTCCAGGCAAATAAATTTGATAAACTGTACTCAGGGTTGGTGAGTTATGAGAATGGAAGTTTCATTGCTGTCCTGGTCCCAGAAGACAGTATCTTTATTACCTTTTTGGTTCAGATTCTGGGCATAATATTATGTTTAAAAACATACATCAAGCAGAAAGGCAATAGTTTTTATGTAAAGTGTGCTGCTTTTAAAAGACGTAGGAAACTGAGTTGTTTTTATTCATATGGATATGAAAACCCATTAGAAAAATTGGAACTACACACTTTCTGTACATGAAACCCTTGCTGCACCTTGCTATGGCACTTCATGCTGGAAGACTCACGTTTATGTGACCCATAAGTTTTCTAAACCACCTGCATTAGAGTAGTTATTCTAACCAACACACACAGGGTCTCAATTTCTGTGTTCTCATGAGCAGCACCCAGGGTGGCAGGAAGAAGCCCATTAGCCAGCCCCTAAGCTGGCATGATGAATTCCCTCCCTCCTGAAATCACCCACAACCCCACCTCGGAGCCATTTGGGAGAGCACCAGATGAATACATACAGGTTAAATCCTTCTGCACCTTAAGAGGCATTGACTTCCTAATGGAAACTGTTTTCCAGCATGAGCAAAGGCTAATCCATAACTAACTTACATACTTGGTAAAATCAATCAATAAACACACCTGTGACAATGGGATTTTTGACAAGAAGCACTGCAAAATCTTATTTACCTCCCCTGAACAGCCAGCAAATACACACCAGGGAAACTTACTTTTGATGTAGACATATAACTTAAATAATGCTCAAATGACTGGTGCAGGCATTGGCTACAGAGGATAAAAAAGAAAGCTGGATTAACTAAAAATAGTTGTATTAAAAATCAGTGTATTTTCTTCCTTGAGGAGAAGAGGGGGAAAAAGAATCAACCCACAACTCTAATCTTGGACTAGAAGACTACAGGTAGAAAAGTTCAGGTCTTGCCCTTCTCGTTTTTGAAAGACACTTTTCTAGTTCAAAGGGGCTTTGGTTTAGCTTCAGGGGAAATATCAAGGATTATAATTGGAAGACTTTTCTGGTTTCTCCTAGCTGGATTTCAGAAATACCGTATGTACTTAACAAAGCCACACACAGAAAAAAAGGACAGAGCAACTTTGAAATAAACCTTCCATTCCTCCTGCTGCCATGCAGTCTACACTGTCACCCTGCATTTTCCCTGGGAGGGAGGAGCATGGAACAAGGGATGAAAGCTATTGGAAAATGGAGAAGTCACGATTAAAAATGAATCAAAAAAAGAGAAAGCATGTCAAGAAGGGTGGATTTACAGCACCTACTAAATTCTTCTCTTAAATGGGTACATCTGGAAAGATTTGGCTTTATTTAGTGGGATATTTCCACAATTAATTACAGTGCAATTGATTAGGACTTTTTGTGGAGATCATGAGAGGATGGACAGCAGAAACAGCTAATTTTAACAATCTGCCAACCTTTGCTGTGGTCTAATCCTGTTCCCACTGAAAGCCCTGGGAAATGAAATGCTGGCCCTACTGCAGGTGTGGCTGGCTTTGGGGATAGCAGTGGCAGAATTTCACCCTGGGAAACACAGTTTTGACATTAATGACTATCTAAACATTTGAGATGGGAGCTGCTAACTTTTGTCCTTTTCTCTTTTTTTTAGCAAATAATATATTTTCTTACTCCTGTCTTTTCCTGGTGCATAATTTGCTCATGTTCTGATTAGGTATGGCCTTTTGGGTACAGAAGCATTAAATATTGAGAATTAATCATTTCATCAATTATGTAGTTAAGGTATATTAAAACAATAAGGAACACACCTTCTTTATTTAACTCCCTAGGCTGGAAATTCTTATTTTGAAAACAGCATCTTGAATGGTGTAGCTTGCAGTAAATTAACCACTTTACATATTAAGAATGAGAAATTGTTATGTTTAGGTATTTTAAGATCTCCTAACAAAGAAGACTCCTGCTATGTTTTGAAATTGTTTCTGGATTGCAACATAGCTGAAGATACACTAATTATTTCAGTCTTAAAAATGTCTGAAAAGGTTGGTATCTACTACCAATGATCACCCAGAATCACTTAATCACATTTTTGTAGTTGCTAGGAAAATGTTTTCTTAAATGTATTTTCATCTGCTTGCTGTTCAGAGTTAAAAAAGATCATGAGTTTAAAAACTCATGATCCTGTACAGTATGCCTGAGTTGTGAGGATGGAGGGGGTGATCAGCTGGTCCTTTCTGTCAGGTTAGCTGTCAAAGATATACCAGCCGGAGTCCTTGACTGTTTCGCAGCTGGTCACTTCTGTAACCCCTCCAACTCCAGCGCTATTTCTTCTGCTGAAAAATTTCAACATTTTAATGACACAAACCTTATGTTTGGTGTTAAACCCTGGATCACCTGACAGTTTGACTCCAGCTTTGTGTTCTTCTGTGAAACCACTTAGTGTCAGAGGTTTGTGAATTGTTGGGATCTTGTCATTCCAAAGAGTTTTGACAATAGCATCCAGACACAAGCAGCTTTAATGTTTGAGAATCAGTTTGTCTGATGTTAAGGGTAGTGGGAGCCAGGGCTTGTGGGTTTTATTCCCTTCTCTACCACTGATTTGTTATTGCTGAAGACACAGAGAACCTTGTTGACAAGGCTCAGGATGTTTCGTGCTTTATTCTGAAAGCACTGGCTCCCACAGACACTTTGCAGGGAATCTCAGCTTGCCATTGTTGACAAGAGGAGAAGAAAGAAAGGAGCCAATTTCTATTCACCATGTTGGGAAGAGCCATAAAAAGTAACTTATGAAAATACTCTTTCTTTAAAGGTTGTTTTAAAATATCAAAATAATTGCTTCTAACTCCAAAACCAATAGTGGATCCAAGCATGACTACTGCATGCTGTGAAATTCTGGATTCTGGCTTATGCTCAGACCTTTCTGTACTAACTATACGCAAAGCAGTGTTTGGTTTTATCTTCCTTTGCTTTAGGATTGTTCTCTTGCAGACTCCTGGCAATATTCTGAATATTAAATTTTAGTAATGATAGAAGTCTTCATGCTGACAGTGCTGAGAGTGCTTAGAGAAAACTTCTGCTGCCTTCATTCTCCTTTTCCTTTCTTTTGACATTTGAAAACTGTCATTGTTTTACCCAAGAACATAGAAAAGGATCTCAAGGTCAGGCTCTGTTACCAGTTTCCCAGTGAGAACTACAAGTCAGTGTTTCTGTTCTCCAGAATACAAGACACAATGGTCAATTCCACGCTGTGGCCAGTGTCTGTAATTATGGGGGCTTCAGTTTGGAGGGGAAAACATGGTTAGAAGAGATGGACACAAAATGGTTAAGGCAATGAATGAAGTATAATATCATTAAACTGGAAATCCCTGTGAGAATGAGACAAGAGTGGCTTTTCTTTTCTTCTGGTTTTTCTGGACTGAAACTTTTTTTTTCATAAGCTCCTTCCGAACTGCTAGTACAGCCTATAGTGAAATTTGAGACACTGGCCACTTGCTCTTTATGCTCATTCCTATCATATCAGGAATTCCTGATGTGTGGAGCATTATGGACAGGTCCTTGCTAGCCATGGGTCATGTAGTTGTGAGCATCATGGTTATCTCATACTGCTATAACAAAAGAAATGACACATTTGGAAATAAATCTAGGTAGAAATTATACAGTTAGAAGTTATAAGATGTAAAAAGGCAAAACAAGCTAGAAAGTAACAAACAAAAGAACACCTACCCACCAGCTGTACATCTACTTTATGCTTTTCTAACAATGACCAATTTTTAGCTGGGTGTCTCTCCCAGGAGAGCATCCCAAATCCTGAATACATAGGAGAGATGTGACTGTGCGGAGAAAAAGGCTGCTTCCACCCCAAAACAGCAAGAAAAATGTACATCTGAGGGAGAGAGAGGAATCTTTAAATCCCTCTCAGACCAAGGAGGTGACTGAGCTGAAGAAGCCACGGAGTGCAGCTCAGCCATTCTGCAAGGCATGGGGTGGAGACAATGTTTTCCTCACAGTGGGCTGTGTGTTTAAAAAGTGCTGCTAGGTTTATTTTTTATAAAGCCCAGGAGAACAGGCATGCAGCAAGCCTTGGCAGTTCCTGGGCCTTGGGGGACAAGACTATGACACTATTTTGTGAAGAAATTCTCAGAAAACTGAGAATGAAGGTGAGCTACTCAGCTCATTTCCAGTCTGAGATTTCCTGGCTATGTGCTGGAGACACCAAATTCAAAAGCATATAGTGAGCAATGGTCTTGGATATTTACATGTTCTTGCAGGGGCTGGTTCAGGAAATCCTCAAAATTATCATGTTGTGAGGAAAAGTTCAGTGGGATGTGACATATTTCTTTTAGTTTTTGTTATTGACTATGCTGCAGAGACTGACTCTTGTTCACATTACACTTTTCCATCTCCCAGGATGACACAGGCTGTCTGTAGGGCTGGAGTTGTGCAGAGGCCTCTGTTGGCTCTTCTAGTTCAGATCCTGATTGTAGATATATCTAAGTCCAAGTCTCTGAGTTATTCCTCATCTTACCTTGACAAAGTAGGTAAGCTTGGAGGTGGGGAGTGCATTTGATAGAATTAAGAGGAACAAAAGGGCAGCTTTGATATCATAGCTTTTGACAAGGAGAAGAACGAAAGAGAATTACGGTGACCTCAAGTTGCCACAGAGTCTGCTTTAGCTTGGATTTTGGCAGGCAGACAGGGAAAAAAATAAATCAATATCCTATTCTAGGTGGCAAATATATGTTTTTGCCTTATCTGTTATTTTTAAGGCATGAAATCAGTGTCTAATAACACACCCTATGTATTGAAAACAGAATTTTTGGAAGAAAGTTTCTCTGTTGTGAAGAAAAATGGGAAAATGCAATTTCCCTTCTGGTTCCCTATTACTGCTCTCCCCTCCCTTCTGTTCCAAGATTTGAAAGATTCCACCCCATAGCAATGGCTTTTACTATTTCACTTAATTTGTCTGGTGATTGTAATGTTCTGTGACTTTTTCCATAACTGTTCTATTGGAGAGGATGCCTCAGCACCCTCCCAAGACATTCTTGGGAAAGGAAGGTGGGAGGAACAGCAAAGGTTGAGCTGACTTCAGGACTGATGTGATTTTGCAGTTGACAGTGGGAGGCTTTTTTGCTCCTTTGCAATAACATTTGCTGCTGTTGGAACTGTCAGTAAAGTGGGGAAAAGCAATTAATATTTTCGCCTCTGTCTTTCACAAAATCCTTACTTTTCTGCAAGCAAAGCTCTTGAAAGAAATCATAGTTCACCTTGAGGAACAATAGGAGAAAAAAGAACTATAAGAAGTCTCTACGTGTCCTTTGCTCATTAGCAATGACAGACTGTGGAGGAAAGATATCCCACAGCACAAGTTTTGTAAATACAATTCCAATAAAATCTAATTTCAGGAAGAATAAAAATCAGAAAAGGAAGTTAATTGGACATTTCTTTTGAAAGCTGCTTTTTCTTCAACTTTTTGTATTACCAAGTTCAGCCAAAATTTTTGACAGCCTGAAAGTGCAACACAGAGAAGAATCATTATACTTTTTGCCCATTAGGTGAGATGTTTTTTAACAAAATATACATACCCCTTTTGCAGAATTTGCTGAGCAGGGTGGAAATCTGCTCCTGTGAGTGATTCACCAGAGTCCCTAGCAGTGCATTTATTCTGTTCTGTGCTCCACTGATGTCCTGAGCCAAAAGGGAATCAGCAGGAAACCACGACCTGTGCTCTGAGCAGTCAGAACAAATCAGGCAGTTTGATTCTCACAAGGTGATGAGCAGCTTTGGCTGCCACTGGAACCCCCAGCTGCCTTCCTCTAGGGCATTGTGGAGCCATGTAGACAGGAAACTGCTGCCCTCAGCAAAATCCCTCACTGGGTGTCCTGGGAGCAAATGCTTTTCCGCATACCTGCTGGTCCTGAGTCTCCACTTGAAGCTGGGATTGGGTGATCCTAAAAAGCTTTTAGAAACTCACAAAGATATTTGTAGGGGCTTGCTTTTAATTTTCCTCTTCAGTGAAATTGCAAAAAGCAAAACTCACACTGATGCAACCAGATTTCGTGTTTCATTCCTGTTTTGAAACCGTCAATCTCTACTGCATTAAATCTATTTTAAATCCAAAATATTTTTCAATGTAAATAATTAAAACTGCCACATAAATGGCAGTGCCTCAAAAACCAAGCTGTGTTCATGATCTGATTTTTTAAAGCACTAAGTAGGTACCTAATGAAAATCCAGCTCTCCTTGAGTTGCGTAGGTGCTCAGTAAGACTCCCTGAATTCATTACAGATGATGCACAATGCCTGATTCATTTACAAGGGTATTAAAGTTCCTATGTAAATGTCTTGGAAAGGAGAGTGTGCCTTAAAAATGTTTGAGTCCTTGGGATGGTTCATAAGTAGCAAATGTCTTTGAGATGCAAATATTTCCTTTTTTCAGTGAAAGGCCAGCTGTACCCAAAAAGTCTGTGCGTGGGATGGATAATGGTGCTTAAAAGCTTCAACAGAGTGTGAATAAAAGGAAAGAATTTTCTCTGACTTGCAGATTTTGTACAGTATCTGCAACCACGTCCAGCCTGTGTAAACCCTGACCTTAGAAATGAACCGTCAGCCACATCAGGCACAAATGGATGGAACAATGAGGTTTAGTGGAGCTAGAGGGTTTTATCCCAGAAAATAGTGATGTGTAGCTGAGTAACAGGTGTATCTATTTCTTTTTTCCTCAAAACCTCATTTAAAAAAAACAAACATAAAGGGTTAAAATATTTTTCTGACAAGAATTTTTAGGTGGTTTGATAAAGTGAAAAAAGGATAATGATTTAAAAGTAGGAGAAAATTTCTGAAAACCCAGTTGCATATCTGTTGCTGAGAAATTC